>NC_081828.1:214055977-214678931 GCF_030867095.1 Alligator mississippiensis | reverse complement strand
GCTGCAAGGCCAAACCCAACCTCCTAGCTTTTAAACTGGATGATTTGTTATTTTCTTGATTAAAAAAGAAAGACACCTCATTCTAGGTCAAATAGTTTGCATCTTATCCCAAAAGAAACCTATAACCAAGCCCTTCTCAAGATATCTCCCTAAATTCATGGCAAATCCAATAGATTGGGGAAGACCATATAGATTCATAGATGTTAGGGTCAGAAGGGACCTCAATAGATCATTGAGTTCGACCCCCTGCATAAGCAGGAAAGAGTGCTGGGTCTATATGACCCCAGCTAGATGCTTATCTAACCTCCTCTTGAAGACCCCCAGGGTAGGGGAGAGCACCACCTCCCTTGGGAGCCCGTTCCAGACCTTGGCCACTCGAACTGTGAAGAAGTTCTCCCTAATGTCCAGTCTAAATCTGCTCTCTGCTAGCTTGTGGCCATTATTTCTTGTAACCCCCGGGGGCACCTTGGTGAATAAATCCTCACCAATTCCCTTCTGTGCCCCCGTGATGAACTTATAGGCAGCCACTAGGTTGCCTCTCAACCTTCTCTTGCGGAGGCTGAAGAGGTCCAGGTTCTCTAGTCTCTCCTCGTACAGCTTGGTTTGCAGGCCCTTGACCATATGAGTGGCCCTTCTCTGGACCCTCTCCAGGTTATCTGCATCCCTCTTGAATTGCGGCGCCCAGAATTGCACGCAGTACTCCAACTGCGGTCTGACCAGCGCCCGATAGAGGGGAAGTATCACCTCCTTGGACCTGTTCATCATGCATCTGCTGATGCACGATAAAGTGCCATTGGCTTTTCTGATGGCTTCGTCACACTGCCGGCTCATGTTCATCTTGGAGTCCACTAGGACTCCGAGATCCCTTTCCACCTCTGTGCCACCCAGCAGGTCATTCCCTAGGCTGTAGGTGTGCTGGACATTTTTCCTCCCTAGGTGCAGCACTTTGCATTTCTCCTTGTTGAACTGCACTCTGTTGTTTTCTGCCCACTTGTCCAACCTGTCCAGATCTGCCTGCAGCTGTTCCCTGCCCTCCAGCGTGTCCACTTCTCCCCATAGCTTTGTGCCATCTGCAAACTTGGACAGAGTACACTTCACTCCCTCGTCCAAGTTGCTGATGAAGACATTAAAGAGTATCGGTCCAAGGACCGAGCCCTGAGGGACCCCACTGCCCACACCCTTCCAGGTCGAAGCAGACCCATCCACCACGACTCTCTGGGTGCGACCCTCCAGCCAATTCGCCACCCACCGGACTGTGTAGTCATCCAAGTCACAGCCTCTTAACTTGTTCACCAGTATGGGGTGGGATACCGTATCGAAGGCCTTCCTGAAGTCTAAGTATACGACATCCACCCCTCCTCCTGTGTCCATGATTCTGTATCAGGATTTCAAATTCAGTTCCCAAAGTTAGACAAGGTTTGGATAGGGATGATCCTGTCTCAGGACTACATAGCCTCTGGAAGTCCCTTCCAGCCCTACTTTTTTATGGGTTTTGTGATTTGATGACAAGCCATTATGGGGGTATTCCACTAGCCCACACCAACTAGTCCATGGACTCTGGTTAAGAGGTAACAGGTAAAAACTATACCATGCATAAACTCCATAATTGCCAATGGTAAAACATTTTCAGGAAGAAAACCCTTTTACTGGAAAAGCCGGTTGGATCAAAATCAAAATTTATCACAAGGAGTATTCCAATCTTAACCAAAACAATCAGTTTACTGAAGTGTTTGAAGTGACCCATTTCATGTGGAAAAACCAATTTCATTCAAAATGTTTTATTTCAAATTGACATTCCAAAGCAATGTGTTTCAGTTCAAATAACTATTTTAGTTCAACATTTGCTCTCCGAATGTCAAAACATTTCATTTTAATTGAAAAAGTCAACAGTTCCATAGGGACATTCCCAAAATATAACTTTTCTCCACGAAACATTTGGATATTTGGATTTCCATGCGGAGAAATCTTGAAATATCAGACATGTTCATAGGACAGAAATTCCATTTTATGACCGGATTTGCCCAGATCAAGCCTGGTCTTTTCAAATATTTGAAAGGCTGTGACAAAGAAGAGGGGAAACAACTGTTCTTTCTTGCCACAGAAGGCAGAACACGAAGAAATGAGTTTAAATTATAGCAAAAACTATTTTGATTAAATCTCAAGAAAAAAAATGTTCTTATGGCAAGAACAGCAGGACAATTTAACAAGCTGAACAGGGAAATCACGGGATTGCTTTCACTGAAGATTTTTAGTATCGGGCTGGATGAGAATCTGGGGAATTACAGATCAGTTGTTTTGAACTCAATACATGGAAATATCGTGAACCAGGTCTTCAAGGAATATATTTCAAAACATCTAGAGAAGAGCAGCCAGCATGGATGCAGCAAGAGTCATGCCTGACCAACTTGATTTTCTTCTACACAAAGTGACAGGATCAGTGGATGTGATATACCTTGACTTCAGCAAGGCTTTTGACACCGTTTCCCATGCAATTCTCGTTAATAAGATAAGTAAATGCAGATTAGATGAACATACTGTAAAGTAGATACACCACTAGAGGGTTCATCATGCTCAATGAGGAGTCATTGGTGATTCAATGTCTACTTGGGAGCAGGTGTCAAGTGGGTTCCCCTGGTGCCAGTATTGTTTAATATCTTCCTTAATGATCAGGATGGTGAAATCGAGTTCATGCTTAGCAAATTTGTGGATGACACCAACTTGGGTGGAGTTTCTGGCACTCTGGAAGATAAGGCTGGGATCCAGAATGACTTGGAGACATGGTCTGAAATCAAGCAGAGACAAGTCAGCAAAAGACAAGCGCGAAGTCCTGCACTCAGGACTGAATAATTGCATGCATAAATACCAATTGGGGAATGATTGGTTAGGCTGCAGTATTGCAGAGAAGGGCCTGTGAGTGGAGCAGAAGCTGAATATGAGCCAACAGTGTGCTCTTGTTGCTTGGGGGGAACCAAAAAACCCCAATAACCAGTGGATGTCCAACCTCTTCTTGAACGCCGCCAGTGATGGCAAGTCCACAACTTCCCTAGACATGTATTCACTGCCTCACTGCTCTAGCAGGGAAGAAGTTTTCCTGATATCCAATCTAATCCTACTCTGTTGCAACTTCAAGCCATTGGTCCACAATGGCAGCCAGAGAGAAAAGATGCTTTCCCTCCTCTTCGTGGCAGCCTTTGGGGTAGTTGAAGACTGCTATCGTGTCCCCTCTTAAGTGTCTTTTTTCTTCCAGCTGATAATAGAATTTGCATTCAGAAAGATGCACAGATTGGATAAAAAATTCAAGTTTTGTAAAGAACAAAACAATACACTAGAACAGAATAGACGGCATTACCCAGTTAGATAGACTACATCTCTCTTTTCACAGGACAGAGACAGAAGCATTGCAAGCTTCCTTCAACGTTACCCCCCTCAGCATATCCCAATCAGAGCAGAGCAAAGCCAGTCAAATAAATAAATAGATAAATCAAAATGACCTCAATTGTCCATTTGGAGTCGGAGACAAAGTCACATTGACTCTGTCAGCTGCTGATGAATAGTCTTGCAAGTGGGTTTGCTGACTGGAATGCTTGTAGAGAATTAAATTTACCTCTGTGTGGAGACGCTGACCGTGCCTGCAGGAATTCGGCAGGCCTCATGTGAGATTAGTGGAGGGCTGAATTCACCTAGCAATCCCAAACATCAAGCCAATATTGCAGAAGGCTCCCAGAAAGCCAGTTCCAAATTTAGAAGCCTGATTATAGGAGTTATGCTCATCAAGTCAGGGTTCAGAAATGATACCATGTCACCCGTGCATCCAATCAAAACAGCTCCAGTTTGGACTGTGAAATACTTATAACCAGCTGGTCATGAATGAACCATGGGCAGATATTTAGGAAGAGAAATATCATTTGCAGATATTTAGGAAGAGAGGAGTCACGGGCTAGTGAATTAAATCCAAGAAAAGTATAATCTGCAGAGAGGGAAAATGGTGAAATTGGGTGAATAAGCTTAGGTGCCACAGGTTGTATTTCCTGTTCTAATCTTCATTCTGAATTTAAAGAGGTAGGGGTGGGATTTGAGAAAGAATACGTCAGTCTGACTATGCTAGTGTGGTGTTTGGGGTTTTTTTTTAATACGGACCCTAGAATTAAATCCATCAAGCTGATTTTGCGTTGGCCATCAAACAGCCAGGAGTCACTACCAGCCTTCATTTATTATCTACCGAGGGCCTTGATCCTACACACACTTTAGACACAGGAGTAGTCCTCTTGACTTCACTACAGCAGCTCTCATGCTTGACATTAAGGATGTGCCTAAATGCTTGCAGAACTGTGACATGGGTTGCGGGGAACACTGAAAGCCGTAACAGGGGTGAAAGGCCACGTGCATCATTATCTCTCAATGGGGGAACAGGCAGATCAGTCAAGGCTACTCAGTTTGTCTTCGCTGCCTTCCCCCGTCTGCTTCCTGTCTCGGAGTCTGAAGAGCATCAACCTTTTTATTCACCGCTTGCCCATGGAAAAAAAAGAAAAGAAAAACCATTTGTGCTAGATAACATGCTTTGGATTGTTTGATACTGCAACTCTGTGTTTCCAATTATGTTGCCTTGCTTTTATCGTCTTTGTATAATCTACTCAATCCCTCCCACTAATTAGAAACTTATTTGCCCTTTCCTCCCCCCCGCCCTGAAAACAGTGTTTATTCTTCACATTGCTCCTCACATCTCTGGTTAGCTAGATTGGCTTCTGTTATCTTTATTTTTTAAATATATGTTTAGATTTTATTGGCACAGACATCCATTAAAGCTCTCCAACTATTCATTATGGGACCTCACAATTTTCCATAGTAAATTTCCTAGACAATCAACTCCGATCAACATTATTTTTTTTCTCATTCCACATTCTTTCAAAGAGCTATTTTTTTTTTTATTAAAAAACCCACAAAGCTACAGATTATTACCTTTCATACATAACATAACCTTAGAATCGGTGCATATCTGATGATATTCTGATGGCTAGACCTCCAGATGTTTTATTTTATTTATCATATTTGGCTTCTTTTCTAGGACTAAGTCCAGAATGAACTCTGATCTCAGTGGCTGCTCAACAAACTCGGTAAGGAGGAGCTGGGGACAGATCTCATGTTAACTCAAGGGGAGAAAACCCATATCCATGATAAGTGATTCTGAAAATACGGTCGTATTCTTTATCTATCTAACTGCATCTGACACCGGTTGATATTCAGCCTTTAAAAACTAACAGTAAGTTGAAAAACATTGTTTTGGAAAAGCTATAAATCATCATGCTTTTCAGGTCATAAGCCAGGAGGTCAGAAAGAAACTTCCTGAGGGCAGGGAAGAAACTGTCTCTGAAGGCAACTTTCCATGACTGCTGACACTAAGCGTCTTACCTTTCTTCTGCCGTTCCAACTCAAGTTGGAGATGGAACAAGCTAGCTGTCTGGTCCAAGATCATCATGAGTTTTCAACCAAAAAAACGGGGATCGACGAGAGCCACTTCCACATCATCATCTCTGGTAATGTCTCTGACAGCCAAGAGCTCCCGAATCGACAAAAACGCCAAAGCGCATAAAGATACGGACACCATTTTTGTCATAGGAAAGAAGAAACAAAGAAAGGAGAAAAGATTTGACTTTGCAACACATCACGGCACCTTGCATACAGATGATTGAGCTCAGGATTTGGTTTCCAAATACTTATGGGAGATTCATACCACACCATGTAGGACTACACAGAGATACCCAAGTACGGGGCGGGCAATTATTTTGAGCTGAGGGCTGCTCACTGAGTTTTGGCAAGCCACCAAGGGCCACATGACAGGCAGGTAGGGGGCAGATAAATATTAATTTTCTGATTTTTTTAGGGGCCCCACGGGCCGGATAGAATGGCCTGGCAGCCTGCATTTGGCCCGTGGGCTGCATTTTGCCCACCCCGTCCTAGTAGCTTTGAACAAGTTGGTAAGTCTATAATGCACAATTCAGTCCCACATGGGGAACAATAGCTGTTAATGACCCACTCTCCTTTTCAACTGTCTTGATATTCCACTAATCAGGCTATCCTTTCTTCTCTTGGGCTCTCTTCTTCTACATTACAGGCCTGCAGACTGCTGTTTTAAGCCATTTTCAACATCCTAGCTCTGCCCACGTCTTCACCAGCAGCTACTGTTTCAGCTTTTGGCTGTGCAGCCAAGAGCTACTGACAATTTAATTGCAGCCTGAGATCTCGCATCAGCCAGAGGAAACGCTGCAAGGACACGTTGAAGGCATACCCCAGGAAAATAAACACCGCCATAAAGAGCTGGGAGGAGCTGGATGCTACCGGACTCCAGGGGCACTGCAACCTCAGCCAAGCAGCACCTTGCTTTCAGGTAAAGCGTCTTGCCCTCGAAGCAGAGAAGAGAGAGTGGAGGAAGGAAAAGGAGATAAAATTCCAGCCTATAGCCTACTCTCTCTTAAAGAAAGACCTGCAACTTCTGCAGAAGGATCAGTGGCTCAAAGATTAGACTCTTAAGTCACTTCAAAACACATCGATGAGCCAATGTAGGGATCATCCTCAAACTGAGAGATTGCTGACAATGATTTGATGTTTCAGTGAAAATCAAAAACTCAGCAAAATGCTTCCAGCCAGCTCTGCAGCCATCCATAGGACTCAGCGTGTGCATGATCACTCCCTCCTTTTTGCAGGTAGGCAACCTAAGCCCTGGATCATGATGCCTGAGGATGACTCTAAAACACATCTCTTGAATCTGTTGAGATCTTTTTCAAATCCATCACCCAAGTATTTGTCTCTGTGGCTTCCTGCAGCAAGGAGTTCCCCAAGTCAGCAATCCACCCCGGGTCAGAAATTTCAAAATCAGACCCAAACAGTGAAACAAAATATGGTTAGAATAAAACTGGATGAACTCCACCCCCACCCCCATTTTTCAACATCTTGTAAAATAAAGGAGTCTTCATTTCCCAGTGTCACCACTTCAATTTAGAAATAATGATCTTTATAATGACAGTGGGTGATGTCAGAGGGTATGCCTAAACGTCCCTCATGCTGTGCCTGGAAACACCCCCATGAGTCATGTGCAGGGCACTCATTAGTGCACAAAATCCCCGAAATGAGGCTGTCCAGCTAGTCTAGACCAGCGCTGCATCCATGAGCACCCTAGGACTCACTCTCATTTGGGCATGCTTCTTCGCAGGTGCTCAGCACCGTGCTAGGAGGGCTGCGTTGCCACATTTGTCTCATGCAGAGCAGAAACACATGTGTGAATGTGCTTTATATTGGCACGGAGGTAGGACAGATGAGATGCCCTCGTGTCCAGCCCAGCTCTCTGTGTCAGAAGCCACACACGGAGCCCTAGCAGTTCCCATTTCTCTATTCCAAGAAAGGAACCAGCTATAAATCCACTGACACAAGATCAGGGCATGCACCAGGCCTGTCATTCTGGTCTCCAGCTGTTTAAGACTTCCTTTTTAATAGCTATCACGCTCAGAAAGCTGGCTGCAAAGCTCAGACCTCTTCATTTCATGAATCCTCCCTCCTCCTCCTTACCTCCACAGGCTTTTAAAGGGAGCTGTGCTTTTCGTTGACTCTTGAGACAACCCTGAAAGCCAACACTCGGGTCCTCTCTCCATCCTCTGGCTGGGTTGCTTCTATCCTGAAAGCAGCAGGTTTGGTTATGTTGGAGTCACACCAATTTTCAAATGGGTAGGAGGGGGAAAGAACCAAACCTCTCCAGCCTTGTCGGTGATGCACCATAGCAATGACATTAAATATCACGGCCAAGGGTCAGGGTGTCACGGAAGCAATGGAAAACCAGCTCTGCGGTGTCTCCTAGCGGCGGTGAGTGCTGTGCGTCCAGGACAGAGCTTCCCCAAGGCCATCCCGGTAACCACGTAAAGAGTGTGTACAAACACACAACCCTAGTGCCTAGCAACGTTTCCTGCAGCTCCAGACAGTGGCATACAGAAAAAATGCGGGGCCGCTCCATCCAGCGATTAATGCAATTATATCATCGACGGGCCGTAAAACATGGAAAAAAGCTGCCAAGCTAGTGGGGATGAGTGAGAACAGGGACCATCCGCCCCCGCTTTCCCAGAGGCAACGTTCGGCTGGCCTTGTCTTCCCAGCTTTGGGAAGTCTGCCCCGCTTAATTTGGCCTCCGGTGAGCTTTGTGTCCTGAGTTAAAGCTGATGTGTTAAAGAGGACATGCAGGTGTGGGGAATAGCAGACCGGGGGGAGAGCATCCATAACTCCACGTTATCTTTTCCTGCCTGGAGTGACAGTGACAGTGGCCTGTTGAGTTGTTGAGTCTCTTCTGGGCCATTTATGCCATGAGAAAAGGCTGTCATTTTTAGGGATGTTGAAAGAGACAATATAGAAACCAAAGTCCTCCATTTACTACCCATAGGGGCACAAGTGCATCTTATATAGTGACTGTGATAGCCTCCCTGTCCTGCCTTGCCGCCTCACTTCATGTGAAGCCAAAGTGGACCTCCTGGAAGGACGAGCATGGCTGGGCTCAGTGTCCTTAGAGGAGGAAAATTAATGAGGTGAGATAAAAAAAATGTTACTGGACCAAATTGCCTCCTCCTTGATGCCTCCTTGCTCCTTGAGTGAAGGCACCTGGGTCACAGAGAGAAAAGAAATAGTTTTGTTGAGAGAGAGAAAGAGGAGACAACCCTTCAGGTTTCCAGGGGCCTTCATCCAGTCCAAGCTAAGTACAAGATAGAAGAATTGCTTTAGCTGAACCTAATGATGTTCATGGTTTGACCATTTGAAAGGGAAGTAAGCAGTTATCATCCATGACCCTTTCTTTCTCCAACTTGAGGAAGGGCATTTGAAACCCAAAAATTCATCTCCACTCTCTCCCAGCTATGCAGTTTGGTCCAATAAAAGACAGTACCTCACACCACCAATCATGCTGCTTTTATTTCCCAGGCCTTTTGCAGCTACTACAACAGCACTGCAGCAATATTCATACTTATGAGAGTCAAGTTTCTGCACTGGGGCTGCCGGTGAATGCCCTCTTAATGACCACCGCTCTTCTGGCCTGCAAACAAGATAAGGTCCCCCCTGCAACCCTCAGCTTTCAAGAAGGATTCAGTGCAGCTGATGGCTAGGAAGAAGAGGCACAAGCTAAGGATCTGTAGCACAGCTGTACACAAAAAAAAAGCAACTTCATTTGGCAGAAAATGTTGATATTGCAAAACTTGGTTTCCTTCACATTTGGAGCTGGAAGTCTTGATGAAAGGGGGATGGAGATCTGGTTCCAGGGAGGTCCTCTTGGCTGGCTGCTCCAGAGCCGTCGACCCTGGGGCCACTGACATCCTCAACTTCAGGGCATTGCACGGCAAACTTCAGTGAATCACAGAATCCTAGAAAACGAGGTGGGGAAGGGACCTCAGGAGGTCATATCTAGTCCAACCCCAGCTCCAAGCAGGACCAGCCCCAACTAGATCAACTCTATCCGACGGAGTAGCTCCCATGACACCTAATTCTGCAGAAATGTGGGTGACCCAATCATAGCTATGTTATAAAGCAATGATTAATTCACTGACTTTTTTGGCCTACTCCCCCTGTTAGACTCAAGGCAGCACTTGCAAAATGCCGGCTTTTAGCTTTCACTCACTTTTTGACGAGGGAAAAATAAAAGGGCAGTTCTTCTCTTTCAAAGGACTCGGAAGGACCACGGCAGGGAAGAACATTTTTGCCCCTCTATGAAATCTCTGGGTTTATCTTATGAATCATGCTTAGGTGCTTGCACACCAGACAGTGCCAATATTGCATGGCACCCTGCAGTCACTTAAAAGGATCTCACAGCACCCCAGGGTGCTGGACTAGCCCGACTGAGAGTCACTGTTATAAAGGGCTCTATTTTACTTGGAGAGAAATGTCTAAATGAGAGGGAAGAAGAAGGGCCCATGCCCCTTTGAGCCCCTTAACGAGGGCACAGGTCTGAGATGGCAAAGATGCAAATTCGAGGCCCTGAGACATAGGGAACTGAACACCTTAAATCCCAGAAAATTACCATAACTAGCAGGCTTTAGGGTAGGCAGGACTAGTAAAAACTTCCAATCCTCCTATTCAAGTGAAGCCCCTCTGGGCAGTCAAGAAGGACAGCATTTAGGGAGCTGGAGGAGAGCAGGCCAAGAGGGAGTGTGAGTTTGTGGTGCAGCAAGGTGGGCACTGGCCTGGAGGCAAGGACACTTTTGTGCCAGCCTGTGCACCTAAGGTTGCCTGTGCAGTTTGCATTTAATAAGCATTTGATCTCTCACCAACAGGCTGAAAGGCAGGCTTGGGGTCACCCCTAGGATGCCCTGTCTCCAAGCTGGGCACATGCAAGTGGGAGCAGGCTGGGCCTGAGAGCAACCCTCCCTGAAAGCACCGAGGTTGGGATGTAGACCCAGCCTGAAGCCTTCAGGGCTGATTTGAATTGCTGCATTTATTGTGACCCCTCCTGCCCCCCGCACATGCACACAATCTGTGCTCCCAGTAGCTCTTGGAGCATCACTAGGTGTCACCTGCCAGGTGTCCATGCCGAAACCTCCTTGGCCCCATTTCTGAAACGGCTACTGAGCATGCCCGGCGGCCCCTACAACTGGATGTTTCTGCAGCCTCCCTTCCCTGCTCTCCACCCAGAGCCTGAAATAGTCCATCTCCCCTCCTCAACGCCTTCCCCCTGCTTGAAAAGCAAGAAAAAAGAAATAAATTAAAATGTGCAGTAGGAAGCCAGTGGCTGACATCAGGCTGGTAGGACGCTCCTTCGGGTGTTAGCTCTTTCCTGCCAGAGTGAGATTTTTATGGCACAAGGTTCGCTGCCAATGCTGAGCAGTGCCAAGACTCCCAGTGTGGTGGAGTCATTCCTTTGAAAGCAGGAAGAGAAATAACCTGAATTACCAACACCTATACCCACACACACGCATGCATGCATGCACAACCGCAGCTATTTTGCAGCTTTTAGGGAGATCCTGAGAAAGGGAACTGGAATCCGGGGGGGATTAATCGATCTTGAGAACGAGGGACAGATCTGTCAGGTCACTGATTAGGAACATCTGGCAGGAGAACAGGGAGCATTCAATAACAGGGGAACAGCTGGCTTCCCAAACAGCTAAGGCTGGCACAGGAACTATCCCAGCACCGGGCCGCTTCGGCATCTCTCCGGGGGGCACCGTTTCCACGTGCGGCTGTCTCCCATCGCTCCCCGTTCGGTTCACACACTGCTGGCCTCCCGCCTGTCAGCGGTACTGTTTCCACATGTCAACCGGCTCCCACCCGGGCTGCCCATGTCGTATAGAAAAGGAGGGAGGCAGGGAGCGTGTTGCTTGCATCATGGGTGCATGAGTAAAGCCATTTCTAAATACAGCCGCAACTTGCTGTATGGGATTACAGGAGCATCTGTGCCAGGAGGACTTTACAGCTGCAAACTGGATGGCCAGCTTCCTCCGGGGTGAAGCCCGCTTGCTCTTTCTGGAGGGGATCGCTGCCCAAAACCACTCGCAACCTATGCCCGTCAGTCATGCTGCTCCTGAACCAGTCCTCCCATCCCCATGCACAGTTGTCAAGGGCCCCCAGGACACAGCAGAAACCTGCTCCTTCCCAGGCTAGTTTTGGCAGCCAGATCCCGTCTGCTATATCGGCTTCCCCCTGAGCACAGATGTCTCATCTCTTAAAGAAAACTAGCTTCACCGTTATGCCAACAGAGCGACCGAGCCCCTGACCTCCTGCTCTCAACACTAAGCCATGGGGCTGATCAATGATCCTAGGAGTCCCCTAATTAAAACTATAAATTAAATCCTCAGAATAGGTGAGATTCTGTATTGGATCCGGTCCCAGTTTTGATAGTGACCTTCCAGTCAGGCTGTCTCCTCTCCCCTCCAGGAGTGATCACTGGCTGGCAGCCTTTGGCACTCGGCATACAAGGCTTATAGCAAAGCTGCTAATGAGCACATCAATAATTTCCGAACCTCAAAAGGCCAGGACAGGAGTCGGTTTAACCTGCTGGCATTTTTGTGCTATTGCCTGACTTGCTGGATCCATTGTCTCCATGAAATATAGAAAGCTGCCGTGCTGTCGAGGGGCTAACACACGGTTTCCATCTGTCACATCCAGCTAGCTGCTCAGAACAGTGTGCCCCAGCCCTTTCCAGCCGCAGATCTCATTACAAAAAGGGGATGAATGTAATCACCCCGCTCTTGTAGGGAAACTGAGGCATGGGAACGTGTGCTGATTCATCCGGGCTCATGCGGTGCATCAGTTGCAGTTCTGGGCTGAAATCCGGATCCTTTAAAAGCTCTAGCCCGTCAATCCTTCAGTCCTCGTTATAAATAAGAAGGGGAAGTGTGAAAAGAAGGGGATAATGCCAGTATTTTTCTTTTTTTTTAATATACCAGGTCTGAGCAGTGGGAAACATGCTCCTGATTCCCACATCCAGATGTCCTAGAATTGAGGTGCATTGAAAAATTATAAGGTGAATGGAAGTCAAGGAAGTGATTCAAGCCATGTGGTTGTCCAACATACACCCCCCTTCCCAGTCCTTTACCCGGGAACACCACAGGTATCCCAGCTGCTGACAACATCACTCACCCAGGAGCTTTGGGCCAAAAGATAAGAGTGATTCGAATGATGATAAAAGAATTGCCCTGGTGGGCCTGGGGTCCGAATTCGGCCTCCGATGGCTACACTGTCTTCTCCCTCATTTCACACATAGGCTTAGTGATCCCGATTGCACCTTGAACCTGCAGCTCATCCTGGTGAACCCTGAATTCCCTAGATAACACCCTCTGAATAGGATATTTCCTGCTGAGAAGCGGTGTCATGCAGTTTATAATTCCAGGAAAATCTTGGCCCCACACGTGTTGGAAAAATGGGGGAAAAAATGTATATTACAATAACTCCAAAATCCACAATGGAGGGTAGGCTCTGATTTGAAGAGCTTGGTTGTGCACAGAAAACATGCAGGAAGCAAAACAGATGAAAAACAGAATCCAAACTGGCTTTGTAGATGCCTCCACTTCAGTATTGCAATGCTCACAAATTCATTACCATGCCCAAGGAGTGAAATCCAGAGACAGCATAAGGCAACCAGGTCCCTATACAGCCCTTCTAAATTTAGGTGTCATAGATTCATAGATGTTAGGTTCAGAAGAGATCTCATAGGTCATCGAGTCCAACCCCTGGCCCTGGGCAGGAAAGAGCGCTGGGGTCAGATGACCCCAGCCAGATGCTTGTCCAATCTTCTCTTGAAGACCCCCAGGGTAGGGACAAGCACCACCTCCCTTGGGATCCCATTGCAGATTCCAGCAACCCTTACTGTGAAGAAGTTCTTCCCGATGTCCATCCTAAATCTGCTGTCCATCACTTTGTGGCCACTGTTCCTAGTTACTCCAGGGGTGCCCTAGTAAATAGGGCATCTCCTATTCCCTGCTGCCCTCCCCTGATGAATTATAGGCAGCCACAAGATCCCCTCTCAGCCTTCTCTTGCGAAGGCTGAAGAGATCCAGGTCCCTCAGTCTCTCCTCGCGGGGCCTTGCCTGCAGGTCTCTGACCATACGAGTAGCCTCCTCTGGACCCTCTTGAAGTGCGGAGCACAAAACTGAAGTCAGTACTGCAACTGTGGCCTGACCAGTGCCGCACAGAGGGGAAGCATCACCTCCCTGGACCTGTTCATTGTGCACCTGCTAATGCATGATAAAGCGCAGTTAGCCTTGCTGATCACTTCGTCACACTGACGATTCGTGTTCATCTTGGAGTCAACTATGACTCCGAGATCCCTTTCCACTGCTGTGCTGCTGAGAAGGTCATCCCCCAGCCTGGAAGTGTGTTGGTGGGTGTTTCTGCCCAGGTGCAGCACTTTGCACTTGTCTTTGCTGAACTGCATCCTATTTTGTTCTGTCCATTTTTCCAACCTGTCCAGATCCACCTGGATCCATTCCCTACTCTCTGGTGTGTTAACGCTGCCCATAATTTGGTATCATCTGCAAGCTTGGACAGAGTGCTCTCCATGCCCTTGTCCAAGTCACTGATGAAGACATTGAATAGCACTGATCCATGGACCGAGCCTTGCAGGACTCGACTGCCCACATCTTTCCAGGTTGATATCGACCCATCCTCCACCACTCTATGGGTGCAACCCCTAAGCCAATTTGCCACCCACCTGACCGTGTAATCATCTTCATCACATCCTGTCAATTTATTTGCAGGAACAGAATGAGATATCATATTGAAGGCCTTCCTAAAGTCTAGGTAGACAACATCTACCTCAACTCCTGCATCTACGTATTTGGTGACCTGGTCATAAAAAGAAACAAGGTTAGTCAGGCAGGATCTACCGGCAATGAATCCATGCTGATTTCCTTTCAGCATTATTTCCCCTGCTGGGCTCTCACAAATGTGATCCTTAATGATTTTTTCCAGAGTTTTCCCAAGGAAAGAAGTGAGACTAACTGGCCTATAGTTTCCTGGTTCCCCTCTCCCCCCCTTCTTGAACATAGGGACCACATTGGCCCTTTTCCAGTCCTCTGGGACCTAACCAAAGCACCACGAGTGCTTGAACAGCCGTGCCAGTGGCTCAGCCTTAAAGTAACTAGGGTCAGCAATAGATCCAAAATTTGAACTCAGTGACCTCTAGTCCGCATAGCTTCCTTGTTATCATTGATTTTCAATTCAACCCTTTCTGATAGCAGTGGGCAGGGCTCTTCTTGCTATTCAATTCCAGTTTCAAAGTGTCTGTATTGTATCTTTCGAACATGATATGCTGTAAAAGTCACCTAGCCACCCCCCGAGTCCTGTATCAAAAAGAAACTGATGATCCCGGGAATCATACCGTTCCTAGAGTTGCCTTGAGACTCACACGGGGGTCCCCACCCTTGATGTCTGTGAATCTGTGCTTGCCCTGGCTGTGAATTAAACCCCCAGATTTCACAGAGGACAGTCCAGGGATACTTCCAGATACAGATGCTGGTCTCTGGTGTTTAGCGATCAAAGCTATGGCAAGAGTCCCAGGGGTTTGAGCTGGATTTGAGACAAGAGACTTCAATGGGAGACAAATGATGCCCAGGTATGGATAAACTAGCTGTAGGCACAATAGAGCCTGAGAGAGAGAATAAAAATCTCTCTTCTTCCTGTGGTGGACTCTGAGCCCCTCACTATTATGGGTAATAAGACTTTGGTGTGGGAAATGCCAGTGGAAATGTTCTTCATGAGGCGTACGGGATACAGGAAAGGGCCTCATCTTCGCATCTTCATACGGCTTAAACTAAAGCCTCCTGAAGTCACAGGAAACTTGCCCATGGACTTCAGTGGGCTTCAGAAAAGACTCATAGCTCTGAATTACTATGGATGTTAGCAGAGTGATGGCCCAAGCAGGGTGGGGGAGGCAGCAGAGTCCTTAAGGGTGCAGACAGAAGTGCAGCGCCCAGCTGTAACTCAGAACAACTTCTGCAAAGCGCTCTGAGTTACAACCTTACCCCAGACCAAACAGAAGTTCACTGCTGGGTCCAAGGGAAAGGGTATCTAGCTGGGGCTGGAAGCCAGATTCCCATAGCAATGGCCAGGGCTCTCTGCCAATGCTCACTGCTTTCAGAAGGGAAGGGGGGAAAAGCAAAGGAGGGAGCTCTTCTTGGGGCTCTCCAGATGGTACTGAAGGGGATGAATTGGGCCCCCCCTGCCCACCTTGGGGGGCTGAAAAAATCCCAGACTAAACTCCCTCCACTCCCTTCCCCGCTCCCATTCTGAAAACAGCAAGAGGCTGGGAGCTTGCAGACACACTTACAAAAGACGCTACGTTTTGCAGCATCTTTATCTGATGCAATGAGGAGTCAGATTTTCACACGATCGGCCATTTTTTAAACCATCTGCAGCCATGCACTTGTGTTTGGTCACAGCTATAAACTGGTTTCTGTGGCCAGATTGGGTGAAAATTGTCACTTCTGTCTGCACCCTTAGCTCTTGCTGCAGTAAAGCAACTGGTTACGCTGTCGAATCTGCTTTCGATGCTTTCTTCCTTTTTCAGGGAGTGTTTTTTATTCACTTCTGCTACCCTGACCCTCTGCACCCTTGTGCCTCTTTAAAAGTCTTTGACTTCCTTCTAAAAGTATTTGACCTCCTTTGACCTCTTTCTTTTGTAGCTGTTCCCTTAGAAGAGATGAAGTTTTCTTTTTTTCCAAAAAAAGAAGAAAAAAAAGAAAGAAATCAAGGCAGAGGTAACAGAACCTGGTCCCTGTCCCTTCAGCCAATGCATCTTCGTGCAGAGGCAGCCCTCACAGAGAGGTAAGAGTTCATTCAACCTCAGCGTCTCTGCTAAAATTGAGTGCCAATGCATTTTGATGACATGGCCATCTGCTGTGAAATGGGCCAGGATTCACAACTCATTTCAGACACGTCCCAGCCCACAGCGTAAAGGGGTTTGTCGTCCATCCCTCGCACTCCCCCCCCATCAACCACAACCCATCAAACCAGCAGTCTGAAGGGGAAATGCTTTCAACCACCACCACCCATCCCCAGAGCCATGTAACCTCGCTTTCCTAGCTGAGATAAACTGGACACCTCCAAGGTTCCTGGCCCGTTCTCTGAGGCCGCGTTCAAGAAAAAGAAAATTAGTCTGCCTGCCTGACTGCCTATAAACCCCATGCCTAAAATGTGCGAAATGTCGGGAAAAAGCAAGAGACCAAATTGAAAGTAAAGGTCAGATCAGAGTTAGTCAGAGCCGATTCTTGAGGGCTGGTCCTTCAATCCCAGTTTTACAAGGACCATGGGGCAGAACGGGAGGAAAGCAAAGGTTTTACCTCACTCTTTCCAGTAGATATGATGACACTGTTAGGCTGGTGGTATTTCCATGTAAAGTGGTCAGAGACCGCTATAAATTATTGACTTTACTTTTTTTGGTTTGTGCTCTGCAGGCTGATGTACCGGGCTGCAAACGGGAATTGTAGTCATAGGAAAGATATGTGGAGTTTGGAGCGGATCTGAAGAATGTCAGAGCAGAGGAGATCCCCGACTGACCCCATGACTGCTGAACCCGTCTCGCTTGCTCTCTCAAATGCTTCTGTTTCTCCCTCCATCTCTGTCTAGAAACTTCCCCATGCATCGTCTCCAAATGCACGGCCACTCCCTAACCCGACAGCCCCTTACCAAAACACCGCCCTTGTCCTCAATACCTGCCACACCAGGTCATGCCACCCAAACTCGCCCATCACTCATAACTTCCTGACATTTGGAGAACACCCTCTCATTTCCCCTATGCTCTTGGCCCCAGTTTGGAGGGTTTTGAATGATTTCATAGACATTTTTAGACATTAGGGCTGGAAGGGACCTTGGAAGATCATTGAGTCCAACCCCCTGCCCCAGGGGCAGGAAGTCAGTCCCGAATTAATCGGTTCCAAAGTTGTAAAACACTCGTGGAAAATGCCTAACAGAAAAGTTTGAAAAGTTCAGTCGGGTTATCTGAAACCTGTTTCTCCCCATCAGTTTGGAGCTGCATAGCTTCACCTCTGCTCAAAATGCAATGTCGAGGCCTAGACGTCCCTAGCAATGCATTTATACTCCCTGCCACAGACTGATGAGGGCCGTTCATTCAGAGTCTCTTACCTCCACATCACCAAGTCAGCTCTAACCCTCTTTTAATCTCGGCTGAAAGTCTTCAGCGCAGACTTGTCCTTTTGAGGGCTTTGTAGGATGACTTAATGCATCCTATTCTTGTTGCCAATGGATGGGTGTCCACAGCACTGATCCTGACTGACTCTAGCTCTCCCCGCTATTAGGAATCTAGGCAAAGAAACCAATGTTAGAAGAAAGCAGGGATAATAAACCATTCCTTTCCAGCCCGCCACAGCTGTGCCTCCAAGGCAAGGTGAAGCCATTTCTGAAAGGACACGCTATACAGGATGCTTCCCCTCCTGCTATTAGTCCTGCAGCTAATGGGAGGGGGTTGACTTTTGGGCTGTCAATCCAACATGATCATCACATTTTAGAAATGGCATGAATGCTCACAAAGTTGCATTATGCACTTAGAAAAGACAAAAAAACTCCACTCTGTCACGTTGACAGCCCTGAAGTACCCAAGCCTCAGATTCAGATTATCCCATTTAAATGTTGCTTCCTTGTGATCCAGGAAATAAAGGTACCTTTCCTCTCAGTTGCTGAAAAGGATGTCCTAGGAGCTACAGACCCTGGAGCAATATCTAAAAAGGACAGTACACCCATGAGGGTCCTTCATGTTGGGTACACATTTCAAACTCCTTCTGCTTTTAATGGTACTGCTCATAGAGATACCATAAAGGCCCAGCGTGTCTAGGACTCCTACCAGCTCAAATCAATTCATTAAAAACCACAGATCAGGGGTTATGGTAATCAAATTATCTGGAGACTGCTTCCATCAGATTCCTGCCAAGGAAGGTGGTCAATCCAAAGACAAGAAACCTTCAAGTGACCTATCTCAGGTTTTAGACTTAGTCCAATAGCTGCTGGGACAAAGTTTATGGAAGTCAGCAGCAACACACTCCCATGAAACACCAAAGCACGATGCGGTACATCTCACCGTCCATTCTCAGCATACTGATGGAAGGGACATTTGTGGGACCACCTGAAGGACATCTAAAGCATCACTTGACATATTTATAACAAACAGTATGACCGGCTGCACCTTACATAGGTGTCAATCAGCTGTAACGCCACTGATGTTCCTGCAGTTATACCAGTTTTTACCAGCCTCAGTGAGAACAGACTCAAACCCAAAGATTGAAATAAATATTACTCCTCTTGAGATTTAGATTTCTTTTAATGATTTTGGATATGGGTATGAAATGCATACTGACAAGGTTCGCGGACTACACCAAGATATGGGGGAGGAGGAGACTGGGGGGTGGCTCCCTGGAGTGCGGTCACGCTGGAGGACAGGCTGACCTGAACAGCCTGTATCCTTAAGACTAAGGATGTCATCCTCCTGCTCTACTTGACATTGCTAAGGTGGGCAGATCAAAACCTGATGATGTTTAACACTGAAAAATGTAAAGGGGAGAAATAATCTGCAACGCACTTGCAGGCTCGGTGGTGCTACACTACCCAGGACCACAACTGAAAGAGGCCTGGGGGTCATGACTGAGCACATGAACATGAGCCACCAATGTGATGCTATAGCTGGCAGAGCAAACAATATGCTGGCATGCATCAACCGATGCATCTCAAGCAAGACTAAAGATGTCATCCTCCTGCTCTACTCCGCATTGGCGAGGCCGCAGCTGGAGTACTGCATCCAGTTCTGGGCGCTGCACTTCAACAAGGACGTGGAGAAGCATTAAAGAGTGCAAAAGCATAATGAGAGGTCTGGATATGAGGAGAGGCTGAAGGACATGGGACTGTTCAGCCTGGACAAGACTCAGGGGGTCTTGGTGGCAGCCTATACGCATATAACATGAACATCAGGGGCTGAGAGAGCATCTGTTCACCAAGGCACCCCAGGGGAAGACAAGGAATAATGGACATAAACTGCTAGAAGATTGCTTCAGATTAGATATAAGGAAAACTTCTTAATGGTTCAAGTGTCCAGAGTCTGGAACAGTCACTGACCCTGGGGATCTTCAAAAGACGATGGGACACGCTCAGTCTTTCCTGCTTACAAGCAACGGGGGCTGGACCTGATGACCTCGCGACGTCCCTTCCAGCCCCTAACAGCTACGAATCTATCCCAGGCCAGCCACGCACGTTTTATCCCACATATGAGTAAGAATGATCTGGGCAATCCAATATGCCCCTCTTTGTATGAATGTATTTGAACTGTAAAAACCAAACAGCCTGGTGTGGAGCTCTGATAAGGACCCAAAAGATATTTCAGAGCCCACAGAAATACCTTCATCTCTAAGGCAGCCTAGGCCAGAACTACATGAGCCAGACTGCATTATTGTTATTTATTAAGCTCTTTAAATGTTCCCTGGTGCAATAGTTTCCCTTCAGAAAAAGTGGATATAATAAAATCCAGGCATTCCACAGGAATATGTCGATCCCTTTGAATCACTCAAAGAAAATTCAAGAAGCAGGCAGGCTGGCCAGGGACCGGTTTCTCCTGACTGGCTCCCTGATTGGGTACCTGGGCAGTCATATGCCCACAAACTATTTTTTTTTCATGGGAAAATGCCAGTTTATTTTGTGGGAATCCATTGCTTTCAATGAAGCTACTGTCAGGGAAGGTTGAAGAATGAGTCTCTGGTTCAAATCAGAGTGAAAAAGAGAGTGCTGCCCCAGAATAACCAATAGCCCAGTGGGAAAGACACTCACCTCCAATATTACTTGCTAAACTCAAGTTCTAGACTTGAAACTGGTCATAAAACCAAATGCCAGCTTCCGAGACATCCCTCCTCCCAGGTGAGGGACTGCCAGATACCCAGCTCTCTGCACAGCCCAAGAAATGGGCCCATTTCCGTGTATGCACAATGCTGGATTTCAAAACCTCAGGACTGAAAAAAAATACAAAAAACAGAACATATGATGTATTTGGGGTTTTGCCCCAATTTGCAATTTGTTGGGTTTTGTTTTTTTTTTGAAAACTCAGACATTTCCCAGGAATGGAAACTGTTTCCCCCAGCTGTCCCTGTACTATTTATATTCATTAGCAACTAGAGGGCTCAAGCAAGAACAGGGCGAAATTGTGATGGGTACTGCAAAGCCCTATAAATAAGATGTAGTAGACGTGTTACAGAGCCTACCATCTGCATAGACCAGGTTGAAACAGCAAAGACTCATCACCTCTGTTTTACAAAGGGGGTGCCAAGAATCAGGGGACGAGGGCTAAGTGATGTGCCAGAGGTTAAACAGCAACCTCTGCAACAGGAGAAGGACCTGAACCCAGTGTGCTTATGCCTCAACCCCCGAGGTCAATCTTGATCGATATCTGATGCTCGTACAAGGGGTTAGGGATGAAATTCAGCCCTTTCCCCAGGGCCATTTTAGGCACTATCTGGAGAGGAAAGGATTGACTTCTTCATGCATCAGCGGGATGGCGTATCACCCTAGCAGGGCAAAGCAAGAGGCGAGACCCCCCCGCCCCCCATTCACATGTATGCACTGGAGGATGAATCTAAATTTTCCTGAAGGAGGCAACCATCTGCCCTAGGAAGGAGCTGTGCCTACGGACAGCAAGGGGACGAAGCACGGCCCTCCTCAGCCTCGACTCACCTCTGCGCACCAACCCCCTTCTGTGTCCGTGCAGAGGCCTCCAGCACTGCCTCCCAAGCCCTCCCGGGCATCCAAGGTGGCTTCAACAGCTTGGCATCTTGCACTTTCCCACCCTCCCCCCGCCCCCACCACCGCATGATCTCCTTTCTCCCCGGCTTTCCCCTTAAGCCTTCCTTGAACCACGGCCAACGCTGTGTTTGACGGGTGAAATGTCAGAGGATTAACTTCTCCCCGGCTCGAAGGGGCCAACTCAGGTCCAGCGAACAGACGGCAATTCTCACAAGACGGGGCAGCTTCTCCTCCAGCCTTCCCAGACTCGCAAGGACCGGGCGCCGCCACATCCACCTCCTGAAGCCAGGGCCCTGGGGAGCACTCAGCTTTGTGAAGTTATTCTGCTGCCTTCATGGAAACAAGGAGGGCATTTTCCTCTCTCTTCCCTTAATGCCATCCGCAAACATTCCCCACACAAAAAAACCAGGCTGGGAAGAATTGATCTATGCACCATCTTGCATTTACCAAATGGATTAGCTACTAAATTGCTGGCTCGCTGAAACACTGAAGGGCTTCTGAGTGTTATGCATTGGGAAAGGTTGCTGGGATGGGGAGGGAGGGGGGTTATTATTATTATTTTCCTCCTTGTGAGGCCTCAGATCCTGCTCCTAAATCCTTTTCACCCTTTATTTTTTTTCATTCAGTGAGCCGAAAACTGACTTTGGGAACCAAGATATTAACCTTTGCGGCTCCTAATGCCGCATTACAACATCTAATCCTGCATTGCGTGGTCTGTTTAGAAAAAAAAGAAAAAAACCTAGGAGGACAGCTATAAGAACAAAGATTACCCATAGTGCAAAATATGCACAGGCCAAAAGAAACATTTGAAGAGGAGAGGAGGACAAAAAAAGATTTGGGTGGATTTCTCTGTAAGGCTGTCTAAGCTTGGGAAGTTTCTGAAGAGCTGAGGGTCTGGTCTGGTGTGGTTTATTGAAATTTTAAGTCCCCCACAAGCACGCATGCACACACATATGCAGAGCTTGACCAATAATGGCTTATTCTCCAACGTGCACAATACAGGCCTTGTAGAGGCGATGCAATTACCCTATCTAGGAAGGCACTGTGGGAAGGCACTCATCCAGGGAAAAGGACTGATAATGCATCGGGATAGAAGTAGTCATCCCTCCATTCATGTTATCTCATGGGCAAGGGTGTCAGGATTTGCTGCAGCTTTTTTAAGATAAGCTGGCTTTGCCTTGCAGTCTCACCACGTGAATATTTTCCTCCCTCTGTATCACTAAGGACTGATTTTATGCTAGTGGGAAACATACCTGAACCATTAGGTCACGGGACAATACAAGATTCATTTAAAGGAAGTGCTACGATGGAAAGATGGGAGCCAGGAGGGGGCCAGGTTTGGTTTGGGGAAGAAGAAGGGTAAAATCTGAGCTCTAAATAAAACGTAAAGAGCAGAGAGAGTGCAAGGGCAAGGAATCTAGATCTGAAACAACCTGGTTTGAAAATTGATGCAAGGAGCTATGATTTTGAGGGTCAAGGCATGTAGAGGGGTTCTCAGTGCTTGTCAATCAAAAATAAGGGCCTCATCTGCTCCAGTCCTGCACCATCATTTTGCATTGGTCCTTGCATTGCACTACAACCCAGCCAGAATTGTGTTTCACAAGCCCTTTACACCCATAACAACTAGCCAAGGTACAACGGGGTGCAGAATGAGGCTCTAAATAGGAGAGAATCAGCACCCAAAGGTTACAATCTGCATTTCTAATGAGCAGTCAACTATTTTCCCATGGAGCATGTTTTTTTCCACCCCCACCAGAAAAAAAAAGCCATTTTAGTCAAAACTGAACCTTCCTGCAGGTAGATCTGAGTTTGAAGAAGGGGAATTAAAAAAAAAAAAAGTTTGCTTCTGCATTTTTCAGAATGTGATGTTTTGATTTTTTCAACCCAAAACACCTTTTCAGTTGTCAGTGTCCTTTTTTTTATATATAATAGAGGCATAATGTCTAAATGGATTTTAAAAATGTGAGTTTAAGTTCATGAACGCCTTGATGGATCTAAAGCTATTCCTTCGGATTTTTTTATTTCCTGGGAAATGATTAAATGCTCCGATTTTGTTCTGATTTCGAGAACAAAACAAAATGTAACATTGTGGGATTTTCTGCAAAAGGAAAATTGCAGGTCCTACAATGTTCTGGATATCTATTTATCTATCTGTCACCTTAGGCTCAGAGTACCTATGGATTGCATTGACACAAGTCAGATGCGTTGTGATTTTTACCCGCTGGTGTAAAATGCCTTTTGTATTCACATTTCTCTGTCACTTTATTCAAACTTTTTTTGACAGGATAATTGCTCCTTGCTTCTGTACCCCATACTTCAAGCAGAGTGACTCTATTCTGGAGTTACTCCTGATGTGCATCAGCATAGCTGACATAAAAAGCAAACTGTGACAGCTTTGGTTTTGTCCCATGTCTGCAGGGTTTTCATTTTGCAAAGCCAAAGCCAGAAGGAAGTTCAGATCCAGATTCCCTTTTAGACCAAACATGCCAGACCAGGCTCTGGGTTCCCCTCCAAACCAAATACTGAATCCACCAGCATGCAAATAAAAGTTTGCAGTCTTGTGGAACTCGGTTACGCATCAGACACCAAATCCTCTGTTGGCGTCAACTGCGGTAGCTCCACTGGCTTCAAGGCAGATTTATACCAGCCGAGCATCCAGCCTCATTGACTTCAATGAAGCAATGCTGATTTACCCCCGCTGCGGCCCCGATGAAGACTCTCTAGTAAATCTCCAGCTACAGACCTGCAGAATGGGGAAGTTTATTAGCCGTGCCTACAGGGGAATATGCACAATAGCAAGAGGGAAGCGAGGGTGAAGAGAAGAGCACTGCTGTGCTAATGTATGATTTGCAAGGAGCATGGAAGGAAAGCTTGCTGGCTGAAACCTGAAACAGAGCCTGAAGCAAGCCAAACCAACACAGCATTAGGGAGAGGAGCAGAGGAAGGGACTGGGAAGAGCTGTGGGTGGCACTTGCACAGAAAAGCCAGGGGAGTGGGTTTGGGATTCCTCCCTTGAAACACGGTTGCCCGCATTTTAGATGATTACTTAAACTTTTCAAAACAATGATTTATGCAAGGAAAAAAACATGTAAATGCCTTGATGGTCTTTAGTCCAACAACAGTCACCAAGAATGCTTGCCAGCAGAATACACTGGGTAACGTCATATCGTCTGGATGAGCATGCACCAGACACAATCACGGGGCAATCCTCAGCATTGCTGTTATTATACTCTATAACTATGGTATGGTATGGTATGGTATGGTATGGTATGGTATGGTATGGTGTGGGTATTGTATGATATCAGTAAGTTATGGTATGGTATTGATATGGTATGGTACGGCATCAGTTTGGTATGTATGATATGGTATCAGTATGCTATGGGCATCTTTGATATCAGTAAAATATGGTATGGTATCAGTATGGTATGGGTATCATATGATATCAGTAAAATATGGTATGGTGTCAATATGGTACAGTATCAGTATGGTATGTATGATATGGTATGAGTATGGTATGGTATGGGCATCGTATGATGTCAGTAAGATATGGTATGGTATGGGTATGGCACGGTATCAGTATGGTATGTATGATATGGTATCAGTATGGTATGGGTATCGTATGATATCAGTAAGTTATGGTATGGTATCGGTATGATACGGGGTGTTGTAAGTTTTTAGGATCACATATATTTAATCTCTTTGGGTCACAGATTGCTGCTGTTATTATTATTTTCTAGATTCATGACACATGGCAGGATGCATACAGGAAATGATGGGCATTAGTAGTAGCTGTAGTAGTATTAAAGACCATCGGGAAGAAGGGCTAGAAAGACATCAAAATGTCATCTAATCCACTCCCCTGCTCAAGACAGGATCATCCCTGACTTAACCGCCCCAGTCAAGTGTCTGTCCAACTTGTCCTTGAAAATTTCCAGGGATGGCAATTCGACAGCTCCTCTAGGTATTCTGGTCTGATGCTGGACCACCCTCATATTCAGCAAGGTCCTCCTCATCTGCAACCTAAATTTACATCGCTGCAGCTTGAGGCCATGCTCCTAGTCCTGTCCCCTACGGCCACAGAGAAAAGCCCATCTCCATCCTTTCTCTAAATTGCCCTTCAGATATTTGAAGACTGTTATCAAGGCCCCGCTCAGTCTTCTCTTCTCCAAACTAAATAACCCTAGTTCTTTCGCCCTTTCCTCATAAGTCTTGTGTCCTAGGCCTCTAATCGTGTTTGTCACTCTGCACTGGACTCTTTCCAATCTGTTCACATCCTTCTTGAAGTGTGAAGCCCAAAACTGGACGTGTTACTCCACGTAAGGCCTGGAATAAAATAGAGTTAAATAATTACCTCCCCTCCTTTGCAAGAGAGACTCCTGTTAATACAACCCAGGATGCTATTGGCTTTTTTTTGCAACAAGGGTACACTGTTGGCTCATATTCACTTATGCTCCACTGTAACCCCCAGGTCCTCCCTGCAATACTGCAGCCTAGCCACTCATTGTCCTCCAAGAGGACAATTTTTTGAATGCATAAGGCTAACCTGGCCTTCTAACCCACACCCATGATGCCTGGCCAGTTGTGTGACATTGTGCAGTCTGTAATGGCTTTCACATCCCATCAAATATCGGTTCCACCACCTTCCAACACTGCTGGCAGCCTGCATTTATACCCAGGGGTGATGGCATTGTGTGTTTTTTTGGTCCCGTGTCTCCAAGAATAACAAAAACCAAGGCTGTATTTCCCCTCGTGGTCTCCAGGTGTGCTTGGGTCAGGAAGACATCCTTCTATTATCACATCATTTATCACCCTGCTACCCTCACCCAGTTGCATACTCCCTGCTCTGTGGTCTAGCCACCTGGATCCCATAATTTGTCTAGTCTTCCCATTCGAGTGAGAGATGGATATATCCTGAAGTGTAACTTTTCCACTCCTTTGTGTTTATGGACTCACCACATGTGCGTTTGGACTCTGTCTTCCCTATTAGGTAACCCTGCTCTCTCTCTCATTGGTTTTCAAAATATATTGGATCTTAGGAGGGACAAGCCAGAATTGTTGCTCCATTACATTTCAACATGGTCCTCTGGAATTTCAGCAAAGTTAGGACAGGTTATGTATTTATTGCTCTGCGGTTGAATTTTTGTTAAATTGGAAGGGGTTGAGAAGGTGATAAGGACATATTAAGTCACCTTGTGATTGCAAAAGTGTAGAAATTAAATTTTCCTCCAGTGCCAAGGGTGAGAGGCTTCCCAGAGGGTTAGTCTTTTTTTCTGTGCTTTCCCCCAGGACAATGAGAGGGCAAAAAGCTAACTGAGAGGCCAACAGACAGGATGCATTCCCAAGTCTGCCCACTAAACTCTATGTGCTGCTGCTACTACTACTACTACTACTACTACTACTATTATTATTATTATTATTTTATTAAGTAGCACACCCCAGCAGTGTCAGCCAAGGTGAGGCACACCATTTTAACAGGCACCATCCACAATCACAAAAGCAACCCGTGAACCAAAGCATTTACAACTAGAGGAAGTTTGGGAATTTCTGCTTTACAGGTATAGAAGTGAGTCCCAGACGGATAAATCAAGTTATGCACAGTGACATAGCAGCAAAGCCAAGAATTGCACCTAGACCTTCCATGTCTCCCATGTAAGGCCATCCGGTCCCACCCTTTTTCACAGCCCCTTTTTCCATCATAGCCAAAATAAATTAGCTCACCTTCCCTTAGGCTCAGTTTGGATTTCCCAAAACATCTGTCCATCATCGGTGGTGGCAGTTCCTTTGAGTTGAGGATGACGTCTGTCTGGCTTGATGGGTCCTCAGGTGACTTAACATTGGGTGTACACCTCCTTTTTACATTATACCCTAGAGCCTCTTTACATTATACCCTAGAGCATTTTACATTATACCTCTTTACATTATACCCTAGAGCATACCCTCTTTGTAGCCAGGACTCCCTTAATTTATGTGGAAAGTATAGCCCCAAACCCATTTGATGTCATTGTCAGGCTCATTATTCTTAATCATACTCATATCCAGAAGTCCTATGGGAAGCCAAATGTTTCAAAGCCTGGGTGATTAAAGTTAGGTGTACAAATGGCTATTTAATCGACTTCACGGGGATGAATATCCACGTGGTTGCCTTGTTAGGAGTCACAATGTGAAGAGCAAGCACAGAGCAAGTCATGCATAATAATTCTGCAGACAGCTTCTCTGATCATTACTCCAAGTCCTGCCTGCTACAACCACAGAGAAAAGGCTATGTCCATCCTCCTATAATCACCTTTCAGGTATTTAAAGACTGTTACTAAATGCCTTCAGGTAGTTTACAATTAGGCTGGGGTGGGGGAGTCTTGCACTAAAATGACCTGTACTGTACTGTCCTCCCAGTTGATAGAAGAGTTCCTTCTCTAGGGCTGTCCAACCAGCCTCATTGAAACTGAGCTGTCAAATTTAGGCTGGGGTTTACTTAGGAAATCTAGTGCTTGGCTCCCATTGATGTTCATTTCTAAATCCTTTAATTGCCTTTGAAAATTTCAGCCTTAAACATGCCAATATGTGCTGCATTTTCCAGCTATCTCCTGCCAAATGTACTAGAAGGGAACATTATGGGCAGCATTGCTTCACAGCCCAGGAGCAAAAGGGGTTAATGGAATAGCCAAGATATACTTCCTAACATCCAAAAAGTTTTGAACTTCCACCTCAGTGTGATTTACTAGCAGGTGCAATGCTCAAAGATCTACCACCTCCCCTATGGTCCATAATAGACTGCACTCGACTGCTGTCCAGCCTTACAATCCCGCAGACGAGATCTCTGCATAATTTGTCCTCTGCATTCATAAAGCATGTACCCAGCACATAAGCCTCTTGAGAAAATTCACACACCCGAGCAAAAGACCTGCCAAAACCAACAGCAAAGAGATAATCTCCATATTAATCATTGACAACCACCATGACTTCCAGGCCCTCAGAAACACCCACCCCAATCAGTCATGCAGATGCTATGGGTCAAGTTCATCTGCGGGGCAGCTCTGCTGACTGCTATAATGTTGCATGCATGTCAGGAGTAAGTTTGGCCCAAGATGTTTCCTGATCAATTTTTTATCTGACCAAAGGCTAGCAAGGGGACAAGCTATGTAGATAGACTCAAGGGCCCCAAATCCTTAGGAGTGGCATGATGGGATGATGCTTTCTGGTACCCAAGGTGATCCGTGCTGACTAAGAGCTCCATGGAAACAGCTAGAGTGCCTAGTGGGAGAAGGAAAGAGCAGTGTGAGCCCTGGACCAGTTTTTCTACTGGCCTTCCTCTCCTGGCATGGAAGAAGTGGGAACAAAAGTTTGCACACAAAACCATGGGCCTTGTGATCATCAGGCACATCTACACAGGCCCGTTGGTCCAGCCCTGCCTGAAGATGAGCAAACTAGGACCGTCACCAAGATACATGGGCAATTCTGGAGAGAAGGCCTGGTCCAATGCCAACTGAAGTCAATGAGAGCGTGTCCACTGACTTTAACGGATGTTAGATCAAGCCCTAAAAGATCCAGAGCCAGACGTTGACCCAGACGTTGACCTCTGAGGTCCTGCATTCACTCTTCAGTGGAGCAACTCTAGCTGTTCTGAGCTGCTGAATGGGTGAGAAGTGAGTTCAAACTCAACCTTCCTGAAAACTACAGTAGAAATCATTGACTGGCATAAAAATTGCACCAACAAGAAGCAGGGTTAGACTTGGCCCCTACTTTCTAAAGCCAAGGCCAATCACATAGCCTTTCTCAGGATTTTTCAGCTTATCAGGACCTGAATGAAAGGGTCTCCTTGAGAGGCACTTGGAAATCAAAAGAAGCAACAAAATGAAGTTATCCAAATTACTTCCCTCACAACCTCTTGGCTTGGGTTGAAGGTAAAAGCCCAGACCAGTCACTAATTAATATGAGGCTGTCTGGTTTTCTGGTATTTATGTGCCATAAAAATTAATAGGGGATTTCTTTGGGCAAATAAATGGTTAGTTGGAAGGCTCCGGTTTTGGCCGCTGTTTTTCTTTTTCATGTCGAGTTGTAGTCTCTCAGCGAAGTTTCATAGTTGATCGGGTCAGAAGGGACCTGAGCAGATCACCAAGTCTGACCCCCTGCCATGGGCAGGAAAGAGTGCTGGGGTCAAACGACCCTGGTGAGGTGTTCATCCAGCCTCCTCTGAAGACCCCCAGGGTAGGAGCCAGCACCACTTACCTTGGAAGTTGGTTCCAGATCCTAGCTGCTCTGACCGTGAAGTACCATCTCCTGATGTCTAGCCTGAATCTCCTCTCAGTCAACTTGTGGCCGTTATCCCTAGTTACTCCTGGCAGTGCTCAGGGGAACAGGGACTCTCCTGTTCCCCACTGGTCCCCCCTGGTAAATTTATAAATGGCCACCAGATCCCCTCTCAGCCTTCTCTTGTGGAGGCTGAACAGGTTCAGGTCCTGTAGCCTCTCCTTGTAGGGCCTGCCCTGCTGCCCCCGGATCATGCGGGTGGCCTCCTCTGGACTCTCTCGATGCTGTCCACATCCCTCCTGAAGTGCAGCACCCAGAACTGGACACAGCACTCCAGCTGCGGCCTGACCAGTGTCACGTGGAGGGGGAGGATCACCTCGTTGGCCCTGCTCATGATGCATCTGTGGATGCATGACAAGGTGTGGTTAGCCTTCCTGACTGCATCCTCATACTGTTGGCCCATGTTCATTTTGGCATCAGTGATGACTCCAAGATCCTTTTCTGCCTCTGCACTGACGAGAAGGGAGTTCCCCAGCCTGTAGGTGTGCTGCTGGTTCTTCCTCCCCAGGTGCAGCACCTTGCACTTGTCAGCGTTGAAACCCATCCTGTTCTCATCCACCCACCCAGATCTAGTTGTAACCTGTCCAGATCTAGTTGCAGCCTGTTCCTCCCTTCTAACATGCTCACTTCTCCCCACATCTTAGTGTCATCTGCAAACTTGAACAAGGTGTTTTTCACCCCCTCGTCCAAGTCACTGATGAAGATGTTGAACAGTGCGGGTCCGAGGACCAAGCCCTGGGGAACCCCACTGCCCACATCCCTCCAGGTCGAAAATGACCCATCCACCACCACCGTCTGGGTGGGGCCCTCCAGCCAATTTGTGACCCATCTGACTGTTGGCATCAATGCCACAGTTGCCTAATTTTTTAATGAGAATGGGGTGAGAGACCGTGTCAAAGGCCTTCCTAAAGTCCAGAAAGACTACATCCACCGCGACACCTGTGTCCAAGGATTTTGTGACCTGGTCATAGAAGGCCACCAGGTTGGTCTGACAGGACCTGCCTCTAATGAACCCGTGCTGGTTGCCCCTAAGCATAACCTCCCCTGCTGCCCCTCGCAGATGTGTTCTTGGATAATTTTCTCAAAAAGCTTCCCCAGGACCGAGGTAAGACTAACAGGCTTATAGTTTCCTGGGTCCTCCTTCCTCCCTTTTTTGAAAATGGGGACCACACTGGCCCTTTTCCAATTCTCTGGCACCACACCAGAGCACCACGAGTGCTCATAGAGCCATGCCAGGGGTCCCACAATGGCCTCTGCCAATTCCCTCAGCACCCTTGGGTGGACATCATCTGGACCTGCTGATTTGAACACATCCAGTCACACCAGAAGTTCCCTGACTAGGTCCTCACTGACCCTGGGCCTGGCTATGCCTCTCCCGAGTTTGTCCGAGATCCCTTGGGGGGTGGTGGGGGGAATGTCCCGGCCCCTGCTCAGAAATATGGAGGCAAATAATTTGTTAAAGAGGTCAGCTTTATCATCTGGTGCAACCACCAGATTGCCAAACGTGTCCTGCAGGGGTCCCACATTACCCGGTGCCATCTTTTTGCTCCTTATGTATTTAAAAAAGGACTTCTTGTTGTCCTTGATCTATGTCACTAGTCCCAGTTCTTTCTCCACCTTAGCCTTCCTAACAGCCCCCCTACAGTCTCGAGCAATGGAGGTATAATCCTCCTTGGTGATGACCCCTCCCTTCCATTGGGTGTACACCTCCCTTTTAGCTGAGCAGGGACTGGGACATCCCCCCACTGGGGTCCCAGACAAAGTTCCCTGAAGTGTCTTCATGTTTTTACTGCCATCCTGTTCCCCCAAAATCCTAGCACTAGAATTAGGAATAACTGTAATCTCTCAGGTATCATCAGGCACCGACAGCAGATTTCCTGCAGCCCAGGAAAGCCTTAACTTGAATATTGACCTATGTGGGTATGCTTATCCTGGCTTCATATTAGTAGGGAGAACAGGAACAGGTTTTCAAAAGAGACCTGTAACTTTAGGTGCCTCCATTTCTTTTCTTTTCCAAATGAATGGCTTGAAGTCGCAGCAAAGGAAATTTAGATTGGAGATCTTGAAAAACTTATCACTGTGAGAATAGGGAGGCAGTGGAAGAGATGCCTTGTGAAGTGATGGACTGTGCATCACTGGAGGTGGTCAAGAAGAGACTGGACAGTCATTGGTCAGGGATGATCTAGGTATTTCCTACCATGGGGGTTTCCCATGCTTTGGCTACAGCTAAGACTGGACACTTCAACTGGGGTGTGCCAATTCTCCTGCTAGGAGCAGCACAGAGGTTCCTGGCTAGAGGGTCTTGCCCTTCCTCCAAGGGTCAGGCTGATCACCACATTTGGGGTCAGGAAGAAATCCCCCTGGTCAGATTGGTATGGATGCTGGTGGGTTTTGCCTTCCTCTGTAGCAGGGGGCATGGTCCTCTACCTGGCACCTCTTGAGCATATATTGACAACATTTTAGAGAAGCAGGACATTGGCTGCCATAGTCCCTCTACTTTACCCGTGTTAGGTTACTGAGGCAAGGACCCTTTGTATATTTAGTCCCAGAGTGGCCCTCGACCCAAAAACGCTTAAGTATATTGACATTGTATAAAAGCAAGACATTGGCTGCCCTGGTTCCCCTGCTTTACCTGTAGGGTGTTGTGTCTGTGTTGTGTCAGGGTTCAGGGTAGTCTTATGTAGAGTTTCGATTATGGTCATATGGGATGGTTTGGATAGGGATGATCCCGCCTCAGGCAGGAGGTTGGACTACGTGGCATCTGGAGGTCCCTTCCAGCCCAACTTCTCCACAGTTCTGTGAAATTTAGCCACACAAGTGTCCACTTTTGAATAGCAGGTCCTAAGATACTTATAATTAGGTACTTAACTGGGATGTGGAAAGGAGACAGGTTTGAAAAAAACTTCACGGGTCAGAAAGTGAGTCTGTGATAAGAGTAGGTATATGACCTATGACTAAAGTGCCTGGCTTCCAGCACTGAGCTTTAACCACCAAGTCCAGTCCAGTCCTTGCCACTGCCAGCTAAACCTTCCTGTTGTGTTTGGGATGCCTTTTACTTGCATCTATTTTGCATTTCCATCTGCCACACTGAATAACGCTAGCCAAGTGAGTCTCTATATGCAGAGCACGGGACATAACTACACTCAGGGGTCAGAGATATCATGAAGAAGACCCTCACTAATTATAATACAATCAAGCCTACCATGTGGGAGCCTTTTGCTTAAGGTTTGGAGCCAAATTTTTCAGCTGGAGTAAATGTTGACCTCAAAGAAGCTATGGTGATTTACATCAGTTGAGGATCTGGTCCTCTCTGTCCCTATCCTATCCTTCTGGAGCCTGTATCATGAGCTATTCTGCTTAATGAACCACTTTCCACTAATGATGTAGCATCAGGAAAGGGCTCTGGCAAAACACAGTGTTTCTATGCAGCGAGTTTTTCTTTAAGGCCTGCGGAGAGCTGCAGGTGTTTGGCTGTGGATGAAAGCAGGAACTAACAATGCTGTTTTATTCCTGACACGAGTCCTGATATTCCACTGGGCTGAAGTATGCCAGTGATGTTGGGGCCAAACCTTTAAAAAAAATATATATGTAACGCACAAGATAGGGACTGATGTAATGGATGAAAAGGACACGATTATTATGATTATCTCGACGGGATTGCCAGCACGGCTGAATCATGTTCAGCCAAAGAAGTATCATGGAGGCCAAATTTACTTCTTTATATACACAAGGGATGCAGGGGGGTGGGGAAGAAAAATGACTCCAATTCAAAGGATCAAAACACCAACTGTTCGAAATGTGCTGCTTTTCACAATTCTCTTTCTTCAGAGGCAACCGCGAAATACAAAGATGTTTAATCCATTAAAAGGGACAGTCTCCAAGCCTGAAAATCTGGATTTTGTCAAGCCACTGGACTGCCTCTCACTGGGTGGGCTCAGGCTGGTTAGGGGATACTCTTACACTGGATTCCCTAAGAAAAGGTCAGGGTGCCACACACTTTATGTATGGTATCTAATAACCTTCACTGGCTGATTTTCAGCTCGAGCACGATGGGAAAATATATTGCAATTGTGGAGTAGCGCAGATCTGAATGTCAACTGGGCAAAAAGCAGGGAAGAAAGGGTTTGGGGCTTACAGCACATAACCTAGAAAAAAAAAGGGGTTTTCTCATGCAACCCCAACTAATTCACTCCCATCCCCACAGAGGAAAGGGAGAGAGAGGGTCCTCATTTTTCTCAATGGGAGCTGATTTGGAAAAGCAATTATAAGTGGGATTAAGCAACTCCAGAGGATGGTTAAGTACTCTCAAATACCACGGGAATGCAGCGTTCTCAGTACCAATGGGATCAGGTCTGTGCCTCAGTTTCCCTCACCGGTCAGATAATAATGTATTGCCTCCCAGGGCTGCTGTGAGGCTTCAACCATCTAGAAATGATCCTCACGTGGGTCTGGAGTTGCACTGAATGATCGCTGGAAATCCCTTCCAGCGTTTCTCTTGGCGATTCTCTGATGCTCCCTCGAAGATGCTATGGAAGAGTGAACTGATGTTATTATGAGAGATCAAAAGGTATAGATGTAGGATCAAGATGTAGCCAGCATACCTCCCCCGTCCACCCTGGCAGTGTGAAAGGGCCATAAAGGGGAAATCCTCTGGCACAGAAGCCATGTAGGCTCAGTGCAAGGCATTTCCGGGGGGCATGTCTGGGGTAGAGCTGGTGACATGAGGGAGAGGTCACAACCTTGAACTGAATACATGCACCCTGGGCTGCTGCGCAAGCCATTCACCCGGATGGGGAGGGAGCTATAAATTAGCAGCCCTGCCTGTTTGAAATGGCAGAGGATTTTTCAATGCTGCTATTTTCTTTTTCCACTGGAAAATGCTGATGGGCTGAAACCAAAAGTTCTCCCGAAACTTATTGCTTTCAGTGAAGCCTCCGTCAGGGACGGTTCCTCAGGTGCAAGGTGCATTATTTGATCACAGAGGGTAGGAGAGACAATGTCTGCATTGCTCTCATCCTTGGCAAGTGCCATTGGCTGTACGACTCTCCCTGGATGGATGGATGAATGAATGAATGGCGCAGAGACAGAATGGGATTTTTTTTTTTTAATCTAGACAGCTTTTACAGGAGGAAAAAACTACTTCCTATCTAACTTTTCTCCTATGAATCACTATAACTTATAACAGCTATAGTGCCACTCACCGCTCACTCAAACACACACCCTGCTGTATCCAATAGGGCTGCGCAAAATTTCACCGCCCGTCTCATTTCAACGCTGTTTCGACTCGTTTCGAGCTCGAAACAGTGAAATCAAAATGAAACAAAGGGCTTGGAAACAGCCTCGAAATGAAACGAGGGCAGTCAAAACATTTCAAAAGTTTTGAAATATTTTGAGTTTTGAAGCTGAGCTTGCCTGCAGGGAAACAGAAAGTAAGGAGAGAAGAGAGGGGGGAAAAGGGGAAGGACACAGCGAGTGCATGCCTTAACACACACGCTGGAGAAGAAGCTCCTGCAGGAAAGGAAAGAAAAGCTCTGTGATAGTTTGACTGCCTGAGACGCTGCTGGTGCTACTGTGCTAGTGCTCACTCACCGAGTTATTTTATACCTGTTGCCATTTAAAGTGGTGGACCGGACTGAGGCTGTAGGGGAGGAGGAGACCTCACTGGGGCACACTGCCATGTTGTATAGAGGCCCCAGCACCAGTGAGGACGCACCTTCATACCCACACACCGTCACCCTTGCATGAGTTTTGCTTGTCAGCAGCTTGAGGTGCAGTTTCCCAGAAGCCCCTGCACCTCTCTCTTTGAAACTTGGCAGCTACCATCTCTGCTGTTTTCGTCCAAATAGGCCAAAACATGACAAAGTTACAGGCAGTTTTGTGCTTGCCCATTACAGCCTACGGGCGAAACGTCAAAACAGCATCGAAACAGCGATAGTTTCTACAAAACAAAATGGAACAGTGCTTCGAAATGAAACAAAACTTGAAATGAAGCACGGTCCTATCAAAACGGCAAAATGGAAGTCGAAATGAAACAGTGCTGTTTTGCACAGCCCTAGTATCTGAGAAGGTGTAGGACAGAATTTAATCCACATGCCCTACTGATATAATCATTTAGAGGAGACTTGAGTTATTACGTGAGGGACAACCACTTTTGGAAGGCAGGCAGGCTGGCTTTTTTTTCCCCACTTTGTGCAAAATTTTCCATTGAATATTGACTTTTTTCAGCCAAAAAAATGTTGTTTTGATGCGGGGAGGAAAAAACAGCATGTTACTTCTCTCTCTCTGCCTTTTTTCTTTAGAAAAAGTTGCAGGCAGAAAAAAGAAGAGACTTCTGTCCACCATGGAAGCTACATGAACTATTTCTTACATAGGTTAAAACATTATTACACAAAAATACATTTCAATCTGTCATGACCCAAAGGTCTGATTTTTTTTGTGTGTGCTTCGGCACTAAGAACTATCCCCGCGGGTATACAGCTTCGTTGCACGGAGGAGTTCTGCTGCGCAGAGAACCCGCGTGCAGGGGAGTGTTCCTGCCACTTTGCAGCGATCTTTGCAGGGTGCATTTCCTTTGCAGCACAGAAATGCACGGTGCAAAGGTTTCCCACTCGTCGTATGCAAATTCGTGCCCCGCAATTGGCTAGTTCTAAATTATTCACACGTGGCGGCTGGCGATTGGCCTGCTAGCCGTATAAGAGGATTGAGCAGTTTCCGCCCAAGCCGAAGAGGACTCCGCATCCATCTCGTGGGGACTCTGGGTGCGCGGCAAGGTCATAGATACCCTGTGTGTTATTCAGAGGAGTTTGGCAGCCTGATCCACCGCCCACCTCTTCCCGTCTTCGAACGGAGCCTACTATAAGACGTAACGACGAGTTTAATGCGCGCTTGTCCTGGACATCTGGAGTTTGTCTGCGTGGAGCCTAGCAAGCTCCACGTGATTCTTCGTGTTCTGTCTGCGTGGAGCCTTGCAACCTCCACGTGTGTTCGTGTTTTTTGTTGTAACCGCAACTCAAACAAGTTCTCAGCCTACACCACGACCATCTCGGTGTAAGTAAAATAATCTTAAAATCAACCGTTACGTGTCTGTGCCTAATTCTAGCTCGGCGCCCGCCCTCTCCGACCCGGCCTGCCCGGGCTGCTGGCCACAGCCTGCGTGCAGAGCGACAAAAGCGACCCGGGGTCAGACCCGGCGCGCACACAACCAAAATGAACTTTTTTTTTTTTTTTTTTTTTTACACACCATTTCATTCTGGTTCAAAAGACACTTTCCACGAGGAAAATATTTCATGGAAAAAGTTCACCCCATTTTAATGATGACAGCGGGATGAAAGAGTGGGGAGAGGGGATAACTATGCCCGAGGTAATCCAGGGGGTACATGGTTTCCATCCTGCCCCCTGTGCTGAGAGCTGCGCTGGGATCCAGAGTGACTCTGGTGTGAGCAGGCCGACGGCAGCAGCTAACGGGCTGTACAGTGTCACGTCCCTGCTCGGAGAGGAGCTCTCAGAGTGACGGGCCGAGCTGAATCACACCGCGGGAACCAAAACCAGCAAGGCATTTTCCTCAAGGAAGCGTATTTAGCAGTGGAATCACATTAACCCTGGCAAAGCTTCTGACCTGGGGCTCATTTGAGTCCTGGGAGCCTGGAAGCAGGTCCCTGCCCTCCAAAAGACAGCCTCCCCCCTGCACCTCCAGCAAACAGCCCTTCCTCTGAGCATGGTGAAGGGAAGGGTCATGAGCCAGCCCTGCAACCACACAGGAGGCAGCTCCTAACCACTCTCAAGGGCTGCTCTGAGGGACGTTATGGCCCCGCGGTGGATGGGTTGGATCAGCAAAGGTTACCCGAGCAAATGAAGCTGCTTCGATAACTCCCGCAGGCCATTATGGGAGCAGAGATTCACACAGGTGCAGGCTCACCCTGGTTATGCCTTGCTACCCTACATCCGGATTGTTTTGCTATTTTCCAAAATGGATGATCAAATAATGAGTGATCTTTCCCAGCCTGCCAATATTTTTAATAGGCATCTTAGTCAATGTTAGTGCAGCTGTCCTTTCAAATCAACTCCGATGATGACTCACACTTGGATTCAGAGATTTCCCGAGGTTTATCTGCTCTGCTAGTCCTCTTGGTGGGCACGTCCCTGGGTCTCGTGGGCTGAGGGAGCAGGACGGGACTCTCCATCCAAAACATGCAGCCCACCCGGGAAGCCGAGTCACCCATAGGGGAAGGAGGCAGCGAAGGGAAGAAAGGACAAGCAAGGTCATTTCATGCTCGGGTCCATTTACGTTTCCATGTACCACCTCAATGCTGACATTTCTATAGCCACCGCTCCAGCCTTACTCATGGATACTTCCCATCACCTGTTTCCCCTTTGAGTCGACATTTCCAAGGACACTGGCTTCCTGACATGCAGTTGGAAAACTAAGAGAGTAAAATCTTCGTATTCAGAAGAAGCTGCTTGGACAGCACTGGGGGGAAATGGCAACAGCCAATGCAAACAGAGAAGAGAAGGACAGACTGAATGTCCGAGAGACCGGGATCTCCACAAAAGCCATCAACAAGCAAGCAAGCAAGCAAACAATTCGGGTTACTCGAGGAATCTTATTTCTCTTTGCATCAGCACCAAGGTCAATCTGGCCCACTGCTCAAGGGAGTCAGTAGGCAGCCCGGATTCAGTAACAGGGCAAAGAGGGAAAAGCGCTCAAATAAAAGATCCAGTCTTCAGCTCAAACAGTGCTTCTTGGCCTAGAGTCAGAACGTAACGCGAGAAGGGTTTTGTGTAGTTCACGGAGTTCGTTCTTCCCTTCAGACGAGCCTCGGCCTTCCAAAAATCAAGGATGCTCTGGGCTGAACAGTTTGGTTTTGGAGCCTCCAGTAGCTTGAAATATCTCCAAACCTACTAAACCCTGAAACCAAAATAAACACTTTGTCCTCCTTTCATGGAAGCAGAAAAGACCTTTCAGGTCAAGTAGCCCCTTTGCTTGCCAATACCAAATCGCCCTTGAGAATATTTTCTCCGGGGCTTTGCAAAATTAATTTTTAAATGGCTTCAGCAATGGGACTCTACTACTTCCCTGGAAAATCTATTCTAAAATCTGTTCCATGGTCTTTTAGAAAATAAAATAAAATAAAATAAAATAAAAAGTAGTAAAAAGTGCATGTTACATGTAGCTCGGTTTTTGCTTGTAGCCATATTGGTCTAAGGACATATTGCTGGGTTTTTGGTTGTAGTTGTGTTGGTCTAAGGACTAAATCTCAGACCAATGGAGACTCCCGTTGCCTGACAAAGGGTGACTATGCCCGAAAGCTTGCTAAGAACTTTTTTTCCCAACTACTCAGTTGGTCTAATAAAAGATACCACATCTACTCAAAGAACCTTGTCTGCCCACGTTACATGTAACTACTAAAGTTGGGCAGGAAGTCAATTTTCCACCTTGTGGGAAATTTGGGGAAATCTGTGCTTTCTCTTCTTTTTTTTTTATTCTGAAGACTAACAGAGATTTGAAAAAAAAAAATCAGTTTATTTCCTACAAAATAAAATTCTGAGAGGAAAAAAAAAATTTGGGGGTCAACTGAAATGTTTTCTTCCCATCATAGCAAAATGTTTCATTTGATTTAGACTTTTTTTTATACTTCACATAAAATATATTGTGTGTTATAGGATCATTGACCTAGGGCTGGAAGAGACCTCATAAGGTCATCTAGCCCAGGCCTCTATTCAAGGCAGGACCATACCAGGGGATTTTAAAAAAATGACTCAAAAAGTCATTTTGAATCAGAAAACCTCCATTCCATTTTCTCCTCAAAATTTCACCAAAATCAACATAGAATTATAGAAAATGAGGGCTGGAAGGGATCTCAGGAGGTCACATCTAGTCTAACCCCCTGCTTAAAGCAGGATCAGCTCCAACTACATCATCCCAGCCAAAGCTTTATCAACCCAGGCCTTAAAAACCTTAAAATCCTTCCACCATCTCTACGTAACCCTTTCCAGTGCTTCACCACCCTTCTATTGAGAAAGTTTTTCCCAACATCCAACCTAAACATGTTTCTGCAAAAATGCCGTGGTGAATAAGCCAGCATTTTCCAATTAAAAAAAAAACAACATGTGCTATACGATTTATCAACATAACTAGTAAGCATTTTGCAATCTTCAGGTTAGAACGTCTCTCTCACTTTTATAGTTCTCTATAGACTAAAACGAGCCAACTCTTCCTATAGCCAGAAATGCATTTCTTTGAGGAAAACGATGCCATGGAGAGAGCTTCAAAGCAAAAGGTTGTGTCCATTTTAACTGATGACTTCCATGCTCCTCATATACCACTTATTCCTGTCATTTTCTTTGGGTTTAAATCTTCTATTCTGTGTTGTTTAATCATATTGATGGGTTTTCTATGGTCCTTATCCGACCCAGCAAAGCAGTTTAATGTGCTCCATACCTTTAAGCATGCAAGTAGGCAACACATAACTTAGACTTTGAGGGCTTAAAGTACGTGCTAGCAGTAATTTGCTAGTTCAGAGGCAAAATCCATTCCAGTCAACAGTACTCATTTTCTGCCGACTTCGGTAGGGTTTGAATCAGCCCTCAAGTGAGGTAGATATCCGCACAGGGACATGTGTGCTTTGTATTTCACCCATAAAATATATGTGCCTCTGGCCTTTGGTGTGCTCCCTGCATTGTACAAGCCGTGAGATCCCATTCCCCCTGCTATTTCATCTGCCCCCGTCTTATGGGGCTCCCTGCACATCCTCCGCAGGTTACACATTCCAGCATTGATTAATAAGTGCTCTGCCCAGAGCAGTTGTTTGCACTGTCAGCCATTTACTATTGATTAATAAGCACTCTCCATGGAAAGACTGGGTGGTTCCAGCTCAGGAAGATGCCAATGAAAATAAAGCTCTTGTTAGCAGTCCTCAGCGTCTTTCTGGTGCTAAGGAAGAGGAGGTTTTCTGCGGTGAACGACTGCTCGCAGAGATGCTGATCCTTGAAAGCGACTGAACAACAATAAAGGTTAAAAATAGGGTAGGCTCCTAGCAAGGCAGCGAGGCGAAGGAAGACCAGCAACACTGAAACATCAACGAGGGGGGAAAAAGCAAGCAAGTGTTAGACTTTCCAGCTTCCATAAAGGACAGGTTCTTTCCACAGCCAGGGGAAAGAAAACAGATTTACTAAACAGCATGACATAACGTGTTTGCACAGCGTTTGGTGATGTGTGTTTTATTACCTACCCTACCTCCGTGCTAGCTCCCAAAGTCTTTCCAACGGACCTGTGAAGAAAGCCTACGGTATGGAAAAGAAATAAACCAGTTCGAGGCTAGATGGCACAGCTGGGTGAGTGAATAAAAAACAAAAAATGCCCCAAGGCTGAGTGCAAATGCAAATGGGGTGGGGAGAGCGGTGAAAAGGACTTCTTGGATGGACTGGGCATGGTTTCCCCACTGGGTATGGCTGACGTGGAAGAGGAACCGGTATATATGCACCGCACCTCGTACCTGGGTGACCTTTATTACTGGCATAGCAAGGCGTTCCTATGAACACCGATGCACACTCTGCTACCATTTGTGAATAATCCCTTAGTACGTCTTAGGGGGACAGCATTTCTGGAGACTTGCTTAAGCCATTCCTCTCAAATCACAGTGGAAGGGAAGCAAAAATACAATTGATATTATGCATCTGTCCAGCCCATTAATATTATTTACACACAATATTCCTGTTCATGCCCTTGTGCCATGCAACCTCACCCTGGTTGATTTTGTTTCTGTTTTGTGAACGGTTTCCCCAGGTCCTTTGGAAAGATGCTGGGAGCTGAGCTAGAGCCTCATTTCCGGAGTTATGCCAGGTCAGAATCTCAAAGCTTGTTAAACCAATAAAGCAAAAATACTGCACGTACATTTTTACAAGCATCTAAGCTCCCATGATCTTCTGAGTCATGGAGGTGCTTTTGAAATTTTTAAGCTCTGTTCCTAACATGGCAGACCCAAGCTGGCATCTGTCTCAATTTGCAAAGTACCTAAAACAGTAGCTCCAAGAGGTGTAAACTGTGGTATTCATTTTAACCCTGACTTATGCTGCCACTTCAAAATGGGGTAAAGCCGTAGTATGACAGCAGCTTTGCAGGTTAGTGCCAAAATCTCCATAGTGCCTCAATTTTACTCTGTTTCTCAGCATTCAACATAAAATGAAACAAAAATGAACAAACCAATCCTCGCCAAAAGCTCAGTGTCTTCTCATATCTTTCAGTGGTATTCCAGTTTTGACTGGTGCCAGTAGGCATGGATTTCCTTGCCTTGACCTCCATCTCTCTTGCGTGTCAAGAGCAGGGCACGTCTCATCTTTGGAGCACCTAGTCACCATTCCTGTCTTCCTTACAAGCCCCCCAATCCACAGAACTAGTACAGGGGTATATTTGCCCACAAATCCTGTTTACCTTGAACGCAGATGGGAATAAAAGAGTGATCAAGAGACAACCCTACTCTCCACAACTTCAGTTGGTGGATACCTGTGTCCTTCTGTTCCCCAGCCCTTACTAGGAGACACCCTTAGTCTGAAACCATATTACATGGCCTCTTTGTTCATGATATGAAAAATGATCTGGTGAGGTTTCATTTTGTGCCTCAAACTCCAGCTCCTTTGCAACACTAAAGAATACCTCCAACGAGTCCCACCAAAATCTATGTCCAGCCATAATATGCTGCTAGAGACATAGCATCTTCCACTGACTAGTCCAAAGACCAATAGACTCACCTATTCTGCAGCACTGCTTATTTGGTCTGTTATATTGTCTGTTTTGGGGGCAGGGACTGCTTCTTTCTCTGTATGCACTTAAGTCCTTGCATGATAGAGCAGTGAAGCATATCAGTCAGTGACTGTGGGTGGGCAGGGCATGACTGTGGAGCACTGGTTTCCACGCATGCTAGGACTTATCTTTGCTATGATGTAGACAGTATCATAAAGCTGTATTGTGATTGTGGTTCCTAGGTGCTACTTGTTATACTTGTCCAATATTAAGAAACAGGAGATAGACTGTCTGGGATTCTCCCTCCAGGTGTAAAGAAGAGATTGCACCTGTATCTATGTAGGCTTAAGACCAAAATGGGGTCTGCACCATATGGGTACTTCAATAGGATTTACTGTCAGATTATACCTGAAATAAAGCATCACTCTTCTCTTATCACTGCTTGTAACAGAAGAGCAGGCAAAAGGTTGCAGCTGGCCTCCATCAATGACTTTGGGATTATTTACCACAAACAAGCCCAAACCAGAGCACCATATCTCAGCATTGGTTAATTCTCTCAATTCCACCATGAATCTCAATATTTAGTATTTGCTTGAAGCAGCAAGGAGACAAAGGTGAGCACCTGAACTTTCGTTTCAATAAAATAAGTATGATTTTAAACCTCAGAGTTGAAGAGAAAATCTTACAAACAAGACCTTGGCATGACCTAATTGCTCAAAGATCACAAGGCAAAATGCACGGAGCAGAGTTGGGATCCTCAACTAGAAGAACCATGGCTTTAATCCATTCCTATGTCTCCACGATGCATGAGGTGGAAGGAACTTGGGCTGATGAGCTGATGATGCATAACCAAGGCTGGCACTTAATGAAACATGACTCCAAAGCTCTTCAGATATATTTGGGCAACTTTTAACACTATGAGATCCCAACTCGGGGGTCTTCGGTGTAGCTGCAATGAAAAACACTGTCGTGAACATGCAAGTGTGATCTGGCACCCCAGGAGAGACAGTGAACATACAGTCCCAGAAAGCCACTGTCTAGAACAGCCCCAGTTCAGAGCTTGCAAATGGCCTGGCTGACTTTAAAAGAACCCAGATCATCTGTGAGAGGGAAGGATGTTTAATAAGACAGTCTTTGAACCAAGTATAAATGGTAAATATCCCTAAATGCAAAAGAAAAGAGAAGTCACTGAATCATGTTGGAATGACATAACAGGAAAAGGAAACCCTCCGATGAGAGGCGAAGGCATGAGCATGCAGGGTCAGCCCATGACAACATGCCAAAGGGCTCATCTTGTTCCACTGCTTTGCATCTCAGCTTCCACTCTTAAAGGCCCAAGCTCTCATGGCTACAGACAAAACATGAAGATATGAAGTAAGAGCCCCTCCAGGATCAAAAGCCAGAAGTCAGACAAAAAGAACAAAAATTGTATTACTAACAAAAAGAAAGAAAGAAAAATCCTCATGATTCTTAAATCACATTTCACGATTCTTGAGGTCCAACTCACAGGTTTTGAATGCTTGGGGCTGGTCACCCCACCAGCTTCTGTGTCTTCTTCTGGTATTAAACCTGCTGTTTCCTGGAGCGGTGCCTGGATCTAGACTGTGGGTCTCTACACACCGGGCACATCTACATGAGACTCTGACTGCATATTGTAACATATAATAACAGTGCATATAATAACAGTGCACAGTAGAGTGTCACAGCACAAACCCTGCTCATAGCCTACTGCGCAGTGTTATTAGGCTAATGCACAGTAAGCAGCACTAATTAACCATGCACTGGCTCTAACACACAGTAACTTGAGGTACTGCGCATTTAATTAGTCCAAAATTAAGGAAGTAGTAAATTAAATGCGCAGTATCTAAGGCTCATTAATGAACATGTAGACATGCCCACTGACACTGATCCACCAATCAAGAGGGAATGAGATGCCATAAGACACCAAGCTGGTCATTTGAGGGAAAAGCTCCAAGACCAGGGGAAGGAATAGAAATGCTGCTTTCCTAAGCTGCCCTCAACTTGTGCTTTATAAAGGTGATGAGCATATGGCAAGTTTGACCTGCTGTGGGGCAGGAGGATGGAGTAGCTGTCCTGTCAAGATCCCAGTTTTCAATAATTCTGTATTTGAAATAACAAGTCAAGTACATAGAAATAACAATAAAAGTCAGCCTCCCTTACCTATGGGGAGCAATTTTTCTCCACTTCATTTATATGAACTTTAACCTCGTATAGTATCAATGTCTTTTTACTTGCAAAGATTTGGATTGCATAGCCCGCTGCCAGTAGCGTGAAACCTTCTGTCAAAAGCACAAACAAAATTGTAACAGTACTGTTGCTTGAGCTGTCTCTCCCAACTGATAGCCTTTTGAATTGTACATGGATTACGACCTTTCCAAGGAAAGATTGCCATCTCAAAGGGACATAACTGTTAAAATAAAATGAAAACTGCTGTTAAAAAAAAGAAAAGAAAGAAAAACAAAACTTTTTCTAGGAAGAAGAAAACAAATTTGCCAGGCCCCCAAATCTTCATAATCAGTTCCTTAGATCAGTGGTTTTCAACCTGTGGTCTGAAGACCCTTTGGGGGTCCAGAGACTATGTCTAAAGGGTGAATGAAGGATGATTATGATCAATCAAAAGTATGGGAACACTTACACTTACAGTTCAAAGGGGTCCATACCTCCATTTGAATTTTGGGGGGGTCTGCCAATGAAAAAAAGGTCATGGTAGGATGTAGCATACTTGTTCTGTCCTTCTCCTATGGTCCATCCCCCCAGCAGAGAAGCAGGATGTGATGATGGATCAGGCCCCACATTGGACCCCAGGAGACGCAAGTTCAATTCCCAGCTCTGCCATTTAGAAGACCTGGCATCGAGGAAATAACCACCTGGCCACTGCATCAAGTCCCACTGAAGTTAACAGAAGTCTTTCCATACACTTTCCTGGGAAATGGGGCAGGCTCTTTGCTTGTCTTTTTGGGAGGCATCACTTCTGTCTCAAGTCAATGGAGCAAAATGAACCAATTTTATTTTTCCTCTGTGCACCGACGAGCTACATTGGACCAGAGAGAATGAGTTTTGATAAAATAAGGAGCAGTCTACACAAATCCCAGGAATTCAAGATGAATCTTTTGCAAAATAAAATCAAAACCAAAAAGATTTATTTAAGCTACCATGAGTCTCTGAGCTTCTGATTCAAGATGGCAGCACAAGTACACTAAAGCATGAGGTACTTCAACTGCAAAACTGCTGGGTAAATTTGGATGGTCCCTTAGCACTAAAGTTATCTGGCGAATAAGATTGCTCATCTTGATGGAATTGTGTTACTGGGGGTGCCGAAAGCCAAGGCATGGAGGGCTCAAAATTTGGATCCAAAATGTTTGGATTTCAGCAGGTATCAAATACCAGGGCTGATGCCTCCAGTTCACGACAGTGCTCTCCTGAGCCCATTCTGGACTCTATGGGACATTCTCACTCAACCCTCAAAAAATAGATCTGGTTAATAGACTCGGGAAGGTTTCAATCTGGGCTCCCAGGATACCTGGACGAGATACTTCCAGCCTTGTAAAAGGAGATCTTTGCAGGCTGCTCCCCATTGAAGCGACTGGACGCACCTTCGCAATGCCATCTAATTGAAGCACTGGTTCAAAACACTGATGCAGCTCTGAAAAGAAAACAAGGGAATATAAATCTGCAAATCTATGTAAATGGTTCCCGCCCGCTGGAATTCCAAGTATTCCACAAACTGACCCAGGCCTATATTGACAAAAGCTTTATAGTGTGTGCCCAAATCCCATCGGCAAATATGGAAGAAAAATGCAGATATTGCCCTAACCCAGCCTCTACCCCCTGGAAACTTTGTGGCCGCTTGCTGTATTTTCCTGCCCTCCATCTACTAGCGCTGGGCAATCAGGGAATGCAGAGAAGGCAAGGTGAGCAGAAGCTTTGCACAAGGTTTTACCCAATACGTGCCTTCCTCACACCAACTAAAAGTCATGCAAGCTCCCCTCAGCTCCATAACCAGCCAAAATGTTTGAAAAGAAGCCATATAGACACAGCATTAACTAACTAAACCTTACAAACTCTTACAAACTAAGCAGCATGTGACTGGATTCTTGCTTGAACAGAAGACTTGCTAGATGGAGCTTGTCACGTTTGTTATCTTTTTGCACGTAAATTGGAAGGTCGTTAGGGGTAAGCACCACTTTTTAGTTGTTTCCTCATTGTAGTGTCAGCAGTAATGATACCCAAGGTGCTCCAGGCTGATTTAGGGAGGAGAAAGACATCTCCATCCTGAGGAAGACATCTCTATCGTGGTGAGGGGGAGATGTAAAACGGAGCCCAGCGATGGTCAAGTAGGAATCTGGGATAGGTGTGATCATTTGCAGTAGGGATCTGGGGTAGATGTGATCCTTTTCACCAAAAGTCGATTTTTTTTGTTTGTTTGTTTGTTTTTTTACAGAAGGGAGAAAAAAAATCTGATCCGTTCTGAGAAAATACAACATCCCGATTCCTTTGGGCAAAGCTCTGTACAATTCAAAAGGTCCCTTTCTAAAAAAAAAGCACTAAGTTCCACAAAACTCCCAAACACTACACCCTCGCACGTGCTCTCTTGTCGCATTGAGATGTAAAACCACAATAACACAACAGCTTTCACCCTTTCTTGGAAATGAGATAGATGCCAAGAACAACCGATGCATTGCTTTCCTTCCTCTGCATAGTGTTTCTATCTAGCCAGTGCCTCCGTAACCATCTTTCCAGGACGCACAGCCTATTCAACCCTCATTCTCCTTCCAGAGCACGCTTAAGAGAGACCCCGGGGCATCACCCAGAGTCGGGCCATTAAGATACCCTATCCCTGCCCCTTCCTGCTTTCATGCAAAGAACGTTCTTTGAGGTCTAAAACTCACGTGCACCGATGGCACAGTAGAAAATAATAAGTCTGTTGCCCTCCCTGGGCCTGTTTCACGTTTTGTCCATTTTCATCTGGTCTCTTTAGACTGCAAGGTCTGCAGTGCTAGGATCTGCTTCTTACCTACGTGCATGCTCAGCACCGAGCACAGCTGGCCCTACTCTCAGCTGGGGAATCTCCACACGCACCTGGATGAGTTAGGAGCCCTACAAATGATAGTATTTGAACCTCACTGCGATTCTGTCATTTCAGTGCCAGGCCCCAAGCAACTCTTCTGTCCATTTAGCTACCCAGGGCCACATTGTCATCCAAGGCACTGTCCCCTTGCTTAACAATTAACGATGGCACACACCCCAGCTTATTAGCAGCTTGCTAATTAGCCCCACCCAAGCAACAGGACCAATAAGCTACCCCCTCGTGCTAATCAGCCTGACTGCATTGCACCACACAGACGCTTCCAGCTCAGGGGGGACAGGCTGCTTGCAGTCATCGCTGCCCGGCATAGCACATTCACCCTGCAGACAAGGCTTTTGCTTCCTAGAGGTCTGCATAGCTAAAAGCCACCGACAGACTAATGCACGGGCATCATTTTTTCATAAGACACCCTTCCCCGTCACACTGGGCTCTGCATTGTTCTTAGATGATCCTTTTCCCATACAGACCCGCTTAGGCCTTGGGACTAAGACAGGCAGAGGGAACGGGACAGGGCTTTATTTATTTATTTATTTATTTGGCAGCAGAGTTTCTCTCTCTCTCAAATTTTCTGTATTTTTTCCTTTTTTAATCCCCAATTTTTACAATATGTGTGCTCTAGCTTCGCCCACTTCCTCTGCGGGAACAGCTGTCAAAACGCTGCTGGATCCTAGGCTACTGCGGCTTTACGACTCACATTAGCAGCTCTTTAAGGGTCTGGCGGAGGCTGGCTGTGAGGTTTCAGCCTGGGATTTCTCATTACCCGACGGGCAGGAAGTGTGACGTGGGGTCAGATGGGAAGCAGAGGAACATGGGGAGGCAGGTGGCAGGTTTGGTGAGCGAGCCCCAGGGAGGGGTCTCCTGCTCCGGTCATGCTGCCTGGCTTCCCGTATCCAGCATGCATAAGCCTCACTGTCTTGCTCCCTGATGGCCCTTGCCTTGATTTGAGAGGGCCAAATGAATCAAGACAGTGTTCCCATTGAAGTGAACAGCCCATTGGGGTCCAAGCACCCTGATTTCTACAGTCAACAGCACGGCGAGGGAGCAACATGGATAGCATTGTACCAAGCCACCTCTGACTCCCCAGCTCCCATTTACGAGTGGGATAGTCAACGTGGCCAGAATGCACGCTGCTGCCCCAAGAAGATGCCTTAATGGTTCTGCTATGATGCCCTCAGTGGGTCAGCTGCCCCTCACAATTTATTGCTTGTATCCCTCTAGGAGCCCTAGACATGGACCAGATTCCCCCGGTGCTTGGTGCTGTACAAGCAAGGAATAAAAAATATGGTCCTAGCCTTACAGAACAGAGCTTTACTTTTTTTTCCATTTCTGTCCCCTACAATGCCCTTTCACATGCCATCCCCAGACTCAGATGAGCCCCTCGGGTCCTGGACAGCATGCCATCTTACCCTCCTCACCAGTCCCTTGATCCAGTCAGTCTCCTGCCAAGGCTGCTCTCTCCAAGGTCCCAGTTGTTCTAGGGGTCCCCGTCACATCCACACATACTGGTCTGCCATCAAAACCAGCAGTGCCCAAGCCCTGACCCTCAGGGACATATTGCCTGCATGACTCTCTGGCTTTCCTCGCAACTGAAATGTTAAAACCGAGAGAAGAAAGCATCGTGCGTGGCTTGGTCGGTATTACTGTCTGGGGGCTCATGAAGATTGAGGGCCATCTATTAAAAACCCTGAAAGCAATTCTTGCCTCCATTAGGGAGAAAAAAAGAAGACAAAAAAGAACTGGTGGTGGAAACCCTGGGAGCAACCAAGGTCACTTCCTGCAGGCCTTTTCCAGGTGCTAAAGGGAGCTGGGAACACCTAGACCCTTTCCTGGCTGGGACAGAGGATGTCTCCTCCGAGGAAGGGGTGTTGCTTGTAGGCGTGTTGGTCTATGGACATTGGCAGACAAGATTCTTTGGGTAAATCTAATATCTTTTATTAGACCAGATCAAATACTTGGAAAATGTATTGTTAGTAAGGGCATGCGTCATGCACCTTAAACATGCATAAGTCCAGGTGCAAAAATCATAGAAACAGAGAAGTGGGGCTGGAAGGGACCTCCATAGGTCATTTAGTCCAACCCTCTGCCTCTCTTTCTCTCCCACATGCCATCAAAATATCAACTTTCAAATCTGTAAGCGACTACCTAATATTATCACTCAATCTGCAGATGTTTCCAATTTTTCCAAATTTGATACCCCCTGCCCGAGGCAGGATCGTCCCTATCCAGACCATCCCATACAATCCATAGTCTAAACTCTTCATAAGACTATCATGAACCCTGACACAACACAAGACATCACACCTGAATCTGCCACAGGTAAAGCAGGGGAACCACAGCAGCCAAATGTCCTTTTCCTATAAAAGGTTGTTAATATACCCTCAAGAGAGCCCAGGTAGAAGGCCATGCCCCCCGCTACAGGGAAGGCAAACCCCGCACAGTCTGTACCAATCTGACCATGGGGTAAAATTACTTCCCAACTCCAAAGATGGTGATCAATTTGACCCTGAGCAGAGAGGCAAGGCCATTTAGCCAGGATCATCCAGCTTTAAGTCCTAGCAGAAGCATTGGCACAGCCCAGTCAAAATCCCCAGCCTTGGCTGCAGCCAACACCCAACGCCTCTGAAGAAGATGTAAAAACACCCATTGCTCATGCCTCTACAGTGCCCAGAGTCTATTTTCCAGTGTCCCCCAATCAGCTGCCGAAAGCCTTGCACATCAGGCTTCATGGCACAGTGATGTCTTGTCCACCAACAAGGGATCTGGATCGCTCTGAAAGGTCAATGAGACACATATATGGTTGAGCCTTCTTTAAATGGATGCAGTGGTGAACGGGAACAGCTGAAATGGTGGTTATATGGGTCAGTTTTCTTCACCTCCACAGCCCTCACCAACAGTCCTTTCCTTTTGCATGCTATTGAGCATCTATGTGAAGCTGCTAGAGGAGATGATGTCCTACCACAGGTTGAAAGGCTCGGAGTTCAAAGACAAAACCTTTCACGACATACCCTCCGTACATGCAACATCAAACTGCACCATTGTCCAGCCAGAGCTTTCAAGACCCAGGTGACATCAGCCCCTCCCTGAACAACAACTAGCTAGAGCTCAGCCAAGGAAAGACCCACGCCAGTGAAAGAAGAGAGGAGATTCAAAGAACTTGAGTCTTCAGGGAGAATTTTCCCTCCGGCTGCAAAATCCGTATCACCTTGGGTCTTCTGCAAACTCTAGAGCTCTCCTGGATGTCGGAATAGCTGGAAGCAAAATACACATCTACTTCCATCTTTCACCAGCCAAAAGTTTGCACCCCACACTATCATGCATCAAATGAGCCATCGTGAGCCATACTGTTGGGGCATTCAGGTACAGACTATCGAAATCCATCATATACAAAAGGTGCACAGCTTGGCGTGTTCTTCTGTCTAGCAACACAAGTCATCATGGACATATCCACCCAGCGTTTTGGCCTCTGCCTTGAATACAGATCTCAGCTGAAGGTCTTGTGCTAGATAGTCAAAAGCTCCTCAAGGGACTGACCCAACTATTTATGACATTTCCACTTGCTCTGCAACCCTGACTTGCTACACGGCACTGTAGCCAAGACAACAGGGCAAATTCATTAGCCCACGATGTAAAAAATTTACCGGATCTGATGCAAACTAGAACCACCATGGGCCTAAAGACTAGAACAATCAAGGGCAACATCATTTTTACGAGGAAAGATGAAACTCATTTCCATGCAGGTATCACTTGATAGATGTTTTTGCACAGACAGACGTAGGTACACAAAATTACCTACAGGCATTTAAGGCATTCAAAACAATCAAGGGTTGCTTTGTTGGTCTGTAGGCAAGGAAGAAAAGGAGACAGGTTCTTTATCTTGTTTCTATTGGTAAAATCTTGACTGATGCACACATCCCACAGTATTGGCTGGACTAGACTGGGATATATTTACACAGAATATCTCTAGTCTAGTCTAGTCTAAGAATAGACTCTATTCTAAGACTAGTCTAGAGATATTCTGCATGAATATATCCCAATTTGGAAAATCTCACCTCAGAGGTGCTGTGGCTACTGTGCATGGTGGGTGGGAGAGAATGACTGGTCCCATATATATTGATTGTTTTGATGTCAGGCCCAGATGATGCTCAAAAAAAAAAAATCTTTCAAATAATTTCATTAAATTTTTGTAACAAAAAAATTCAGGTCACACTATTTCTAAAGCACTCAGTCAATAACATGATATCAATTGTTAGTCAAGGTATAGGTTTGATGACCAGCTAGGAATACAGAATAACAGATATCTAAGTCTTACCTGCATAATAGGTCTGAGAATATGCCCCAGCATTTTTCAGATCAAGCCAGTAACTTTACAATGGGCTTTTCATTATGTTCCCCCCACCCCCAAAAAAAGCCTGTTCTTCATGAAAGGAGACATGGCTATGTCAAAGTTTCTGATCTTCATTAAACTGTTCATCCATGCTTTATCCATTCTGTTCTGCTTCCGAGGTGGCTAAGCAGAAGACCTTGTCAAACTTTGTTGAACAAGAAATGTTTTTGACAATATCATTGCTGTTATTTATTCTGCAAATGAAAGCTTTGGCAGAATATAATAATTATTTTATTCTCCCTGCCCCACCCAAGGCCAATTTTGATGAACCAAACATCAAGTCCTAGCCTTCAGCCAATGAAAGGCTACTCTGTCAAGATCATCTCCACTTCAACACCAGTCTGTCAAGGTCTTCATCAGTCCTCACCTCTAAAGAATTATACTAGGCACCATTTTTGGATGGAGGGAACATTATTCTGAAGGAATGTGTCAGTAGTCATTGTGGGATCCTTCTCTAGGTTGTTCCAAAATATTACTACATTCTGTGTTGGATGGAGCAGATCTAGGGAAATGCCCCCAGATCAGCCAAGGACAGCAGCGGTGTTGGGGGGGTGGGGGTGAGGGGTAACAGCTGCTGGGATTTGCTTCTCAACTATGTGCATGCTCAGCACCAAGCACAGCAGGGCCTGATCTAAGCTGGGGCCTCTCCAAATGCATCTGGATAAGTGCCTGAGGCCTGACCTGGGACCTCCAGCCATGCCTTAACCCCACCAATTCCCCATGGTCTGAGGGGCAGTAGTTTCTGCCCACCCTTTAGCAAACCCAAGATCTGTCCACGGTGTTTGAGACAAGAAATAAGCAGATATAATTTTTTTCTCCTCTAACATTCAATACACTTAACACTATTATTTTCTCTCCCTTAATTAAGAAAATAATTAAGCTGACCCAAGAGAACTTTCCCAAATTCAAATTCTTATGAATTTTTTGTTTTACTTTCCATTAGTGATATTTTGTTGGATTTTTTGTTGCGTTTGGTCTAGGTTCTTTGTTTGCTTGTTTTTTTGTGGGGGGCGGTTTAAGTTAAAGGGGCTTGAAAAAAATTGTGAGATTGGAAGAAGTTTATGGAAGCAGTGCTTTTAAATTGATTCAGCCTTGAAAACCCATTCACTGACTGTCAAGAAACTCGTTACGAAGTCAAGGTGTAACTAATACATTCTGCGATGAAAATTTGGAAAAGATTCATTCTATTCTTCCTCCAAAGCAAAAGGCTGAACTCCCACTTTAAAAACACCTTTAATGGGACCCTCAGCACAGCTGCACCATAACAACAGATTTAGTAATGCTTGGACTGCTCCAGGTTTCAAAGGCACTGGATTTACACCATATTAAATGAGATCAGAATCTGCACCACTGAGATCTGGGCTTCCTCAGGCCATTGAATCCCTCAGAAGAAATTGCAGCATACTTACATCCACACCAACCTGATCTCTGCTTTCCTATGGGCTGTTGCTGATGCTACCTAATTCAGATCACAGAGATCCGGAGCATTTGTAGGTGGAGGATCTCAGTCCAGTGACCAAAGTAGCCCAGCAGGAGATATTACATCAGCCATTTATGGCCATGCTGATAAAACCTACTCCCCATTACTACCTGGGCTACATCAGACTTAGGCACTGGGCTCAGGTGGGCTTCATGCTGTCCATGTCATAGAAGTCATAGAAAAGTAGGACTGGAAGGGACCTCCAGAAGTCTTCTAGTCCAACCCCCTGCCTGAGGCAGTATCATGCCTTTCCAAGCTATCCCATACAACCATAATGCAAACTCTCCATAAGACTACCCTTAACCGTGAGACACCATAGAGATAACATCCTACCCTACCACAGGAAAGCAGGGGAGCAATGGCAGCCAATATCCTGCTCCTATAAAATGTTGTCAGTAAACACTTAAGAGTTTTTAGGTCGAGGACCACACCGGGACTAAATACATAGAGCGCCCTTGCCTCAGGGTTGGAAAGCCTTGAGCTTTGGACTCATCAGATCCCTGAATTAGGCATCTGGGCTCCAAGCAGTGCATGGGGAAGAGTTCAACACCGTCAAATGCGATTCAGGGAAGCCAGAAGGTTGAGCAGGAAGCTCTAAGTGGGTAGGGGTAGGTGTCGGCAGCTGGAGCCTAAATCCCCTCTGTCCCAGGGTAGTTAGGCACCACTGTGGGCTGCAGTGAGGTGTCCTTGCCCGCTGTTATTAACAGCCAGGAGCCTTCCCTTGGAGCCTTGTGCTTCAGCCCTTTCTTCCAAAAATAAAAGAAAACCCTGGTGTGATGAAGGGGTGTAGGTTTTGAAGATAGCCATGACTGCTTTATGAAGGCTCACCTAAAACGTGGGAGATTCAGTGCTCCAAAAACAGACCGAGGAGGGTTTTGAGCCTCAACGTCCCACCTCACAGGCCAAAACTTTATCTCTTAGCTTATGATGGGGTGTAAGTGGGCTTCACTAGCATGCCATGTCTTGTTTGAGGATATCTACCAGAGAAGGTCCCACATGCAAGATAGGCTATGGGCCGTCTAATCTGAACACCCTGCTGTGGCCTCAGACCTGAGCTGCTCAGCGGTGGCATGGCCCTGGAGGGCAGAAAACGAGGTGGGGATTTCACTGGTGGAGATTCAGATGCTGCAGCAGCTGTGGGAGAAGGGTTTGTGGGTCTACCATACCCAAATTGTCACCTCGGTGCCTGCAAGGGATTTAGGAAGAACTGAGGTGATTAAGTCATAAAAGATGAGCCATATCAATCCCACTCCATCAGCAGTCAAACCCATTGAGCACTTTGACTCAACAGATGCTGGCCTTGAAGAGACCTTTCCACCTAGATTTCTTGTCACAAACATGACTTCTCCTCTGAAACATGGGGGGCTATGTTGGTCGGCGTACTGCACCTTAGCCTAACAGCTGGAGCCCTCACTAAGAAATAGGATACCCAAGCTTTTCAGGTCTCCTCTGCCTACAAGAATGCAAACACACAGGCCTATTTCCCAGGCAGGTGCACTAAGCTCTAGGCAAGCTGCTTTCTGCATGTACACAGGCATGTCCCCATCTAGTTTGTACTGGTGTGCTTCGAACAGGGAGCTTGCACATGCATGAAAAACTCTAGTGGGGATGTAGCAAAGTCATGGCTTCAATACCTGTATTGTCCAACACCAGTAGCATGGCGGTGTTGGTAGTGGGGATTGAACCCCAGACCTCTGAGTCTAAAAGGATGAGCTTTTACTATTGAAGCTAAATGCACAACTGCAAGAAAAACACCACTAAATGACATAAAAATGTTTATGTGGGCCGGCCAGAGGGAAACAAAGTCCTACTTGTGAGTTGAGGGTACAGAGGCAAAACCCCAAGACCCAGCTGCACGCTTATTACTGTACAGCACTTTTGAGGAAGCAAACCAAGATTGCAACAAGACCTGGGTGTAGGAGGAGGAAATAGTGTTTCACTAGGTGGAGGAAATATAAATTTAAGGAATAAATAAATATAAAGAATAAAAAAAAATAAAACAACATAAAGACAAGAAGCTTGAGGGGGGAATTTGATAAGTCTTCCAATCCCCAACAGGTGCTGAGCGACTATTTTCTATGGGCAAAGGGGAGAGAGGACAAGAAACAATAGCCTGAAATTGTAACACAAGCAATTTAGCTTGGACATTAGGAAGAAGTTTCTCACTATAAGAGAGATTCAAAACAGCTAGGGAGGCTGTGGTGTCTCCCTCCTTGGAAGTTGATGTGGGTAAACTGCATTAACACTTGGCCGATCGGGTACAGAGAGGGAAGATCCTGCCTTGAGTAGAGGGTTAGTCCAGATGACCTCTTGAGGTCCCTTTCCACTGTATTTGTTATTATGCTATATGAATCAGTATTGCATTATTTACATAAAGCTTTAGCTTTAGTATTTCATTGTGATATAGGATCCCGCACCTGCAGAGAGCATCTCATCTCTTGGTTCATTTGAGCGGACCCTTGTACTTGTGTTCTCTGGCAGTTGTCCTCTCCACAGGAGGATGCTGGCAGACCCATGGTCAAAACCCTTGCTTACCTCCTTCAGTCTTTCCTGGCATCAAGGACGGTGTGATAAAGTTGCAGGATTTAGCTAGACTCTGCCCTTTCCTTCCCTGACCCTCTAATCACCAAGTCTGACATGCCAAAGATCTTCCCCCCCTCCTAAAAATCACCTGCTGTCTGCTGGGCCCTGCCTTTGCATCTAAGCAAGGCCCTGAGAGAGTGGGAGCTCTAAAACTGTGCTCGCAGCAAGGGGCTTGCATGCCAGCCATGCTTCTTCTCCGCTGCTCTTGCATCTTCCTGAATAGGCCATAATGATCAGCCTCTCACCTTTGCATGTGAACCTCCCAGAGCCATCAGGTACAACCTAGGTAAAGTCAGACCCTGAGGCCACACGTAGCTCTATCTTGAAACCCGAGGACCTTTGCATCACAGCGGGAACTGCTGGAAGGGCTGTTCCTTTCGTTACCCTCGCTGACCACTCACCAAGCTGATTGAGGCCCCTCCGCGCCGAGTGCTGTACAAAGTAAAACGATAGACCCCGTTCTCAAAGCGTTTACAAGGGAATAGACAAAGCATAACAGGTGGAGCAGAGAGGCTGAGGTGCGAGAGATGCAGTAACAAAAATAGGACGCACGTTATTCTTAGCCAATCGGGAGCAGCGATCATAATTCAACGCCTACTTTTAGCAGATCTAGCCCTTATTTAGGAGCCTAACCAAGTAGGAGAGCTCTTCAGCCCACAGGAGGATTCAAAGTATTTGAATGCCACCTCCTTCGAAACTCTGCAATGGGTGCCCTAGGAAAACCTTAGAGCCGTGCTTCTCAACCAGGGACCTGTAGCAACCTGGGGTGCCGCGAGACCCTTCCAGGGGTGCCACAATGCCATGCAACGCTAGTGCTGCTGGGTGTACCGGCATGGTTCACAAGATGAGCCCAACAATTTCAAATAAGAATTTGCAGCATTAAAATATTGACCCATCGTGGGCTTTTTGAGACCTCTACAACAGAAAATTTGCTGTATTATTTCTCCATACTCAAAAAAACCCCTATTAAAGTCGAGCACTGGCGATAGTGAGGCAACCCATTTTCAAAAAACAAAAAAACAAAAAACGATTCAAGTCCAGCATTGGAGGTAGTGGGGAAAGCCATTTAGCATGGGAGCAATAGTTAGCTGCAGTGCATCAATGGTAGTGGGTTGTCAGGGGGGAGAAAGGAAGAGTTGCTTCTCTCTCACAATTACACAAGCAGCACACTTCTGGGGAGGCAGTCCTTTTGGTCTTGTTTGCAATCCTAGAGCTTGGCACCACACTTTTGGGCTGAACTAGGCTGCCACTTCAATGCTAACTATCTGCCACTAGCAATACCCATTGCTAGTCTTATAAAAATGCACCCAGGAGCTCCTAGGAGGTACAAGTCAACCCACATCAGCTCCTCCCTATTGCATTTCCCTAAATAGGGCCTGCATGAAAAGCAAAGCATGATCCTGGAAGAACCGGAGGGTAGGAGAATTGCTAAACTCAAATGCATATATGCTAAAAAAGGAGAGAGAAAATGCCGCTCATGAAAGTGGGGCATATTTGCACACCAGAAATTTAACACAAACCAGGGTTGGAAGAAAACTTTTGGAAAAAAAAATTAGAAGACACGCCACACACAGGTGGAATGGTGTTGAAACTCCCCCCCACCCCAGCTCTTCGGATATCAAGTCACCTGTGTTTCAGGCCTTTGTTTCTTGCCAGCTGAATGACAGATTTTTACTATTTAAAGCTCATCTGAAATGAACTGAACAGGAGAAGACCTTTGTGAGAAAGACACTCGAGTAGGTAGGACAACATACAAGTCCAGAGAATGACAATTTTTAAGATGACTGCCATGCGCCCAATCTAAATTTGGCCTGCCTGTATTTCGAGCTGCCGCCAGATACTGTATCTGAGTAACTTTACCATCGCATCACGCCACCGACATGCCATGCCAAGGTGTCACAGCTTCTTCGCCTGTAGACGAGGACTAATGCGTTTCCATAAAAAGACCGTGTGCACGTCCACCTGCCTTCTGAGGTTTAGGCTCCTATTGTTTCAACCCTGCAGCGGCAACCATGCAAGACCAGCCGTGCTTTTCAATGGCTTTGAAACTTATACTGGGAATTGCTTTGCTATACTGGGTCGAAGCACTGATCAGTCTCTAGGCTGAAGACCTAAAGTCAAAACCTTTGCTTGGTCACAGACTTCTTTGTGACCCTAGAGCAAGTCATATATTCTCATCTATAAAATGGGGATAACTTCCTTACCTCACAGGCATGTTACGAGGATAAGCGGAGAGGCAGTGGTTTTTGATGAGCCCTCAAACACAAAAGGGTTGTTGTAAGAGGGTGGCTATCAACTGTCCCTTGTGTCCACGAGGGACAGGCTTAACACATATAGGAGATTTAGGCTGGAAATGAGAAAGAGCTGCTAAGCGCTGGGCCAGATTACCCACACCGGTTGCCAAATCTCTTCTGGTCACTGGAAGTTGAAAGATGGGTTAGATGGACACTTGTTTAGACAGGCACAATCCCAATTTGAGCATGGGATTGGGTTAGGTGAATATTAGGGCTCCCTTCCAGCTCTGTTTTCCAATGCCTCTGGTACTACAGCAATTAAGGGCCAAGAAAAGCAGTGATCAGATCAGAATTAGCAAGCGACAAGTATCCACCAGTCTTTGGGAAAGACCCTGATGGCGCTGTGCCCTTCCTCAATGCAATGCTAAGGAGTGCATCTCTTATCCCCACCCAAATGTCTGAATAAGTCCCAGCCATGCAGGGAAGAGAGGCAGGGGGTAGTAATCTCACTTCAGCAGCAACATAGGGGGGAGCCAGGAGCACGAGTAGCTGCCATCCATTCTGGATGCCCCTGACCTGCTATATGAGAGCACGCGGCGTACAGCAAGCATGAACAGGACAAAACATCTGCCCCCGATAATTCATTACCACAAGCTACCCTTTTCCCAAAGTGCATTTGGGTTCTTTCCTCGTACCGCTGCAAGGAGCCACTAGTTACCAGGTTGGTCCCGGACCCGACACAGGACAGGTAAAGAAAGGGGAGCAGACTTCAGGTATAATTTAAAATACATTTATTGTTTCATTTGTTCTGGCTTTTGTTATACAAAGATGTTAAATAACTTAAATACATTCTCAACAGTCACTCAGAATCAGATTTATACCTACAAGCTGTACATATGAGGTAGAGAAAAAATAACTTAGGCTCCCATAAGACATTGAAAAAAAAAAAAAAACAACAACCAAAAAATACCGAACCACAAAGAAAATACTAATCCTTCATATGTTAGTATTCAGTCCCCACCTCCCTTTCAAAAAGGAAATGCCATTTTTCCAAGTGCACAAAACAAATCCTAGACTTTACATTCAGACCTCAGAGGAACTGGAGCAAAACAGGAGAGGGGAGAAGAAGGGTCACGTGCCAGCACTGAGAAGACGACTTTGGATAGGTTTCATCCAGAAGGAGCTGGTAAGGCTGTTAGCAGGCCAAAGTAACCTAACTTGCTGCTCCTACCTCTTGGCAAATGCCATGTTAAATATTTCCCCAGCGCCTTGGAGACCAAGGGCTTCAGCGCTCTTGTTACACAAAGAGCCGTGCCCGGAGTACGTGGGCACCCCAACGAGATTCCAGTATCCACAACAGGAGTGAGGAAGTGAGCTCTGCTTTCACAACTTGGGTAGCCCCTTCCAAACAGACCCCCCCCCAAAAAAAAGAGGGGAGGGAGAGTCATTCATCCCTGGAAAATGTGGTGCTGCTTCTAGCAGAAAGGAAGCAAAGCTCAGAAGTGTCCCCTTCCATTTGAACCCAACTGGATGTCCACATGCGGCATTAAATTTATGGTTTTCCTCTATATCCCTCTCGGCCCAAAGCAGAACGTGACCCTCTTTGCTAGAGCTAGCAGAAAATGGCACCGTGCTGCCAATTCGGCAAACATTTCAATCGTACTCCTATCAAGATATTTAACCTTCATTCAGAAAAAAAACCATAAAAGGTATTCCCCCTTTCCACCTGTACAGGGTTTGACTGAAGCAACTGGGAATTTGAGTGATTCTGTAGTATGGAGATTTTTCCTCTGAATGGCTGATGTGTATCCACCCCCCACCCCCTCCAAAAAAAAGTCACTAGGCTTAAAAAACTCAACTGATGACCATCTGGTTGTGGTGGGAGAATGGTCATCCCCACGAATGCACACGTGGCCATTTTCACTCTAGGACACATCTATGGGCAACATCCTCCAACTGATAAGTGTCATTGGCCATTAAGGGCATTCTTATGTTAAGTATACCTGAACCGAGGGAAATTAGACCTTCCTCACCTTAACAGCCACATAAAGCTGAATAAGGCAAGCAAAGTGATGCTTAGCCTGGCGCTGCCCTTCCTGCCGACTTTGGTGTAGACCACAGGAAGGACTTGGCGCTTTTGAAACATCAAACCAGGACTATTTCTCAGCCATTAAAACCCATTACAATATAAGCTACCCCAAAGAGTTTTGCAACTGAGCTGCTTTGTAAATGCTCCATCACAAAACGTCTCTTCCCTTGTCGGATTTTATCCTTTGCTGTTGCCATTTTCCTACATCTTTTTGAAAAGGGCAACCTCAGTCTTACCCCTGAATTCAAGATAATACAAGCAGTTGAAAAATTCTGCCCTCTCACAATATCCTTTTCAGAGCAGCTAAAAAGTTGCAAAACTTTGCTAACAGGTGACAAAAAGTCCTCAACAATATCCTCTGCCTCCTAACGAGGTCGCCAGAAGTTGCACGACTGGCACGGACCAAATTTCAACCTTTTTTTTTTCCATTTTTTTATTCTTAAAGTAACTGCCACTGAAGTCAGAGGGTGCCGTGCGTCTTTGCTTTATTACACCCAAAACTATCCCAGAATGCAGGTCAATTAAAAAAAATAATAATAAGCACGGGGGCATCTTTATTGTGAGTTTTTGCATCTTTCTCCAAATCAAATCCTAGTTTTGGTACAAATGACAAAAAAGTAGTATTTAAACAACCGTGTCCGTTCACCTAACTAGACTCAACACTGCTTGCTTTGCCAATTTAAAAGTCTTCTGAAGTTGAAAGACCGGATGAACGTAACGTTTAGGACTTGTTTTGCACTTCTCTGCACCAGCATAGATAGTCAGTCACACAGAACAGAAGCTTGTTAAATAACCAATGGCGGGTGCAACAATTATTTGCGTGGATTTTTTTTTTTAATTATTATTTTATAATAGAAAATTCTAATATAAAACAGCAAACATTTTCAGTTTGCCTTGTTTACAAAAATATTATATATATATATTTTATATTTCTGACATAACTAAATGCACTATTCAATAAAAATATTCTTCCATCCGCTAATTTTTTTTTTTTTATTTTAAAAAAAGTTATATAAATAATGGTTGCACCCCTCCCCACCCCCACGCACACATACTGGCAATACCTTGCAAGTCTTGCTGGACCCACTAAGGAAAAACCAGACCTCTGAAACACACCTGGGGGAGTGGAAACAAGAACAAGGAGGGGGAATGAAAAAGCTGAGCGCTTCCCCACTCAACTTCCATCCCTCCCCAGTTATATTTGCTGCAAAAGAGTCCGTCTTAGGAAAGTAAGTAAAGCTTTGCTTTCTTTGCAAAAAAAAATGGCACCGTGAAAAATCTGGGGCTCAACTCTGCTTTCATCTCAGTTTTTTGATGCCATTAACAAGGGATTGCAATGGAGTTTCCATGGTGGGAGTGATAGCAGGACCAGCGCCCATGGAAAAGCAGAGCTTCGTAGGGATGAACCCCAGAAGGCTCTCTGGAAGTTGCTCCAAACCTTAGCAAGTCCTTAAGAGACAGGTCTCGTATTGCTTTTTTCAATTGCCCGGTGAAACAGCTACTTCCCAGCTAACTTCCAGAAGAGACTTCACAAAAGCTACAGAGAGGGATTGGACTCTGCCACGTTTGTGCACCGGGTTGCAAGGCGGCTTTTAAAACCACGCATTTGTTCCACCCTAAACAAGTACTCAAGACTTTTCTAAAAGGAGACATTTTCTGCCCTACTCGTTTCTTTTCCAAAGATAAGGCAAACACTGGAAAACCTCGGCATTAACCCCCCCACCCCCAACAATAAGGTAACCCATATGCTATACCACCTTCGTCAAAAAGGCCAGAGAGACAGAGATAAGTTCTCCTGATTTCAGAGTGTTAGTATATATGTTATACACTGCCTATACATTTAATGCATGTGCCTCGCTACTATTTAGTTATTTATACCTTTTTTTTCTTTAACCACAGGAGAATAAACCTTGCTATTTACAATATATAAACAGGAAAGTAATATATCCACATTAACATAAATACAATTTGTTTTTAAATACTTACAGAAAGCATCCAGGCTTCAGTGCGTGAGTCCTAATACACAGAAGAGCTCTTTCACTCAGTAGTTCATTCACTCTTTGCCCCTTACCTCTATGCAATATTTTAACAGTTTGCCTCATTTCCCCCACCTCTCTCCCCCCCGCCCCCATCACCAGACACACTGCTTGGGAAAAAACAAAAAAGTACATAGTGTGCAAGCTCACGTATCCTCTTTGTACAATGCACAAACTCAAATGTAACCTCTGTGCCACCAACCTCTCCCTCTATGCAGCGAGGATGCCTCCTTCTTCCCTCGCATCAGCGCAAGTGTGGAAATACCCCAGCAAATCAATGGAGGATGGAGACACCAGCAAAAAAGAAAGAAGTCATGCCCATATATATCTAAGTAGAGATGGGTCCAGAGAGATATAATCTTTTTTCCTTTTTTTTTTTTAAAGCACTTTTTATCTACTTAAACATATATATGTTTAAGTAGATAAAAATGTGTGTGTGTGTGTGTGTGTGTGTGTGTGTGTGTGTGTGTTTAAGTACATAAAAAGCACTTTTTATGCTTTTTTTTTGCTTTTTTTATGCTTTAAGTAGATAAAAAGCATTAAAAAAGCAAAAAAAAAGCATAAAAAGCATAAATAGTGCTTTTTATGTACTTAAACATATATATATGTTTAAGTACATAAAAAGCACTTAAAAAAAAAAAAGTAAAAAAGATTAAGTAGAGATGGGTCCGGATGGGCCAATTCCTCAAGGTTTTGGTGGCGGTTTTGGATCTCAGTTTAAGTTGTGTTTAGGAGAAGGGGTGAGGAAAAGGGATGGCAAAAACCTTACAGTGAGTTTGTGCATGAGAGAGAGACACACATAATACCACATTGAAACCATAAGAAGGTCCTTCAGAAAGGCTTTATAATAAATAAATGTTCATTCAATATTTTTTTATATATAGATCTATATATTTTATGTATGCTTGTGTGTCAGAGATAGATAGATATATCTATATCCATCTCCACACCGAATAGACTTCTGTTCAGTCTCTTAAAAAAAAAACAAAAAAAAACCAAAAACCCCCCACAAACACCCAGGTAAACTGCTCGTGCACTACTTCCAAACCAACGCCTCTTGTGGAAGTCGCAGATTCCTCCTTCGCTCGCCGCGTCCAACGTGTTGCTGTGCATCTGCCGCGGCAGAAACGACGGGCCCAACTCCACCCCGTGTCCAGAATCAGACAAAGAGCCAGGCGTGTTGTGTTGCAGGGCTGCAGAGCATTGAAAGGCAACCCTTTATTTCCCCGTCCCCCATTTCCTCCCGTCTTCCCAGCTCCAAGGAGTACACCAAAAGTCAGGCTGAATTGCAATTTGTCCTTAAAGAAAAAAAATTAAAAAAAAAAATTAACAAAGAGAATCCCCTACACTACATATAACCTTTCCCTTCCCAGTAGATGCACACGAACAGCTTGAATATTAGTGGCTGCTAATTGAAGAGGCTCTCCGAGCACAACAGTCCTTCTTGGAAGACAATGCTCTCCTGTGTTGCAATAGGCATTTACTTTTCCTGGAAGGAGAAAGATCCCAGCCAACTTTCCTCTCTCAAAAACACAGATCCATGGGTTATGAACTAGTGAAATTGCTACTAATGGAGAAAAAAAAAAATCAAGGACTGCAAGAACAAAAAAAGATGCCTTCCACTCTCCAACATTTCCTTAGGAAGCTTTGTTGAGGCATTTACCAGCTGTTTCTGATCCCAGCAGTGGTGTTATAGGACTGAAGACAAACTGCCATATCAATTCCTATATTGTAAAATATCCTTTTTAAGAAATAAATGGAGGTTGTCGTTTAGTTCACAGCGCTGGAGCTAGCTACCGCTGCATTTGATGGTTGGATTCCTTGCCCAGCTCGTGTCATGTTTGACTAGAGGTTTGCAATCTCCAAGGGTTGGTTACTGGTAAGTAGCTGTATGTAGAAATACTCGATCTAGTGGTTAAAAAAATAAAATAAAATAAAAAGCTTACAGTTGTAGGGTCTACCTCTAGTTTGTGCCATGTACAACTGCCATGGTTTAGAGTAAATGGAATGATGACCTAATAAAATAACATCTTCTCCTCCAAAAGGTCCAATCCAGTCCAGAACAGCTCCTATAAAATGCAAGTGTCAAGCCAGCATCGAGATGCAATGGAATTCATGTGGTCAAAAGCCAGCTATCAGAAAGACAAGTATCCAAATTTTGTCGCCATAAGACTAACAAGTTCCAGTCTGGATTTCTACAGCAGCCTCCACAGGGTCAACGTCAATCAACGAGAGGCAAGAGGGATTACTCCTTTACCAAAGTGAAGCAAAGATCTAGTGGTTTTTCTTTAAAAACGATTTAAGACCGTGATAGTGCTAAAGAAACTGCATCTGGAGAACATGTAGAGGTGCGTGTTTGACTGGACTGCAGGGAGTGGGACATGTGCATCATTGGACTGTCTCCTCAAGCTCTTTGTCGGATGGATTTGCCCATAACATGGTGGACCCAAAATTTTTGGAGTTACACCGATATATAAAATCGCTGTTAAGCGGCCAACTTTCTATATGGGTCTCTTCATTACAGCCTTGGACACTTGATCTGCAGAAACTCCCTTAGAAGAGCAACTCATTTTCTGAAGCTTGCCCACACCCATTTTCCCCTCTTTCTTTAGAGAGACATTGCCACTATTACATTTTAAAGGCAGAAATACTTTAAATCAAGTTTCTCTCATTCATCTGCTTGGCTCTCCATTCAGTCAGGCAAGTTTCAGGAATAAAAAGTAGAGTAGGGCACACAGGTGTTTATTCCAGAGAGAATAATTTCACCGAGGAGCTTATGGAGGACTGAGGAAGCAATCAAGGACTTTCAAGATAAATGAATGATCCGTCAAGCTGAGTGGATTTATGGATGGCTTTGGCAAAGGGTCAGCTGACACCTAACCCGGCATGACAGGCACTTGTTTCCACGTGGTTGGACCTCATGATTAAAAATTCAGTCTATAGAAAAAAAAAGCAAAAAACACAACTGGGTCACCTGTACCCTACAAAGTGCTTAGGTCTCAACATAGCTTTCAGATCCCAAGACGGTCAATCACACCCTGTTTGTCTCCATATATAATTCTCATAGATCCTGATCTCCCATCGCTGAGGGCATCCGGTAAGCAGAGCAGGCATTAGTCCTTGCAGGTATAAACCTCTTCTCTCTGAGTGCACTGCTTGCACTCCACGTAGCAACACCAGCGGACCTGACACTGGCACGGCCGGGTGACCACCCTGCTCTGCGTGTTGTGACCTCGGCCACAGCAGATGCTGTCGCAGTTTTTGTCTTTGTAACATTTCCTTCCTGAAGTCCCAGGTGAATACCTGCTCATCAGACAGAAGCTGGGGGAATCGTCAATATAGACAAGATCCGTAGTCCTTGGGATTTGGTCACTGTGACCAGGGATGGACTTCTTGGGTGGCGAGATGTCCCCTTCCCCGGTGGCCTCGTTGGTGGTGCTGCCGACTTTGAGCGACGTCTCGTATTTCTGCTTCAGCTGCTTGCCAATCTCGTGGAACGGAGAGAGCTGTCGCCAACACGTTCGGACAGTACAGGATCCAGATACTCCGTGGCACTTGCAGGTAGTCTCCACCCCAGCTTTGATGACCTGGCGACAAAGGATACAACCAAGAAGAAAGTCAGCAGTGAGAGAAGGAATCTCACTAAAGAGCCAATACAGACACTATAGGCTATTCCACGAAATGCTGTTCCTTCCTTTATGCAGTACATTGAGATAAATCACATGAACAAATGCAACGTGGGGAAAGACCCGTTAGGCTGCAGTGCTGAAAAAAAGAGCACTTGAGGATCCAAAGCTGATTGTTAGGGGGGAGGAAAGAAACCACTGCACACCTCCTCAATAGGTATTAGGCCAGTTATTTTCATCTCCAACGCACCCCGAGGAGTCCCGAGATGCTTTTAAAGGCATCAGGGAGTGTTGTGAAATATTAGCACTGTTAGGTGTGCAAATACCCACAAGTGATTCACAGGACAGATTCAGAGGCCACGTGCAGATGAGCGTGGACATTTGGTTCCCTGGGGACTAGTGCCACTGCTACTTGTCTCCAGGGAACATGCGTGCCACATACCCCTGGTGCACAGCAGGTTACCCCGGGTGGGGTAGGGGAGGCTGGGGCTCACCTTGGGGCCGGGAAAGCTGCAGTTGCATCGCTCCTGCACCTCGGAGCCCAGCCAGCAGCCGGGGCATGGCTCCAACCAGCCAATGCTACAGGTGACACACTGAGTCTTAAAGCCACGCAAATGCCAAAATTGGTTTTGCACACAACACTAGTTTGGGACAAGGATCTGGCCCCATTATATAGCACGTTATCTCCACGAACTTCAGTAGAGTTGCTTGAAATGTTCGTGCCTGGGCTGATGTAGTTGGGGCTGGTCTTACCTGGAGCAGGGGGGTGGACTAGATGCAACCTCCTGAGGTCCCTTCCCACCTGAATTTTCTATGATCCGATGAAGTCTGAGTTTGTGTCAAAGCAAGGGAATTTTGAGACATAAGGGCCCAATTTGCAGCCCATAACTGATCTTAAGGAGTCAGTTTTGCCACTGGGACATACCAGTTGGTCACAGCAACGGTTTTCCCACTCTCAACTCAGAGGCAGCATCCGTGGCATCCACAGAGCTGAGCTGTCTCCAACTGTGGATAGTTTTAAGTGGCAGATTGACTTGAAGCCATCAGCTCTTTCTCTATAAAGGTCTGTAGCCATTTGGAAAGACCTATCATGAAGAACATTGCAAGTCTCATCCCACCATGAGCAGAGGGGGACCACTCATTCTTGAGACAGTACAAGATTCCTAGAGCTATGGGTTATGGAGGGTTTTGGGGGTGCTTTTGATTTTTTGCAGTGTTTGGGAGTTTGTTTTGGGGTTTTTTTATTACATTTCTAGAGCCAGGGCTTGCCCCACAGCCTGATGGAAAGAAGCAAGAAGTCACATGCCATGGAGTTTGCAAACTGTAAGACTAGGTCTTATGCAGTCTGGCCTAGTAGGTAGGGCCCACTAAGAGTTAGGAACAGGGTCCAAATCACAGGCCAAATCAGGGGTCCAGAACCAGAAAACGAGTTGCCAGATCCAAGAGGGAAACCCAGAGGCAGAGTCCAAATCACAGGCTGCAGTCCGGGTCCGAGGTACCAAAGCCGAGCAGAGATCCCAAAAGCTGGAGTCCAGAGGCAGATGCAACAAGGCTCACCAGGGCAGACCTGCTGGCTGGCTTGTACCCTGCTGCCACAGGTGGATTTAAATGAGAAGGGTGCTCTCCCCTCAAAAGCCAAAATCAGGAGGCCTTAACTGTGGCCAGCTGGTTCATCAGCCAAGTCTGGCCACCTCGGCAATTAGTCTTCCCCGGGCTTCCCATTAGGACCCCTGACAAAGCCATTGACTCATGAGTGGCAGACTTACTAGCTATGAAAAATGAGTGTGCACGAGGGGGTTATGCAAGACTTCAACATTTGCTAGAATGATTATTTTCCCCATCTTAGAGTCCCCACATCTCTCTGAGGTATGCTGCTTGGCCAAGTCTCAGATCACCCTCCAGCGTGGGCCTCAACAACAGCTGACAGTACAGCTAAAAACACCAGCCTTTATGGATTGCAATTTGTCAGTCAACTCTCAGAAACACTCTGCAAGGGAGGTCCAGTATCATGCCCCCGCTGTATAGACGGGGAAACCAAGGAATGGGGAGGAGAAGCAATTTGCTAATGGTCACACAATGAAGCCACCGATAGAATCAGGAATAGATCCCACATCTCAAGCCCCGGTCCAGGTTACCTACTGTGCCACGCTGACATTCGCTGTGGAAGCCTTTGGGCAAGGCCACAACTGTATATTTGTAACCCAAATTTTTAAAAAAAAGGGGCAAGAGACAGCCTCAAAGTTCATCAAATTTGAGGTGGAAGGGGGTTTGAAATTCTTATGAATTGCAGCCTGTTGGGAGCCTTTGAGAAGAGGGATTGTGCAAGTATCAGATTCAATCCTCCTTTAACGCTCATCAACTTCCATGGGGTGACACAGGGAGAGCCCGGCTAGGGTCCACGTGCTTCCATTTAACTCAAGTCCTAATTTTCCTGACACCATATTCCAGAGGTGTGATAATGAGATCCCAGAGGACAGAGGTGTAGGGAAGAAATCAAAAATAGGATTGTGGAGAGCAAGGAAGAAGACAGCCTCCTTTACCAAGGTGTAGGCAAACCTGCTCCTGCATAGGGAGATCTTCCCGTCACAGCTTTAGTTGGTATGGAGACACTGCTCCTCAAAACAAATGAATACATTTCTCATACAAGACCAAAAAGAGAGAGATGGAGAGACAGAAAAGGAGATGGCTGGATTGGAAGCTGTGCGAGCCGAACCGTCTAGCCAACTCTTGTGGGAATTCCCACAATGTTACACAAGAGTGCACAAAACACAATTTCAAATACAGAATAATAAATAAATAATGGCTGGTTTAAAACAGATTTTCCCTTCTCACCCCAGCCGAGATCAGAAACAAGCTCCTATGCCCAACTTAGCGCCCAGACCACCAGAGCGCTGGGCAATGTTGATGAGATACTTGCGTGTGGTCTCCAATCACAATCATGTCACGGTCCAAGATTTTTTATTCTTTTCCTTCCTGCTCCATAACCCACTCCACCCACGTCCCACAGGCTATGAGAGGAGGAGCATCCCAGTGGTGGAGACCTCAAGAAACAACACACAGTATGATGGACACCATGCGAGTCCCCTGTAAGTGGCCATGCTGGCTGTATCTTGTGGTAGCAGAAGGAGACCTGGTGATTTTCTTGCAACACCAGAAGTGATGGATTACATTGATCATCCCATCCATCTCCCCACCAGTGTGGGTCTGCAGGAGGTGCAGGACTACCAGCATCCGATGAAGCCAACAGAAACATAAACCATGTAGAAGGCAACATTTTTGCCGGTCCCCTTCTCATCAACCAGCCACTACTACAGTACAGACGAGGAGAGTAAAGGTTTATCATCCATATTTTAGTGGATGAACAAGACAGTTTATAACGCATAAATATTAAAACCACTAGACAACTCCCCAGTCCCACTTCCAACTCCATGGCTGATCAACAGCCAGAACTGCTTGCATGCAATAGTGATGGGCCACATGAGAGAGAGTGTGCAATCTCCCCCCTTTTCTTGTTTTTGATGAGCAAACCAGTCTTTGTTCAGCATTTACACTGCTAGTGTGCAACTGCAACATATCCTCAAATTTAAAAAACACCCGTCGTATGGGACTTAGGAAGACTCATGGGTGTTACAAGGCCACTACAGTAAAAATCCTAGAGTACTTCCTCCCACCAGATGCCCTTCCTAGCTGCTGTCAGTGAAGACTCAGCTACTCAAGGACATGTTCTGCAGAAAACCATAGCTTACTGGTTTCCAAGAGAACAACGGTTGCCATAAACACTTCCTGCTGACTCAGTTCAGCTTATGTCTTTACTTATCCCTTTACTCCAGATTGCTCTGTTCCCTTCATTTTTCTCCCCATTCCCAAGAGAAGCAGCTCCTGACCCACCTCCTTCTATCCATCAACACTAAGGGGCAACCAGTGGACCAAAACCTGCTGGTGGGATCTTGTAGCAGCGCTGGAGACTCCTTTCAGCGCTAAGGCTACAGAGCAGGGGACGAGCATCACAAGTCTGTGGTTTACTCCCAAGCAAGAGTAAACTTGGAAGGACTGCTTTTGAGGAAGACATAGAAAATGGATTAGAACAAGTTAAACTAGCACCTTCTACCATAGCACTGTAGTCAAAGCAGTATGGATTTCAGCACAAAGTTAGCCAAGTCAACTAGAGGCGGCCCAAGTCAACTAGAGGCGGCCCAAGTCAACTAGAGGCGGCCCAAGTCAACTAGAGGCGGCCCAAGTCAACTAGAGGCGGCCCAAGTCAACTAGAGGCGGCCCAAGTCAACTAGAGGCGGCCCAAGTCAACTAGAGGCGGCCCAAGTCAACTAGAGGCGGCCCAAGTCAACTAGAGGCGGCCCAAGTCAACTAGAGGCGGCCCAAGTCCCACTTCAGAGTCTATCTGGACTTGCTGCAATTTTGTAGGCAGCATCAGGGTGCAACAATATTAGAAATATTCCTCTAGGACACTAGTTATACAAGGCTGAACGGTGGGTGAAAGGTATGGAAAGGAATAGACTGATGAATTCCCAACCTGGGCTAGTCGTGGGGATGTGGCACTACACTCCCTTTCAAAACAGCACAGTTATATAAAAGACAGATTTCAGCTGGTCTCAAAAATACCAAAGACTCAGTCTTGAAAACACCAAGACATGCAGACAGGGGAAATGAAATTCAGGTGGGAATGCTGGATCATCTCGATTGCTCCATGCTGCTGTGTGAACACAAGAGCTAAGTGGATTAAGGCAATACCGCAGGGCTTTGCTTCCACTAGGCTGACAGAGTCAAGGAGAGGGATCATAACAGAGCATCGCTATGCAACACATAATCCTCTCTCACAACAATAGACTGCACTTGGTAGCAAACGAATGCCTAGTAATAATCAGTTTTGGATACACTGCGAATGTAATCCCGGAGCGTCTTGGCTGAAACACTGAGCACAAATTCCTGTTCATTCCCAACTGGGCAATCAGACCCTGCAGTGCTCCTAAGCCAATTCCTGGAATAGCCTGAACGCAAGCAGCGGTAGTCCAAGCTGGGCACCCAACCATGGGAATTCCTAGACCATACTATCACTCTCCCCAGCTCTGGACCGCGGCTCCCCAGAGTCTGGGCATTAAACCTCCTTTCCATCTCCTTTTGGGGCAAAGAAGTCAGCTGTACATTCAGAGCAGCCTACGCATTCCTCCCGACAGCATGGCTTCTGCTCCAGACGGGCTCTTTAGAGAAACACTCCTCTTCAAATCTGAGATATCTCCAATCCACTGGGTACATACCTTCAACTTGCATTTATTTGCTCATTGTCCCAAGTCAAGAATCGGTGGTCACTGGCATCCCCCCTGCCCAGTTTGCATGCTCCCTGGCCCCGAACCCAACTGGTCCCTCAACACCAATTGCTGCCATTAGCTGAAGCGTTACTTGAAATATGGACTGTTTCACAGGTTGCTATAGTAAACATCAGCCCCCTGCCAGAGATGTTTTAAAAGCAAGGCCTCTCTTTGGGTCAGGTTTAAGATCTGTTGGACAGAGCCCCACCTGCAGAGGTGAGGGGCGAAGGCGCAGAAACATGTACAGTGTTGTAAGAATATGAACGTTTGCAGTCGGAGAACAGACTGGGGGATTTCAGAGGAGAGCAAAGAAAACTCTCCCCCCCACCAACCCTCCAGAAGAACATAAAATAAATTCCTATTCAACGTAACAAGAGACTTGAAAGACTGTAAACCTACTTTAAAGCTAGGTTTTCCCGGCCAACTTCAGCTTCAAGTTTTTACCTGAATCAGTTAACATTTGTAAAGCTCTGATGAGGATGAAAAGTGCGGTGTAAAAAAACAAAATACAAATTCCTCGTGGGCTATCAGAGACAGGTTCATGTTCGGGAAGCCGTTTGCAAGACCCAATTGGGAGCTAACCAAAACAACTGGATTTTGCATTTTTCTACCTGCAGACAAATCGCAGGCACAAATCCCATTTTTTTGCCTTGAGACACCCAGCTCAGTAAGCAAATGGGGAAGAGTGCAAGCATAAGAAAAATAGCAGGATGTTTCAAGGTCCAGGTTGCTGAGAGTATACCCTTAAACAAGACGACCTGATGCTGCGTGCATCTACACAAGACGTTAAAAGTGCAGTACACCAATTCTCCCGTGCATTGGCACATCATAGCAAAAGCCGTGCTAATGCATGGTAGAATTAGTCTACTGCACGTTAACATCCCATAAAAAACATGAGCTAGTGCTACTGTGCAGTAGCACCGATTACAGCACATTGAGTTAGTACCTGTAATACCAGGTACTAAACTAGAACAAGTTAACTAGCACCTTCTACCACACCACTGTAGTCAATGTAATAACAGGTACTAAACTTCATGTGCCCTAATTACGGCACGTGTAGACATGCCACGGTGAGCCACATCTCCTACTACGTACGTCGGCTGCATGGGAGAGGAACAAGGGAGAACAAGATTTGACTGGCCAAAAGGAACAATTAGATATGTGGAAAGGGGTTGTTTTTTAAGGCATCTGCCTGACAGCTCTGGAGATTGAAATCCTATTTTATATCGAGAACAATTAGAGGGGATAAAGAGCACTGCGGTCCCTGCACTTCGATCCTCTCCTCCCACAACTGGTACAAGTCTCTGCTCTTCCACTAACCTCCTGCCCGACTCACCTGCAAGACGGGGAGAAGAGTACTTCCCCCGTTACGGATGGAGACGCTCGGATACCAATGCTAGGAACCGTATCGAGCAACGCCGATAGATCCTGACAGGCCTGAAAGTTGTCTGATGCCTCGGCTAAAAGAAGTGGCGGCATTTGGTTTTCAAGCTTCCTGCCAACACCGCCTCCAAAGAGAGAATTAAGGAACAGCAAGGCAGTCCCAAGCCAGCCATGCAGTTGGTTGTCTCCAGCCTCACTCTGCCTTATTCCCCAGGGGCTTGACAGTAGCTAGATGGGGCTAACAGTCATTACCAAGTGAGGCCCAATATTGCCTTTGGGTTTAGAAGTGAAAAAAAACCCCCAAAAACCTGTGTACCCCACCAACAATCCCTCCAGAAAAGCCAGGATCGCCCTCCTGCTCCTCGTGCTACAAGCATTCGCTTGAAGAATCGCAGAGGCAGACCTGGAATAAGAGGGATTCATTTTTATGGCTGAGTGGCACATGATTTCTGTAGGTCAAACAGCCCCAGTTCACCTTCCAGGAGTTGGGGGGTATGCAATGTGAGAGTACTGCATTTTGAAGAATGCCCTGTGTTTCAAAGCGAGAGCAAGGGACTTTTTCAGGGGAAATATCCTGGTTTCTGTTTTCTTTCTGCACCCCTGCTAGAAGAGGCAGGTATTCTGCATTTCACGGTCTCGTCTCCTTCGGTCTTATCCCCTCCAGGAGGGGAAGGGGGGTGAAGGAATGGGAACATGACATTTCTTCCTGGATAACCGCATCCCCTTTCATAGTGCCCCTCAGATTTGTAAGACATGCTTGACCAGACATGCCTCGGGAAAAGGTCAGCCCTTCTAGGATTAAGGAACTTAGCAACGCTCTGGAGAGGTAGTGGGGAAGTCATGTTTAATGATACTTTGCTGAGAAACATGGGTGAATTTAATTAAAACATCACTTACTGCAGCCCGGTGGAACTAATTGAGTGCTCTAATATTCTGACTTTTCATTAATGGGTTACAAAAGAGGGCCGCGATTGTGGGCTTGAGGGGGAAGGACATGGCGGTGGGGGGGGGAAAGAGGGTGTTGGAAGAGAGTCTGGCCTCGCTATTTAATATAACTGAGGAACTTCCACTTAATTGTCGGCGAGGGAGCTTTACTGGGTCAACTTCCAACCCCCGCCGAAAGAATAGCTGAATGAGCTGCGGCAGATTTGGCAGAGGACGGGAAATTGCTTTTTTAATAAGCGGTCTATTCAGAGCTCATGCCTCGCAATAAAGAGGAGGCCGGAGAAGTCCTCAGCCTAATTACCTCATCTTCACGCCAGACAAGCTTGCCCTTTCATGAGCGGCTGAGGTCATATCGAAAGCGCTTAGCGAGCCATCACGGGCACAACCGGGTCAGCGATCATTTCAGCGTTTGGGGCAAAGTTGCAGTCAACCCATGGGTGGGGGAGACAAAATAAGGGGTGGAAGACGAAATAAAATTAGAGACTTCTAGCATGGAAAGATGCTCAAGCTAGGAAACCCTCTTTTGGAGGGGAACCAGCCAGAAACAGGTCACTTGTGAGCCTCGTGAACCTATAGAGAAGTTGCCTTGTTGACCGGATGCTGCCAACTTGGCCAATGAAGCCTTGCCCCAACTCTGCTGGATCTCAGGGGACCCATTACACGTTCTGCTAGGCTGGGAGTAACGCTTCCTGACTTGTGAACATTGATTAAACGTGCTATGCTTTAAATGGGATACCCCTTGAACCTACGCTCTTTGGGGGAGACACCGGTGCTAAGCAAAGCTATTGGGGAAGGGAGTCTTCCCTTGGCTGTGCTTGGACCACCCCAAGAAAGGTTTTATAGGGCATCTACACCAGTTATTCAATAAATTGATGTCATATAATGAATGCAATCCTCCCCCCCCCCCCCCCCCCAAGCATAGACAAGTGTTTCAAGTTAAAAAACAGGGTGGTACTTTGGTTAGTGTGAACAGGAAACCTAGGTTCAATCTCTTCCTCTGCCAAAGGCTGCTTGTGTGACCTCTGTCAAGTCACTTAAGTGGTTTATACATCAGCTTCTCCCCTCCAAGATGGTAATAACAGCCCTTGTGGGGATGATGGTACCATATGAACATATAGCTATAAGGGATCTCAGGAGATCTCAACTGTTCCTCTGATCAAGGCAGGATCATACTTGACCCCAACGAAATGCTGGCCTTATTAGGGATGGAGATTCAACCACCTCTCTGGGTAGCCCATTCTCATCTTGACAACCCACGTAGTGAGGTACTTCTTCCTAATCTCCAGCCTCCATTTCCTCTGCTGCAGCTTGAGGCCATTGCTCCTAGTCCTGCCTACTACAACTACAGAAAGCAGCCCCATCTCCATCCCCTCTATAAGTCGCCCTTCAGGCGTTGGAAGACTGAGCAGATATTATTAAATCCCTCTGGTCTTTTCTTCTCCAGAGAAAAATAACCCTAGTCCCTTCAGCCTTTCCTCAAGCCATGCTTTCCAGGCCTCTAATCATGTGTTGCTCTCTGCTGGACCCCCTCCAGTCTGTCCAACTCCTCCATGACACGTAGGAAGGATGCTGTTGGCTTCTTTTGCAACCAGAACACAAGCTTTAAGCACTTCATGACAGTAAAACTAGATAAAATCTTTACAGTGGCATTTAAAGAATGGTCTGATTAATTTCTGACTAATAAAAGATGGGCCTTTCCATTCTTACGTCCCCATGTTAGCTTTTTAATGTGGACCAGTAAGTCAAGACACGCTACATGCTGGCCTCCTTCGTTAATTCACTTTAATTAAAATTGGGACTCGAATGAGTTTTACAGCAGCCCTCTCTCAGACCTTTCAAATTAGTTTTTCATGCTACGGCACAGGTGGGTGGTTTTGCAGTGCACAGAAGGAGGATTAATCAATGCCCAGCTTCTCCTGGTGTGGAGAGGAGAAGACAGGCCCAGTGTTCAAGCTGAACTGAACTGGTTACCCCCTCCCCTGTCACCTTCACTAAAAGCAATGCTGACAGGTGAAGAGCTCTGGATGGATCAATAAAAATGCAGGTTCTGATACTTCCCTCAGTAAGCACGGCAATGGATATGAGCCCTATGACGGGCATGATTTTATCTGTACAGAAAGCAAGGATTTCAAGGAAAAGATAAGCATAGACTGAATAAGGAGCGTTCTTTGTAATCAAAGCACAACTAATATAAAAGCCAAAGCCAATTACATTTAAACCTTTCCAGCATGCAAAGGTCCCAAGCTTTATCAGTTCAGATATGATCTTACACAAGGCAGGTTTTGCAGGGCCTGGTCAGCCAATGCGGACAAAGATAGACCGAGCCAGATAGCAAGGGACCTGGCTCATTTCCCCCACCCACATATGAAGAGTGTGCTAGCCAGATGGGTTGACCCCAGGGTTACCTCCATCCTTGGGATTTTGAGAGCAGGTCAGACGCATGCTCTTCTGGAATAGTTTAGACAGGGATGACTGCCTCGAGCACGAGGCTGAACCAGACAACTCCCTGAGGACTTTTCCAGTCCTCTGTTTCTATGATCCTATTCCATGATGGTTTGCCACCCTGGTGACACATGAAACACTCAAGCATATATACTTCAGATATGTCTTCCTGGTGGAAAACCCCTGTTCTAAAGGACGCAGACATTGCACTGCAGAAGGTAGTCATGAAATAGCAGATCTGGACAGTTGCATCCATTAAGTGCCTTGCACCACTTCATTCTCCATGATTTGGCAAAGCACATTCAATACACTAGTATCTAAAGACTCCCATGCACTATGCAGCTAATGCACTTAGAACAAGAAGGTCCCTGGTCCCGGTCCTAGCTCAGACTATAATACCCTAAAAGCTAGTGCATACTTTTGAAATTAAAATCCATTGATGGATCACTTAAGCAGTCCTGCTCTCAGCAGTAACTCAGGCCTATAGCTACAGGGATGAATGTATCCAAAAGCCAGCATATTATAACTTGGGAAATGAATGGACGGGAGAGAAAGGGCAGTTGCGAGGGGCTCTGGCATGGGGTCTTCACATGCATGGCTTAAAACAGAGCCAGACACTTATTCTGTATCTGCAGAGTGCCAGTGCCTCATGAGACCTCCCTTTCACCCATTTGCAGAAAAGGAGTATGCAGGGAGTTGTGTCAGGTAACGCAGACAGACCCCTTGAACCTGGAGGCTTACAGAGAACGGATTTGTGCTGGTGTCTTGGAAATAACCAACACCGTGGGCAAGGGTTTGACGTGATGATTTTAGGGATATCTTCAGTTAACATCTGCCTACAAAACAGCAGACGGGTCTCAAAGGACTGGAAAGGGCCTCCTGGGGCAAGGCTCCAGATTTTTTTTTTTTTTTTTCCCTTTTTTAAATGAAGGACAGGGAGATGGCAGGCACGGCCTCGCAGTTCTGCAGCATGCGGTTGCAACACTGAGGCTACAGTGGTGCCTTATTTAGTCCTGCTAAAATGACACAGCTGAGCAACAAAGACTAAAATCACAATACAAAATACAACCCCCCACTCTCGGGCTGCTGCTTTGTGCACAACCCAAGGGAAGGGCTGCACCACAGACTTCAACTGCTCAGGGTCTGAAGTGTGTCCTTTCCATCTTGGGTGCAGGAGTGCTAGCAGCTATCCTCAGTGATCAGCTAAACCCCGTGCTTTTTTTCACTCTGAACTAGGACAGTGGGGTGCTGTGCTCGTACGTGCCGACAGGCAAAAGACAGGCACGAACAGATCACCTTGCTCTGTCGCACGTATGGGAAAAAATGAACCGTTCCTCATGCAAACGGAGTCGGCGGCAGCGATTCCTAGAATGCAACCGGCTCGGCAGCATCAGACCGGGAAACTGGAGCCCCAGGTCCTAAAAATCGCAGCCCAACCCTTATATCCAATCACACGGACAATAACAAGGATTAAATACTATTTATAGGCTTACAGTATGTCCTAGTTCTAGGTTTGCACAGTGAAACGCTGATCCGAGGCACCTGCGCCAGCCAATCTGAGTGGTTTTAGTGCAGGGCAAGTGAGGAGTGCCAAACAAAGCAGAGCGCTGAAGGTGGAAAGCTTCCCTTCAGAGCTCTGGATAAAAGCCTTGCCCTTTCTCATCTCGCACACCATGGCAAAAAAATCCCACAGTGAAGGAGGTGTGTTTGAGTCATGGAGGACAGGAGGAGGAAGAATGAGAGGGTGACATCCAGGTGTCCCTTCCAAGTCAGACCAAGCTCCAGAGAGATGAAAAGCAAAGCAAAATTCAGCCGTGACACCCCCTGCCACTACACACCCTACTGACACGGGGCCCGAAGTCCAGCTAGGACCAGGGACTCACCTTCATGCCCACGAGGTTGTTGTGAAAGTCCACCCTGGCTCGCAGGTCCTTGATGGATTTCTTCCCCAGAAACTCCTTGACGAACTTATTGCTGTACTTGAGGTTGTCGCCACAGCCGCCCCACTGCCAGGCCTCCCTGTTCTCCAGGTCAGGGGCTTCATCGCAGGTGCAACGCTCCATACGCCCAGCGCTGCAGGCTTTGGCCATGGCATGGGTGAGCCCTGCTGAGGAAATGGCATAGAGGAAGGCTGTTTCCTTAAAACCTAGGAGAGAGCCAAAAGGACACCATTACCTGGGGCTCAGCAAAACAAGTTGTACTCTATGTGCGGGCTACACTGCAACGAGCAGCTGAACTGGAAGGAACAAGTTGTGCCAAAACCGCCTGTTGAACTCTGTGGGATGACGTAGTAGAGAATGCAATGAAGGGAACCTCTTTCCCTTGGCAGGGCAACAGCAACCTGAAGCTCTCCACAAGTATGTGGCAAGGTCTGTGGGGCTGATCGAGGGGAAAAAGTGGTCCCAGTGGCGTGCGTGGATCTGCCAAGACCATCCTGCTTCCAAATGAGCAGAGTGCTACCTTCATCTCAGAGATGAGGCCAGCCAGGACTTCAAAGCCACCACCGACGGGTGTACTACAGCCTCGAGCAGCTAAAGGGTTACAAAGGAGGGGGAAAAAATCCCCAAGGATGCCTGCTCCAGAAGCATGAAGTCTTGATGGACAGTGCTGAAGAAAACTAAGCAAGCCAGGCTGAGCAAAACAATGTGCAAAAACAGGCGGTTAACTGCATCCTCTGGAAACCTCAAATCTACCAAGCTAGTTCTCTCTCACACACACATGAGACTGAGGCCATTTCCACTTTATTGGAAAATAAACCGAAGCAAAAGCTAGAGTGGTTTGCATTAAGGTTATACAAGGAGACAATGATGGAGCAATTCCTGCATGGTTGTGTAGTTGAAATCAGACTCCAGTCTGGACTTCACTCGAGAAACACCCCCAGGCCCAAAGTCACGCAAGCCAATTGCGATAGGGGTGGATGCATCTGTAAAGCCAGTCCACTGCCCCAGATTACACCAAACTGTTGCATGACCATTCCTGGAACCGCTACTGGGGCGGTCCATGCCGAGTGATCACAGGGCACTGCACCGTCCTGATTATTGTTCCAGCATCATCGTGTTGCTGTCTGGCACCTGGCACTAAAAATGAGATGGGTGAGACAGGCTGGACATCGCTCTGCATGGCCTCCAAAAGGTGAAGACAAGGTCTGAGCAGGGAGAATTTCCCCCCCCCGCTACCAGTTCAGGAAACACCTACTGAAAACTGCATCCTTCACTCGAAGCACGGCAGTGGCAGGGGTAGTCGCTGGATGATCTTAGTACCAGCCCAGCCCCAGCATGGGTATATTCTGAATATCCAATACCCAAGAGGGCATGGCTACAGGCATCTGACACCCTATCCCACACAAGGGACCATACAACCCCATTACCCGTCATCTCACAGTGGCTAATTTAACCCATTGCAGGTGCAGGCTCCATCAGATCACAGCAGGGGCGTCCGGCTGCTGCCAAGAGAACACAATTTGCTGGACACCTGACAGAAGGTAACATAGAAATGGGTTCAGCTCCACACTGGCTCATAACATCTGCTCCGAACCAGAAGGCAGGAAGGATTTCAGGGAATGATCTGGTTCATCTGGGATCACCGAGTACAAGAGGCACATTTGCTCTTTTTGGCCTTGCAAGAAAGCCTTTTTCCAGGGTAATCCTGTACTTCCAGGCCTGTCTTTTCATTGTGAATGCAGAATACAAGCTTTCCACATAGAAAATTAATTTTGGGGGCAATGATCATTTGTCTAGGCTATGCCAGGTGCTAGCCAGACTGCATGGGTACCACTGCCCTCCCCTGGACAGATGTCAGAACTGCTCCACTATGCATCATGGGCTCTGTACTGCTCCGAGCGATGCTCCAGGGCTCTTGCAATAGGATGGCCCAGTCTAGTCACTGTCCCAAAAAAAAGGAAGGAAGTACGTTCTGTGGTTAGAGATCCCAAAGGAAAAACGTCACTTATGAGCAATGTCAAAACCAGCTATCAATTGACCTGTTAAGAAAGCAACCATCATTTTCTCCTTGCTCTCATCAATAAGATGCTGAATACCTTCTGCACGCGACAAGCCCAGCATTAAAAATAATAATAATACAAACAGACATGCATCAAAGGCTGCATGGTCAGAGATGCATGCGGAGAGAATGGATCCACTCTGGTGGCTTGCTGCCACTACAGGGCTTTGGTGGCAAAATGCATTTGTTCAAGTATTAAAAAAAAAATATATATATAATACCAGGAACTTGTTCTCTCTGTAGAGGATTTCATAACCACCCCACTGGATATAAAAAGCTTATTCTGCTCTTCTCCATCCTTCATTCCCCATGCCCATCAACCAAAGTATCAACTCGCTCGCAGGCAGCTCACACGCTTCACCCAAGTTCATGTGACATTTGGCTCTGGCCAGAATTAAAGCCATCTCCATGGTGCACTATTTGATTGCACCGAGATATTTTGTAACAAGATAATGAGCTCTAAATCAATGCAGGCATTCTAACCTCAGGTGCCTAGGGAGCCTGCCATCCAGAGCTATCCAGTTTCAGCCATTTCCAGAATCGCATGCAAGTCTCCAAAGAGGGAATCCAAAGAGAATAATAAATCCTTTAACTGCACATTTGTTATTTTAAGAAATGGACCACTTATCTGGAAGTTGCAACCCAGCGATCGAGCAGTTTTCTGGTGACTAAACATAAAGGTACAGAGAAAGAGTGGGGGGGCGGAAAAAAAAATAGGAGGAAAGTCAGCTGCTCTCCTCCTGCAAAGGGCATGAAAGGATGAAAAAAAAGAAACACACTCCAGCTTGCCGGGGTTTTAACTACAGCAGGCACATGCCCCTTTGCCCCGAGGCACGGCTTGCTGCAATGCCGAGACAGGAACCAGCAACTCCCCGTGCGGAGGAGTGAAAGATTGAAGGGGAGTGTGTTGTGCTAGAGGCACATCTGCAAGATTAACAGCGTCTGTGGAGGGTACAGACGAGCGCGGAGAAATAAAACATGGAACAATGAGACAGCGGGCAGACTACTGCAGCCTTTGGCGGGGTCATTTATTACACGGTGCCTTTTCTTGCAGAGGCAGATAATGCATTCTGCCTTGTCACCGAGACCTGGATACAGTACAAGCTACCCATCTGGACAGCTCTCCGCCTGAAGGAGCAGACTGTGGTCTCTGGGTGTCAGTATGAGAAAGCCCATTAGCCAGGGGTACCTCTGGCCAGCAGACTGTATTATGGGTGCAAGCAGAACCGTGCAGACTTCCTTTGCTCCCTACCATCACTGACACTGCATCAGTTTAGACAGCTGTGCGTGACTAATTTTGCTGGAGGAAGCCTACCGGAAGAGAAGTGTGGCCTAACAGTTGGAGCAGAGCTGCAAGTTAAGACTCCTAAGCTTCCACTCCCAATTGCATGGCCTTTCACTCACCCATTTTACAGGCAAGCAGGTTGAAGCACCAGAGGGAGTAAATGCAATCAACCACTTCTGTAGCTTCCTGGGTGGTAGAGAGTCTAGAAAGCATGGGTTTGGCTTTCCCCACTCTTCACCCAGAAAAAAAACCTCAGATTACAATAATTTTTCGACTAGAAAAACTAGAACTCGGGTTAGGCTAGCTTCACTTGTGAAGCGACGCAGGGATGGACTTGGTTTCCTCCCTTCCTACAAGCTAGAGTAACTCCCAGTGAACTATTTCCCTCGTTGTGCAGCAGCAGGGCACCGGCAGTGCCCTCGTCTCCCTTGCTCCGAGCGATACAGAGCATGCAACGGTATTCCTCATTGCAGGAAAGGGTTTGAAATGAAGATTCCTTTGGTGACAACGGCCTGTTAACACAGGGGACTGGAGGCAGCGACTCAGAAGGCTGCTTTCGGTCAACTCTGATGATTTAGCATGAAATCACTGGTAACTCTTTGCATTGATAACTCTTTGCAACTCAACCTACCAGTCCATGGCCATAGGCCCCCGATGCCCTGGGCTTACCTCTCTTCAGCAGGCTGGCCCTGTAGCGCCCCTCGAGCGTGCAGTTCCACCGTTCGAAGCGGAACTGGTACTGGCACTCCAGGGCGCTCATGCTGATGGCCTCCATGAGGGTCTCGGCCACCCCGGGGTCCCGCCGACACATCCTGCGCTGCTTTTTCTCCAGCTTCAGGCGGTCGCACACTTTGTAGTGGGCCTTGACGGCAGCTTCCTCCATTTCTGAGGTCAGAGGGAGGATGGTCAGGGGTTCATTCCCAGTCAGCCTGCGAAAGGAATAGGGCACGGGGGGGAAGGGGAAGAAAGAAGAGATCTAGTCAGCGCGAGCAAAGGGGCTATCCCCATTCACACGTTCTAGCACATCAAGCTGATGCCAAAAGCAGAGATCTGGGGAGCTTTTCTGCATAGGGAACAACCCAGGATATATACAGCTCCCTATATCTATTGCTTAACCCAGGACTTCATAAACCACAGCCTCAGGCAACACTGCCAAGAGACTTCGGTTAGAAAGAAATGAACTTGGGGGGGGGGACCTAGAAATATTTGGAAGCTTTAGAGAAATACGTGTCCCACCCCCTCTTCCCCTCTCCAGCCTCCTCCAAAACACAAGGTCCTTGACTCGTACAATGTGCAATAAGAGCAGCCAGCATACTGTTCCTGGTGTCGAGTGACGGGCTGCTGGACACCACCCAGGCTGGCATCGGCCCCAGGGAGTAAAGAAGCGGCAAGGAACATCTGCTGGAGGCATGAGCCGTTCGTTGGCTCCGCTGCCCGTACCCCACTCTCCTGGCTCTGCCCTCTTCCGGCCAGGTGCCAGTGCAGTCAGTCAATGGGAATCACTATATAGGGTTTCGAGGGACCTGAAGATACATTTCCCCGGCCAAAAAGGAAGAATTGCTCAAGCCAGAATTCAAAACATGCTGGAACATTTCAGCCCTGGGCGGACGCGCGCAGAGCCAGCGCGGGGCTGGGCCTGCGGCGTCTCCAAGATGCACACTTGGCAGCTTTCAGAGCTTGCAGAGACTGCCTGCAGGTCACAGAAAAAAAGGTGCAGGATGGAGAAGAGGGAGGAAAAATAAATAAATAAGAAGCCCCCTTCTTTTCCCTTTTTTTAAAATTAAACACTAGTCAGGTTTGCAGCCCCTAAGGAGTCAACCTCTGCTGCAGGAATGCCTATCTGCTTTTCATTTTACAAGGACACTATGCTATACTCGTGTTGCCCCATCCCCTCCAAACAACACAAATGATAATGTCAAGATAGTCCTTTATGAAAAGGCATGGATCCACTGTGCTGGCCGAACACCCACGTGCCCCCAGCCAGTACAGCTGGCAAGAAAGACAAAAAAAAAGAAGAAAAAAAAGAAAAAGCTAACTTCCCACAAAACTAATAAAAACCATTTTGGTTTTGCAGTTTGTGGGAGGAAGGGGGTTTTTCCCCCTTCTCAGCATCTGTTTTCTCTTCCAAAGTATTTTCTAATTAAAAAGTGAAAAACTAGTTTTTAAAAAACTTTTGAAAGAGCACGTACCTATATACCCCCACAAGAAACACGACGGCATGGAGAGAGACTTTCCACACCAAAATATACTAAAAAACTATTTTAAAAACCAGCTTCATTTGCAGAGTTTTAACTAGCTCTGCTGCCCTTGACCGAGACGCTTGCTCAGGACCGTCTACCCAAGGAAGAAGGGTACCAATGAACCATGGGTTGAATAGTCACGTGTAGCACTACATAGCCTTAAACAGAACAGAACAGTCCAGCAATACAGAAGTGCAGTGATTCAATGGACCATGTATCATTGGGATCCATCAACCCATCTACTCTTATTGATAAAAGACTTTTGCAGCAAACTTCCTTGATAAAGGATATCCATGAATGTGAGAGAAGAGAAAGATTGTAAGCATCTTCTAAAGCAAACCTCCTCCTAAAATATCAGTCCGAGTGCACGACAAGCCCTCTTTAGCATCTCAGAAGATGCATACAACAAGTAGAAAGCACCTGTGAGAAGCGATGAGTACATAGATGCTATAGCCAAGCTGGAGAGGGACCGACTATTCTGGATGTCATTTTTCAGGTGATCAACACCTTCTTAAAATAAAACCTATTTGAAATATCTAGGTAGGCACCTAAGCATCATTAGTCTCTTTAAAGCCCAGGTTTTGGGGTTTTTTTCAAAAGTACCAGGCTGGGATTCAAAGTGCTGTGTTAGCAGCCCGGACTCAGGCCTCCAGTATTAGTGCCTGGAAAGTCTGGGAAATGATAAAAATATTGAAGCGTTAAATGGACCGTTGCAAGCTGGACCCATTTTATTCACTCTCGCAGGAAGAGCTTCAGCAGGATGTTGCCAGATGTGACAACTGTGGCTTGCGGGTCACAACCAAGGTGACTACAAATATCCTAGTCCAAGGCATAGGCTGACACTCACAAAAATATCGTGCCAGGCGGAGGATGAATGTTATCTACCCCAAATGCGGCCATGCCACACGTGACCCCCAAGAGTGTGGAAAGCAGGCGGATCCCCTTTAGGGAGCAAAAAGAAAAATTCTCCATAGGATCCTAGAAAGTGAGGGTTGAAGGGACCTTAGGAGGTCACATTTAGTCCAACCCCCTGCTCCAAGCAGGACCATCCCTGTCCACCCAGCTCTTTGGATCTCAGCCCGTTAGCCGAGTCTTGCTCTTTAGTCCAGATTTCTGAAGCATCTGGGAAAAAAAAAGAGATGGGAAAAGTTGTTTCTAACCTTCCACTTTGTGAAGGTGGAAGCGGTGCAACGTGCAATCCAGCGAGCCTGGTAAAAATGAAGGCCTCGGCATGCTGAGCTCGTGTTGCACTGGCCTCAAGAAGAACTAGAGAAGCATCTCGAGGACAAGACACTTCATAGGGTCAACGTGAAGGTTGCCAGAGGTCTAGAGCCCGATCTGCTGGAAAAACGCATGCAAGGGAGAAGGGAAATACTGTGCCTAGCCGAGCTGGCGAACAGACTAGCTCTTCAAAATGAACACCCCCATGGAGCAAATGACTCAGTGCATGCACAGGCAGGTGTTTAAAAAAAAGTCAGCAGCACCGGCTCCATGCCCGTTTCGGTTAGGGGCCCCAAGTAGCAGCGTTGGGACGTGGAGACGCTTTGCAACAGTCGCAGTAGAAGGGTTCAGGCAGCATTTCCCTCCCTCTCTTCCCCAAACAGTGCCATCAATAAACAAGCGCCAGCCGAGCTGAGCGAAGGCCCCCACATGAAGTGCCGGTTTGGAGCTGCCCATGCATGAGACCTTTATAATCCAATAAAGCTCTTTTATGCAACGTAACGCGGAGCAGGGTCCTGTGAGGCAACGGTGTCAGTTGGATACCTTCTCAGCTCCTCACAAAGACCACGCTGTTCCTTCCAAGGGGGCTGGAAGTCTTTTGGGGTGAGCAAAGTTCAAAGGCTTTTGTTGCTGTTGTTGTTGGTTTTTTGTTTTGTTTTTTATGCTTGCCCAAATCCTTAGCTTTTAGGATGAAATTGTCAACTAGTGCCATGTGCGATTGTATTATTTTGGGCTGAGGGAGGGGGGTGCATGTCTTTCTTTGCTAGGACCTGGACTGAGACCAAAACAGCTCATTTCTCCTAAATCGGGAGGTCCAGCATAGTTTTGTTTTTTTTCCCCTCTCAATCCTTATGAGAGGAAGATGAGGGATACAGCACTGGGATGGGGAAAAAAAAATCAGGAGGCACAGGTACTCTGCTCACCTAAGCCAAGACAATTCCCCCTACTCTCCTTGCAAGCTTCTCTGCCCGCTCTGTTGAGCCCCGACAGATGGTGAGCAGCATCTATGCAACCGCTGACACCACAGCCTTGCTTGTATTCATGTACTACCTACAGACATCTAGCATGAGGCTACATTTGAGCTTGACTGTGTTCCCCTGAATAACCTAGGGCTTCTCCAGCCCCCAAGAAGCACAGAGCTTTTTTGGAAGGGGAGAGCAAGACAGAGAGAAGAAAGGGGGGTTTTTGTTGGGGTTTGTTTTTTTTTGGTTAATATTTGAAGAAGCTTGAACAGGAAAGCCCAACTAATGTCAATCTGCATCTTACTCCCTCTGCTCAAACGCAATCCATCATTTAGTTGGAAGCCAGTAAGGGATGGGACTGGAGGTCTCAGCACTGTAACTATCGCTTCCTGGCCGGCTCCCGGCCCGAGGCTGGATAGTAGCAGAGCCGCATAAACTCTGCAATACGATATTGCTAATTGTGTTGCTCTTACGGCTTTCCAGCTGTTGTGACCTTTAAGAGTTCAGCTCCGCTGTCATCATCGTCTTAGCAGGCATCAGACCTGCAGCTGGGGCGCTCCAAGACGGCTCGGTATCTGCAACATAGATTTCACTGGACTTCGAGATCGACTTTCCAGATGAGCTCTGTTTTCAGGCAGGCTCGGAGCCATAAAACTCTAAAACACACCCGAGTTTCCTCCTTAGTAAGATCTGGCTCCCTCCCAAAAAACCACAAACCCAAGGAGAACAAGATAGAGGTAGGCCTTTGCAGACACCCACGAGAGCGTTCCCCATTTGACATGCCCGAGTTTCCTTTGAGAGCGCCGCCGGAGACCCGAGCCAAGGTGAGCTGCTTTTTTTTGGGAAAACGCCTCTGCTACGCCCGCCTGCAATGACAAGTCTGCTGAAATATAGCATTCCCGCCCCATCGCTTCCTCCTCGGCCGGCATCTTCTTCCAAGGAGCTCTCTTTGGTGGATCCATGCAAAGCTCCAGTTGATTCTCCACCCCCAGCCCTTCATTGTTATAATGAACATTGCTCCGCTGCTCTGCTCGCCGTGTTATTTTTCGGTACCTTTTCCTCGCCCTTTTTTTCCTGCAAAAAGCTCATGAAAAGAGCAAAGCCGCCGCTCTCATAGCGACGCAGCAGAATACGCCGCACAGTCCAGTGACTCGACAGTTCAGGAAACCAGACGCTGCTTCATGCTGGACATCGAGTCTACTATTCCACAAGTCATTTTTCTCCCAGGACTTCCAGTTTTCCCTTCCTCTTCTCCATACAAGAAAAATAAAAGCTTGACCTACACTATACACACTATTTAAAAAAAAATAAAATTAAAAAAAACACAAACAAACAAAAAAAATTGGCCTTTGGAAACAGGTCAAATTCCTCTTCAAAATACCTCTGCATTCAGTGGAGTTGAGTCTGGACCTGTTGGATGCAGCGACTGGCTTTGAGAGGCCTGCGACTCATACTAAGAGATGGCTGGGTCATCTTAATAGAGTGAAATGAGGGTTTAAGAGGTTTTTTCCCAGAAGGAGACAATATTCCCAGTGACTTTTGAGCACTTTCAAGAGGAACAAACCCAGGAGCAGAACTGCTTTCAACACCGACCCCCAACTTAAAATTTTGCTGTGGCCTTGGAAGGTCAAGTTTGGATAACCCCACAGCCAAAGGGGTCTCTGCTGAAGTAGACAGACAAGGGGGATAAGAAGTTAGCTCCGGTTTCTAAAAGCAACCGACTTGCTTACTGCCCCCTGCCACCTCTGGCCTGCCCAAATGTCCCCATTCAGATCCAGTCTCATGGCTGCTTCCTGCTCTCTGATAAAAAGCCAGCCCTTCATACACCCCTCTATTCATTCCCGCTTCTATCTACTCTGGTCCTTAGCTCAAGGACCGCTGCATGCTTTCCTGCCTACCCTTCACTCGCACTTGCAATATATCCATATATCCTTCTCCAGCATTGCAGCAACATGAGCTTCCACCACCCCTTCTGAACAGGGACTGCCTTGGATCAGGTATGGGCTCTTCCTCAAGATTGTTCTCTGCCATGACGGCCCAAAAGTGCTTTACAGGTGACCCAGGTAGAAACCAGATGTTTTTTTCCAAAAATAAAAGATGTGCATTTGTAACCTGCAACAGGTTAGCTCCATTTGTGTGCGTTCCCACTGCTGTAGCCCTCCTTGTCCTCAGACGAAAGGTCTATGCACCTGTTCTAGACCTCTTCAGCTTGTAAGAAACCTCCAGGGATGGAGCCAGTTATTCATGGCATGTGTGCACGCTCCCTAGATCTCACCTGGGGCTTCCAGCTCAACGTTCACTTGACCAACAAAAGGAACAAGTAACAACCCTATGTAGAGCCCACTGTGATGCTGTTAAAAAGTTGGAAAGTTATGGAGGGTGGGCACCAACAGTCACAGCCTCATCGAAATTAAGGGCTGGAAGGAACCTCAAAAGATCAAGTCCAAGCCCCGCAGGAATACTGCCGAGATCAAACGATCCCAGGAAGGTGTCTGTCCAGTCTCCTCTTGAAGGCTTCCAAAGTTGGGGACTGCACCCCTTCCTTGGGAAGTCTAGTCCAGATTTGGGTCACCCTTACCGTAAAAATGTTCTTCCTTACATTCAACCTGAAACCATCCTCCAACAGGTTATGGCCACTGCAACTTGTCCTCCCCTGGGGAGCCCTATTGAACCGTTTCTCTCCTGATATTCACCCCTTACACACTTATAGACAGCCACCAAGCCTCCGCCTCAGTCTTCTCTTCCCCATGCACTACAGTCCTAGACCCCGCTAGTCTTTCCTCATAAGGTTTGTCCTCCAGGCCCTTCACCATCCTTGTGGCCCTTCTCTGGACCCTTTCAAGATCGTCCACAACTTTTTTGAAGTGTGGCACCCAGAACTGGACACAGTCCTGCAGCTGGGGTCTCACCAGCACCAAGAGAGGAAGTAGTACTTCCTTAACCCTGCTTGCGATACACCGGCTAATGCATCCTAGTATGCGATTAGCTCCGTTAACCACTGCGTCGTAGATGAACAGCTATCTTGGTCGCTGCGCTCACGAGCCACGCTTGCTTCGTAGAGTCCTTGCAAAACAGCCAGCGCATCCACCACAAGTCAATACCTTCACCACGTATCTTCTACTTGCCTCCAAGTAGACTTTCACCCTTTTCTAAAATGCAGGAAAGTAACCTCCACCATGCCATAGCATATCTCACTTCACATGGAGAAGTTCTTTTGCATTTGCTATTGGATATCGATTAAAAAGAGGTGTAAAGACCAGCTGGGATTTCTAGTTTCACACCCCCCTGTCTGTCTTCACGTTATTGCCATCTGGGGAGGTACGCCCCACGCTCTCCGCAACAGAAGATGCCCCAGGTAGGGCATGCAGAATCTCTGCTGGCATTTGACCCAGAAAAGTCTCACCAATTAGAGTTGACTGCTCTTGCTCAATAATTGCTACTTTTAATAACTGTCTATTTTCAGTCACTTCATAATGTCCATTGCTAAAGTAAAGACTCTTCATCCTAGGGAGGATAAATTCTGCGTACAACAGACACTACAATGGGTCTGACAAGAGCTGGACAAGTTCTCCTCGTGGAGCCTTCCTGTGAAGGACCTGTACGAGAAAAGCTATTTTTGCACCATGCAAAGCTGATGCCCTGGAAGTAAAAACATTTTACACCTCCCTCGAGACGGATGCATGGGAAGGGCTAAACAACTTCCCTGGTAACAAAACGAGAAACCTCTCAAGGCCTTCCTGAGAAACAAGTCTCACTCCTATTCCAGGTGGGAAAGATAACGCCACTCTGAGACACTCAACAGCAGAGCAAGAAGCCAAACCCAGCCTATTAGGTTTCAGCAGCACGGCTTAACCCCAAGCCCAAGCCTTCGGCCTTTTATAAGAAGTCTTGTTCAGGAAGTTACTTTGCAACAGGCCTTTTAGGTCAGGAAGACGTCTACACAAATCGGGTCCCCGAGCCGAGATCCACCAGCATGGAAACAACACGGGGAGCGCGGGCACGTGCCTCCAGATTCCAGCTCAATTGGACTTTGCAACATGCACGTGCATTGTGCGCGGCTCATACCAGAGGGCTCAGAAGTTCCCTGCGGCAAAAGTCACCTTTGGAACCGCCGCCGAGTGATTTGGGTTTTTTTTTAAATGTGATGACTACATTCACTCCCTCCTTTAGGAGCTTCCAGGTAGCTTGGCACCCAGAGCTGCCAATGACCTAATTCCACTGGAACAACCCATTTGGTTTGTCAGCAAGCAAGGGTTTCGCTTCCCCTCCCCTTCATCCTCTCAAGAATGAGACAGCCATCAGCTAGATTTATGGAGGATTTTTTTTCTTTTTAATTATTATTATTATTATTATTATTAACTAAACTTAAAACCTGCTGGTGCCCTGCGGTGCCAGGGGAATGCGTGGGCCAGAGCAAGAGGGAGCTCACAAATTTAAGACAGCATTAGCTTCACCCTCCAGCGTGCGTGCCAGGAAACGATTCCCCGCTCTCCCCATTGGCTGGACGACTCCATGGGTCGCCCCCCACCCTCATGGGGAATTCTTAGCAACCCGGCACTGTTAATTATTCCACTGGCTGCTTTTTTCAGCTCAACGTCATCCCTCTTGGCAGGGGTCCCACTAGACCGTAGGCGACATGTAGCTCTGGGTATTGGTACAGGGAAGCATGAGCTGGAAAAAGCCATTTTAACTCCTTTAACACCACGCTGCAAAAGGGAGGACAACTCCCCAGAAAGGCATTTCTCATTTTGTTTGCAACTGGATGCGAGTACAGAAGCTTGCAGGAGAGACTTGCTGGGAGCCAGCCCTGCCCTCTTCCTTGGACCTCTCGAGTGGGTTTTTTTTTTTTTAAATCTGCTGCTGGTCCCCCTGCTTGACCTGCAGCAGATTAGGGTGTGATGTCTTGTGATTGTCCCTTCCAGCCTTACTATCTATGAAGCTACCTCGGAAGAGCATCGGGTCCAGCCCTCTGCACCAAGCAGGAAAGATAACCGACCCCAGCAAGGTGACCGTGTCAGGGTTGACCATGTAGTTTTGCTAAGAGGCTGCACAGTGGATGTGTAGGATGGTTTGGATAGGGGTGATCCTGTCTCAGGCAGCGGGTTGGACTAGGCAATTTCTGGGGGTCCCTTCCAGCCCTACTTCTTTAAGGAATTGTATGAATTGATAGGAGACCTCTCTGAAGGATGAGGCAAAGCTGATGCAAGGATTTTAAGGTGGGGGGAGGAAGAAAGAGTCCTTCCCACCTTAAAAATCATCCGCACAGAAGTTGAGCAAAATCAGCAGGGCAGTGCCAAGAGTGAGCAACAATAATCCAGTTTCTCTGCCGTTATTAACTGCATGGCTCCCTCCCACCAATACTTTCAATAGGGTTTCACCAATCCACTCCAGTACCAAACTTGGCCGGCCAGCTTTCCAGAGCATGGGAAGCAAAGGCAGTTATTATATTGCTTTATGAAATGTATGAATGGACTGCTTCTTTCCCTTGCTTTCCATAGTCCACTGATTGGATTTGAAAGCCTCGAATCTTTCCCATGGAACAAGGGAATAAGATGCATACAGTGGTCACACAAAATTAATGTAGAGCTCCCTTGGAGACTAAGTGGGGGGGGGGAAACCCCAACAACAGTGACCAGACATTAACTTGCATTATTGCTAGCCAAGAGACAGACCACACAGAGACAGCGAGGCTGCATCTCGAGACTCTGCACCAAGGCTGGGACCGCAACGATGCTACCGCGTCCACCGGAAGACAGAAAGCAAATGCCACGTGCTGCCGACAGCTCCGCTGGGAGCTTTCAGCAGACCCACGGCATAGTTAATGCTTTCACTAAAACAATAAAAAAAGGCTTCAGGTTCACAGCAGTTAAGAAGGGTGCAAGCCATCACCTCCCCTGCTGCCTTTCTTTTCCCAGTGCTCAGTCATCGAATCATAATCATGGAAAGTGAAGGTAGGAATGGACCTCCGGAGGTCACATTTCGTCCAACCCCCTGCTCAAAGCAGGACCAGCCCCAACTACATCATCCCAGCCACAGCTTTGTCCAGCCAGGTGGATGGAGATGCCACCACCTCTCTGGATAGCTTGTTCCAGTGCTTCACCACCCTCCTCTATCAAATAGATTCATCGGAGATGAAGGTTGGGATCAAACGATTTTTGACTTTGACGTGCACCCCTGCGATTCTGCTCAGAGCTGGAGCCAAAATTGCTGCATATCCCCCATCTCCATCCCTGGTTTCTTGTGTGTTGCACTTGACTCCACAAATAGCCTCCCTGGTGTACTGGAAGGGAGCACGATGGAGAAAGAGTGGACACCCACCAAAAAGCAGTGCAAGTCCCAGCTTTTAGAGACGGGCCTAACCCAAGCCACAGCTCCAAGTTATTCCAAGTTTGGTCCACCTCTCCCGGCAAAACCAGGCACATGGAAATCCAGAAGATCGCTGCTATGATTAAGCATAGGGTTAAGGGTAGCATTTTGCTAGCAGAGCGACTGAATTTTGGAGCAGCGAGGAGATGCAAGGCAGCCAGGGAGAAACAAAAGACATCCCACGCTGGAAGTCAGACAATCCTGGATGCTGCTGTAACAGATGTGATGTGGGACAACGGAGAAGCTGCATCAAGTCGTCCAGCTGCCAGTATGAATTGTCCTCTCTTTGCAGCTCTCGAGATATTGGACAAAACTGCTCAAATGAAAAAAAAGAGCTTGGCACAGTTTCACGTTGCTTCCACGTGGCCCTCCAGTCAATGCAACAGCAACCCAAGGGCACCTGGATGCTGCTACAGGTGCTGGAAGAGCTGCTATGGGAGTATCATTTTTCACTTGGTCTACAGAAAAGGATGGGGTTAGGTGCTCTCAGAGCAACAACTCTGTCGTCTTTCCAAAAAGCTTCTCTAGGAATTGAGCTAGGCCGCCACTTCAGGACGCGGGCATACACAGGCACGACTCCAGCAATCCTTGCACCGAGCCATGTGCTAGTGTCAGTCTCTGCTGTCCAAGCTGGTGCCAAAGAACACATCTGACTTTGTAATGAATCACTCATTTGTCTCCCTAACACCTCAGCCAGTCTTTTGTTAAGCCTTACCTCCCAAATTTAACAGCTCCGTGATGGACACCATGCAACGTGTTGGCTTCTTCCTCCTTTCCCGCCCCCCCCAGCAACCCACATGTTGTATAAATCTTGCTCGCCTCCTGAACACTGCTTGATCTGTTCTCAACACATGCTGCGAAGTTAGAGAGTTTGCCCTTGCTTAGACCACAAAGATTGGCAGAAGGAAGAGACTCCTTGCAGCAAAAGCAACAGCTTCAACAAATAGACTCCCTATAGCCCCCACTTAAGTAGCATATTTAGAGCTTAAGTTAAAGGGGATTTATGACAGTACCAAAAAAATAAATAAATCTCAAAACTTTGGGGGTTCATGCCTATTTGAAGGCACTAAGGAAGTGAAAGGTCCCTTAGAAAACTGCTTTTTAGCAGCTCCTCATTTTGATTGTGGAAGACAATGGGCATGTCTACACGTTTATTAATACACCCTAATTAAAGTGCATTAAGTTTAATACCTGGAATGACAGGTACTGACTTAATGCACCGTAATCGGCATTAGCACAGCTGGACAGTTTTTTGGTGGTGTTAACACGCAACAGATTTATTCTACTGCGCGCTAGCATGGGTTTTGTCCACCACGCTAATGTGCAGTAGAATGAGTCTTCTGTGCCTTAAGCGTCTTGTGTAGACACGTCCACCGCTTCCTTTTTATAGTCACGATTTCTGGGTCCCACCCTCCAAGTGGAGACGAAATTTTAGGTGTTCTAGACAGACAAGCTTCCTTGGGTGAATTTGATATCTTTTATTAGACCAACCCAAATGGTTGGAGAATAGTTATTAAGCAAGCTTTCGGGTTCAAAAACCCTTCGTCAGGCTAAGGAAGCTGCAGCAGTTGTTCTAGAGGAACTTCTACCCAAAGATACAGGTAGAGCTGGGCAAAAATGGTTTGCCTCTCTTCCCTCCTCTACCCCCCACCCACAAAACTTATCACCCAGCTGTATTTTATAGCCCTCGGAGGTCAGACTGTGGAGTATTCAGATGGCTGGGCTTTTTGACACATCATCTGGGCTATTTCGAGAGCAGTTTACAGCTCAGCCATTCCTCCACCGCACAGTAGCGATAGCTATGCCACTCAGCCACTCGCTCGAATGTCACATTATCCCCGTGGCAGGTTTAAGAAAGTAAACAGGTGAAAAAACAAACCTTATGGGCACTGGAGAGAGCAGTATGCATGGATGGCAGGTTATGCTGCTGGGATGGTTTTTAAGACCCAGGTAGACACAGCTTTGGCTGGGATGATGTAGTTGGGGCTGGTCTTGCTCTGAGCAGGGGGTTGGACTAGATGTGACCTCCTGAGGTCCCTTCCCACCCTCGTTTTCCATGACGGCTTCCTACTCATCTCAAAAGGGGAGTCAAGTTGGTTCTCTTTTCAGAGCCAGTGAAAGTTATAGGCTCCAGCATATGGGTGACCCTTCAGGAAGAGGAAAATATTAGCCCAAATGCTTGCCATGACAATTGTATGCAGCAACTTGCTAAATCACACCATCCATTGCTGCTGGAGAAACGCTAGAGAAAACTCAGAAGGGGATATCCCTGACCAATTGCCCAATTTATATAAACTGTTGATCTAGACCATTATCTTAGCAAGGGTATATCTCCTCAGTGCCAAAGCTTTCACAATGCCCAGGCGTGGAACAGACCCCCATAAGAACTAAAAGGACCACCTCCCCACTGCAACCGCAAGGTGCATTTCCTTCAAGTCGGCCTTCTCCAACAAAGACAACCACACATGCTTATAAATTAGCTCTCCTTCCCCGCACAAAAACAGACCACTTCATCACACACATCGGCACAATGTGCTGTTCTCTCAGAAGAGGAACAAGAAGCCACGTGAGAGGGTCACCACATCTCTTGAATGACCTGTGCATGCTCCAGTCCTAACAGGACAAGGGAAGGCAACCATTTCTACATGATGGAGCCTATTCACAACTTTCTGGAGGAGCAAAGAACCAGAAATTGGCCAAGCAAAGGAGCAACAGGTAAATGGATCTTCACTGCTGCTTATAAAAAAAATAAAAAATAAAATTGGAACTGCCCTAAGTTTAAGTCAATATTGGGTTGAAAGTAAGCAAGCACTTTTGGTGCCATTTTTTTTTCTCAATGATACGTGGAGCTTAGCAGTTCTTCAACGTACCAGCAACTTGCTGCAGGACACTAAACTTGAGGATAGTCCATCACATTTTCAATTGCAGTGCCCAGACAACTTATATGCTCCTTGAACATGTGTGTTCACATCCCTGGAAGAGGGCAGGGATGTTGCTCACACTTCCATCAACATACACATGCAAACTCGTCTTTAGCTTTGCTTCTAGGAAGGCCAGGCCAAATCTAGGTGCAAGCACGACAGTTTGAGACAGCCAGAAAAAAATTGGATGCAATAAAGCTTCGGGGCCTCTTGGCTCAGTGAGATCCTGCATAAGGAATAAGCAGGAACCCAACTCCAACTATATATTATACACACACGCATCTACTTGACTTAATTCTGTTCCCAAAATGGAAGGTCATTTGCCAAAGACCCACAACAGATCAAGTGGTACCCTACTGACCAGCAGAGTTTGCAGCTTTTATAAAATATTGCTATTTATAATTATTTGTATTTTATAAAAGCTGCAAACTGCTGGTCAGTAGGGTTCCACTCGATATACACACACACTATAATATATATATACATATACACACATATATATACATATACATACACACACACCCCCCCCCATATATGTGTATGCTGGTCAGTAGGGTTTCACTTATATGTATAGGGGAAGTGGAACCCTACTGATAGATAGATAATATTATATATAGATATAGATCTCTATCTATCAGTAGGGTTCTACTTCCCCTATACATATAAGTGAAACCCTACTGACCAGAATACACATATATTTGGGGGGGGGGGGGGGTGGACATATAGAGCCAACAAAAAAAAAAATCCAAGATATATATGAATCAAACAGTTAAGATATTGCCTGCATTACCTTGACCAGGTCCCTATTCAAGGGATAATTAAGACCTCACAGCAGTTGCCACCATCTTTGAAAAGATAAAATGCTGATAAGGCAGAGAGGTTGATCTGATTTTCTTTTCTCAAAGGTGGTGGCAACAGCTGGCCAGTTGCAATATGGAGATTATACCTCCTTTGTCCAACCCTTTGTCTTGTCTGTTTAGACTGGAAGCTCTCTTAGTAGCTCACAGAATACTTTGCATAACAGGACTCTGATCTCAATGCGAGTCTGCAAGACTAGTCTTTGCTGGTTTATTCCATGTAAGAGTCTCATGCTCCTTCCTAGCTTGAGCATACACCCTGCTCCACAACACCCGGCAGAGACTAGTTATAAGAATAGATCCATTATTCAAGTGATCACAGAGCAGTGTATTAAGACAAGCATTTCCTTCCTGTATTGATCATGTATCCAAATGAATTAAGTTACCAAAAAAGTAAACCAACCCAGCGTTATACATAGCAAGTTCCGATCAGATTAAGGAACTTTAAGAAGATCTTAACAAGCGGACAGGGTCCATTTACATAATTAGCCCATGTGTAAATGCCTTCAAAGTGGTGCCAATGGCAGATTTTCACCACCTAAAATAGCCCAAAGCTGTTGGATTCGAGAACACTCGCCATCCCAAATTAGATCAACCCAAATAGAGACCACAAGGTGGTTTTGTTGCATCAAGATTAAGAACTGAATAGGCTCTGTGTGCCCGGGTTGGAAGGGGGTGAAAGATTACATTTAGCAAAGATGTATTATGGACGTGTTACTCATTCTCCACTCGCACCCTAAACCAACACAAAAGTGTCCCTCGGGACATTTTAAGAGGTTCAAACAATGGCCCTTTTGCCAATGTCCTTAAAAGTGAGGTTCTATGCTAAAAAAAGGACTTTGCAAACACGCACCCTTGGTGGGGCTGTTTGGATCCCGATGCCTTTCACTCGTTTTGCACAGACCTGTCCCTTCACTGCCATGTGCACGTGGTCAAATCACACCCTCGAGCAAGAGGATGTGTCAAAATGAAAAGCACCTGCATGACCTTAAGTCGGCTCCCTTACCTCTATGCATCAAGGTACTGCCTTTAAGCTACTTGATCACAAACCATTTCTCCCAACACACACAAAGCCCCCCCTTTGTTATTTAATGCATAAGAGGACCTGCTCTCTAGGCATCTCTGTCTAGTGGGCATAGCTATTGGCAAGGGCAAACGGTGGCAGAAAGAGGAGGAGACTCACAACTGAGATGATTGAACGCTGAGCTCAATTTTACATGGCAAAGAGGTCCGATGTGAAGAGAGGCAAATCCCATGAAGCAGGCGGTCACAGCTGGTGGCTAATCAGATGTCCCTTATTTTCCAGCGGCCTAACTTGATTACCCAAATCTGCAGAAATGCCGAGTGCCCGCAACCCGAGCCCGAGAGCTTTGAACAAAGAGTGCTCACCGCAGCAAGGGACCAAAGGCACACCATACAATTCACGGTGCAGAGTTCGGAGAGTGTTTTCTGCAGGAAGTCTTGAAACCACCCATTAAATGAGGATAAATACACAGTAGCTACCTATTTACTGAATAAGGTAAAGATTTTGCAGGGCTGGGAAAACCCTTCGATGACCACGAAGCCTCTCATACAGGTCAGGCAGCAGGTTTTAATTGCCAACACGGCTGATTCTTTAAATGCACATTCAAAACTTGGCAGCCTGGTGTCAAAAGTGGCACTTCCTCAGGAGAAAAGCAGAATGACACAGGATCTACTTAGGCTAGAGACACAGAAAGAAAAGTCAGACCGGCTTCTAGCGTGAACCTGGGGAAATAAAGTCACGGAGGGACTGTTTAGCAGCCACGGGAAACCCAAAAGTGCCATAAATATTATAATGCAATAAAAGAAAAGGAAGTAGCAAACCCCCTTAACAAAACCCTGAAGTGAATCCCCTTCTGCATGGCAGAATGGAAGCAAGAGCCAGACCACTGTAGTTAACTCGACACCAGCAATGCTACACTGCACATTTAGCATTTTAGGGGCTGGGGGCGTTCACTGCATTACCTGGGCGTCTAGGGCAGCCGTTTCCCAGCCCCTAAGATGCTCCAACATTGCTTGCAGCTGCAGGAAATTTTACCTTCTATTGACTTGCTCCCTCCAGGTTGACAGGACGAGCAAACAAACACACTTCCTGCACATTACTTGCTCTGTATTGCTTAGCAGCTGCTGACAAAGTGATTTAGGAGCTGGTGGGCAACCTAACAGTGTGGCAGCATTTGAAAGGAGGGGGATCAACATCAATAGGAGGAAGATTATTTAATATTAAAGAACATTTTGCTGGGGGAAAAAAAAAAGGGGGGGAGAGAGGAATATGATGGGTTTCTTAAGGCTACCAAGGGACGTGGCAGGAGTCTCAATGCTTAAAACAAAATGCCAGAAAATAGGACAAAGTATTCAGGACTCATGGTAGAGGTGATTTCTATTAGACCAACTAGATTTTTGCAACAACAAAACTTTAATCTGCAGATTTTTTTTTGCAAACATCTAGTTGGTCTGATAAAAGAGATCATCTCTACCACAAGTCCTGACTGCTTTGTCCTCTGGACCAACACAGCTACAACCTGGATATCAGAAAATAGGACAGGTATTTAACTCAAGAACCCAGCACCCCACGGTTGAGTTCTGCCACAATGCCACGCGAGTGCCAAAACCCTCTGCTCTCGGGTGGTGCATCCATCCCTTGCAGACAATATGAAACTACTCTTTGCCCAGGCTTCCTCTTTTCCCATGCCACTGGTGTCATGTGCCTTTTCCATGCATTCTGCCAGGAAATGCAAGTCAAATGCCCGCCGGCTCCTAAATCACTTTGGTCAGGAAGTCATGCCTTCTGCCAGGTCTTCCACAGACCTCACTGATTCCCTCCTGCCCTTACAGAAGTCAAAGAGGCGTCCAACACTTCTGCTTGCTTCTCAAAAAGAAACTCAAACCACAAGTCTTGCACCCCAGCTCCTACTGCAAGCATGGCTTACTCTTGCAATCCCACAGAGTGAACCACAGGAGCAAGAATGACAGAAGCACACTTATTTGGCCAATTTTCTAGCCCCTGTCATCTCCAGTGACAGGGGTTGTGTCCCCATTGATAGGGAAAATGGATCCTTTTCTTTAATTTACCTTATCCCCTAAAATGTTTAGCACCCCAACAGCATATGACTGCACACGGAGACGGAGCCACCAGCAACACAGACAACTGGAGGACCTGGCAGAATCAGAATCGGGAGCCATCTGATTGTATAGCCCAGGCAAAGGGCACGGCTAAATAGCAACCCAATTGTGGATCTCATTTGTTGGCAGGTTTGTAGCACCTACAATAGGGCCCAGCTCAGCAAAAAATAAAAAAATAAAAAAAAATAAATAAAAAAATCTACTGCCATTAAGACATCATGAGGTCATGCCATCATCTGGCCCAGGTGCATTTAATGAAGGGAAAATCTAAACCAAACTTATTTCTTCTGCCGCATGTCAGCCAGTTTAAAGAAGCATCCAAGACATTTCCAGACAAGCTGTAGGAAGGGGAAGTGGTCACCGAGCTGGGAAAAGGTACCCTAGTTTAGTTTTGCCAGGGCTACAAGCCCAAAATTCAGCTGCTTGCACTGGTGAATGCCCTTACGGACTAATTTAACAGGGAAAGTTAGTCCCCCGCCTCCCCTGGGGACCGAAAGGAAACGTCCGAGTTTTGCAGCTTATAAATTGGTGTTAACAAAACCAGCCTCCCGTTTAAGAGACGTCTTAAGCTTTCAATCAATTCACACACACGCCTTCAAGTTTCCAAAGCGACAAAAACCCAAAGCGTCCAGCTCGAAAATAAATCATGCCCGTAGTGTGAACACACCTTAGAAAGAGAGAGGCGCGCACCGGACACTGGAAAGTCTGACACGCTGCCCTGCCAAGTTGGCAGTACTTGGGTGGCATAGGAAACCTTGTCATCATTGCTAACACAGGCAGACACTGAGCGCCCATTTGCACTGTACAAAAAAAAGCCTGGAGGACACGCTGTTCCAGGAGGCTTGCAGTACATCCGAGACCAGACCGCCCAGATGCGCGACACGTAGCCCTAGATATCCGATGCCGTCTGGGGATCTCTTCCGAGCCTCCAACCTTAGGTGGAAGCGATCGCAGACAAAAGCACGGCAGGCACAACTGCCTGGTTCAAGCAGGACCGCGGGATCCAAAGGGCAATAATTTCAGAGAAACGTCTGCAATACCGAAAGGTTCAGGTAACTTGTTTGTGCAGTTTACGCTCCTTGGGATTTGGCTTCAGTGAGAGCCAGATGCATCAAGGAATGAGAGCAGGAGGATAGCTGTTATCCTCAGGCTACCTAGGCACGAGAGGAGATAGCAAAAATTAGATGACTTGCTACTTTGGTTAGAAATTGGTTGCCAGTCTGCAAGGGCCTTTGTTGGACGTCGGCTCGCAACTTGGAATGGGAGTGACCTAGTAAAAGTTAGCAGGTTTCAGGAGATAACCCTTGCCTGTAAAAGGGAATAACTCTGCAATTTCCAGGACAGCAGAAGTCATGACCACAAAATCCCTACTCCCCCTTGATCTTTATTTGCATTTCTTCCCCTGACCACCTCTTTCAGAGCAACAGCTTCAGGCCACTTTAGTAATATGGGCCCTCTGAATTACTTGCATTGCAGCAGCCCAAAAAGCTAGAGATAAGGCACTGAGCATGCAGAGAGACGGCTCCCTCGGAGGGACCTAAAGCAGCAAAGAGGTGGAGAAGGTTGCCCAGCGTCACGTAGTTAACGGCAGAGCTGCCAACATTAGCCAGGGCTCTCAATCTGGTGCCTTACTCTCTTCCTGTGGCCACCAAAGTCATTTCATATTGGCTACCAGGCTGCCACTCCGGGAGGGTCTATTTGTACTGTGGTCACGACCCCGTTAAAAACATGCAGAGGAGGGGAGGGAATAGCTATTCCTCCAGATGCAGCAAAGGCTTTGCCAGCCGTAGAGAGACCTGGACACGGCCTGCCACTTCCTAGGTACCACCCCATGCCGCCACCGCCAGAGGAGTTGCGCATCTTTTCTCCGCCGTGAGCCCGTGCGGTTTCCTAGCAATGCTAACATGCACCTGAGGCAGGTAACGATGACGTTTCAACCTCTTAGCTTGAAAATGCAAGCTTCCATGCAAACAAGCAAAAAAAAAATCCAAAGAGACCCCTTCCTCCCTTTGCACTTCATTACTTCTCTCCTACAAAGTCTTCTCATCCGCTTGCTGCACAAGCAGCACAACCCAACCCAACCCAACCCTACCCTGGCATCTCTGGACCAATGCTTCCCAGTAAGTATGTCTGAAGAGTTGGACCACACTGAAATGGCAAAAGTAGTAGCAGTTTTGGAACAAATTAGCACATTAAATACTAATAAGCGGCCAGGACCAGATGACATTTACTCGAGAGCTCTGAAGAAACTCAAAGGTCAAGTTGCAGAGCTGTTTGGCGATAGCATGCAATCCCTCATTACCACCTCTGAGGACTGGTGGGGTTGCCAGCAAAGCCCCCATCTGCAAGAAGGCTCCAGGAGGTGATCCTGGGAACTACAGACCAGCGAGGCTCACTTCCATCCCTGGCAAGTTGGCAGAATCTATAAAGAAAGAATAAAACCTAAAATAAAGAATAAAAATCGATCCAGGCAGTCCTGTGGACAAACACAAGGTGCTGGGGAAAGTCGGCATGCTTGTTGGGTTTTTTTGCAAAGGGAAATCCTGCTTCAGTCTGCTGGAGTTTTTTTGAGGGTGTTAGCAAGCATGTGGACAAGGGGTGGGGTTGTCTACTTGACAAATATATTTGGACTTCCAAAAAGCTTTCAATGAAGTCTCTCACCAAAGGCTTTAAGAAAACACTTGAGTTGCCATGGGTTTGAAGGGAGAGTTTGGTAGCTCAAGATAGGGTTAAACGATAGAAGCAAAAAGTAGGGCTAAATGGTCGCTTCAGGACGGAGGGAGGTCAAAAGTGGGGTCCGCTAGGGATTGGTGATGGGCCCTATTTTGGTCAACTTAGTCATGAATAACTTAGAAACCGGGGTGCACAGTGAAATCTCCAAGACTGCAGACGATACCAAATTATTTGGATTAACTGAGTCCCAAGCTCATGAAGAAGAGCTGCAGAAAGATCTCATCAAGCTGAACGAGCAGACAAAAAAGCAAATGAATTCAATGTAGACAAGTGCAAGGTCACGCGCCTAGGGAAAAACAGCCTCAAGTATACATACACCACGCTGGGTTATGAACTAGCCTTTAGGAAAAAGGACCTCAGACTCGCTGTAGATCGTTCTCATCAGCTCAAGAGTGCGGCAGCAACCAAAAAAGGCAATCCAAGGCTGGGCATCCTTAAGAAGGGAACAGAAAACAAGGACGGAGAAGGCGATCGTGCCATTACACAAATCCGTGTGCCCACATCTTGAACGCTGCGGGCAGCTCTGGTTTCCACACCTCGCAGAGGACGTAGCAGAATTAGAAAAGGTAGAGAGAAGGGCAACCAAAGCGATCAGCGGCCTGGAGCAGCTGCCAGACGAGCAAAGCCTAGGTCTCTCCAGTTAGGAGACGAGAAGGCTTGGGGGTGGGATATGGAAGAGGTCTGTAAAGTCATGAAGGTTGTGGACCAAGAGAACAGGGAATTATGATTCAGACAGTCCCAGGATGCCAGAACTAGGGGGTACCGACTGAAACTAGCAGATGTGTTTCAAACTAAAGAAAGTTAGGCAGCACGCCGTTAACTAATGGAACTCATTGCCACAGGAGGTGGTGGAGGCAGGTAGCACAGCCAGGATCAAAAAGGGACTAGACAAATTTACACCAGATAGATCTATTAACAGCTGCTGAACAAAATAGTTGGAGGTTTCCTCTGGCATCTCTAAACCTATAGGGGGAATAAGGGATAGATCACTTTTTGATCTAACCTGTTCAACGCTCTCCCTCTAAAGCATCCGCTCCTGGACAATGGGCTAGACGGACCATTTGTCTGACCTTGAATGCAGTAGACAACTCAGTCCGCAGAGCCAGCAAATCTTGCCGTAACTATGGGGTGTAGCAGCCTCAACAAGCAAGTATCCTAGCCTGAAAACCAGGCATCTCGCACATAGTGGGAGGGGGACGACCAGCAAGCCACCATATCGCTGCCTCCAAAGACAGGGCCAATGTGGACTGATCATCCTGGCCACGGCGCTGCAGGTACGCCAGCTTCATACTCCTCTGCCCCAGGGCTGGAAACCACTGCATTGTCTTTATAACATGAAGGCTCATCATAGCCAGGGAGGGAAATTACCCTGTTTACACCTGCTGGCTTTAGCCCCTTTTGGAGGTATACGAATCCAAGGGTGGGGGACCTCTAAGCATTAAGACACATGAAGATCCTCCTGATTTTTGCCTCTGTGCCAGGAGCACACCCAACTTACCCAGCAGCGGAGTACAAGAGCACAGTATTTGCAGCCAAGCACTGCAGCAAGGTTGGCTGCCCTTGGCCTGCACAGGCTTTCCTTCAAGTTGATGGATGGCCACTTTACAAGGGGTGTTCGTTAACTGCCAATGAAGAGGAGGTAATTGCAACAAGCCCTGAGCACTCGCATGGTAGCTGCCTTCAATCACAGCAAGCCTGGGCTTTTTATACCGAAGCCACCTGACCCACCTTGGGCTAGGTGTGGACTGGCTTAGTCCCGTCTTGGAGATCCACAGGCGATAAGCGTATTACACAAAGAGAAGAATAAGAGCACCTCCTTCGCAGATGCACATCACCACCTCCCACTGTCCCCTGCCTGCACAGGGACTATGAGAGGGCTCCCACTGGGAAGTCTCCCCATGTCCTGATGGGATGGGGATCCCCTTCTCCCATCGAGCCTCTCCCGCAGTGCCAGCCTCTTGCTGGAGCATGACAAATTCACCTTGTAGGGCCAGCCTCACTCAGAGAAAATCCTTTCTGCCGTTCTCAGCTGCCCCTATCTCTATACCAGGGGGCTCTCCCACGCCAGCAATAGCAAGAACATGCCTGCTATACAGACCAAGTCTCCTCCCTGGAGGCCTAGATCCTATTAGCACATCACTGCAATTAAATTACCCCGACACTTCAGACAGGGAGGCTGGGGTTGGTAACAGAAAGAGGTATCAATACCTGGGACCGCCAAGTCTAGGCATCCCCCCCTGCCCCACAGGTTTTGCAGGTAGAGGTCAGCTAGTGCATTTTAACTTCAAGACCAGGTGTGGTAGCCAAACCCCATTATGGGCCAACCTCAATCAGAGGTCCTCCATCACCGCAGATCCAGCAGGTCACCTAAAGAAAGGACCAGCCAGCAAAGCCATGTCCATAGCATGGGTTTTACTTCCTGGCTATGGAGTGCAACCATTTCTCACCACTTATCGACACAGCCCCATGAGCAGTGGGGTAATGGGGTAGATTTGGTAGTGGAGCCAAAGGTTTGCACAGCCCTAAACTGTACCATCTGCTCACAGATTCAAGGCAGAAAGAGTCATTCTACCTAGTCTGGGCTCTTCTGTAAATACAAGCCATGTCATTTCACCTAATAACCCTCGCATTAGAGTTCAACAGCTTAGTCTGGAGCTAGAACATCCTCCAGAAAGGTATCCAGCCTGATATGAGGACATCAAGGGACCTTTACTTTGATGGCCTTGCTCCTCATTCACCAGGGCAGCCCTGTAACACAGGCAAGGTAATCTCAGGAAAGATATATTACTAATCCAGATAAGACTAGTGTGCCAAGAAAGGATGGGGGTCAGCACAGACAGCACTTCTCAGACCATGCAGGGGCAATCCCATCTATGTTTAACACCATGCCCTTGCCCCACATCTTGATCCTGCTCGGCACTGTGGGATTTTACCAAGAGCCTCAGGGATTTAACTGAACCCCCATCCACGTAATGAGAGGTTTTTGGAAGCTTTGAACATGAGCCAAAGCAACAAAGCTAGTCCCCCAGGCAACTCCACTTGACCATGACCGTTCATCCACATGCAAACGCCACCAAAAAGTTATTTAACCACAGAAACCAGGAGCTACTTAAGTCATGGCCAAGATAAATGAACATGAGAAAGGTCACAGGGCACCAGATCCTCAATGCCAAGAGCAGGATGCTTCTGTAAGTCCAATAAAAAGGAGAGGACTCCACTGTCCACCTCCTTCCCCAGCCCTTCATTTTCCTCTGGCCTATAGGAAGCACATTGCAGCGGCTGAGTGAGAATCTATGAGACCCCCAAAAATTAATCGGCTTGCAAAGATCACAATGTGGGGGGTAACCGAAGCAACATCCCGACCCCTCGGTTTGCTTTTCAACATCTGCTCCCTTCTCCACTGCACAGGCTCCAAGGAGATGCAAGCAGCTCAAGGTAAGCAAGCCTGCAGGCTTGTTCCCGGAAAGAAGCCCATCCTACCGCCAACCACACCTGCAACCACCCAAACTATGCACCTCTTTCTTACACGGTGCCAAACCAAGTTCAACTCCTGTGCAAGCCAGAGAGAAGAGGTGGGAGAAGGAATAGAGGAGCTGCACAAAACTAGCGGCAGCAAAATAAACCTCCCCATCTGGCAGCATTTGCAATGGCAATGGTGACACTTTGCAGGTCTTACTTCAGCCGCCGATCTTTAGCGATCGATTCCCTCTCACGGGCTTTCACGGACCCTCGTACTCGGCATCACCAGAGCAAGGCAGAGTATTCCTATGCAGCAGGACACGGGGCCAAGCAAGCCACCCACCTTCAAGGGAGTTTTATGGAGGATGAATGCTGTTAACAGGCAGGCAATTCTTATTTGGCAGCTGTCTCTCTAGAGCCCGGGGAGGCAAGTGTGCATCAAAACCTCCTAGTGGGTGAAATATTGGAAACCTCATCCAGCAATGGACACCAGGGCCTCATCGGGGAGACAGTTAGCACCTCCCCACTCTCCCCCTGCAAACAAGCAGAGCCAAGAAGTTTAAAGTTGGTGGAACAAGTTCAAAATTAAAAACTGGGGGGAAGGTGAAGGTTTGTAACAGCATCTGCAGCCCAAGCTGCCTGCACTTCAGGGGCTGTCAATGTAGAGCCCCTCGGCCCCGCTCCTCCACCCTCATCTGGCCGTCAGCATCATGCAAAAGAAAAACCCATTTCCTCCCTCACAGCTATTTTAAGCAGGAATCAAGGAATCCATGTGTCCACGTCACCAGAGCCATTATCAACACATGCACACCAGTGGTAGGGTTGCCCTGCTAAGACCACCTCCCTCTGGGACTCGACTAAGATAATACAAGCTGGACCGCTATGGAAGACCTCCCACTTCACACCAGTGGGTTAAAGCAGGAAGAAAGAGTAGAGCCCTGTCTTGCTGGCCTGAATTTAAGTGAAAAAGCAAAATGCCTGGTTAAACAGTCTATCTATCTCCATATAGACATATAGACATGCATGTGTGCGCACATGTGTGTCCAGGACCTGGAAAGAAAAACGTAACAGAGTGGAAAAGTTGGAGGAGAGAAAGACCAAACCCCTCCAAAATAATCCAGCTGGGTGATTTTAGGCATTGCTTCAACATAGAGAGGAGCGTTTTACACATTAGCTGGCTCATTCGTTAGGCTCGGGAACCTTTTATGCAAATCGGAGCGTTTAACTACATTATGCATAAGATCTGTCCGCACCGGGGCACTCCGAAAAAATTAATCTGAATTTAGAAAGAGTGGCTAAAGTGGATTAGTCAAACCACGCAGATGCCTATGCGGACACGCTCATTCTGAATCAGGGTGGCCTTCTTTCATTTCAGCTCACTTCACTTGCAGGGTGAATTAAGCCAAGGTGAATTTTAAACATTGCTTATTCTGTCTGCATGGCGATGTCATATGGTTTAACTAATCTATTTTAAAAATGCTTCCCATCCCCCATGCTCTTGCCCTGCAGATGCTTACCTACATACCTGATGAGCTGCAGCTAGATCACTTTCTAGATATCTATATAGCTCTCCCCTGGGGAAGTATAAAGGAGAGAGAGTAAAGCATGACTAACTTGCTAGGCAGCCTTAGGCAAACTGTCCCTACCATAAAAGCAGGGACTACACATATTTGATACCAGGGTCTCCCAATGCCTTGCAGACTGCACTTGAAAGCAGTTTCTAGCTGGGACCCATCCCACACATTAATATTCACGTGTCATGATCTGTACCGACCTATGTTCATGCACTAGACTAGCCTTATCTTTTGCTCTAATGCCCTACTACAGACCTCCAAATTTGAAGACTGCAACAACACAGAAGTCATTCAGTCCTGTTTTCAAGTGGTCTCCACCCAGACCTTTTAAGGAGAAGCAGGGTATAAGCTTTCCCTGCAACAGACTTCTTCGTTAGAAAGGCAGTCCTCATGACGAAGGCATGCTGCAAAGGGACGGCTGTTAGTTACTGGAGATGAATACCCAGGAGTGGGAGGGGAGAAAAGCTAGAGATGGGCAAAACGGAGTGCGAAGCTGCACCCAGACAAGCTTCTTTGGGCAAATCCGATATCTTTTATTAGACTGACTCAAATAGTTGGAAAAAGTCTTCTTTGCAAGCTTTCAGCTTTTTAGACCCACCTTTGTCACCCAGGTATTCATCAAAACTGTTCCTAGAAAGTTGGCTGTACAGAACGGGACCAAAAGCACGGCAGAGACGAGCCCAAGCGTCAAAACAGAGCTCAGAAGATGGAGATTTAAAAAAAAAAAAAAAAAAAATTAAAATAGTAGCAACCCTCTCCAATAGCCAAATCCAGCTCGACTTGGAAAGCATTTTTTCCCCTGCGTGTCATTTTTGCCCTTCGGGGACAAAGAAGGGAGTCACTTGAAGCTGGAAGAGAAAGGAAGCAACAGGGAGTTTGGGTTTTGCCTCCGAAGCGAGCACTTTGGGTCCCGTCTCATTCGATCCGAGCTGGCTCTTCCACCGCACACACGGTGTTTTTTTATCTGGTAGATATACAGGGGGAGAGGGAGCGAGTCTGTGTGTGTTCGCTGTAGTTAATGTTTCCTGTGTGGTTCGGTCTGTTATGCCTACAGGTATGTTTATTCCACTACTTGAGCAAACCGGCAGACTTTTTCATGGAACTGTTGATATTTTTCCTGGCCGATCTTCCCGGAGGGGGGAGGCGGCGTACAAGAGAAGTTCATTCCTAGCGCCGGTCTGAAACTACTCTTCTCCTCCTGGGACAGGAGGGAATTGAAGGTTTCCATCGCGCTGGGCAGATTTCTTCCCTCTCCATCCTTCAAATGCAAAACACATAAACAGAGGCTCTCAGGCAGCCGGCAGCCGAGGCCGTCCTTGCCTTATGACTTATGCAAGAGCACCGGTTAGCGCGAGAAACTTAACTCCGTCATTGCATTTCTGGGGAAAGGGCTCGTTGCTGAACCCCAGCCAATGAAGTGTCAAGTCAAAAGGGACTCGCTTTGAGGTCCAGTCCGATGGGAAATTGCAGGATAAGGATAAGGGGAGGAAAGTTCTGCTTCAAAAACAGAGGATCAATCGATCACTCGCCTGCTATTTTTCTTGGCCACCCTTTAGAGGCTGCAGCAGCGGCAGTAGCTCCCATCTGCTAGCAGAGCGCTTCTGCTTTGGACGGTGCGTAAGGACCGGGCACCGCCTTCCCTAAGCCGGTCTTATTTCTACTTGCACTTGCAAGGCCTGCAAGATGCGGAGAAGATGCATTAGCTGTGCGAGATAAAGCACGGAGCCTAAAATAAGCAAAAGCAAGATAATGGCCCCGTTTCACAAGCAGGGCACCCAAACCACCACGAGACAAAGCCAGGGGTTACCCAGGTTATCTGTGGCAGATCGTCCTTCCTCACTTATACCACTGCTCTCTCAGCATGAAGGGAGCAGGCTTCGTATTCGCTGTCCTGAATACCTCAACCCCCCAAACTCAATAGAAAGAGTGATGTGAAGGGAGATGCAAGGCGCATCTGCTCTGAAGCATCCTCAGTTCCTAATCAGATGAATTAACTGGCTTGCAAATCCCATGCATAGTCCAGCAAAGGAGGTCAAAGTGACAGGCTGATTGTCTCCTGCTCCCTGCGTCCCACCTTGGACCAAGCGGACAACCCTGGTCTACAGAAGGCAAGTTTTTCCATGTAGTCCTTCACCTAAAAGGGGCTAAAACCCTTTACACCTCGGAAGAATCGAGTCAGGTGTAGACACCCCCTCCCCACCCCAAAGAGCAGCTGGCTCTCGCCCAGAAGCCACGTGACACTGCAACACGTTTCGTGGCATGACCACGCACCAAGGGCCGTGCCATGCACCACTGCTGCACTGCAGGCTTCAAACCTAGCTGCCGACCCCTCTCCTCTCCCAGCCTCTTGCACAGACCTGTTGACCAAGCATGAAGGACCCACAGTACACAAATGCACTGCACAGAAAAGGTGAAGGTGCTCTTCAAAGCCTTGGCCGAATGAGGGGAGCCAGCTGCAAAGACCAGTCTACCCCACACAGCAGGCTGGACATCGGGAAGAGACACCATACAACCCACTCCCTAGAGAAGAAAGCTAACAGCTCGGGGCACCGGACAGAGTTGCACGACCGAGTCTGGTTCCCTAGCATAGCTGGGAGCATTTTCTGACCTTGGTTGAGATATCTGGTCTTCCAGTCCATTGCCCACCTTTACACCCAGGCTATCTGTTTATACTGCAAGCACATTGAAGCAGGAACGGGTTATCCTGTGCATAGCCACAACGGGACCTGTTCTCAGTCAAAGCCTGTGGGCGTAGCTATATACCAACAGCAAGAGAGAGCAAGAGTTTCAACGAGAGGGGACAGGGATGTTCTGGACCTCACCTACAGGTTCAAGGATAAAAACAGGGATAAGCAAGGAGTTCACAGATAAGCCAAATCAGTCCAGGACCCTGTTCCAGAGTCTTTTGTATTGCTACAGTAATGCAAAAAAAGAGTTCAATACAGTCATTCAGTAGACCTGAGGGCCTCCATTACAGGCATTTATCTGAATGAAAGCAGATGATGATTTCTGGAGATAGTCAAGAGACGGCCAACACCTTGAGTAGGATCTTGTGCGTCCCTTATTCCAATAAGCCCCTTGCCTTAAAAAGGGATACAGCCAGAAAGGAAACGACTGGCTTTACATTTGCTCCCAAACTCAAGCATTTGATGCCTTGGGTATACCCAGACCTTGCACCAACATCAGGCTCTCCGGAGAAGAATATGAATCAAGCACAGTTTAAACTCTGCCGGGTGGTTATTTATAGAGCAAATGACCCAAGGCTGCCGAATACCAGTAACTGGAACCGGTGCATAAGATGCCTTCCTGAGCAGCACCAGGTGCTGGCTATAGTCAAGGCTTGGGATGGTGACTGGGATGTGCCAGTGCTCCTGCTGGGGCTCAAACCCGGAGGTTCCCGGCTAGAGGGTCTTGCCCCTCTGCTCAGGGTCAGACGGACACCCTATTTGGAGTCAGGCAGTAATTTTACCCCACGGTCAGACTTTACACTATGGGTTGTATGGGACGGTTTGCATAGGGATGATCCTGCCTCAAGCAGGGGGCTGAACTGGATGACCTCTGGAGTCCCTTCCAACCCGACTTCTCTAAGATTTCTACGATCATTCATGCTGATCAAAAGCCTAGACCAAGGGTGATCCACCCCCAACCCACGAAGCTCCCCAAGGGTTTGAAAATTTGAGAGCAGCAGAGAGAATTGATTGCCACTCCCCTGCTGCCAAATTTTGGGAGCCATGGGGCGTCCTGCAGACTGGCATGCAGCTAGATCCTGGGCACGTGGGATCTGGCCCACGGGCTGCCCCTGTGCCACTCAATCCAGCCCATGGGACCAGAAGGCTGGGCACCGCTGGCCTAGACAAATCAGTACCAAGTCCCTTGCAAGTGCGCAAGGACCTCAACCTACCTAAGGCCACGTCTGCATCAATCACTGCCGATGCACCCTTAAAAGCTTAGCTCAGGTCCTGCTAGAAGTGCGGCTTCATGGATGGGTTCAAAACTGCCTCAAGACCTGGGGTATTCGCACGGGTCTAGGAGCACGCTGCCATGGTGAGGCTGCTCCTGGTATCCAAGCTGACCAAAGCTTGAAGCCAACTCAGGTAGGCCTGTACCCCCTATCCCGGCAGCAGTGATTGCACCTTAGCCACACTCAGATTTGCAACCAGGGTGCAAGCAGCAGCCTGCTTTTCCATCGACAGCAAGGACTTTTCTTCTATCCAGCCTGGAGACTTATTTGGCTGGTTAAGGAGCTGCAAAATATTCACTCGTTCAGGGGCAGGGTTCCTTACCCTTGCCAGCTGCTCCAGATAACCAAGTTTCTGGCCAAGAGTAAAAGGAAAAGAAGTCAGGGCACGCTCACACTGCACTGACAGACTGACCCACCAAAGCCTCACCTGGCCCAGCTTTTGCTCCCCCTTGTTCACTTCTGCCTTGGTCCGCACAGACATGATGAAACTTGGGATTCACAGGCACAAGAGAGCTGGAAGTAGCTGTTCGAGAGGATCTGCCAAACACGCGGCCTCGCACTCGCATGCTAGGAGCCCCAGGAACCGAGATGAACAGCTGGATCTCATGCATGGGATATGAAGGCAGTGCGGGATCTGCCAGTGCTTGCAAGAATCCCGCAGCATAGAGGAGCAACTCCCTCATTTGTTCCCAGCGGAAGAGATTTGTCGCTGGTGGGATTTTGGCCTGGGATTGTGCACTGGCAGATAGGGGAGGAGAGGCGGTTCTGCGCAGCCGGGAGTCGAACTCGGGAGCAATTCAGAGAAAAAAAAATAAAAATAAAAATCAACACCTTGAGTAAGTAGCACATGCAAGGCTGCAGCCCAGGTATAAGACTACCTGCAAGGAGCCCGCTTCACAGCCGGCGTCTGGAAGAGATTGAACCCTTAGCATCGGCTGCCCCGCCGTGTGTGCAACAGCCCGGGAGTTGGAGATTCCCCTTTCACAGGGCACTCGGGTCTCGCTCACACGAGTCTCTCCGAGCACCAGGAGGGGCAGCGACCACACGCACATTCCAGCGCACGCTCCAACAATGCGCGGCATGCTCCCACATACAGAGCTGAGGACGCGTGTCACGGGCAGCTGATTGATGACAGAAAAGCCCATAAATAAAGCACCTTGTGGAGGTGGAATGTGAAGGCTAATGGCTCCGGTGCAACGGGAGGTTACAGCCGGTATTCCCAAGAAACATCTCCGGGCTGAATTAAGAGGCCAGCCTGTGCACAAGTTAAATGGATGGAAACTGTAGAAATACCTGCTTATGCCATTAAAAGCAGCAAGTGTCAGTCAGGGGGCCAGGGCACCCTGGGGGGACCCTTGTGAAGCTGCCAAGCAATATTACCCCTGTCAGGGTATGCAAACACCTACACGGACGATTTGCAAAAGAAACCCTGATTTCCAACAGGAACGCAGAGCGCCGAAAATATTCGGACCTGTTGCGGTCTTTCCGGGTCGTCTGCAACAGAAGCATTGCTCCATTCTCTTTTGTGCTAAAAAAAAAAATGAAAATTAAGAGCTGAGATGTTTCCACCCAAGACCTTCAGTCTAAAAAGGTTGAAAACCACTGCCACAGGAACAATGACCAGACATTTTACAAAGATATGTATTATGTCATTTCTTTTTTAAAGAGCGCTTAAGGGGCAAGTACCCAAATGCAACCGCAAGACTAGGGGATCTATGCACCTACATCCCTCGAGCACTTCAGAAAGTCCTGCCTGTTTGTGCTTTGCAAAGCTTTTCTTCTTGAAGGGCATACCGCGTAGAAATCAGGATCAGCGACCAAGCAGGCAGGGTACACAACCCAAGTGGTAACTCCGATGGCTCGCCCTGGAAGGGCCAAGGGTTAAAAAGAGGAAAAAGGTCAAAGCAAAAAAAAAAAAGGTGGAAACCACCCAGTTCACCTCCCCAAGCCAGCTTGTGAGTGCCCTGCCCAGAAATGCTCTCATCCCGACTACGAGCACCGCATATCTGGGTCTCCTCCTCTTGGGAGCCTGTGCTATGTATAAAACTACCTGGAGTTCATGTCATTCAGGAGGCTTTTTGACTTCAACCCAGTTCTTTGGGTAAATGTGATATCTTTTATTAGACCAAGTAAATAGCTGGCCTAATAAAAGGTTAACACATTTACCCGATCAACCTTGTAGACCAACACAGCTATAACCCACTTGCACAGTCTACACAGGTTTGCAGGAAACACTTGCTGAAAAATCCCAATGAAATGTATCATTAGTTCAAGTTTCTTAATACCTCATCCAGGCAGATATAAACTCAGGCACAATGTCCCTAGTCGTGCTACGAGTGCAAGACGTTGTCACTTCACCTGCTCTTCTGATTAGTGCAAGTCAGCCTTTGAAGCAATCAAGCCAGCAACCTTTTTCCCCCTAAAGTTACAGAGTGGTTTTGCTGAACCTATTCACCATCCAAAGGAAAGAAAGTTTCTAGTCTAAAAGTCACCTTCGATATTTATCTATCAATGCAGCTAAAAGACTGAAGTCGCAGTGACAGATGGACCAAAAAGATCGTCTCTTCCAGCGCCAGCCTTGTCATCCCTTGACCAGCATCTAATGAAGATTGCTGATCTTAGCACATGCTTGGCTGACTTGGAGCCCGTGTGTTAAATCCACACTAACTATTAAACCTTATGGTATTATGCATGTTCCTTTCCAGCCAAATAGGTTGCCTTCCAAGACAGCACAGACTAAAAGCTTTAAACTTCAGATGCAGTCAAATTTGAATGGTCTATAGTGGGAGTATACAGTAGTAAATCTACATTGCAGACACTTGCCAAGTTTCAGCCAGAGGGAAAATTAAGGGGGTTTTTTTGTGTATGTGTTTTTTGGGTTTTGTTTTTTGTTTTTTTTTTTAAATGCCCTTTCAGCCTTCATCAAGGTTTGCAAAGAATGTGCACCCTTCAGTTTTCTGGAAGAATGATTTAATATTGGAAGCAAAAATGAAAACCACACAACAAAAACGTGAACGTTGTTCTCACCATTTTTGACCAAGTGGTTTGCAGCAGCTGTATTTAAAAAAAATTATATAAAAAAAATCCATCCTGATTTTTCTATCAACAAAAGCAAATCCTTTAAGTTTAACCAGCGCGTTTATCTATGCAAAGCCATGAAATACTCCCTGTTCCAGACATGTGTTTGCACTGCGCTATTACAATACAGTGTAAAGCTTACAGTGTTGATACGCTTCACCAGTGTATTTTATTACAGTATCTGAAGAGATAAGGCTCATTAGCAGTTATGGCCAGGATTTTAGAGGGAATCCAACTCCAAGTCTGCTTGCAAAAATACCAAAGGAGAAGAGATAAAACCAAGAGAAAAAAAACTTACTGAACAATTAACTCCTTTCACCCCAAAAACAAAGGGTTTTATCCTCCTCGGCCTCCCAGACGAATGCTGTTTCGACCGAGACGGCGCACATCTTTTGTACTTTCTCCCCCTCCTCCGCTTTGCAGGCTGAGCTCCTGTTTGAGTTAAGCAACTTTTCCAATGGAGGGGCCTGGACCGATCAGGATGAAACAACTCGTCTACAAACCAACCCAAGACGCTCAGTATTTCAGTCTTTTCACAAGTCCTCGCGAAGAATTGTGAAAGGCAAAAGAGGCAAAGACGCATGGCAAGTCCCACAGCTATTGGGCCCGGCTTTCCATCTGAAAAGTTTGACTCTTGAAAGATTAAAGACATCCCAGATACTTCAGGGAGGGTTCAAATTCCCACTCTCCCCCAGCCCAAAGCTATTTTGTTCACCCAAATATTTCTTACAACCACAGCAAGAAGTAGGAACATCAGGGCTTGTTCTCCCACCGAGTCGGGCATCGTTCTTGCTCTTCCTCTACCCAAGACTTGCTGCAGATGGTCGATACCGCGCCCCTCCGAACCGAATACAAGCGACCTACCAAGAACGACCGGTTTCTGATCTACAGGCACCTGAACCGAATGAAAGTCTTTCCATCGGCTTCAATAGGTTTTACCTAGCAAGTTTCTGCCTCAAGATGATGCTTGCTTTGGTCCAGCAGCTACATATGGATGGGATCGATACAGCCAAGCGTTGCAAGATCCTATTCGTACAAGGAAATCGTGAACAACTAAAGACCCTACTCCCTGCCACGGGCTCAATCCTTGAAGACCTCCTTTCTGAGGACCGAACATCATCTGAACCTGGATTTCACTCAGGCTGGTTCCTCCAGCCTTGAACGTCCTCCTGAGCTAGCAACGGGCTAGAAAAGAGAGAGGATGGGAACCGTGCGATAAACACACCGGCCAGCAAAGCATCTGTCTTGTCTTGGTCCACAATCGACACCTCCTCCCCCGCCTGAAGGCTAATTCAATTACCTGCTGCTGAATAAGCCTTGGAGGCAACGCTCAGTGCCTCTCCGATAAAGCACGAGTCCTTTAATAATTAAACACACATGAGCCCACATTGGGATTGTGGGGCTGGACTCCCTTTTATTGTGGTTTGCAGCTCCTAAAACGCAAGTTAATTATTGACTTGGCCCTTCACCAGGAAGCCAGAGTCCCATAGAGTTAAAGTTCCCCAAGCTGTGGGAAAAAGGAAGGGGAGGAAAGAAAAGTACCTGCCAAGTCATACACTAGAAATCCTCACGGCAAGCAAGCAAATCTGCATTATGGTCACAAGGAGACGCTCCGGCTGGGGACAGGATGGGCTTTGTATGGCACTGAGAAAGTTCAGTGAAAGTGCTTGTGGACAAAGTCCCATTTTACAGAAGGGAAACTGAGGCAGGGAGCAGCTATTCAACTTCCTCGCTGCCACCCGGTTCCCATGGGTCTTGCAGAATAGTCTCCTGGTTTTACCGTAGAGGCATCTGTCATAGGGACGCAAGGCACAATGGGAACGCACAGGGCCTGAAGCCCTCCCAGAAATTAAGCAGCCAACTGCAGATTTGCACCCGCAGTTTCACTCATCCAGGCCTGAAAGCAGATGTCTGTGCTTTACGGGGCAACGGCAAGTCGTGCTGCACGTGCAAACAAGTCCAGCGTGCCAGCGACTTGCGGGGTTCCCCGTGCCCAACTTGGGAAGCCAGCGCCGAAGCAAGTAACTGCTTCTTCGGCATCACCTGCTCTCAAACCGCTCATTAATGCTTAGGCCCATTGCATCACACCACTTTCTCCCACGATATCCCCATTAAGGGGGGAAAAAAATCCACATTCCCTCTCCTGCTTCTCTTGGTCACAGCCACGGCTTGGATTCCAGGACCACACATTTGGTCCATCGGAGGACTGATGTTTATGATCGTTGGGCTCATAAGAGCTCCCAGGACGCTTCTTAAAAATCAGAATAGAGGGTGTGAAACCTGCACGCCTGGCCAGAGGCCAACGTGGGTAATTACATTCTGCCTACGTAAAATCCCAGCTGTAGTTTCAACTGGATACGGTATTCTTCACTTGCCATCCTAGCTTGGCGTTTTTCTTAAAACAGCTGTTGCATTTCACTCCAGGGGAGGAGTGACGAGCCCAGGGGATTTGGAAAGCTAACAGGCTCTGGCCTGTGTTTTTGCCTGCCCCATAGTATACAAGTTCGAGCGCTTCTGTAATTACAGAAGTGGGGAGGGGGGACACATTTGAAAGGCTCCTTCTATCCAGTGGGATCGCACTACCATCCAGTGACTAGGTCCAGAAATTATCTGCATGGAGAGGCAATAGGACAAAGCAATGAGTGTGTATTTATGGTAGGTCTGGCAACTGGGAATGAAGAGAGGCAGCGTCCTTGCTCTCGTCCTTATTATACTGGGAGATGCTGGGGAGGTTACAGAGAAAGGGACCGAGCATCCCCAGAGAGTACCAGCATCCATGCCTTTAGGACCACTCCTGGCAAGGATGGCACGTAGGAGATGCACTGAAGAGGGAAGACAGCATACTCCGGGGCAGGGAAGGAGATCGATCCGCCTGTATATGGGACCATCGGCTCAGCAAGTGCTTGCAACTTCACTGTCCGCCCCGAGATCCGGGCAGTGTGTCCTGATGCTAAAAGTAGCTCAGCTTTCTTCTGAGCGTGGGGTCATTGAAGCTTATGCAGAACAAGGGGATGAGTCAAGGGGAAGGACGCCACGTAACAGCAGGCCGTTACTGCCATGTCTCATCAAGCGCTTGCAATGAGGCAAGGCCAAAGGCACCCTAAACCCCCTGCAATCTTGAGCCACATATGCAAGCGTCATTTAACATTCTCTACCATGCGGACCAGAGTCGAGTGTTTTTTCATTAGAGACAACTCTGAACATCCAAATCCCGACAACCTTGGGAGGGCTCTCCCATTAGAAGTTGCAAGTCAAGGCAAGTTGAAAAGTTGAACCTCTCCCCCTCTCAGATCAGGAGCTCAAGGGGTGTTAGGACCCCACCTCTTGCTTCACACACCCCAAAATACTACTTGCACCGCACAGCTGACCTTATCTAGGCAGCAAACTACTAACAGTGTTTCAAGCCCAAAAACACAAGATGCAAACCAATTCCCTGACTGCAAGGATGGCATTCCTGAAGCCAAGTCACAAAAAAGAAATGGGAAATGAAATGCATAATTTTCTTGGGCATATGGGACCACTCCCAAGCATCCCTATCAGCACCGAGTAGTTTTAAAAGCATGCCAGAAGTTAGAAACGGACTTGCTTTCGGACCATTAAGAACCACCTGCATTCGCTGCTCTCGGAGAAAAGGGACACCACTGTTTGTGGGAGACCCCCTCCTCCCCTTTGCTAGGCCAAGAACCATAATTTGTACTGGCATGCTGCCCCACGAACACCTTTTTATCCCGGCGCCGTGGTTGCCAAACTCCTTGAGCCAATGGTGCACTGTCGACCCTCGAAGTTCTTCCACGGACTGCCACATGTGCTTCCAATGGAAACCAAAGCTGCAGATTCGTGGATACACACCCAGCCCGGGGCCACAGCACCAACATGGCACGCCTTTCGTGGGGGGGTAGATCAGGCGTCACTGCTTCGTGGAGGGGTTGTATGTGCACCATCCAACTAGACTCCCTTCATCCTCATTAGTCCCTCATCACATTCAATCTCCTTTCTAAAGGCCCGGATGTAGGCGCTTGTTTGGGCACTGATAACCAGCCCCCTGCATTTCACGCCGAGGACAACGGTTGACAAAAATCCCACTTTCCTCTTGCCAAGGAGAGGACGAGTCACGCGAGGCAAGGGAAGAGTGCTTCCCTTGAACCCGTTAAAGATTTGCAAGGCACCTTCAGGCCCAGTCACCCAAGCTCATATCCTCCCTGCCAACAGAAGAGATGCTAACCCACCTGTCAAGGGCTCCGAGTTCAAAGTGTGAGCCCATACAACTGGAGGATGATGAGAGCAACCTCCTACAGCAAGTGCACGTGGCCGAGAACCTGAACAGACCAAAACGAGGAAAGAAAGGCTTGATTTGCTATCCTTTTTTCAGGCATAGGGCTGCCTCAACCAGCCTGGACACCTGCGAGCGTCCAGAAGAAACAGAGGCATTGCTCTACCCCGCGGCCAACGTCAACCTAAAATCCTTTACGACGTTCGAGACGGATCCAGCATCCTCCCCTGCACAAGCAGCCAAGGAGGGCAGGCACCAACATAACTCCATGCTGACACAATCTCGGTAACATGCAACCGTGGACAATTTCTGTCCCGATGCACTAATTCCTGGGCAGGCCGCACATTTGGAAACTCTGAATACTTTCCCTGAAAGACGACGTTCGGGTGGAAAGGGGGAGGCGAGGAGAGAAGCGATCAGCCACAGCTGTCTCCATCCCACCGCAGACCGGCTGAGCCGGAGCTACAGGAAGACATCGGTCTAACCGAACCACGTCTTTTCCCCCTTGCCAGTCCCCTTCACACTCAAAGCCAGCCGCCGACTTTTCAGTCACGGCTCCCTCGTGGTGAAGGCAGTCTTAAAAAAAAAAAAAAAAAAAATCAAATAAAAGTTAAGAACTGGCCCCTAAGCAGCACGGTCTTGAAGGAAGCAAACAGAGCAACCTCAAACCAGCTGCTGAAGAGGAGGGACGGGCAGGTGACGAAGGTAACAGGTGACAAAAAGGGAGACAAGTCCAAAAAGGGACTTGGAAAGCTTCCAGGCTGAGTCCGAGCTCTTTGCACAAGCTCCTCTACCCCAGGCCGTGAAAAGCACAATTCACAGCAAGGCCAGGACGGGCTTTCTGATGCAAGCCAACACGGGATCGGGCTGAGCGAGCCCATCTGGAAGGGAGGCCGAGACGTGCATAATCATATTAGAGCAGCGGCAGCTGCAGCCAGCCTGGGTCATCCGCCGCAGCAGCCAGCGTCTGCCATCGCAGCCGTCCTCCAACACCGGGAGCCCCGCAGGACCTCCCGACTCTTATGTGCGAAACCCAAAGCACTCGCCGCTCCCAGTGCCGGGGAAGCCTACATTATGGAGCACCGCTCCGGAGTTACTCCTTCATACCCCCGGCGCTCGGTAAACCAGGGGTCACCGGGGATTAACAAGGGCCCTGGACCTTGGTATTGAATATTCTCCTGTGTGGAAGGCAGCTCAGCGAACGTGATCTCCGGCTTACTCCTCTTAAAGAACAATGGAGAGATTAGTAGCAGATGCCGATCGTTTGCTGTGCTCTAAACAAACAGAAAGACGCTTAGCATACGCCAACTTTGCTCGGCACGGCAAAAAAAGAAAGAAAACACCCTCAAGAGCCAGGATGCTCCCCTCCCAGGAGAGCGCTGCTGGTATCCCACCCCTTCCTCAAGGCTCAACTCCAGCCTGCAGCTTTGCTGCCTGCATTTACTGACCACAGCATCTCTGATCCATGATCAGAGCAAGGAATTAAGCTCAGTGCCATATTAAGGGATGAGTATGAGTATCCCGGGTCAAGCAAAGCACCTAGACTCTAGGACGATGGGCAATTAGCCCAACTGGCAGCAGTGCTGCATGGCTTAGGACAGTTATAGCCGATCGACAAACAAGCCCCGTCCAGCTCATGGCACAGAGGTATTTAGCAACATCTGCTCTGGGACGGGCGCCGCGCGGGTGGCCCAATACAACCTAACGCGGTGGCTCCTCACCAAAGCAGAGCAAAGAGTTAAACAGTTCGGTCCTGGGGACGGGAGCATGAAAATGGTGCTGCTTGGGGAGGATTGCCAGCTCATGAAGACAATCAACAAGTCTAAATGCCGAGAGTGTCTAACTGGAAAAGGAGGAAAACAAAAAAAAGCCAAAAAAAAACCCCCAAAAAGGGGGGGGGGGGAGGAAAGACGGGGATAGCCACAAGCACAGACACATGCACAGACCACTCCAGTCCATTAGGGATCATCCACTGGGATTAGCACGGCTGGAGGTGCCGGTGGCCACGAGTGAACAACCCAAGGTCTGACTTCGATTCGGTATTAGATTTCACATCAAGTTTACTGGAATGGTAATTAAGCTTTTTGGATCCCCTGCACCGCACCTTGCCAGCTGATCCGATTTCATGCCGAGCTTTTTGAAAGACAAGCAAGCCCCAGACTGCCCCCGCCCTTCACCAACATCGAGCGCAAGTGCAGCGAGGCTAGCAAGCGTGAAAGAACGAGACGCGGCACCGATAAGGCGAACTGGTCCTCCGACACAACCGGCAGCAGGCTTTCCTGCCCAAGTGCAGGGGGGGCTGTGGACCCGACAACCTCTAAGGTCCCTTCCTGCCCCTAACAACAATGAAACACCCCGGCTAAAGTTGAACCCCGCAACTGATGCTGAGAAACGCCAGGGCCAGGAGAGATGGGGGTAGACAGAAAAAAGCAAACAGATCCTCTGTGCAATGCAGAGGATAAAAAAGAAAAACAACAGAAGAGGAGGAAAGAGCAATTAAATGCACGCTGGAGCAGCTTTAGCCATCTCCAGCTGAGAGCATGCAGGGAATGGACCCTCCCAGAAAAAGGGCACCCAAAAAAAGGAGAAAAATGAAAAAAAAAATTTTTTTTTTCTTCTTCTCATTTAAAACTTTCCCATGAAAGTATTCTATTTTCTTTGGGAACAGGATACACCTGCAAAGCCTCGGCCACTCCAAAGCCGGAGGTCTTCATTAGTGGGGTAGCAGAACCCTCTGCCGGCCGCATTGCAGAGCTGCACTGGCAGGACCCTCTGCAAGGCTGGGGGGAGAAGGAAGGGGAAGAGGGAACAGGTGACAAAAGCAAGAGGGCTGGGAAAGGGAGAAAGCTCCCTCCAAGTGGCCCGTGCTCTCAGCAGGGCAAGCCGCAGAGCCTGGGGGACGCGCATGAGGCCAGGGATCAGACACGGGCACTGGGCAAATGCCGACACAGAGGGAATTTGCAGACCAGGAACAAAGTCTCATGCTTTGTCAGCCTTAAAAATAAGGCCAGGCTAAGGAGAAAGCCACGCATGTGGCAACAGGCGCCCGGGGCTGCACACCCTCCGCAGCTCCGTGCACGGACAGGGATCTGACAGCACCGCCAACGTATGGCTCTCAAACGAGAGCGACAATAACACCACGCTTCCTCTTCGGAGAGAGGGGAAGCCACGAAATTAGAACCGGAGCAGCTGAGCCAGGCACGAATGCGGTGAGCAAGGAAAGAAAAGAAAAAAAATCCCAATTCAAATACTATATTAAACAAACTTTCCCAGACCAGAGAGTTATGAAATCCAGGAAGAGAGAACCTTGTTCTTGCTGTTCCCTTTGATTCCCTGCCCAAAAAGCACACAGCCGAGGGAGGGACATCATAGCAATGATAACTCTGACAGACACTTTCTGGAGAAGCCCAAGCCAGAAAAATAAACTTCAGGCTCTTTATTTTCTCTCTCTCTCTCTCCTCTCTATGAAAGCATTTGCAAACATCTGGATTTTGTAAGGGTTTTTTTTTTTAAGCCATTTAGCATGGAGGGGGCAGAGACAGCTTCTGAGAAGGGAGAAAAGTAAAAACAGGAGAAAGTTTACCTATCAGTAGGGAAGGCGTTCCCCGATGGCACGGCACCGCGCACACACCTCCGTGTAGCACAAGGCACAAATCCCTTTCCAGATCTCGCCCCCCGCTCGGAGACGCTCGGATCGGTCCCTCCAAAGGGTGTCTTTGCCTCATCCCCTTTTATTGGGGAACCCGTGCAACTCTACTGCAAAGACACGTGGCCACAAACCGAGCAGCCAAGCCAGCAGGATAGCTGGATCTTTAAGGACGAACGTGACTTTTGCCATTTCTTTCCCCCCAGGCTTTTCCTAATCCGTGCCCCGAATCTGCCCCGTGTGCGGAAAGCAGGAGAGGGGGGAGGAGGGTGCGGACCACAACCATCAGGAAAATGTCAGCTTGGAGACTCCGCTGCTGAACACAACCGCACGTTACAGGAAAGACAAAATAAGACTCTCCGGGATCAGCACAATTTCTCTTTTCTCCTCTCCCTCCCTTTTAAGTCAACCCGAGCTCCGGGGATCTGCAGCGAGGGCAGGCGGCAACCGGAGCGCGGAACGGGGAGAGAAAATAACCTGCTGACCCAACCCGGGTGTGCTCGCACACATGCACACGCACGCACACCGCTTCCCAGCAACAACCTGCAGCGTCCAGGCTGCGGAGGAGGAGTGACAGGGCGAAGCCGGCAATCGGAGGGGCTGAGGGACACCCAGGATGCCGGGAGCCCTGACTGCCTTTCAGGGAGGGGATCCCAGCCCCTCGCAGGCAGGGGGATACTCCCTGCCCTGCCAACACAGTCCCGGCTCTGCCCCAGCCCAGCCCCAGCAGGTGGGCGCTGTGGCGGCCAAGGATCAGCCCAGCAGGCACTGGGCGCTCCGGGCTGGGAGAAGCAGCAGGGATGGGGTAGATCACCCCAACACCAACTTCCCCTGGGCGTGGGACCCCGGCTGCTTCCCCGGACAGAGCAGGGGGGAGCCCACCCCAGCCCCATGCAGGGGAGAGCAGGGGGATGCCCCAGGGGCTGGTGCACGGAGCAGGGAACAGAGCAGGGGATCAAGCGGCTAGTGCACGGAGCAGGGGATCGGTGCACAGAGCTGGGAACAGAGCGGGGGATCTCAGGGGATCCAGCAGCTGGTGCACGGAGCTGGGAACAGAGCAGGATATCTCAGGGGATCCAAGCAGGGGATCACAGGGGTTGGTGCACGGAGCAGGGGACAGAGCGGGGGATCTCAGGGAATCAGAGCAGGGGATCAAGCAGCTGGTGCAAGGAGCAGGGGGTTGCAGGGGTCGGTGCACGGAGCTGGGAACAGAGCAGGGGATCTCAGGGGGTCGGAGCAGGGATCAAGCGGCTAGTGCACGGAGCAGGGGGTTGCAGGGGTCGGTGCACGGAGCTGGGAACAGAGCGGGGGGATCTCAGGGGGTCGGAGCAGGGATCAAGCGGCTAGTGCACGGAGCAGGGGGTTGCAGGGGTCGGTGCACGGAGCTGGGAACAGAGCGGGGGATCTCAGGGAATCAGAGCAGGGGATCAAGCAGTTGGTGCATGGAGCAGGGGGTCGCAGGGGTCGGTGCACGGAGCAGGGAACAGAGCGGGGGATCTCAGGGGATCAAGCAGCTGGTGCAGAGAGAGGAGGGCTGCAGGGCTGGTGCACGGCGCAGGAGGGCTGCAGGGCTTGAGCAGAGAGGAGGGTGTGCGGGGCCGGCGCCCGGAGCAGGAGCAGGAGCAGGAGCCCGTACCCGAAGTAGGCGGCGTTGGGCGGCGGGGCGCGGGCGAGCAGCGCGAGCAGCGCTAGGCAGCAGGCGAGGCGGCCGCGCCGCAGGCGGTCTCCATCCAGCATCTTGCTGCGGCGCCGGCGCTCCGCATCTCGCTCCCGCGCCGAGCCCGCGCCCGCCGCCCGCGCCGCGCTCTTATAGCGCCCCGCGCCCCGCCCCCGGACACGCCCCCCGCCACGCCCCGGCCACGCCCCCGCGCGGGGGGGAGGGCTGCACCGGGCAGAGACGGAGAGAACGCGCGTTGTACGCTCGTGTGCACGCGCATCGGCGTGTGCATGTAGGTGCGCGCCCTGTCACTTCACTCCGTGTCTGCATGTGCCTATGTCTAGACATGTGCATGCATGCGTGCGCTCCGTGTGCACGTATGTAGGTTGCGTGTCTGCCTGTGTCACAGCACACCTGCATACGCACGCTTGTGCACACACGTAGGTCCCCCTTCTGCAATTTGAGACCGTTACTCCTCGCCCTGTCGCCTGCAGCGACCGCAGGGTAGGGCTACACAGGACAAGCGTGCAAAAATCCCAATGCTGGCATTTCACCGACAGGTGTGGGCCTAGTTATGTGCCATGCACCCTCCATGAACAAGGTAGGGGAGAACAGCATCGTGGCAGACAGCATCAGGGCAGCTTTCAAGAGCTCTTCAACCCACAGGCAGATCGGAAAAAAAACCCAAAAATGAGATGAGTTTATTCTCACTTCCCACTGGATATGCGCCCACCTGTCATTTCCATCCCAACACCGGCCCTGTGCAAGCCACCACTTGGGTGAATTTGGACGTGCCAGCTTGGAAACCTTTGGCCGGCGCAGAACAAGCGAGCAGAAAAGGACCCCCTGCCCAACAGGGTTTTGCAGGAAATCAGCTCGGGACAATCCCTGCAGAATCGACCAGGGAAAGCGCCTGCTCCACCCAACAGGCGCACACACACACACACACGCACACACCCAGCTTTGCAAATCTCAGCTAATTTTTCAGTGGCTTTCACAGCCAGGCTGCTTAACTGCAAACATCAGACAGCGTTTTCTACCTGTCATGGAAGCTCCTGCTTCTCCCTCACTATAAATAAAATTACAAATTAAAAATTAAAAAAAACAAACCCTCAAAACAGCCACCACCCACCTAAGTGCTTAACTTTCCTTTGGATCCGCCCAGGATTGTTCAGGGCAGCCAACAGCCAGCTGCAACACCCATTGCAGAGAGAAGTAGGCAGCAGCTTTGCCCTGGGGCCCCAACACAGAGTCTTTTCATTAAGGGATAGTAAAGGAGCCAGGAGTGGCAGCGCTGATGGCACGCACCAGGGGCTGGGAAATATGACGGCGGCCTGTGCTTCCCCAGGGCTGCACAACTAGAAAAGCACCACGTACAACACAAGGAAGATTTCAACCAGTGTCGAGAGGCTCTCTGCACATCTGGGAGAAGTCCTTCTTTGCATGCATCTGTGCTAGAAGTGAGACTTAATGCAACGGGGGGGAAGGGGAGCTTCACATCTCATCTGCGTGCCCAGCAAATAAAAAGGACAGCAGTGCTTGGAAAAGCAGAGTAAGCATTGCTTACACTCATTTCCTCTCTCCAAAAGCAAGGTTAGGAAGTGGAGCCTATTCACTTTAACAACTCAACTGCATGCTTTTCATAGAATCAAAGAAAATGAGGGTTGAAGGGACCTTGGGAGGTCACATCTGGTCCGATCCCCTGCTCAAAGCAGGACCAGCCCCAGCTACATCATCCCGGACAAGGCTTTATCTAGCTCAAAAACCTCCAAGGATGGAGAATCTACCACCTCTCTGGGTAACCTGTTCCAGTGTTTTAACTATGCTCTTTGTGAAAAAGTTTTTCCTAATATCCAACCTCAACTTCCCTTGCTGCAGCTTGAGCCCATTGCTCCTTGTCCTATCGTCTGCCCCCACTGAGCACAGCCCAACTCCATCCTCTTTGCAACCCCCTGCAGGGAGCTGAAAGCTGCTATTCAATCCCCCCTCCATCTTCTCTTCTGCACACTAAATAAACCCAGTCCCTCAGCCCCTCCTTATAAGTCATGTCCTCCAGGGCCCAGATTCCCAAAATTTGCAGTGCCCAGGTAGGGGGCAGGGAGAGGATCTGCTCCAGAGCAGCAGGTGAAGAGTACCTGCAAGTGGAAACGTCTTTGCCTGGTGTAGGTCTTCCCCATCTCCACCCCCCAGAATACACAGCTGAAGGAAGAGGGCATAGCTCAGCATCACATTAGATCGCTGTCTGATCCAAGCAATCTGCCGGATCATTTTTCCTGCCCTTCCATGTACAGTTTGCCCTATTCACAAAGCTGTTCTGGAGAGGCAGAGACCTCTCACAGAGCAGTGTGAATGCTTTTTAAAGGGGAGGTGACTGCAGTGCACGGCAGAGGAGCACCCAGGTTTTCTATGCGTTGACCCTACCCACTGAGGACTGCTGTTAAAGTGTGCATGCACTACGCACACCCAGAACCTGTGTGGGGCTAATCGAAGTGAGCAGATAGCTCCCCGCATTTTTTACATCATCATCTTAGAAATCAGGATCCTAAACTCAATTCAGGTTTCCCCTCATCAGGCCTGCGGGGTCTTCCAACCACCACTTGATCTGGTCTCATATTCCAGCGTTGCACATATACTATCAGGTCTAGGAGCAGGTGTCATCAGAGATGACAAGGTGCTGCCATTTTTATTTTATTTTATTGAAAAGTTCTTTTCTGCAGCATTTTCTAAAGTTTTGGATCACATTCAGCAGCCCATCTCACACAGAGGCAGGGCCAGGTTAACCCTTTAGTGAGCCCTAGGCAAACAGACTCGTGGGCCCCTACTTAGTACTGTATATTTATATTACTTTTTTTCACTCAATAATTATACTACGTAAAATAAGCTCAACTGGGTCCCTTCTTCATTTAGGGCCCTAGGCACATGCCTAGTTTGCCTATGTGTTAATCCAGCCCTGAACAGGGGAGCAAGCAAACATCCATGAAGCATCTCAAGAAACAGCATTAAAGAACTTCAGGCAAAAAAAAAAAAAAAAATTATAATCTCATCTACACTGGAAAGTAGCCATGCTAATGGGAGTTATAAATCTTTAGGATCATAGGAAAGTAGGACTAGAAGGGACCTCACAAGGTCATCTAATCCAGCCCTCTGCTCAAGGCAGGAGCATCCCTGACTAAACCATCCTGGTCAAGTGTCTGTCCATCCTTGGAAATCTTTCAAGAGCAGGTTGGAGATTTAAAACTCCTCTAGGCACCTGTTCCAAGGCTTGCCCACCCTCACTGGAGATGAGGAGGAACATCCTGACTATCTCAATTTGCCATGCTGCAGCTTGAGGCTGTTGCTGCTAGTCCTGCCCCCGCAGCTGCAGAGAAAATCCCATCTCCATCCTGTCCATAAATCACCCTTCAAGTATTTGAAGACCACTATCAACCCCCTCCTGCCATCTTCTCTTCTCCATGCTAATTAACCCTAGCTCTTTCTGCCTTTCCTCTCAAGTCTCATTTCCCAGGCTGCTTATTTTTGTGGCTCGCCACCAGGCTCTTTCCAAACTGCCCTTGAAACGCGAGGCTCAAAACAGGACATGGTGATCCAGGTAAGGCCTCACCAGTGCCGACTCGAGCAGAAGAATCACTTTCCTTTGAAGCGATTGCAACCTTTCTTTATCGTTGCAGCAGAGGATGGGAGACGAGCAGCTGTATGGAGAAGACAGGCCACTTACCACTGACAAGTCAATGAAATCATCCCTCATGCGCTAAGGCGAATGCACCCGTCTTTTTGCAAATGGTGAAGAATGACCAAATGCGACTTCCTTCTAGTGCAGAAGGACCTCTGCTAATGTTCACAGTCCTATCCCCAATGGTCCATGGTCCCTAGCTCAGCCTCTGTAGCAAGAGAACTAGAGCTTTGTCACCCCGGCTCATTTCCTATTTAATAAGCCACATGTCCCTTTGCCTTCTGCACGTGGCAATGGCACCTCTGCTCCGCAGTCCAATGCGCCCAGAACAAAAACACATGTCTTCAGTGTATTTGCCCTCTGCAAGTCTGGGTCCTACCTTCCCACAGGGCAGCAGCTACTCGTGCCTCATGCCCACAAAAGCCATCATTACACCACGGGGAGCAGGCAGGGTGACTCCACGCTCTCCTTTCTGCAGACCCGGACATGGACACGGGTGAACCGGGCGGCCGCCCGGAGCCCAGACAGAATGAGGGGCCCGAAAATGAAAAAAATAAAATTACAATTGCAAAAAATAGTTTTAATATTGCATGTATACAGGACTGGCAGTGTTATCGATTGAGGACGAACTATTTAAGACATCAGTACCACGGATGCGATCAAGACTTTTGCAACAAAAAAGTGCTGCAGAACAGAATTAATATAAACATTATATTATAAAAACGTGCGATTTGAACTTTTGATTTTCTATTTCATAGATTGTAAGGGGCTGGAAAGGACCATGCAAGATCATGGGGTCCAGCCCCCCCTGCACAAGGCAGGGAAAGACAACTGGGGTCAGGTGACCCCAGCGAGATGACTGTCCAGTTTTCACATTACATCTTCTATTCACCATCTATTAAAATGGTAATATTTGCGCCGTTGTCTGATTATTATCATCTTTATCTCTGGCAATACTAGAGCTTCCACCAGGAGTCTAGGTACAGCACTGCCTCCCTGCGACCGTCGAATTGCAAGATCAAGGAGACGTTATGTCCCCTAAATAAATGTTTGCCTTCATCTGGTTTTATTTGCATGAAACTTGACTTCTGCTATCATTTTTTAGAAGTGAGTAGGAATGTTTGGAGGTGGTTTTTGACTTTTTCATTTTCCATCTACAATGGCTTAGACAGGCACAATCCTGTCCGGAGCAGATGACCTCCTGAAGGCCCTGCCACCCTGATGTTTCTATGATCCAGTCCAAGCAAAATATTCTCCTGCTCTTTCCTTTCAAGGCAGCTCCTGCTGGAAAGTCAAGTCCCAGCCGCTGAGCTCTTATGAGCTGCCGCTCATTCAGCATGACCCAAACCTCTCCAGTTGGATGACTACAGCTCAGTGGGGTGGATGAGTCATAGAGGAGGAGGAAAATACCTATGAGGTCATCTTGTTCATCGCCCGCTGCCAGTGCAGCCAAGCTCCCTGTGGTACAGTTGGTGTTAGGTTGCAAGGACTCTGAACCACAAAGCCAAAGGTGAGGCCTGGTTGTCTGGAGGCGTTTTTGGGAGCCAAGGATCCCTGCCCTGTAATTCCTACTGCAGTAGGTTCCCCCGGGACAAAGCATTCATGCAAACAAGAGTGGACAAGGGTTAGCACAAAACAATCGGTCCTGGAGCCGGTTTTGTTCAACGTCTTTATCAGCGACCTGGACGATGATGCAGAGTGCACCTACAGCAAGTGTGCAGATGATGCCAAGGTGTAGGGAGCAGTAGATACACTGGAGGGTAGGACTAAGATTCAGAGGGACCTGGATAAATTGGAGGACTGGACCAAAAAGAAACTCATGAGGTTCAACAAGGACAAGTGCAAAGTCCCGCACTTAGGACGGAGCAACCCCATGCACCGATGCAGGCTGGGGGCTGACGGGCTGGGCAGCAGCTCTGCAGAAAAGCACCTGGGGGTCACAGTGGACAATAAGCTGAATAGGAGTCAGCAGTGTGCCCTTGCTGTGAAGAAGGCTAGCAGCATCCTGGGCTGCATTGGTAGGAGCGTTGCCAGCAGATTGAGGGAAGTAACTGGCCTTATGAGGACAGGCTGAGAGCCATGGGACTCTTCAGCCTGGAAAAGTGCAGGCTCACGGTGACTTGGGGGCAGCCTATAAGTACATCCGGGGTGTACATCAGGACCTGGGGGAACGCCTGTTCACCAGAGCACCCCAACGGATGACAAAGTCAAACGGACACAAACTCCTCCAAGACTATTTCAGGCTGGACATAAGGAAAAAAGTTACCGTTCAAGCCCCCAAGGCCTGGAATAGACTCACTCCAAAGGTGGTACAAGCACCTGCTCTGGACTCTTTTAAGAAACATTTGAACATCTATCTTGCTGGGATCCTTTGACCCTACCTAACTTTCTGCCTCTGGGGCAGGGGGCTGGATTCGATGATCCTCCAAGGTCCCTTCCAGCCCTAATGTCTATGCAATCTATGAAACCTATGATTATTCCCCTCTATTCAGCACTGGGGAGGCCACATCTGGAGTTCTGTGTCCAGTTGTGGACCCCCCACTGCAGAAAGGACGTGGATAAATTGGAGTGAGTCCAGCAGAGGGCAAGAAAAATGGTTCAGGGGCTAGGAGACAGGACTTGTGAGGAAAAACTGGGGGAACTGGGTTTATTTAGTCTGGAGAAGACTGAGGGGGATTGAATAGCAGCCTTCACCTCCCTGCAGGGGGTTGCAAAGAGGATGAAGCTGGGCTGTTCTCAGTAGGGGCAGATGACAAAACAAGGAGCAATGGGCTCAGGCTGCAGCAAGGCAAGTTGAAGTTGGATATTAGGAAGAATTTTCTCACTAGGAAGGTAGCAAAACACTAGAACAGGTTACCCAGAGAGGTTGTGCAATCTCCATCCTTGGTGGTGTTTAAGGCCTGGCTAGACAGAGCCCTGGCTGGGATGATCTAGTTGGGGCTGGTCCTGCTTGGAGCAGGGGGTTAGACTAGATGTGACCTCCTGAGGTCCCTTCAACCCTCATTTCTATGAGTTTATGAATCTAGGAGGAAAGAAGTGGCCCTGTTCACACTGGGTCACAGATATGATTAGCTAGTTATTGAGAGCTCAGCAATAAAAATATTCCCCTCCCTAACCCCAACCAGGTTATATTTTTATCTGCTCCTTTCTGCCGCAAGCTCCCTTTCTTCTGGGTGTTTCCATTATTCAAGTATGGATATAAACACTTCAGGCCAGATTAGCTACTTGGGCAAAGAAGGGAGGCATACAGAAGTGAAGTGTAGACCTGGGATAGCTAACGTTGCTCAGCATGATTATATAGCTAAGTAGGTAGACCCCCCCCCCCCCCCAGCCCATAAGCCAGGGTCTGCTAAGGGCACCAATTTTCAACCAGGGTGAAACAGCACCCCAGGGTGCCTTGAGATCCTGCCAAGGATCTAACACAATGTTAGCACTGTTAAGTGGACAAACACAATTCACAGGATAAACCTGGAGGTTTCAAATAGAAATCCAGAGTGCCAAAAGCATTCAGCCCTGTTGCAGTCCAAAGTCTTTGCAACAGAAGAATCGCACTAGTATTTTTTGGTAGTCAAAAACCGAGTGAAAACTGAGAGCTGGCATTTTCCAAGGGGGACTTTGAGTGTAAATAAGGTTGCAAACCTCTGGCTTAGGGGCTCAGTCTGCATATCTCGGCCAGCCCCGTCATCCAGACAAGTCCTCTTTTCTATCCCAACCCTAGCAGGTCAGAAAACAGTCAGGTCTGTGTACCCCAAAATCCCCCCAGCAAGGTGTGGAGCCAGGGTCTTGTACAACCCAGCCATGATTTGGGGCTGGACTGCCCACCCCTAAACATGACATACCTGGAGCTAACATAGTGTCTGTGCCTGAGGAGCGGGTCTGGCCAAAATGGGTTGCCAACCTGTTGCATTTCATTGATGTAATGTCCTGAAGAAAGCCCTCATTGAATAGCGGCATCCAGACTTTCCTAGGCTACGTCAGAGGTCAAGGAGATGCACACAAGCTTGCAGGATCAGGGAGCTACAGCTAGCTACTCCCAAGTGCCACCATCCCCTTCTGCCCTGCACCACCTTGGCTCTCATGGTGCATCCACATTACAAAGCTGCAGCCATCATACCTTATCCTGGCCTAGCATGTGGCACCAAGGGAGGGGCTTCTTCCCTTACATGACAGAAGCCCTCTTTTGCACCCAGACCTGGGGTCTCCAAAAGCAGTGACCTCAATTAGGAGATGCAAGCTACCCGCACCCTCTGGCTGCCATAGCTTTGCCAGCAAAAGCTCAGTGTAGACCTGTTCTCACTATCAGCTGGCTCTATCCCCACCATTGACCTTTGCTGCAGCTCAAGCCCTAGTTTGAGTATCAGGAAAGTCCTTAAATCATGCAACACCCTTTATGCTAACCCCTTGCACAAGGATGCTCACCCTCCAAGGAACTTCTAGGTTCCCTCCCACCCTTTCCCCATGCATTACCTCCCCACCATGCAGAAGAGACCTCTTTCACTCCCAGAGCAGAGGCAAAGGGTACAACCAGACCACACAGCTGGATCAGCCCAGCCTTGGGCTTTGCTTTTTTGTCTCTGATTTGCCAGTGCAGTCACACCCTGATACTACCTTATGAATAAGATCAGCCTCCAGTAAGCACCATCAGTCAACCACTGTGCAAGGACAGTGGGAAATAGGGTGTTTTCTAAGGGTCAAAGGATCTCAGGGACCAAGAGCTGTGCCCATCCTCAGTTGCCAGATAAGCCTCTCCCCTCTCTCATCATGCTTTTCCCTCAAAACTAACTCTTTTCTTTAAGAATTGCAACCACATCCTAGGCAGATGCAACTGTGAGGCTGTTAAAACTCATCCAAGAGACTTACCAAGTGAAGTGGTCTGTTAAAGCTGCTAAATCTCATTAAAGGACATTAAACAAGCAATCACTAGATCCAAGGCACAGCGATGGTCTCCCTCCCCTCCTTCCTGGGGGCTGCCAGCTTTTGCTACTCTATCCCCAGTCTCAAGATATTGGGTGGGTTTTTCCCCTCTCTTAAAAGCCCCTGCTCTTGATGTCTTCTTGTGGAACTGGCCTCTCTCAAAGCCCGTTTCTAGCTCTCATGATTGCAGAGGAAAGCTAAGAGGAGATAACTGCAGAAGATAAAAAAAGAAGATAGATGAACAACATCTGGAAAGCAAGGATTAGGAGGAAAAGACCTAGGATTATTTAGTCTGGAGAAAGGATGGCTGAGCAGGGATTTGATCGTACTCTTCAAATACCCGAAGGATCGTTAGAGAGATGGGCTTTTCTCTGTGGCTGTGGGGGGGACTGGACTAGGACCAAGGGTCTCAAGCTGCAGAGGAATTCAGGTTGGAGACTGGAAAGAAATATCTGACTACAAGGATGGCCCAGTATTGGAGCAGGCTGTTGTGGACTCTCCATCCTTAAAAACTTCCAAGAGCAGGTTGGACGGGCACGTAGCTGAGGTGACTTAGGGGTGATCCTTCTTGCATCAGGAGGTCCTCATGAGGTCCCTTCTGGCTCGACTTGCTTATAAAGCTGCAAATTAAGTGGGGGGGAAGGGGTTGTTTGAATGGATTTTTTTTGGCGGGGGGAAGGAAAGGAGACAATTCATGGCCTTTGAATAGTTGCTGGCAATTTGGCTTCCCTGATGCACCACAGACACAGGATGAGCAGGTGTTACAGGGGTCCTCAAGGATGGGCTGAGATCACTAGCACCTTGCATACCCAGGAACCAGAGGAGAGGGCACTTAGCACTTCCATCCTGGACAAAAATAGTCCTCATTCACTAACCTAAGAAGAGCAAGGACCCATGCATCACATAACTCAATAAGAAACTATGCACATAAAATCTTCCAAGTGATTTAAGGCATGTACTAGGTCTTCCCTTGAGAGGTACACCACGGCCCAGAGAAGGAACAGCATCCACTCCAAAGCCCGGCTGCTCCCAGAGACTCACTTCAAACTTGAGGTGTCTTTTTAAAGGGAGATTCCCATCTCGGAAAAGAAAAGAAGTGACAAGCTACCAGCGGCAGCTCAGCCATACTCACACAGTCCTGCTGGAAAGCATTAACACCAGCAGAAAGGGTGGAGTTTCCAGTCAAAACCCTAATGATCCCATTACATACAGAGGAAACAAAGTGGAAAAATCTTGTCTTCTGTAATCCCTTTTAAGTATAGTCATTTTAGGCCCCAGCCTGCAGTCAGATCCACTAAACCGTGTCTCGGAGGAACAGAGCCAAGAAAACCTTGCACGTGCATGCATACACATCTCCCCTAGCCTATCACAAGGCTGCGGCTTGCGCCACGTTGAAACACAGGGCTCTCAAGACATGGAGGCAGAAACGCCATGTCTCTGCATCTGGCAGCAGTTCAACCCCAGGCATAGCTCATTAACCATGAGCCTGTGCCTAACAGAGCTGCATCAAGTTGAGGCGAGCTATGAGCCATTATTAGTTCCCATAGCATAGTTCCCAGGCTGTAATCTGGCCTGAAACAGCCAGCTCTTGCACATATATATCCAAATGCATTACAAACCTTAACTAAGTCCAGAAATCACTGCTTAATTCCAGCTCATATCCCTGGGAAGCAACAAGGATCCAGGTAGCTGCTGGTCTCCCCTCTCCAGCCTCGCATCAGCGAGGTCCACTCACCCCCCCCAAAAAATCTGAGATCCATGAAATGCCAGCAATTAGCCCCACATACTCCTGACTGCTCTTCCCCCTACACAGAGCTCTTTTAGCCCTAATAGGCATCAGCTGCTCCTCAGACCATCCACCAGGCCCCAAACAGTCTGGATGATGCTGAGCTACCTGGTTCTTCCAAGCCAAGCCCTGAAGAACATCCTTAAAAATTAACCCCATGTGCCTGAGTGTTGTGCCGGGCCATTGCAGAGAGAGGATTATTTTGCAATGACTGCTTTTCACTTCCTAGCAGGGCTGTCCAGCTCATCCAAGCTGGTGGCAGAGCAGAAGTTTGGTGGTGCAGCTGTCAGAGCCGCTGTACTGACACAGCTGCAGAGCCCAAGGGTTGACGCCAATGCCACTTGCTCCCCCTTTCCCCTGCTACCCACTGGAGCCCCCAGCAGTGAATTCACTGGTGGGCAAGGGGGTGGAAACTGTGTTCACCCCCCCCCCCGGGTTGTGGAGCTGCACCCATTACCTGCAAGTCCCTTTGAATACATTGTTCCCTGCAAGCATCAGGTCAACCAGAACATTGTGCCTCCCATTTTTCCCCTCAGCTAATTATTTCTGAAAAAAATACTCAACTTGCAAAGAAAATATGTCCATCGTGGCTGTTTTTCAGCAGTGTCTCCTTCTCCATCTTTTTCCACTGGTAATGACCCCCAACATTGCGAAAGCCCTTACCCTTGGTGCACAACTACTGTCACTGTCTCCACCCCTTTGCTGTCATCCCCAAAAATGCCACCCTCCTTGCCCATCTTCTATCTATCCTCTGAGCTGCACGGAGATCGGGACACCACAGTCCCTCCAGATGATGAGATTGTCTCTATGGTGTGCAAGCTGGTGTGTGGGCGAGTTGTTGTGCAGAAGCAGCACCTCAAACATCTCTCTTTGGGGATGGACTCTCTCCATGAGATGCATCACTTTGTTCAGGGCTTTACCATACCTCCTTGGACTTTAGTGTGGGTCCCTTAGGCAAGAAGTCAACAAGAACATTTGCCATGTCCATGGCTTGCTTAGGAGATGGAAATTAGGAAGCATGACTTGCTGACTGACCCTCCTGTTAAAAGTGTGAAGGTTTCATCTAACTTTAAAAGCAACGGGAGTCTTTCCATTGACTTTAGCATTAGATGGTGAATTGATCTGAAACGCAATGAAATCAAAGAAAGGATTCCCAGGTCTGTTGATGAGCTTTGCATTTGCTCTGTATTGGTTATGAAGGACCTGAATTTGCGAAGAGGTATGCTTGCACATAACCTAAGCTGGTGATTCTCAACCGGGGTGCTGAAAATTTCAACGAGGCGCCCATCGTATCCTAAACCACAGCAGGTCAGAATGTCTTTCTGAGGTTTTATTGCAACCAATGAACTATTCTATTATTTGTCTGTGGTCAAAAATGTGAGTGAAAAAGAAGACCTGGCATTTTCCAAGGGGTACCCATAGCCTGAAAAAGGCTGAGAGCCACGGCTTGAAGCTCATGAGCATTCCCCTTGAAGTCAACAGGAGTCCTTGTGTGTTTAACTATAACCATGCAAGCTGAAAGAGTCAGTTGACATAATGGCTCATTGTTCTTCACTCCAAAGATGCTAATGATGGCTTCCTTTTTAGTGATCTTGATGTGACACTAATCAAGCTAACCTTTCTTAGGACAATTTTGCTGTCTGCTAACTTTTTCTGATCTTTCTTGCCCTATTTCATGGCTCCGGAGACTCTTTATCTGTTTTTCTGGCCATGGAAAGCAGTCATCATCAGCAGCTAGGTTTTCAGCTTTTTGTTAAGCAGGAAAGAGCGTGACAGTCAGATGAAGATTAGGGTGTGTCCCTTCTCTATGAAGGCACAACTCTGGAAAAGTCTGGGATTTTTTTCATTCCACCTTTAAAAACCAGGTGTGCATTATATTGTGGGGCAGGGGTAGATTCAGGGGAGATAAAGTGGTGCAGTTGCACCCCACTCTGATTCCTGCTCTACTCAAAGTTTAAAAGCAATATGAGTAGAAATAACTGATGGTGAAATGTTGGAGGGACTGTCAAGATGCTCAAGAAGGCTAGCTTTGGTTTTATGAATCTGAATAAGAGACATGCATTTAACTGCAATGACTATAGGACTAATGAGACAATATCTATAGCTATATCTATAAAATATCTGTATCTATGAAATCTTTTGACTATTTTTCACTTTTTTGCCTAGTTCATTTTGCTTTTAACTTACTATATAATCCAATTCGTGCACATTTCAATTGTTATATTTGTTTTTGCTTTGCACTCAAATTGAACAAGGTAGCGCTAGCCCCCTGACATATTAGCAAAGCATCTCCTTTCTCTTTAACTGGAGAAAAACACATGCTGTGTTATGCACCAGATCATTTGCACCCCCCTTTTTTAAATATTAGATCCACCGATGCTGCCATGCATCTGCACTCACTTTCATGCCAAGTAGCCACTTGCTCAAGACCACACAGGCTAGTCTTGGCTCCTCGCTGCCCATTCCTATTTCATTTAGACCTCAACCAATTTTTTGTTCCCTGTACCACTTGTTGGGTCAGCCACCCTATTGAACCACCTATTATTTGACCCGCTCCAGCTGTCATCCAACAAGCCCGCTCGCTCGTGAGAGCTGAAAATACAGCAGAAACCCTCCAAGGCAGCACTCAAGTGGAGAGCCTGCCCCCAAGGGAGCCCTACTTCCACTCCCGTGTTGTCTACGAAACGGATGCCTTTATTTAAACAAGGGGAAACTCGCTTCTTCTTGTTTCCGTTCCGCCCTGCTCCAAACACCAAAGCAGGAAGAAAGAGGCCGGGGGGGTTTTCAAGCCGCTCTGGGCAGCCTCTGCTGCTGCAAGCTGTTGACAATCGCAGGGGCTTTGGACATCAAAATGCTTGCCGCTGAATTACGGGAGGGTCCCTGGGCCCGTCCTCTGCTACCGCTTCTGTTCAAGGCACGTGGATGAGCGAGCGAGCCCATCCTCTCCATGCTTGGGCAGAAGGGACCCACACAAGCGATCTGGCACCACGTCAGCTGCAACGCAGCCAGAAGCAAGCTGAGCACAAATATTTTCGCAGTCGCCATATCAAGCCCACCCATCGAATGTGTGTTGAGTATTTTCCAGGGCTGCTGAAAACTCTCCCTGCTTTTATTTTTAGATGAAGGATGAATCTCGGTCATGTTATTTCTCTTTGCTCATTTCTTCTCTTGAATTGCGGTTCTTTCTCGCGGGGAGGAGGTGGAATACGCAGAACCCAAAACCCCGTTGCTGTGCAGATCCACGGGGGTGCGACCCATAGCATCATCCTCTACGGTCACCGTGTCCAACCCTCTTACCCAAATGCAGGAGTCCCTACCCCCCATTTACCTCCTTGGGACTCTCCTTGCAAACCTCCAGCAATGGAAATTCACTGCTTTTTCTGGGCAGCTTGTTCTACTGCGCTAAATAAATCCAGCCCATTGACTCCAGCTGCGCGCCAATCCTGGATATAATATTGCAGGAACAGAGGGTGGACCTTTAAGTGGTGTGGGCAGCTACATTGCATCCAGCTCGGTGTTCAATACAAGGCAGGAGCTGCATGATCACAGAAGCAGTCTCAACCACCATATTTCTGCTTGGAGACAGATGCCCTTTCTGGCACTAGCCAGCTGGCCTGGGGGAGAACCAGGGATTTCCCCAAGTATCCTCTTGCCTCCCCACTTTCAATTGCAGTTAAAGAACCCGTTGCAGGAGAGAGAGACCATTCGGCTGAGTTTGCAAGGGTTTTTTTTTTTTTTTAATCCCACTGCTTTTTATTATTGCTGTGACACTTTATCTGTGCGGTAACCCTAGAATTGCCCTCAGCAGGGAGCAGAGGGGAGAGAAAAGGGGTCTTGAGTTCTGTGATCGTTACACGCGATAATAAAAAGCGTAAGCTGGAAGCCACGTGAAACGCTGTTGAAAAGTGCCAGTGATTTATTTTCTTCCTTTTTCTCCTCTCGCCAGTTTTGCCTCGCCCTCTAAGCACTGGTTTTCCTCTGGGAAGCACGCAGGACTGTGGGGACATAGGGGTTGGACTAGATGAACGGCGAGGTCCCTTCCAGGTCTGTGATTCTGAGGAAGGAAACAAAAATGTGGAAAAAAGGATTTGGGGCTTTGAAAAGAAACCACCATTTCTCTCCAGCTCACTGTGGGATGATTTGGGCATCATTGGCACAATGGCATCTTCCACCCTGAAGGACCAATTTTGGTCTAGTTGGTCCTTTGATCTAGTTACACCTGAAGCAGCCAACATCTAAGCACTTCCCATGCTGGAACATGAAGTGCTGCAGCGCCGAGCCTCCACAGCTGTCGTGTGCATTTTGGCTACGGTTAACACAAAAGGGACAATTGCCAGCTACAAGAGGATGGGTTCAGCTTCATTATCCGGACAGAAGAAGCTTCCTTCAAACCCTTGCCAAGCCCTGCTTGAGTTTAGGATGGCTGTGACCTTGATTTCCAAGGGGAGGGGAGGGAGTTGAATGCGTGACCTTGAGCGGTAAGCGTGGGGGGTGTTTCCAGCTCCAGCTCTGTTTGACGGGAGCAGTAGGAGACGTGTCTTCTCTGTGTCTTTGCACACCAAAGCCAGAGTGGTTTACACGCAGATACAGATGAACACAACAACACTGGACGCTGTCTTCTGCTCTAAGGAAAGGAATAGACGGCTCGGGAAAGTTGCAGACCGTCCCAACCTGGAGGTTTTCAAGCGGAGGATGGATAAGCCTTGGGCAGGGGTGGTTTAGGGGTAGCAGTGCTGCATTTGTGCAGGGGGCTGGTCCCGATGACCCTTGAGATCACTTCTAACCCTTGGATGACCCAGCAGCGTCAAGCCACAGTGAGAAGTGCTGTCGGGAAGGCACAGTCTGCAATGCACGCTGTGATAGGACTGGACACCGCTTCCTCCCCCTGTTGCAAAGGAAATGCAGCACAGAACTGAAAACAAAATAAATACCCAGGGCAAACTTATTCTGGGGGCATCTCGTGCACACCCCGGTTGCAGAGTGTCCCATCTTAAGAGGCAACTCCCTGGTCTCAGCACATAACCCGGGACGTGTCCTTAGGTGCAGAGTCCTGTAGTCTGGGATGGCAGCAACGTGCCAGCTGCCTTAGGGTTGGATCCACTCCTGTAGGAGCCAATGCACGGCTCTCTTTTGCCTGAAGATGGTTGTGAATCCAGGCAATAAAACCTCAGTCCCAGCCTGATGTATAGGAAATAATAAAGAAGAGTGAGATCCAGTCTTAGTTTATCATCACAAGGCAAATATAGCCTGTATATTATATTGTTCTTTCACAGATAAGGAAAGTGAGGCAGGGTGAGATGTGGCATCACCAGCATCTCACAGCAAAGCCAAGGCAGAGAAAGAAATACTGAATAGGTCTCCTCAGTCCTGATCATATGTTCAAATCACAGGACAGAGCAATACTGGTTGTTCATACAGCTACAAGACCATACACACCCAGTGCATTGGGACAGCATGACATAAAACCCCGTTGCTCGCAGCATGAGGACAAATGGACAACGTGCTCTGGGAATCTGATGCTCTTGCTACTTTTCAAAGGTTGAAAAGAAACCTGAAAAGTCAGAAAGTGAAGAAAGGGACTGGTATGAGCAGGGGCCCAAAGCCGAGATCCTCTTCCACATTTGAAAATATGGCAAATTTAAGAAAAAAAATCTTTCCATTTTGTATTCTAAATGGTCAGAATAGCCCTAAAGCACTTACCTTTGCCCCTTGAATCGCTCTGCCATTGGCACCAAGGGGGGTGGTGCTGTATCTGTCTTGGAGCAGGGCACAAAAGCCTTTTTTCTTCTCTCCAGGCCTCAGCGCAGTAATTCTTCCTTAGCTTGAAATTAAAAGCACCGAGGAAACATTTGGAGGCAGCAAGGTTTTGTAAAATAGGAGGATGTCTGCTGAAATCCACCCAACCGAAAGCCTGCAGGCTTCTTCCTATGCCCGGTTGGCCGGCCGGGAAGGATATTCCAGGGGAAAGGGATGTCCCCTCGCGAAGGCCGTACCTCCAGGCTATGCAGAGAGGTTGTCTGTGCTATTTGTAGGTGCTGTGGCCAACTCTGGTTGGAATATGAATCAAGAGAAATACAAAGGAAGGATTACACAGTCTCTTCAAAGAGTCAGGTGGCGGGGAGGAGGGTTTGGGTTCAGTTCTCCTTCCTGCGTGATCTTGGCCAAACGCATCGGTGAAACGGGGTTTTACAACACAGCCTTTGTCTGCCTTGTCCATGGGAAGCTCCTCAAGACAAGTGCTGTCTCCTACCATGTGTTTGTCCACAATGACAGCCAGCTCTCAGTGCGCGGTTCGGGGGGCTCCAGTTGTATCAATAGTAATTATAGTCATGCCAAGCTCAGCCAAAGCCTGATAGATGATAAGCTGGTGCTGGCTGCCAACCAGCCCAGGACAGACCTTGGTTTGTCCCATTGCCTCTGGATGCTGGAGCTATTGAGAATGCCACTCACTTTAGGAAGGAAACACCAGCCCATAAATGTGCTTGTTGACCACTGGCTGACCTTCTTTGGCCTGTTTTATGCATCAAGGCAGAGTAGAGGCCCACACAGTGTGTGGCTATATGCACTGAAGGGTAGGATTTTTTTTTTAAGTCTTTGGCAATGATCTTGTTTTTTTTCTGTTGGCACTTCTGACTGCAATGGGGGAAGAGTGAAGCTAACCCGCAGTGCTTTAGAAAGCCTCGGCTCTAAAAAATAGCTTGCAAAGTCGAGGGGACGTGTCTACGGGTTCTCCAGACAAGACTTAGGAAGTTCTGGTGGTCTGTCAGTGGTTTTTACCCTTTTCTAAGTAATCCAGGTACCATAGACATTAGACTCAAAAGATCACATTTCCAAAGGGGGTTAGGCACCTAAAGGCACCTAAATCCTATCAAGCACCTCTCCCCAGTGTCTCTAAAGCCCTTGAGCATCCCATGTTGCAATAATAGGCTCGGTGCTAAGATTTCAGGAGCGCCGCGCCATTCTACAGAAGACCCCACAGCCCATCTTCCTGGTTTCCAGAAGAGTCACACTAGTGACATTTTCATATTTTCCCAAGCAGGAAGCAACTATAACCACCTGAAACCCGAGATCCTGCTCCTGCCTTTGTTTCAAGGTCATTTGCAGCATCACCGATCCTCACAGGAGGTGAGAGGCTCCATGCCAGCTATGAACTGCCTGCCCAGAGGAGTTTTCCATCTATTGACTTCTCTGTGAAATCCTATGAAATACGAACTTTCATTTCTACCCAGGAGAACTTTTACCATCTTTTCTCCAATGTCTGATGAAGGGTGTTGGGGCCCAAAAGCTTGCAATTAAAGAATTATTTTTTGCAATAATCTTGTTGAAAAGATATCACCTCTACCACGAGTCCTATATAGACACTAGGGTGCTTCAGAAGGGTATGGGCATTTCTGGGGGACTGAAGGACCACATCTCTTTTCCTGCTCATTTCATCACACTGTGATATGCATGCAACATCGACACAACATAGCCAAGGAAACAGGACAAGATCATGAGGTTTGTTTCTCAGAGGAGTCCAGAGAGGTGGCAAGTCCCGTTGGATGGGCATCTGACGGGGGTCATCTGACCCTGGCGCTCTTTCCTGCCCAGGCAGGGGGTCAAACTCGATGATCTGTTGAGGTCCTTTCCAACCCTACCAACTATGAGTCAATGAGTCTGTGAATCCCCCTAAATGCCAATGCGGTATTTGGAGGTAAATGGTAGGGTCATGAGATGGAGCAGGAGATACCAAGCACACACAGAGCAAGGGGCAAGATTCATTGATTGATTGATTGATTGACCAGGAGAGCCACCAAAGGAAACCACAGAAGATCTAATATTGCAGGGCACAACAGGCTGGAACGGCACGACTGATTTGGCCAGACACAGGGCTTGCTGGGATTTTAATCACTGACCCCAAATGCGATGGGATAGGCACTTTAGAGAGTACTCTGCTCAGCGCCATCAATAGGAGGGGAAAATTGTACCCAACAGCAGAAAAATCATGCAATCACCAACTGAACATGTAGGGCGAAAGACGGATGGCAGCTGTTAAACTGTAGGAGAATACATCCCAAGTGGGGACTCTTGCCCAATTTGCATCTCATGTCAATGGAACTTGTAGAAAAATGCGTAAAACCTTGGATTCCCACATCCGATTGGCTGACAGGGGTTTCGAGTGGAGTGATTACGTAACAATAATGCCATGGATCCGTCAGCAAGGGTAGTGACAAGATGGACAACTCTGGGGGCCTTTTGTATTGACCCCATTGTTTAGCAAACTAGAAAGCCTTCCTATTTGGTTAATGGGTCAGCAGACTCTGTTGCTTTAATGGTTAATCATCTACCTACATTGTTAAGCAAGTAACCCAGGCTCAGATAATGCTTCGGGCTCACAATCCATGTGACGGACTGAATTCATAGCTTGGGATGAGTGAGAGTACCTGAAAATACAGGAGTCAAAGAAGGAAAATGCAAGGCAAGGCTGTGATTTGGAAGGGGTTGAAACAACCGGAGCGTATATAGACACCAGGGTGTTTCTGAACATTATGGTTATTTCAAAATAAAACCCTTTTGTGTGCACTGAGTGGGAAACTACACCAATGGGGGCATAGCCAAACGCACCCATCATTTATGACTACATAGGAAAGTGATGAGGTCCAGTAAGGTGCAATGAATGCACCTGAATTTACTGCACAGAAAATTCAGGTGCATTAAACTGTGCCCAGGTGTACGTCTACATGTGTGCCCAAGTCAGGACAAATTGAACCCGACAGGATCAGCCTGGTCCAGAGCTGCTCCTGCCCTGCTGTGCCTCCCCCCTGGCCTCCCTGCAGCAGCCAAGGGGAGCTCCAGGCTCCCCCAGGTGCCAGCCCTGGGCTACAGGGGGCATGGGAGGTCAGGCCTGGGCTACAGGGAGGTGGGGGACAACTGTCCCCGGCTTCAGGGCAGCTCCCAGTTGCACAGAGCTCAGGATTAACCTAATGAGCAGGATTAGACTAGATTAGATTAGTCTAATGTGCAGTAAAGCGCACATGTAGACTCACCCTAAGTGATTGCGGTGATAACGGTGGAGAGCGTCATGCCTCCACAGCCACTCAGCACCTCACTGTCATCGTCAGCACCCTCTTACCTGGCTGTCACAAGGGATGAGCTGGGAGACCTTTGGCTCCCCACCCGCAGGCCCCCAGCCTCTTACCGTGCAACTCGGCTTGCTCCAGCAGATAAAGCGCAGACCTCCATGTCAGCGGACCTGAGTTGCAATCCCAAATGCCATTGGCTTGATGGTGTAACCTTGGGGGAATCCCTTAACTGGCTGTTTTCACAGGAGTTGGAGAAAAGTGGGAAGCTGCCCTGTCACACTGAGTCTTTCCATTAAGACAAGATGCCTTTTAGAAAAATGTGCTCTGAACCACCAAAATCTTCCTCATGAATCCAACGACCATAATAAGCTTTTCTTGGCCTTACAGTCCATCTGGCAGTGATGTGCATATATGCTTTAGCTAATTCAGGGCTTTATTCTTGGGTCTGAATCTTTCTTACCTTATCCCAGGCTTACAGTGATGTAACTCTGCTGAGATCATCTTGGGGCTGGACCCGATGATCTGTAAGGTCCCTTCCAGACCCTAATATCTATGAAAGTATGAATAAATCTCCTGACTCAAAAGAGTATAACTCAAAAAAGATTCAGACCCTTCCCTTCTCCAAATGGTTTTCTCTAGATGGAAGAAGGAAAAAGTACGGGGGCCAGGCCACACACACAAAACAATATGTGCTGAGGCCAAGTTCTGCTTTCCCTGACAAGTATAAATCCAGAGAAAAATCTATGGCTGGTAACAGAATTACACTGGATTTACATTGTCATCATTACTATGACCGCACCATGTCTTTTGGGATTCATGTAAACAATCTTTTGCTTTAACCCATAGTTACTAAGAAAAAACGTCAGATGGCAGGTAAAACCTTCATAAATGCTTAAGGCGGGGTGGTCAACCCACAGTTTGGGGGGCCCACAACTAGACACAGGACTCCAAATGTGACTGTACCAGTGCTGAATAGAGGAGAATAATCACTTCCTTCAATCTTATGGCAATGCCCCTACCAATACTGCCCAGGATGCCATTAGCCTTCTTGGCACCAAGGGCACACTGCTGGCTCCTATTCAGCTTCCTGCCCACTGTCACCCCCAGGTCCTTTTCTGCAGAGCGGCTGCCCAGCCCGTCACCCCCAGCCTGCACCGGTGCATGGGGTTGTTCTGTCCTAAGTGCAGGACTTTGCACTTGCCCTTGTTGAACCTCAGGAGAAGCACCAATGCACACCCACTTCGTGTGGCACAAGACAGATCTGACAGGGGATAGGGAGAACAGCCACAGATAGGGCAGGGAAGAGAGAGCAGAGCAATGGATTAGGAAAGGGAAAGGGTTTGGAAAGGCACTCTGGGAGGGGGTGAGGCTTACCTTGTAGCACGTCTACCAAAAAGGGTGGCTCCTGATGGCCTAAATGCTTTTAAACAAGCCTTTGTGACTTGCAGTCCATGGGCTGAATATGGCCCATGGAGTGATTTTATCCAACCCGCGAAGCCCAGATTTCAGTGGTGGGGAGCTTCTGCAGCGATTCACACATACAGGAGCAGCTAGATGTCATAGGGTATGTCTACACATGCAATTAATACAAAGCGAGAAACTCCAAAGTTTATTGCTCCGGAGTTTATTGCTCCAGGGGGCATCGTTTGAACGTGTGCCTGAAAGCAGTAAACTCTGGAGAAATTTGCCATTTGAATGTGATCCTGGAAGCACAACACACTGAGCCGGGTCAGAGCAACCGTGGCTAGTGGGGAGTCCTGGGGGGGTCAGGCTGCATTAGGACTGGCTGGGCCAGCTGGCAGGCAGCCCTCACACTGAAGCCAGCCCCATCAGCATCTCCAGGTGCACTGCTGCAGAGTCTTTTACTCCACAGCCTGATAGTACCTGCATTTACAAGTACTATCCTTCTGCAGAGTAAATTAAATTACTCCAGCCTAACAGGAGCACATGTGTAGACACAGAAGTCAACTGCACAGCTAATTAGTCTACTGCACAATAAGCATCTCGTGTAGATGCACCCAGGGAGAATCAGGAGCAGCGGTGGATAGGTTGGAAATGCCAGCCCACCTTCGAGCAGGTGGTATTATTTCAGACCACTGCTGCTAAGGGTTGCCAACCCCTGACTTAGCCTAAGTCCTGATTTCAGAAGTGACCGAGGCATTTCTATGCCAGCAAGGCACCGAAGTGAATGAATGCAGAAGGCACGTCTCAGACAACAAAGGCTGACAGAATAGACCAAGACTGCTAGGAGGAAATCTTGAGACCCTTGTGACGGGAAGCAGTCAACACGCTCCAAGTGCACTTTGCAACCACCGGTTACTGATTCAATCAACTTCATGTCAGTCGAAAATGAGTGTTATCCTTAAGGGAGGAGGGTAGCTGAACCCTCTTTAAACACTTGGAGTATTTGTTCCTGCCCTGCTGATACTTCTCACCTGGGAAGGGCTTCTCCAATTTTAAGAGATCAGGCGATAGACTTTGAAGTGAATGTCCCCATCCAGGTCTGGAGTGGAGGGCTAACACCTTGGCTTCTCTGGCTTTTTTTGTTGTCAAGGAGCAAGCAGCCTGCTCTGGGAAGGGGAGAGCATGGTCTGGAAGCGAGTGCAAAAGCTCGGCAATGCAAGCTTGAAAGCACCGGGGGCCTTGCCTTCACTAATAGGAGAAGGCGTGCTCCTAGCTCAGGGTAAACTCCTTGGGATAAACAGGCATTTTGTGACTTCCACCCAGGTTCACAAGTTGCGGTAAACCCTCGTCTTCACCTTTAACCTGACCTGCAGACTTGCACGGAAATCGCAAACGGTGTCATCGCAGGACTTGAATTCATGTGAGTCGATTCAGAGCACCATTTTCCCTAGCAAAGGGGCACCCTGCAAAGCTTTGCTGGAGGTTGGTTTTGATGCTCACGGGGGCCAGTAGCTTGCACTAGGTGCTACTGAAACCATATCATGCTACCTGCTGTTCTCACTGTGGGCATTTATAGACATACTTCAGGAGCCGGGGAGGGGATGGGGGAGCCATGCTAATTAAAGTGCCTGGAGCATCACATGTATCAGCGCCCCCGCGCTGAAACATGTCAGCAGGGCACTTTAACTAAAGCTCATTGAACCAGCTTTAGTTAAAGCATCCCCACCACCATTTTTCAGCGTGGGAACACAGATACACATGACAGTGGAGTCTGCTGGAGCGCACTAATTGCCATGCTTCAGCAGACTTGATTAATGAATTGCCATTACAACGCATCGGAGCCGCCTCTCTGCACGTGTATAGGTGCCCACTGCTCTCAGTGGGGGCAGATGACAGGACAAGGAGCAGTGGGCTCACATTGCAGCAAGGGAAGTTGAGGTTGGAGATTAGGAAAAACTTTTTTGCTAGGAAGGTGGTGAAGCACTGGAACAGGTTACCCAGAGAGGTGGTGGGCTTTCCATCCTTGGAGGCTTTTAAGGCCCAACTTGACAAAGCCATGGCTGGGATGATGTAGTTGGGGCTGGTCCTGTTTTGAGCAGGGGGTTGGATTAGATGTGACCTCCTGAGGTCCCGTCAACGCTTGTTTTCTATGATTCTGTGATTTATATCCCTTGTCGATAAGTGAACAGTTTAGAAGGACAAAATACCCTCAAACCTCCCCCACCTTCACCTTCACCATTACTAAGAATTACCCCTAAAAAAAAATCTCGAAGTATGCCAGGGTGCAGCAGCACCCTGGTTGAGACTCACTGGCCTAGGACAGATCGCTATCCTGGGATGGAAGTGGACATACAGCCTTATCCAGATCTAACTTCTGCTGGTATGGTGTTTACTATAGGCTTTTCCCTGGGGAGGCTAACTTGTATTCAATGCCAGTGCAGGCACGAATGTCATTTGCTCGCTCCTTGTTTGTACCATGTAAAAGCTGATTACACCACATCAAATGTGTCGTGTGCCCAAGCCCTCTGTATGAAGGGCATCGTAGAGTTCCCTGATGACCATTCCCCAGGGAATATCCCATCAAATACTCTCTATTTACACAAAGGACAGTTTCTGAACTGCCAGTGTGGGCCCAAGATGATGGGCTTGCTTACGTGATGGAGTCACTGCCACTAAAACTAACACGTGGGAACTAACACAAGTCCTCAGCGCTGGCTCTCCCTCCCCTTTGAAGCCACCAGACGCTGGACCTGGACATCTTTTGCAAGCGCTGAAAGACCTTTCTCTCTGGGCAGGCATCCAGGTTGTACCCTTATTAGTCTGGTGGCAAAAGGAATCAGGACACATGGTAGAAGTGATATCTTTTATTAGACCAACTAGATTTTTGCAACAACAAAAAAATCTTTAACTACAAATTTGTGCCCAAAAGCTTGCAATTAAAGTTTTGGGGGTTTTTTGCAAAAATTTAGTTGGACTAATAAAAGATACCACCTCTGCCATGAGTCCTGATTCCTTTCTCGCTGGGCAAGCATTTACCTGTCGAAATGAGGAGGACACGTTTAAGTTTCTCTGTTTTATCCCGATGTTATAGCTCTAGAGGGAAATGTGAAGGGAGAGGAGGGGATGAAGCACAACTGAACATAGGGAAGGAAGGAGCAAGGGAAATTCTTGCCTGCTTTGGGGGCTTCAAAAAGTCCCCAGCTGCTGCCCCTATGTCCCTACCTGAAAGTGGGGCAAACTGCACCACTGCATCCCCTTCCAGATCCACCCTTGCCTGTCACTCTCCTGCTTTTAAAGCGTTCTGTTTTCTTATTGCAAGCTGCCCCTTTTGGGAGAGGGCAGCCTATCCATCCAATCAATAAGTACATCACTCGAACTATGCTGGCATAGCTCTCTCCACAGAGCCCCTTTGTGCATGCACGGTGAAGACTGGCGGAAAGCCTCTTTCTGCTGGCCTGGCTGCGTGCCCTCCCAAACCACAGTGGCTTCATGTTGGTCTACATGTGCCCACTGAGGACCGTGTGCGTTTCCTTGGGGGAATGCCAATCAAGCGTGTTTCTTTTGATCCTTGCACACACCTTCCTAGGCAAGGATCTGCAGGGCAAAGCAAAACTTCTGCAGCTCAGTGTCTCCCAATCGCTGTCAGCAACCTCAGCTGCACCCATTGCTTTCAGCAGCCTCTGACTGGCACTCGCCTAACAATATTATTGGCAATGCAATCTGTGTACTAGAGTTCAGCTTCCTTGGCCATGATTGCCAAGGGGTCCTATACGCAGAAGATAAAGCTGAATGCACATGGAGAGCAGATCTCCAGGGGCAGATTGTTGCACCCCAGATCCTGTCTGGTAAATGGGATGAGGACAGGAAGGATGGGAAACTGAGGCACACAGCGATGGCCAAGGCCACCTAGGAAGTCACGGGGCAGAGATGAGAACAGAAGTCAGTTTGATAATGGTGTTCAAATGCATGAAGGATGAGAAGAAAAGACTTGCCATTTCTAGAGGTAGACCGTAGGGCCATCTTGCCCAGTCTCCACACAGCGGCAGAGAGTAGATGCTGAAAGGGAGAGAGAATTGGGTACAACCAGAGTTTTTTTCCACCATTTCTCTCTTGCAACCTCCAGCATTGAAGGTCTAGGAAATTCTGATTCGGAGGCCATGCCCTCGCTCCTGTGCTCGAGAGATACCGATGCTCCTTTCCTCTGAAAATGTGTCCGACCCCTTTTTGTATGATGAATACAAAGGGAATGGAGAATGTCCTGTCTGCAGGGACAGGACTAGGAGTGACTGCATCAGAAGAAAAGTAGGTTGGAGAATAGGAGGGACTTTTTGACTATGAGGATAGTCAAGCATTGAAACAGATTTCCACTCGTGAAAGTGGAAAGCCAGGGCCTGGGCTCCCGCTGCCAGTGCATGCATGTGTTGTGGGTAGGTGGTGGCAGGAAAAGGGCCTCTATCGTATGTCGGGGCACGTCAGCACCTGGGACTCCACTCGGTGCGTGCCAGCATGCAAAGCACTCCAAGCCTGTAAATCATTGTTAGCACACGCGTGTATTAGGTCATAGTTCAAAGGCTGGCTAATGGAGCATCCCCTTTCAAACCCAGGACGGCATCCCTGGTTTGTGCCCGCGGACCCTGCACACACCCCCTCGCGCTTGAGGGAACAACCCACGCCGAGTTCCTGCTTCTCACCCCGCGGAGACGCGCCGGGCGCCCAAAGGCCATCGACTGCAGCTGGGTTGCAAAAATGGTCCACAGATATTTTTGCTGACAGGGGCAAAGGGCAGTCGTGTTGCAAGGAAATGTGGCTTTCAATGGAATTGTTGGAGGGGAAAAAGTGGAAACGGCCGGTTCTGAAGTCCTCATTTCAACTTTGTTATACATTTTTGATTTCAGGAGAACAACTCATTGTGGTTTCACTTTCTCGAGCTGAGTCCTTTGGTTTTCATTTACGTTCAACAGTCATTTTAAGACAACAGTGAAGCATAAGACGTAACTGCCCCGTGGTCCTTTTTCAATGGCCTTGTGCTTTACCAAGTAACATAATGATCACTATCCCCATTTTACAGTTGGGGAAAACTGAGGCAGGGAGCACTGAAGGCTCTTGCCTGAGGTCACCCAGCACACACGTGGCAGAGCCAGGATTTGAACGCAGCTCTCCCAAATCCCAGGCAAGTCTTTTCCTTTCCTCAGCCTCATGTGAGAAAAAGGACTCATTTCTTCTTTAAATAAAGTATGCTGATTTTTTTTTAAATTTTATTTCTCTTTCCCCTCAAATGTGGGTTCTGAAAGAAATTTGAAAATTTCATTTTTCTTTCTCACTGGGGAGAAAACCCAAATGTGGACATGTCAGGTTTTCCCCTAGAATGGAAATGCTGTGTTCCCATGTGGCTTACTTGATTAAATCCACACCATTAACATCACGCAGCAAGATAGGATGTGGGCATGGCTGGTCTTCTCAGACTTCAATTCATTCACGGCAATGTTACCTATTTGCATTGCAATAAGGAAACAATAATCAAGACAGAAATACTCCAAAACAACAAGAAAACAGCCAGGGCCCTGGCACTTCAGAGCCGTGTTCAAAGCGGGAGACTACTTTGGCCTGGTGAACCAAAGCAGATGCGGAGGAATGGGATGATGAGCCACATCGATTTTATTTCTCCACCCGTATGCAGCATTGCAAAGCATTTCTTCCCGGAAAGGATTTCAATCGCAGTATGGCCATTGGGTCGTCTTTGTGCAAACAACACCTCGTGAGAGGCAGCTCCTGCTGCAGAGACATTACAGCCCTAACGAACCAGCAGTGGAGATACGGTGGGAAAGTGCCTATGGTTACACCCCAGGCCATCGATACAGATGGGAACTGAACCCCGCTGTCCTCGTGCTTTGGCTAATGCACTACCTATTACACCACCCTGTCTCTCCAAAACCTTCCTAGCCCTGCCAGTTTTAGCTTTGTTTCCCTTTCCTGTGCACCTGCACAATGATGACTACCATTAAGTGGAGGAGAAAAGACACCCCACCCGTGCTGTCTGAACCATCCAGACGGGCCTGTTTCAAAGGCAACCTCATGCTCCCACCCTGGAAACCCGGCTGCTGTGAAGAACTGGAAATCTCTTGGAAGCTGCCGAGGCCTTCAAAGACTTTGACTTTGCTACAACATCCAGGTTTTCAGTGCTTCCTAGGAACCAAAGTGGAATTGCAACCTGGGATACCCTCATATGTCACAGAGAGGTGTTAAAATGATGTCTTGTACAGGTTACCAAAGGTTAGGTGATTGCCCTAAAACTGGTGAGGGTCATTCCTCTCCAGTGCTCCAGACGTTGCAGGTTATATCAGTCCTATAGGCTATCCTCCAATATCTAAGACGCTTTTCACTTTTCTTTGGAGGAGGCCGTTTACATCAGAGAAAGCACAGAGACAAGGAGTCTCACACAGCGGAGGAAGAAATGCATCCTAGGTGTAAATGAGCCCTTAGGGAAGATCTTATGAAGTTAGCAGGCAATGTGGGCACAAGATTTAATGGGAGGAACCTGGGCTTGAATAAATTTAGTTTGGAGGTTGGGTGAAGGTTTCTAATAGTCTGAGGACAGGGGTTTTGGAAAACTAAGGCAAGACAGGGCAAGAAAGCTGACAACTCTTAGGAGGGTGCTGTATCAGTGTTCAAAAATTGAGGAGATAGATGCCTACAATCACAGAGGTCTGGACTTGACACCCCAAGAGGTTCTTCTGATCCTCTGTTTCCATCCATTGCATGCAACAGCAAGTCTCCCACATGACTAGTTGTTGTGTGACTGTCATCTGAAGCTTTTCCTACCATTATTGGGCAATATTGAAAGGTACAGTTGGACCTGCAGCCTCCGGACATATCTTGTTACACAGTTGGTTGGACTTGTCTTTTCTGCAACGGTGGTTGTTTTAAATGCTTTGCTGAATTATGCTCTCGGTTTCACACTCCGCTGTCATGGTACCTCTGGCCGAGAGGGTCTGAGGAAGGAGGGGGAGGTTGCACGCATACAGCTTCAGTGTTATGGGAACTTGGGATTCATTAGACACAGGAAACACTTTCATCTGATGACTAACAACCGCTCTGCACCACCTGGAGCAACTGATGCCCTTGATGGAATAAGGAGTTTGCAAATTATCACAGTGCAAGTGATAAGTGTGTCCCGCTGATGTTAGCAGAAAGTGCTCACAGGTTCTAGCTCTCACTTAGGTTATAAGGCGAGGACGGGGATTACTACAGGGTAGAAAGGTGCAATGTAGTATGGAAAGATGTGTAACGCTCTCTTGAAAGTCTCCATCAGCCCCTTAGGACAAATCTTTGTTTCAGCACAGCCAAATCATGATAGCAAGGCTCAGGTAGAGCAGGGCAATGGCTTTTCCTTCCCCCACGGCAAATTTAAACTTTTAAAAACTTCTGCAGCACTTGTTTAGCCTGACATTTTTCAGGCTTCAGCAGTCGGACATGTTCAGATTCCCGGGCGGGGGAGAAATACCCAGGGCAGCAGATACTTTCCCTGAAAATATTAATTTTGTGCAAAACTCAAGTTTCCATTGGAAAAAAATACTTTTTTTTTTCCTACCAGCCCTAGGTGTGAGGCAGATCAGAGGATTTGACACTTAATTTATCTACTTATAATAACCTAAGCCTGAAGTCTGCAAAGACATATCCATTGTCACAGGGCAGGCTGGTCCTTTAAAGACCAGCCAGAGTCCTCCCCCCTCATCTCCTTTCATACAGGTATGCTGGGACTTGTGGTCCATTGGAGGGATCGTGGGCAGGCTATAAAACAGCTGCCTTTGGCTCAGGAGAGCATAAGAGGTGTGCATAGGGAGGGGCAAACGTGAGCACAAGTCAAAGAGACCTGGGAGGAGTTTCCAAGACCCTTTGCTGTTTTGGCCAAGGTCAATGGTGGGCTCTTCACTCCTCAGGGAGTTGGAAACATAATCTATGAGAAAACTGAAAAATCTTCATAAAGGGCATCAGAGTATCATAGAAAAGTAGGGCTGGAAGAGACCTCCACAGGTAATCTAGTCCAACCCCTCCCTGTGGCAAGGTCAAGGTCATCCCTAGCCAACCATCCCATACAAATCCATTGCCTAACCTCTTACCCAAACTACAGTCAACCCTGACTAATGCAGAATAGCTGGGGGGTGGTGAAAGGAGTGGTCTCACTTCATGAAGCAGCAATGCAGGCTTGCTTCGGGTGGGTTCCTTTAATACAGAAAGTCTCTTCTGTAATATCTTCTATCTAGGAGAGCAAATGTCACCTACTTTTTCAACCGAGCTGACTCCAAATATGCCCAACAATAGCCCAAAAGCTGGCAATTAAAGAAATGTTTTTTTGCAAAAATCTGGTTGGTCTAAGAAAAGATAGCGTCTCTACTACGAGTCCCGATGGCCCTGTTTGTCACCTTTCCATTGATCTCTGCTTCACGCAAGCTTCCCTTTGCAAGCAAAATGGCCGGTTCTGCAGCTCCTGGATGCCTCCCCCTCTTGCTCCCTCTGGATCATCAAGCACCTGGCTGCTAAATATCTGACCTCTGCAAGGCTTAAAAAGCAATCACCAGTTGCCCTAAGAAAAAAAAAAAATCTTATGCCTGTGGCCTGGACAGATGAAGCACTGATCCTGGCATAATTGGCATTGCACCAGTGTGTGTGCTGGAGGGAAGGGGGGCATGGGGAGGCACACAGATTGGCCAAGGCCCTAACTGCAATAACTTCAGGCAATCTGGTAGAAAACTGCCTCTGATAAAATCAGGGGTACGGGTACAGCGAGTGTAAAGTACAGTGGTTTAAATATTGTCCGTCTGTACCCAGCTTGGGGTAGCTGTTGCATGTGCCGGGGTGTTTTACATGTGCCAGGGTCTTTTCAAGCCTTCCTCAGAGTCATTGGGTGTTGGCATGCATCACCTACCAGGGCTGTAAGCGTGTGTCTGCACTAGGCCCTGAAGTCTGATGGGGAAGGTTATTGGCAGCTGACTGGGGGGCACTGGAAACTGTGAAGGCCTACTGGGAAAATGGATTCTGGGCATTGTGGCGGGATCAGCAATGGGTGTTTTTAAGGCAATCAGCAATGGGTCAGCAATGAGTGTTGCCTTCATCAGAGGCACTGGGTGTTGGCTGCAACCAGGATTGTGATGGGGCTGTGCCAATCAAAATTGGCATTTGATGGGGCTTAAAGCAGGAGGTTCCTCACTACAGGGTCTTGCCCCTGCACTCAGGGTCAGCTCAAGCACCAGATTTGAGGTCAAGAAGGTATTTTATCCCCTGGTCAGACTGGTATGGACTGTGGTGGGTTTTGTCTTCCCCTGCAGTGTGGCCCTCTACCTGGGATCTCTTGAGTACATATTAATAATCTTTTGTAGAAGTAGGATTTGGCTGCCGAGGCCCCCCTGCTTTACCTGTACAGAGTAGGGTGATATGTTGTGTCAGGGTAGCAAAAAAAGACAATCATCCTCAACCGCGAAGGGCTGCAGGTGATGATGTGTCAGGGTTGATGGCAGTTTTATGAACAGTTTAGGCAATGGTTTGTATGGGATGGTTTGGACAGGGATGATCCTTCTTCAGGCAAGGGGTTGGACTAGATGAGCTCTGGTGCTCCCTTCCAGCCCCATATCTCTGTGATCCTATGATTTCTCTACGCTCCCTGATACCTAGTGGAAATTCATAGCAATTGCTGCCTGTTCCTAGGATCACTGCATGTCTGTACAAAACCAGTGTGGACCAGTACGTGGGTCTGCGATCATGCATGTGTGCCATAAAGGCTAATCTGCATGGAGAGACTTGGCAACTTGCTCAGCTTGTCCAGGCTGCTTGTAGACCTGCAAAATGAGACAATGCCTCTTTTTTGCAAGGTTTTGCTCATTAAGTGCAGGACGATCAGGCTGCAATGCAGCTTAAAGCCGGCGTTCTGCCATAGTGGGAACCAGAAAACAAATGCACCCCTGCGGTCTGGCTCTGGTCAGCAAGCCAGGTGTCTGACCCCAGCCTGGGACCTCCTGCTGCTGCGATTCATGAATTTGGGACAGCTGGATAAGGCAAGTGGCTGGATGCTTCTTATCCCTACTGCTTGGCTGGGCCTGTGCAGGGAAGGACCCAGTGCTGTCCAGCGTGGCAGTGCTCGTCTCTGGTGGCTTCATGCATTCAGCCAAAGAAATGCTGCTCTTCTAGAGGATAAGAGGTGATCTCATGTCAAGCTTTCAGTCTCCTGGGATGAGTGTCGGTCTCTTGGGCAGGGCTGTTGTGGAAGAAAAGTGCTGGTTTCATCCCATTTGGGGAGTTAGTCCCGGGGGAAGAGCTTTCTGCTTGCGAGGGAGGGCACCTGGGTATGGGGCACGAGGCACCCATCACCTCTGATGCCTGCGGCATCTCCCTGGAGTTGAGCCAATAACCAGATGTGCTCATTAACGAAGAAATGGCACCATCTCGTGGCCAAATGACCTTGTCTCCTGCTTCCAGCTGTTCTCACTATTTGTTCCCAGCGCTTACCTTTCAGACACACTGAAATTGGGCACGTCTGCTTGCTATCGAGCAGTTGGGGAGAGAGGCGGGGGACGCTCTGCAGTCCCCTCCCTCTGCCTTGAGGGTTGTTGGTGCACAGGGCAGGCTCGGAGGGACAACTGCGTGCGTATCAGATCCCTGTGCAGGCTGGGTATTTAACTACAGATGCAGGTGGAGATAGAGCCGGCTCGGCAGAGCGGTGCTGCAGTGAGTCTTGTCAATGCTCAGACGTCCAAGTTGTAATGAATGGCTCTTTCATGTCCTTCCCTCTTGCAGAGTGCTGGGATATTTGAAAAGGCGGGTGGAAAGGGGGCTGGCTGAGTCAAGAAGGAAAAGCAAGCCGTGACTGCAAGAAAAGCCCAAAAGGAGAATGGATGCAACTATGGCATTTGGCTTTGCAAAGCACTAGTAGGAAAAAGTAGTGAAACACCTGGGCCCTGAAACTTGGACTTCAATAGGGATCACTCCGGGGCTGAGGTCTGGGAATGGATGGGCAGCGCTGGAGGGATGCAATGACTGCCGCCATGTCGCACGCTGCTTGGCATCCAACACGGTGGGCAGACCATGACCTGAGTGGTTAATCCCGTCTCCTTCACCAGAATGACATATTCTTTGAAGTCAGATTTAATGGTGGTATCTCCAGAGTGAGGGAGAAAGGAGCCCCCCATGCAGGTCCCTTTCATATATGGGAGGATGTGAATGTTGAAGTCAGCCCAGATAAAACTACATGCTTGCTTTATGTAATACAGACAGCCCATGGGAACTTCTTCATGGACAGGTAAGGAGCCGATGACTTGAAGCTGAGACTCTGTTGCTGCATGGGTCTCTCGTGAAAAGCCAGCACCACCTAGTCCAGGAAAGTTTGCACACCCTCCAGACTTTGGGGGGTAAGGGTCTCAGCTATGCTGTGCTATGCGACAGATGTGGATGCACCCAAAAAGACTTCAAGGGGCTGGCAGCAGCCTCTGGAGGATGCACAAGCTGTATTGTTTGTATTACTCTGCATCTAGGCCAGGACCCAGGTGCTATTGCCCAAAGAAGGCAAAACCAGTCCTTACCTGCATCGCTGACAATCTAGCCCTGCTTCCTGCCCTTGGCAAAAAGGGGCAAGTCAGGGCTCTGCTCATACTACATCTTACAACCATTTTTTCAGCTCCTTTGGGAGACGAAAGGAAAGAAGTAAAATAGAGCAGCCTTGCTCTTGGTTCTGAGCAGGGTATTCCCACAAAACAAGGAGCATCAATGTGACTTCAATCCACCTTTCCTCCTTTCCTGCCCTCATTGAAATAACTGAGAGTTGGGAGGTCTAAGCTGGATTCTGGGAGGCTTGAACAGCTCTAGAGAATTAGGGCATTTGATCTTTCCCAAAGCAGCTCGCAGGATCAGGCGTTTGAGGATGAAATCATATAAAGCAATGGCCAGGTTACCCAGGCCTCACTGAAATCACGACATGGCATGCTGATGGGTCCGTCCTCTACAGAAGGCAGCATTACGGAGTCATGGTTTTAGGGTTGGAAGGGACCTCAGGAGGTCTCATCTGGTCCAACCCCTGTTCAAAGCAAGATTGCCCCTGTCTAAACCAGCCCAGCCAGGTGTCCGTCAAACCTGCCCTTGAACTTCCAAGGATGGAGAGCCCACAACCTCTCGAGGGATCTTTCCCAGGGCTCAGCCAGAAAGCGCTTCCTAATATCCAACCTAAACTTCCCATCTTGCATAAGACTGACTCCTCGTCCTGTCTCCTCTGGATGCAGAGAATAATTCATCTCTATTTTCTTTGTAACCACCCTTCATGCTCTGGAAAGCTGTAATCATAATCCTCCTTCAGTCTTTTCTTTGGACGCAATAATCCTTGCATTGAATCTTGCTTCACTTGTGCTGTTTTCTGGATCTCTAAGTTGTGTTGCTTTCCTCTGGAGCCTGGCTTCTTTAGTCCCTCCTCATGTGGAAACCCCCTCCATAGCAAATTTATTTGCATGTCTTTAAAGCGTGTTCAGATTGGGGTACCACCATGCTTTATTTTTTAAAGTTCTGTATTTAAATCCATTTTGTGCAGGTAAAAGCTGCTACAGGAGAAGCCAGGAAGCAGCTTCATCTCCTTTCAGACTGCAAATAAAAGTCCAGGTCGCTGCTGTGCTGAGCTCTAACAGCCTCTGTAGGGACAGCTGTCAGAGCAGCGGTGACCGGCCTATCTGCCCCTACAATCCTCCTCTGAAACGCGGCTGTACTGGTGCCACTGGGATGAAGCTATGGGCAGCCACATGGAGACTCCTTAAGGCTGCAGGCACTAATGCATGAGTTACTGCCATTCGAGGGACTAGTGAAGGGCAATGACAAGATTGCAAGTAGCTGGCTGCACTTTCAAGTGTAGATCTTGAGCTGCATTTATTTCTTTAGCATGGGATGAAGTTCGGCCTGAGGTCAGGCCAAGCTTGGGCTGCCGATGCTGGGGGTGGTCTCACATCTGTGGAATACGTGTCCTTCCCGTACCACGTTGGATGCCGGAGGAAACGGCTCTTTTGCAAGGGGTTTCATTGCTCCATTAACACTAGGTGGCAGCAGCTGCCCACATTTGGGAGTCCTGGCAGGTGGAGGACAAGAAACAAAATCAGCCCAAGTTGCAGCAAAGATTTGGGCTGGATACTGGCAAAAACATTCATTCCTCTTAGAAACCCGGGGCCAAGCTGCTGGGGGAGGTTGTGGTGTCTCCTTTTGGAGAACGGGTTGTCTACATCTCTATCAAAGGCTGGTCGAGAGATCTCAGAGGGTCACAAATGCAGCCATATATTCTGTCATCTGCCAGGCACCGAGGGTAGGGTTGACTTGAGAGTCCTGGTCACGCCATTGATGTTCACCAGTCTTGTCCGATGACGGGAGTGGAAATGAAGACAGGCTCAGCTACTTGCCTGACTTGTCACGTCACACTCAAATGTGGCTTCCAAAGGAAGTGGGGTGATCCTGTGTCTCTCTCTCCTCTCCCCCCTCCCTGTTAAAAGTGGGGGGTGATAGTGAGCTCAAGCAGAAATAAGGAAAGTGGAAACACGGCACCACTCTCACCCAACAATAAACCCCTCATTGAGGCTGTTTCCTACTAAACACGGCAGTAGGGACTGGTTGTTTGTGGCACATCACTCAACAGAGTCCCAGAGTCATGGGTTCGAGCCTAGTTAAAGGCACAGAAGAACTAGTCCTTATGAAGCATCTCTTAGCTGCTGTCTGCCAGGGGTAAGTGGCAGGCGTGCCCACTTCACAGCTGGCACTCATTAAAGCTATTACTGATTGTTGTAGCTAGAGGTTCCCAGTCTATGGTTGGCAGGCCACATGTTGCCTATGAGATAATCTGCTTGCAGCCATGTGAAATCTTGCTTTCCATGGGTATGGAGATGTTTAAAATGATAGGAAGAGCAAAGCATGATGCCATCTGCAGTGCAAGATGTGCTCATTATTGTTACCTTGCAGTGGGGCCTTTCAGTACTAACCTAGACACCACATTGACTTGGAGTACGACCATCCCAACACCCTGCATTGCTCACAGTCCAAATAGCCAGGATGGATGAAGAGTGGACAGAGACAGAGCAACTTGGCCAACATGTTGGAGCACGTTGGCTTCCAGCTCAGCGCAGAAGGCAAGTCCTCCAAAGTCTAGTCTGCTGCTGGGCTTATTACAGTGTTTTAAGAGGCTGACAGATTCGGGCCCCAGCAGGAGTGAGGCCAATGCATACAACTTGAATGTAGTTTCCAAAGCAGTCGCTGCGGTGTCTAAATCTGGGGTCAGGCTCTTAGCCAAATAACACATGAAGACTTGACGTAGGACTTGGTCTCTTCGGGCTTGAATATGGGATGCTGGAAACCGACACCACAACCGAAGTCGGCAGCGCATAATTCACAGAGAGACTCGCACTATTGTTTTAGGAAATTCTGAAATGACGAGCTTGCTGTGGCATGGGCATCCATCCAGGGGACATTCGAGTCCCCTGCATGTAGCAATGCTCACCTGGGCTGGAGTTGGACTAAAAAGCTGGCCGTGAAGAGCCACCTCGCTCATCTGGAAGATTATTGAACTCTCATTCCCTCATCATTGGGGTGATCACAGCGTCTTGTCTCTAAATGGCCACACAGATGGAGATACTTGCAAAATGTCAAGGAAATGGATGTACTAAGGAGACAAAGAAGCTGGACATCAGGCGCTAATGCCACATGATGTTGTGCCCCCTTGCACCAGGCCTAAATTGGTCCCTGTTGGGCTGAACATCACTAATACGAATCTTTCCACTCCGCTGAAGGGATCAAAATGAAAGGAGAATCAAATATCACATAGCCAATCTGTGAAAAGGTAGCTTTGAGGTCAGTGGGTGACCTGGGTGTAGAGAGAGGCTGTGCTGGTCCTTGGATCCCAAGGACATCCCAAGGACATCCAGAGGTCTAGCATCAAACCCTAATGAAGCATTCTGTCAGAAAGAGAAACCCTCTTCTTTCAGGAACGGAGGCAACTGACTGTGCCTGGTTGTTAGGAAGATATACTCCCAGGGGTTATCCAGTAACAGGGTTTTTCCCTCGGAAACTTTTGCTACTGGCTGCTCTTGGTGACTGGATAGCAAACAAGGTGGACCATTGCTCTGATCCATTAGCACGCATCCAGTGTGCATCGCTACCTGCAGTCATGTTGAATGTGATGTATGTGTTGGCCAACTGTTGCACAGAGGAGCCCCTAGGGCTCATTGCCTTCAAAGGTATTTAGGTGCCAAATTCCCATGGCTTAGGAGTTAGGCTCCTAAGCACCTTTGAAGACCAAGGCCTTGGACACTAAAGTTACTTCAAAAGTTCAAGGCTTTGTTTTTTCTTTCAGTTGTCTCCTCCAGTAAAATATACTAGGTTATGTGTCTATACCTCTCCACGGCATTCACTCTAGTGCTGTATTTCTCGCAGGAGTAATAACCTATATAGATCATCTCAGCTGTATTACACCTTAACTCCATCCTAGAGCCTTGATATGACTTCTGATCTATGGGAAGTTGAGAGGGCTTAGATAAAGAGAGTGGGGGGGGGCTTGCTAAATGCTCCTTGGTTGGATTTCCACACAACATGGCATGGTGCTCTTGCCCAGACATCGTCACTACAGTAGCATTTGGGATCAAGGCCTTCTGGCACTAGACATGAGAGAAGGCGCCACTCTACAGTCTAAGCAGATGACGCAAAGGAAGCTGCAACATCCCTCCTCCACAAAGCAGGACTGAAGACCCATAATGTGACCTTGAAGGTTGCTCCAGATGTCCTGCAGCAGGGACAAGAATTGAACCCCGATCTTTTGACTTCCAGCCTAGCATTTTAAATGCAAGAGCATTTCTCAGTGCTCCATGGACAACGCTAGCAGGACCCCATTTGAGCACCGTAAGAGGAACTATCTTGTAGAAGTCAGCAAGTGTTGGCCAACCCAACAGACCAGGGCCCTCCAGCATCCAGGATTAGGCTGTCAACAAAAGGAAGCAGGAATGATCCCAAGACAGGAGATGGAGAGAAAATGGCCTTGAAAAGAAGCCAAACTAGACAAAGCTGATTGCTGATATAAGTCTAAATGAGCCCCAGCTTAAGCAGTGCGGTGTTTTATGATGCCTCATCTGCTCGCTTGTGGAAGCCATAAGATAGTGGGTCTTTTGTAGGGGTGCAGAAAGAATGAGCCATTTGCATCTGGCGTCTAACCCCCCACAACCCTTCTCCGAAGCTCTGCAAGGTTCAGAGGGAACAAGCAGGGAAATGGGCCCCTGCGCCCTGGGGAGCCCAGTCAGGAGCTGGCTGCATGTGAAGCACCCCAGAGCAGCTCTCTGATGAAGGAGCTGGCAGGGAAGCACAGAAGAGAAGGCTTGCAAGCAGGGTTGTTGAGCCTCTGCAGGCCTAAGACTTTTCTCTTCCTCGATTGATGAAAAACCTTCTATGTAGCCTCCTGCATACTTGCCAAGGATTGGCTGGAAGCACCCAAGAAGCTTGCTGGGTCCTTGCGTTTCCTTGTAGGTAGGGCCTTCCTTTGCAGGGGATGGTCTCTAAGGAATCTCTGAAGTCTTCTTTATTTCATAGACAATGAGGGTTGAAGGGACCTCAGGAGGTCACAGCCCCCTGCTCCAAGCAGGACCAGCCCCAACTACATCATCACAGCCGAGGCTTTATCCACCTGGGTCTTAGACGCTTCCAAGGACGGAGAGCCCACCACCTCTCTGGGTGACCTGTTCCAGTACTTTACTACTCTCCTTGTGAAAGTTTTTCTTAATATCCAACCTAAACCTCCCTTGCTGCAACTATTGCTCCTTGTTCTGTCATCCGCCTCTGCTGAGAACAGTCCAGCTCCGTCCTCCTTTAAACCCTGCTGCCTGGAGTTGAAGGCTGCTATTCAATCCCCCTTCAATTTTCTCTTCTCCGGACTAAATAAGCCCAGTTCCCTCAGCAGTAATCTGCCCCAGCCCCCAAACCACTTTCATTGCCCTCCGCTGAACTCTCTCCTATTTGTCCACATCCCTTCTGGAGGAGGGGGCCCAAAACTGATTGAGCCTTCTTCGTAGCAGCTCTGTGATGCATGACTTGGCAGCTGAGCTCAGCTTTCTGGGAAGTTTTGGGACTCAATATGACAGGCAATAAGCTGTGTCCAAGTCATGTTACTGTATGTGGGGGGAGAGGAAGGGCGAGGGGTTGCTTCTTGGCATTTATGTACAAAATGGAAAAAAACCCTGCCTTGGTGGGAGACCAAGGCACCTACCCGGGCCAAAGCATGTCTTCCCAACATGGCCACCGCTTGGTGAAAACTCATCACTACTGAACCTAGCCCTGAACTAGTGCTTAGACACCGGGGCAGGAGGGCTTGGCCTGAGATGTAGGCCTCCTCACAACCGTAAGGTCTGGTTGGGAGATTGTGTGATAAAACATTTTGTCAGAAAAGGATTTCTTTTGCAATCTCAACCGCTTGGTTTTTTTAATGGTTTTTTTATTTCAGAAATATGTTGGGGGTAAATTATGGAGTACTGGCACTTTAATGAGTTTGGTTTCAGAAGCCCAAACTCCATCTTTTCTTTTATTTAAAATAGCTTTTCTGTTTAGAAAGTTAAACCAGTCTAACCCAATGGGACCCTGGTCTTTGGGATCTGTAATTGCAGCTGCAATCAAATGAAACAGACTCAGATCCTAGACTTCTGTTGAGATCTGATGCCAAAGGGATGAGCAAAAGAAGAGAACAGAAGAAGCTGAATGCCAAACGCTCACCTAAATTCATCCGTCTCCATGACCAAGTACCTCCACGTCCGCCCATCTCTATTTGAACTACACAGCCATAAACCAGACCCAGGTTTGCTTGAAACCAACTTTAGATGCATTCAAATGCCTGAAAATCTTGGGGGAAATCACTTAGTAATACCCAGAGCAACACCTTTTTGTATGGCTTGGCATTTCATCACCCAGGTGTCTCTCAGCCCTGACTCAGGACTGTTGCTTTCTTGCCTACCGTACTTAAAAATTTACAAGGAACCTTGCTTTTGTCACCAAAATCCTGCCAGATCACTGAACTCTGTATTTTGTGGCAACAAGTTCCCCAAGTTAATAACAGGTTGTTTATATGGACGTTTCCCTTATTGGCTCTAAGTTGGTTGCTTTTCAATGGCATTGTGTCTCCCCTTGTTCTTGTATTATAAGTTAAGGTAAACTGTAGCTGCTGAATCGACTCTGGTCCCATTCATTATGCCTTATACCTCTTGTGATGAAATCCTAATGTTTTTAATCTCTTCTACCATCACCTTTTTGAGATGGGGTGACCGGAGCTGGACATAGTATTCCAGGTACACTGTCTGGCTATCTAGTGATGGCATTTTTACCCTCACTTTCTATTCTTTCATGAATCATTCTTCCTTCTGGGATCCTGTTTTTTGCACTTTAGGCCATTGTTGCACATACATGTGTCCATGGAGGCCAAGGTCTTCTTAGAGAAGTTAATCTTCATTGGGCTCATCTACATGAGGCACTAACTGTGCAGTAGGCTAATAACAGTGTGCAGTAGTGGGCCAGGCTAAAACTGTACTGATATGCTACTGCGCAGTAGCATATTAGCATCTATTAGTCTACTGCACAGTAAGCATCACTAAAACCCGTGCCCCGGTGCTACTGTGCAGTAGTATAGTCTACTGCACAGTAAGCATCACTAAAACCCGTGCCCTGGTGCTACTGTGCAGTAGCACAAGTTACTGTGCATTGATCTAGTACTTCGTTAACCAAAAACACTTAATAGCCAGAACTACGGTGCATTAATGGTTGTGTAGGCACTCCCAGGGTACATCACTTTGTACTTAACTGCACTGCCGGTCTATTGGGCAGTTGCCCAACGTAGCATTTTGTTTTTGTGACGCTTCTCAAGCTTTGATAACTTTGTCACCGGACTCCTCCATTTCATGGCTTACCATTTCCGCTCCCTTTTTAACAAATAATGAAAGGTCTTGAGAGGTTTTGTGCAATGGACTCTTAACCCCGTGTTGAAAATGTCCTTTTCTCTGCTTTGATGCTCCTTCACGAGAACATAAAGTCGATCCTGAAGGTCTTCCCTGCTTCTTCAGTGTCCCCTCTGCTACAGAAGTGCCAGGTCCTGCAGACTTGAATTGCTTTTTATTTTGCTCCCCGTTCTCTTTGAAGACAAGGTGCTGTTGTGTGGTAGTCAGCGTCTATCTTCTTCTGAACTGTGCAGAATACATCCCATGCTTCTTAGTCCATCCATCCGCAATATCTAGGAGCCTTTGCGGGGAGGGGAGGTTTTTTGATCTCATCCATCCACATATGGCAGAGGACCCCTTGGATCTGTTCAAAGGACTTTTGCTAGCCTTTAGCATGGGCTGGCAGGGAAGGAGACCCTAGTTTCATGTCTGCTCAGTTGTCCTGTAAATGATTAATGAATAAGGCTGCCTTCACTCTATAGGACTCTGACACATCCATGATGGAGAATGCAACTGGGAAACAATGCTTCTTCACACTGGTGGGTGAGCCCAGTAGGTTGGGATTAGGACTGGTGTAGCCAGCTCTGGGGTGTTTGGATGCTAATGAGAAGCTCATCTGTGCACACGTGCCCTGATCTCTTGCTTCATCCCGTCTCTCCCCACTGATCAGCTAAAGGGGTTCTTCCTTCACTTCTCCCTCCCCAGTGTCTTACTCCATATTTCTGACCCCAGCCGCAGTTATGAGAGACCTCATGGCTCCACCCAACTTCCTTTATTTGAATGCAGCCGGGTTCATAGTGTCTACCCCCTGCCCCAGAGCTGACCATCACTTTGAAGGCATCACTCAGTCTGCTCTCTCTGTTATTCCCTTGGAGGGTCCACGCTGGAAGTTGTAGTCCAGAGATACCCAACATCACCTTAAACAAGAAAGCTCCCTGGCACCCTTTGTGCAGGGCCTTCTCTTGCTGCTTTGGTGAGACCTGCTACTTCCCTGGTGAGACATCCTACAACACACATCCCTCTGAACCTGAAGATGCTTCAAAGCTCATGGAAGTTGGAGACATGGTGAGGACAGCCATAAACTCCTCTTATCATTGACATCCAGATATCAGACTGGTGGCTGTTGCAGCACCCTGGAGATGCCGTGCAATCCTTTGAAGGGTGCTGTAGTGTATCACACTATATTAGCACTGCTAGGTGTGCAAATACCTATACGTGATTCACAAGAAAACCCAGAAATTTCAAATAGGAATCCAAAGGGTTAGAAACTTGCTGACCTCTCATGCCTTTCTGAATTCTTTGCAACAGAAGGCTTCCCTCCGCTATTTTTCTGTAGTGAAAAAGATTGTGAAAGCTAAGAGCTGACTTTGTCTGAGGGGTGCCTGCAATCTAAGCAGGTGGAGTATGAGTCTAACAAGGTGGAGAACCACTGTTGTAGACAAAGACCAGGGAAAACCTTCAAGATTACTCTGGATATATTGACTCTCATGCACAGCCCCTCTACAACCACCCAAAGGCAGCTCTCTGGGGAAGATATAAATGTCCCAGGGACAATCATGAAGGGTATAGCCAGGAATAGAATGGCAATAATGTAAAATTAAACCTAAAAGGTCCAGTAACTTAGCATGAGATGCGACTTGAAGCTTGTTTTGAAGCTGCCTTGGCCCTGTTTCCATACAGGTGATGGTGCTATTTCTGCGCCATCTCTGTGTGTTTCTACGGCTGTGTTGACAAGTCTCTTCATAAAAGGCATTTGCCTCTACTCTAGGAGCTGGAGGCTTATTTCTTTACAAAACTCCACTTTGGTTTCCACCCTTTGCCTTTACTGGGTGAAGATAAATGCTTGGAAACCTGCTCCCCTTCGTCTCTAAACAGTTCAGAGTGCAAATGCACCCACCAGATGGGTCTAGCTGGTATTTGAGGCAGGGTGGGCCACCAATTCACAATGCTTGAACACCTTGGATGGGCAACAATATAAAGGGCTGGTTTTTAGAAGGTCTTTAGAAGGTCTTCTGGATGGCCAGATTGGGGAACAGGTGTTGTGGGTTGCATTTCGCGGCATTTGCCTCCAGAGGGCACAGGACACTGCGGAAGAGAGAGAAGAAAGGCAGGAATAGGGGGAGATTTGCATTGCAAGCGCTCAACAGCTTGACAACAGCCAAGTATTGAAGGATGGCTGGGGGTACCCGAGCCGCTGAGCATGTCGCTGTTCAGCATCTGCTATGTCTGCAGTTATTCAGACAGTAGCTATGGCCAGGCAGAGTAGCAGGCAACTACTGGGTGGTAGAAAAGCCCGTCTGCTGTAGGACCCACATTTGAAAATCCTCTAGAAGTGGTCTTCTATATTGATCTATATGATTTATATTGATTTCTATTTTATATTGATCGAGCATGGGGGAGAAGTTTTGAAAATAGGCACCCCCACCCAGACACACCGACTGGGACTGAATGGGAGCCCCAGTCCCACTCTTCCAAATCTTGTCCTGTGACTGGTGCGATGCAATGATTGTACCAGGATTGCGAGAGGTTTGAAGTGAAGCCATCCCTGGAGCAAGCCTGGGGAGGGAGATGCCTAGCGGGGGCTAAGAGTAGGCATTTCTATCTTCCCTGGATAGATGAAGCTTTCAGACCAGTCTGTTCAATGTTAAGTCTGGCTAAGTCTACTGCCTCCTCTCCAGGGCTGGCTGGGAGAGATGGGAGCCGGGGATCCCAGGAGAGGAGCCAACTCCGGGCTCACCTGGGGAGCCACACAGCTGCTCCTCCCACAGCTTGGAAAACCCTGGGGAATGCAGCACTATTCCTGCCCGCGCCTCTCTCCGGGACTTGCAGCCGTATCCTTTGCAAAGGGCATCAACCCCACGGCGCCTGCAAGCGAGATGAATGCCTGTGCCCCACCAACACGGACCTAGCAGGTTGCTCCATTTGACTGCCTTATCTCAGGCTCCTTTCTCAGGCAAAACTCCTTGAAAAGCAAACAGGGCCTCTACTCACTCCTTACTAAGTCAATAGCCCTGTAGAGTCAGAGGTTTTTCCCGCTGGTCCCACTGGGGCTTCTCACCTAGAGAGAAAGCTAAGCAGGGCAGAGATCTCATCTAATACATTTCCATAGCAAGGAGCCTTACCAGCCCCCAAAACTGCTCTTTTTCACACAGGTGCCTTGAGGAGAAATCAGCTGGAGGTGGTGGGGTGCTGTTGATTTGCTCCCTGCACCCCACTGATGGGAAGCTCTGGGGTCACGTCCTGCTGTGTTTTCAGCACTGAAGGCAGTCACATGGCAGAGATGTTGTCAAGTCAACGGGTGCATACAGCACCTAGGAATCAGACCTCGCGGTAGAGGTGATATTTTTTATTAAGACCAACTAGATTCTTGCAACAACAAAAAAAAAAGTCTTTATTTGCAAGCTTTCAGGCCCATACACCTTTCTCTAGGCATAGGAGAAAAGATTGTAAAAGTTCTCCTAGGTAGAAATAAAAGTTCACATTTCATAGGAGAGTTAACAGGGTGCATTTTTCATAGGAGAGTCAAAGTGGGGGCAAAACCTGGGTACCTAACATATAGCATCTAGCACATTCAGCTGGATGCTGCTGCAATATCACTGGCACTAATAATAAGTGATTGTAGGGTGATATTTTTCTTTCTCTAGGACCTTCAAGCATCATGTCTCTGCTAAATTCCCAGGGCTTTCACAGCCAGCCTTTCTAAACCAGTTAACAAGATCCTCCTGCATTTGCTGCCACTCTATAAACCTTAAAGCAGCGGTCCCCAATCTGCAGTACACGTAGCACCAGTGGGACGCAGACAACCTGTCCGTGGTGCACATTAACAGATATATTACTTTATATGACAAAAATTTACTGGTGGTACTTAAGGTTGTGTCGTTTTAAATTGGCGGTGCGCAATCTGTTAAGAGTTTGGTTGGGAACTGCTGCCTTATGGCATTGCTAACACAAAGCGATGCAGCCGCAATGGCTTCTGGACCAGTGGCATCCCTGCGCATCCAAACCTTGGGGATTTTAAGGCCAGTCCGCCCTTGTACAGTACATCACCTGCCTGCCATGAGGTCCCAATTGCAGACCTCTGGCTGCCAATGTCACAGCCCTAAGTCCCAGGTGGCTGTACTCGGTGGGTATCCTGCATGCCTGCGGACAGAGCTGAGCTTCGCTCCCTATTGCTCTGTGCCTCTGTTTGCATGAGTGCAAACGTGAATATGAAGCCGCTCCAGTTGCAATCTGCAGCCTTTTACGCTCCTGTTGCAAAGCAGCCACCGAGCCTGATCGGCGAAGGAAGCCCAGGCCAAGCAAGCTGCCTAGCTGGAACAAAGGCCGGGACAGGTGGCCACCCTACCACTATATTAAGACATCATAACTTTGACTAATTTGTAAACAGTCTGAGAGCACAGCCTTCCTCCCTCCAAAGGGGAGAGCTGTCTCTTTAAACCCTGGGGATATGACCTCTTGTCCTCTCTGTTTATAAGGGAAAAAAAGGGAAGAGAGAGAGAAAGTCAGGCTGCTGGCTTGTTAAAAATCTTCTCCCCCTAGCCCCCCTGCCCTCCCCTTTTGTGATGAAAATGGGGGAAATGCTATTGGTATTCCTCCAGCTTTTGGTTTTGTCATTCATGCTTTGGAAGCAGTGGGGCTTTTCTGTTTATTTATTGACCTGGATCTCTTGTCAACACTTAACCTACTTGTGATGGGGTTTTTTTTAACACCTTGTTCTGCTTGGGTTGATTTGCTGTTCCTGATTTTGGGGGCGGGAGGGGGGGAGCAGATAGAAAAGCTCTGTTGCCCTTTTCCCTTTGCATTGCACAGATCCAGGTCCCACGTGCTATGCGTGTGCATCTGATCTGGCCAAAGCCAGCTCCAGGCCACTTGATTTTCCCAGTTGTGAGAGTTTCTTGACAAGCATTTAATGCAATGTCACTTGATTATTTTTCAGAGCATCCTTCCTAGCACAAGTCTCTGGCAAACCTACCAGGGGCTTTCTCCTCCTCCTTTTCTTACACCTTAGGCATTTGCAGATGATTGAGGTCTCTTGTAACTCAGCTGGGAAATCTCACAACCTCGCTGTAAAGGTGATGTATTAGGTCAATTGATATTAAATGCACCCAGCTAGTGCTTCGCTCTCAACCAGGGTCCCATGACACCCCAAGGTGCCTTGAGATCCTTTCACCAGTGCCCCAGGGCACCATGCCATGTCAGCAGTGTTAGGTGTGCAAACACGATTCACAAGATAAAACCCAGAGATTTCAAATAGAAATCCCTAGGGTTAAAAACAGTCTGACCTGTTGTGGTCTTCTGAGATTATTGCAATAGAATAATTTTTTCAATAATTTTTTCAATAATTTGCTCTTTTTTTTTTTCCTGTTGTCGAAAAAATGAGTCAAAAGTGAAGACCTGGCATTTTCCAAGGAGTGCCTTGAGTCTATCGAGGGGTGACTTGACTCTCAAAAGGTGGAGAACCACTGGTTGAGCTGATGGGGATCTGTGCTTACTTCCTTTTTGTTCTTTATTTCTGGGATCCCAGTTTCTAATGAAGGTCCGGAGGTGCAATAATGATGCAAATGTGGAGTAACAACACCAAGTGAGTAGATTTTTTCCTAATCAGTTCATCACAAAAGAGATGCCGATAAAAGGAAGCGATTCTGCAGCTCGAAGAAATAAAAGAAATGCATCTGCCAATAAATAGAAGAGATCTCAGTCGTACGGGGCTTTCGATCCAGAGCTGATTGGCAGCATGAAAATCTCCTGCTTTAAATGTTCGCTGTGCTGCAAAGGCAGGACCGAGCCTCCAGCTTTAATCTGCCGAGGGGATGGTGCTTTTGTTTCCGATGAAATTTTATTTAGCTTAGGTCCAGTAAAGAATAAAATTTGGAACTTTTTTTAACTCGGTGTCCAACCCAGCAAAAAACCTCTTGTGGGAAGGAGTTTATCTGAAGCCTGTTACAGGACTTGTTTGGAAACCTCCAGAGTTTCTTGTTTAGTGATGAGTTTCTAGTTTCCTGTGAGCTATTTGCGGGTGGTTTTGCTCCAAACTGTTACTTAAAAATAATGCCAAAAAGAAAAGGGGGAGCAGGAGAGGGAACACGTCAGGGAGTCAGATCCCACAATCCTGAATCTGAAGTTAGGGATCTTTTCATACTTTCCCTGCTTTGGCACGTTTTATTTTTCCTTATATTTTGCACATGCCCTAAGCCTTTGTTGGAAACAGTGACACAGAGAGCCAATAAATAAATACATCAGTGAATTTTGCTCGGCTTAGTCAGAAGCTGTAAATGCAGGACTCGTGGAGCCAAAGACAGCTCACGTTGGTTCTCATAAGTGACATTAATCACGTGAAAGGTCCCATACAACTTACCGAAGCATCACATTTCAATCAACCTCTCTACTCCCATGAGTAGCTAAGGGCCTGATTCTGCAAGTATATACAGGCGGCTTTTGTGCTGGGGCTTGGAGTTTGACTGGGGCCAAGTAGGCAGTGGCACAAAGAGTTTTGCTTGAGCCAGCCCCTGCGTGTGCATGCAACATTACAACGTGAGATTCCCATCAAGGATGTGTTGCGTGGCGTGTCCAGGATCATGCCCCGCTTGGTGGGCTCCTTCATCTCCTTTTCAGGCTAACAAACTGCCTATGGGAACTGGGATTCGAATGCACAAAGAACGCAGGGCCAGCCCTTAAGGACATGAATGTCCCTGGTTATCTTAATATGATACCAGCAGCAAGAAGGAAAATGAAACAGGTGATTGATCTGATACCATCAAGCCCTGAAACCACAGTGTGGAAACTGCATTTATGCAGCACCAGATGTTATTGCACCTTGCACCCTTTACGGCAGTGGGAGCCAACCTTTATTTTTGGCAGGTGCACCACAAATGAGCCCCACACCCTTCCCACCTCCCACCCCGAGCCCCTTCCCCACCTGATATACTGCTCTGCTTCCTGCCCTATTGCTACCATGCTGCTTCCTGCCCCTGCACCTGCTTTACGGCAACAATACATTGATCCCAAAAGCTCATCGACAGAGGATTGACCCCGCGCTGTTTTCATACCATTCCACTTGAAAATCTCAGTCGAATTACTATGTGGTATCTGGCCCTTTAAATGCATTTCATTCAGTCGCTGCCTGGGCATGAGGATTAGTGGATGCAGTCCTGAAAAAAGTTATAAGTGGAAGTCAGTTTATATATCCAGTTAAGAGCTGGCAATTAAGGTCTGGGAGGATGTGAGAGATCCCCAGGGAAGAGCAGGGCAGTGAGGAGGGAGGCAGAGGAAGAGGCAACTATACAACAAAATGAAAAATGTTGCAGAAACCCGGGGTTGTGACTCAGCCCATAGCGGTGACTGGCAGCTACTGCCATAACAAGTACTAAAATGACCTTTTCTGTTACACTGAGGCCTATCCCGAAAACAAAGCCCTGAGGAGGATCCAAGGGAAAGGAGAGTGCTTCCCATGCTAGCTGTCACGGCGTGCACAGCGCACACCCGTCGCTGCCTGACCCCTTCACCTGGAGTGCTGCTCTGTGTAGCAGCAAAGGAAAGGTGTGATGTGTGTTGTCCCTTGTCATCCTTCCAGCACCCCTGAGCATCCTTGGCCCCTCCTGGTACCCAGTTGTGCATGTGAATGCTCTACAGCTACCCTTCTTCCCCATAAATACTGATTTACCATCCACTCAAGCCCATGAAAAATGCCATTGGTGAGAGTCCAGCCTTTGCGGCCCCCGAGTTAAGACAAAGCAAGTGGGTTGATGAGCCCAGTCAGCCAGGGGTGCCAGACAGCAATTCAGCTGGCTTTACACATGGGAAGGCAGAGCTATATGCCCCAGCTCCATGTTTCAGCTCTGTTAGGGTCTCAGCCCTGCTGGAAGAGGGGAACTTCACAGTCCCAATGAGCTGAGCATCTAAACAGCATGGGCAGTGGAAGGGGAATTGCCTTAAAACCTGGCAGAACTGGGCCACCCACACCTAGTTCCCTTGTGTAGGAGCAGGGGGATGGCATTTGGCCTGTGGTTCTCACGCTCACGCCTTCCCACTTGCATGGCTGCATCAAGGTATGAATTTCCAGCAGCTGCTTCTTGCTTTAAGAGCCCAGGGGGTTCTCGGGGGATGCACCATAATGATGGTGTTGGCCCAAGGGGGTTTTACTGTACCTGGAAGGGAAGGTCCCTATCTTTCCTGACCTGGAATGACTTGGTGTAGTTGAGGGTGGAGATCTGCCCCTTGCACTGCGGGAGTCTGCTAAAGCCTCCCAATGGGAGGATCTCGGCTACATGTCTTATGGCAATGGGGGATTCCTCTCGGGCTTTCCCTCTAGCTTGCTCCTATGGCTTTTTGGCTAGGGGCAAGTGAGACTACGGGGCATCTGAACCCCAAGGCCTCCAGGCTTGGGGCTTGCATGTAGGATGCCTGGGAGACAGGATACTTACCAGTGGTAGCATCACACAGACCTGAACAACTGAGCTCTGCTCAGTCGATGGAAGTCGGAAGTGGCTGATTTGGCCTGAGACACAAAATTTTAAAAAATCATTGTGTCTTTGAAAACCTCTTCTGATACTAACTGCAAGCTGACAACCTTGGTTTCCTCTTTTCTAAGATCCTAAGTCTTCCACAGAAATCCAGCTGGTGATAGCAGGGCTTGGGGATATGGCACTGACTTGTGAAAAGAAGCGATACCAGTTCAGCAGTGCCATTGATTTACATGGCGAGCCAGTCACCTCCCCACCCTCTGTCTTGAATTCCCTACCTATAAAATAATAAATCAATGATTACTATAAAATAGTATATCTTGACTTCCCCATCTATAAAATAATGTAAATCCATAATAATCCATCATAATTATAATAAATCATGTAAATCTATAATAATAATAATAATAATAATAATAATATCTACCTACCTTAATGCCTGCTGTTCCAGTAGCACCCAGGCCTGACTGAGACTGGGATCTGAGCTCTGTGCATAAGGCGAACCAGTCCCTGCCTTAAAGACAGACAAAATGTGGAAAGGGGAGGACATAGATCTTAAGTGATGTGCCCAGGGATAGAGAACAAGTCGGGGGCAGAGGTGGGGGTAGACTCCTAGCTGCTCTGCTGCCTGTTGGCTTTAACACAGGGGTTATTTATTGCTCATGAAATACGTCAAGCTTCTTGGATGCAAGGCGTGGTGGAAGGACACAGGGCAGGGGTTTGCTCAGCATCCTTCTTGCAAAGGACAGCAGGTCTTGGAAATAAAGGAAGTTGAGGGGGTGCCTTTTGGATCCTTTGGTGTGAAAGGGGCCTTGCCTGAGCTGCCTGCTCTGCTCCCATTGCAACACATGCTCACTGCAGAGCGGGGCAAGAGAGGGTTGCATCGGGGTGTTTCTCATCCTTGTTGCAGCAAGCTTTGTTGGCCTGTAAATCTGCCTGCCTTCCTATCAGCTTATCCCCTGAGGAGCCTGGCTCTTCTCCTCCCCACAATCACGCAAGGCCAGGAGGGAGCTCAGGAGTCCCTCCAGTCCATCCCCTTTCTATCTCCCCACGATGCGCACCGTTCTTTGGCAGTACAATGCAGTGAGCGTAGCTCGGTGAATGCAGCACAGCATGCACTGCCTGTGCCATGGCTAATCCAAACTCCCTGCCCTTGGAAATGGGATCTGCTCTCCCCCCCCCCCAAGACACACAACAGGCCCCAGTAGAGATTGAAGGGGCCGCTCTTATGAACAAACAGGGTTTGGCCTGGCTTTAAATTGCACTTTCCTATGCCTTGATGTAGCAGCCAGGTTGGTTCCCTGTCCTCCCTTTCCACTTACCCTCTCACCACCGTCACAGCTCTAGTGCCTACTCCTTTCCCAAGCTCCTTGCATCAGAGGGGCTCAAAGGGGGTTCTCTCTGCCCCAGAGGTGCCACATATGTGGGGGCCTGACGACTCTGCCTGCCTCCCCCAGGAAGACGGAAGTCACCTGAAATGTGTAAAACTTTCCACATGTCCATCATCTTAGTCCTCCTCCCCAGCAAAATAAAAGTCAGTGCCTATGCTATGATCCACCCAGCCCTGGCAGGCAGAGGGAAAGGGATGGAGCAGGGATGGTAGCCGGTAGCCACTTGGAAGAAGGGCCGTGGGGAAGCAGGGGGGTTGAGCAAGCCTTTGATTGGAGTCAGGCATGTGATGTTTGGCAGCACTGGGCCCTTAAAAAAATTAATAAATAAGAACCAGCTCTTTGAGGGAAATAGGGCAGCACTGGCCTAGATTGAGCCAAGCCCCTGAGCTGTTGAAGCTAATACCACCTTTGCTCCCGCATCGCTCTGGCCCGCAGGATCAGGCCCAAAGTGGCCAGGGCTAGCGTAAGAGCTAACCAACTGCAGCGTTATTTAGCAACCTTAACTGCGCCAGGCATGGAGGCTGTTTGGCATCAGGCTGGTGTCTTCATAGTTAATTAGTAGTGTAATTTAAAAAAAAAAAAAAGGTGGGTTTAGGAATTCACAGCAGTGCTGGGGCTGGCCAGGAGATAAATAGGATGGGGGGGAGGGGTGTTGTGTGTGTGTGTGTGTGTGTATGTGTGTGTGTGCTCTGTGTGTACACACACCTAAAGTGGATTATCTCCATCCTGGCTTAAAGAGCAGCTGAAAAGAGGAGAGGGAAAGCGAGAGGGGCTGGCTGGGATCCTGCAGGTAAAGCTGCTTGTGCTTCCTGGATGGGAGGGGCAGGTTTCATCCCTTCCAAAAACGCCCTTCCCCAATCGGCTCGCAGGTGAGGGACCCTGGGGAGACCCCCTGCCTGGCACGGGGGGGCAGAGCAGGAGGGTGAGCAGTTCCCCTGGAGAAGGCAGAGAAATCCCCTCCTTGGAGGAGGCTCCGTGCATCCGAGGGGGACCCGGCACGGCCGGGCAGCGGGGAGGGGGCACGGGGCCAGGCGTGTCCCGGTCGCGTGGGGGGGGGGGTGGATATACACGTGTGTGTATATATGTATGTGTATGTGCGTGGGCATGTATGCCTGTGTGTATATATGTGTGCGGGGGGGTGTAGATATATGTGTGTATAGACGTGTGTTTGTGTGTGTATGGATGTGCACATGTGTGTGTCTATGTATACGTGTGCGCGCGTGTGGATGGACGAGTGTGTGGGGGTATGTGTACAGATGTATGCGCGTGTGTGTATGGCTACGTGTGGCTGTGTATTTATATACGTGCGTTTGTGCGTGTTTGAGTGTGCGGGTGTACACACATGCCTGGGTATTTAAGAGAGATACATATATAAGAAACGCATAGATGTATATACAACACGCGTATAGACAAGAAACACGAGTATACATACTCACGCGCACACGCACAGATACACACTCATACACATCGATATATAAATATGTATGTGTATATATCTGCGTGTGTGTGTGTGTCTTGTCTCAGCCCAGGCATGGGTGCCATGCTGAATTAAAACAAGGAACCTTCCTTTTGATTTAAAACCAATCCCCGGACCCAGCCTTTCTCCAACCAAATTATTATCCTGATTTTTTTAAAAGCGATCGGATTTTTTTGGGGGGGGTAGTGTCGGTCCCTGGGGTTTTCCCCTCGCCCCCGGGGGAAAGCATCACCTTCCAGTCCCCCTCGCCGTGCCCTGCGCTCCCCGCCACACTCTTATTGTTCACAATCAGCCCGAGCTCGGCTCCCGGTCCGCACCTTGCTCTCCCCAGGCAGGGGGAGCGGGACGGGTGTCCTCTGCTTCACACCGGCTCGCAAATACAGCTGTTTTGCAGGCAGATGTCCCGGAGGAACGAGGATGGAGACCCTCTTCCCCATGACAAGCGACCCCTGCTTTCATATATATATATATATATATATATATATACACACACACATATATATATATATATATATATACACACACACACATACGTATGTACATATATATTTATATATGCGTGTATACACATATATCTATATTGATATATGTGTGTGTATACAGATATCTGTATAAATGTGTCTGTATTTATAGATGCGTTCTTTTACCTATGTGAGTTCTTAGGGTGTCGCTCCAGAATAAACCTTCAGCTTCGCCCCGTTCTCAGCCCGCCCCGCCCTCCACGCCGAGATAACTCGTTCCAATTCGGAACGTTGGGACACGGGGTTTGGAACGTTGGGACACGGGGTTTGGAACGTTGGGACACGGGGTTTGGAACGCCGGCACACGGGCGAGACAAAGGGATCAGGGCTGTTTGGGGGTGACCAGGAGGGTGAAGCGATGTCTTCGCCCAAACCCAAATGCAATCCATGCCGTTGTATAAAAGAGTTGTGCCGGGATCGATCCCTCTGGGGAGGTTGGAAAGGGCTGATTTTTCCCTGCTCATTGGAGAGCTTCGTATGTTGCTGGAGAGATGATTTGGGGGGGAGGGTCTGGGTTTGTGTGTGTGCAAATCCTCTTTTTTTAATGAAAAAAAAAAAGGGGGGGGGAATAAAACAGCCCCAAAGAAAGTTTCTGGAAAGGTGTTTGGAGCGCATCAGCTGGGGAGGAGCAGGGGATGGGAGAAGAGAGCGTGAAAGTTTCCAAACCACCACCCCCAAAAAGAAAAAAAAACTTCACACATTTATGGATTTATTTTTTTTCTTGCATTTTTAGTCGCTTCCACCCAGGGAGTGAAATCCGGGCAGGTTGTTATAGCTACCCAAATCCGCAGGGGTCCCCCTGTCTATTTATACCCCTTAAATCTTCCTCTCCACCCCCCACCCACCCTTTTTTTTTAAGCTACATTTTATCCGTGGCTTGTGGGCCAACGTGCCCCTAATGACTATTAAAACACTATCTCTTTGCAATTAGCTCATTCCTGCCTTAGCGTTCCTGATTGACAGAGGAAGCTGGAGCATCAGAATTCTCCCTTTGGCAATAAGTGCTGATTGGGTCCTTTTAAAGAGAGCTACTTCAAACTTTTTTTTTTCTTTTTCTTTTTTTTTTTTTTTTTTTTTTTTAATATTTGCCTTCAGTGTCTTGGCTGAGAGAAGAGGGTTTTTTTGCGTTTTTTTTTTTTTTTTTTTTTTAACCTCTCTTGAGATTTTTGCTTGAGAGGAGTAGAGGAAGGAAGAGAAAAAGGATTTACCTGGCTTGGGCTTGAGACTTGGCTTTTCTTTTCTTTTCTTTAATTATTTTGTATTATTATTGTTCTGATTACTGACATCCATCATCATACCTCAGAAGAAAGAAAAGTTTTGGCAACTCTGGTTTCCCCCTTCCAAAAAAAAAAAAAAAAAAAAAAGAAGAAAAAAAAAAAAAGGGCAACAAAAAGGGACATTTTTTTTTTTTATCCATGGCCTCTTTTGGATATTTCCTGTTTCTTTGTGGGTTGAGTCAAGCGATGTCAAGTTACCCAATCTGGTGGTAAGTTTTATTTTTCTTCTTCTTCTTTTCCCCCCCTCGTTTGAAAGGGTATTTTCTCCTCCTGCGCTTTCCTGACCTGGGAGATGACTTGATAGACCCCATCCGCTGCCACTGAGCGGGAGAAGCGGACTTGCTCCAGTGCCAGAAACTTTCCAGGATCCGCGTTTCACCTCTTTTATTTATACATCCATCCCTGTGTTTATTTTGACTGGGTTATACCTGATCTCCCCTTCTCCTACTGTAGAGCAGAGCGCGGGCGAGAGGCACACACGCAGATCCGAAAGTTAGTTGTTGTTTTTTTTGCCCCTTCAAGTCCTTTGATCCTCTCCTGCGAGGAACAAAAGGCACGGAGCGAATTAAAGAGATAATGATACAAGTTGACATGAGCATTTCAAGGTGCTTTCGAGCTAGTCAGGTGGAAGGGAGCTGGGGGAAAGGATGAAAAACATCGCTCCCCTTTGCTTTGAGGAACATTAAAATTAAAAAAAAAAACAAAACACAACAACCCAAGAACAAAAAAAAAAAAAACCCCCGTAGGTAAGACAAGATTGAACAACCTGAGCTGGTTATGTAAAGGGAAAGAAGCGGGGTGGGAGTGGAATGGAGAGGGAATTGGTTGGGACTGGGATTGGGGCGGATTATAACACTATACTATGCTGTGCTCTGCTCTACAATGTATTGAATTATCGTATATTGCATTGCATTGCAGTATAGTATAGTATAGTATAGTATAGTATAGTATAAATTTCATTCCATTGCAGTATAGAATAATATAGGCTATTACACTGCATTGTATTTCACTGTATTGCAGTATAGTGTAGTAAGACATATGGCATTGCATTTCATTACACTGCATTTCAGTATAATAGAGTATATAGTACGGTATAGCATAGTATATGGCATTGCATTGCATTGCATTGCATTGCATTATATTATATTATATTATATCTTGCATGTCATTGCATGATATGATATGATATTCTGGGTCACGCTCGGACGACAGACACACGGATCAGGCCCGTCCCCCCCGGTCCTGGGCGCTGCGGCCCAGGCCCAGCTCTCAGAGCCGAATCAGGCCCGTTGTCCCGGGGCAGCGATGGCCCCGACAGCGGGCTGCAGGCGCAGGGCCCGAGCCGGACCCGGCGCGCCTCTCCCGGGGTAACCCGCGGACAGACGCCGCGCGGGCTCCGCGCTCTCGAGGGAGCCCGGGGGGCAGCGGGCGGGTTGCACCTTTAAGAGCATTTCAGCAAAAGGGAATAGGAAAAAAAAACCAGGCCGTGGAAGTGCGCGGGGCCGGGAGGCAAGTCGGTGCACATCGGTGTAATTACTGCGGCGGGCACGGATGGAGGAGGGAAACCCCGGCCGGGGGGTCGCTGCTGCGGCCGGGCTCCCGGGGAGGGGAGGCAGAGCCTGGGCACGCACACACACATGCATGCACATACATGCACACACGCATGCACAAAGAGGCGCACGCATGCATACACACCCACACATGCACACGCACACCCACGCGCAGGAAAGTGTTGCACACCCCCGCTGACTCCCCCTTAGCTGGGCCAGGGCTTGCCCCAATGTGTCCCCCCGGGCCCGGGTGTTAAACCCGGTCTCTGCTGCGGGGTTAGTCGTGCCCGCCCGACGGGCTGGGGCTCCGCAGAGCACTGCTGCTCCTGCCCCCCTTCATTGCAAGGGGAAACAAGGCAGCCTTCAGCGCCTCTTGGGCACATCAGGACAGCACTGCCCTGGGCTGGGGGGGACCTGCTGGGCACCGGGGCAGAGAGCGGGCCCCCATGGGGCAGAGAGCGGGCATGCTCCCCTGCTCCTCTCCCACTTACAGCCTCCAGCGCTGAAGGTCCGGGGAGCTCTGGCTGAGCCTGCGCCCCTCGCCCCTCTGGCTGAGACGATGCCCCTTTCCTCCAAGAGCGTGCCCAGGCCCTGCTCTCTGCCCGGCTGCATCCAGCTAGGGCAGGAGAGGGCCCAGTGCCCTGCCCTCGCTCCATCTCCCTGCCCTTTCAAACCACCCAGGGCACAGCAGGAAAGACCCCAGGAATGGGGGGGGGGGGTGCGTGTGCACATATGGGGAGGAGAGGGGGTACAGGCATCAGTGTGTGTGTTTGTGTGTGTGTTGTGCATATGGGGAGGAGAGGGAGTACAGGCATCTGTGTGTGTGTGTGTGTGCATATGCACATATGGGGAGGAGAGGTGGTACAGCCATCAGTGCGCGTGTTTGTGCGTGTGTGTGCAAGAGGGGAGGAGAAAGGGTACAGGTAGTGTGTGCATGTGTGTGTGTGCACGTGCATATGGGGAGGAGAGGGGGTAGAGGCACGTGTGTGTCTGTGTGGGGGTGGTATGTGTGTGTATATATGGGGAGGAGAGGATGGTAGAGGCACTCTGTGTGTGTGTGTGTGTGTGTGTGTGTGTGTGTGCGCGTGCGCACACATGGGGAGGAGAAGGGGGTAGAGGCACCATGTGTGTCTGTGGGGGGGGTCTGTGTGTGTGTATATATGGGGAGGAGAGGAGGTAAAGGCACCTTGTGTGTATATGTTTGTGTGGGGGGGCATATAGGGAAGAGGTGGGTAGAGGCATCATTGTGTGTGTGTGCGTATGGGGAGGAAAGGGGGTAGAGGCACTGTGTGTGTGTGTGTGTGTGTGCATATGGGGAGGGGAGTAGAGACACCATGCTCAGCTATGTCAGGTATGTCTGAAGCTGGAAACTCATTTGGATGGATGGGAGGGGTGGGGGGGAAGGTAATAAAATGCAAATGTGTTCTTGATAAGACAGGCAACCTGAACACCTGGACTGGAATCATTAAAAAGCGATCTTTTATTCCCAGCCCCGATATAACTTATAATTAGAAACTCTCTTGCATTCCTGATTGGAGAAGGAAATGCATTCCACCGACACCAACATAAATATTCCCTTGTCACCTACCCAGGGGGAAGGAGGTGGGGGAGAAGGCAGGAGGTGGGTGGAAGATCTGCATCTCCACCGAGGAAAGCCAGCAGGATCAAAAAACAGTGGCAGCCCAAAGTTAGGCTCCCCACCGAGCTCTCTCTCTCCCCCACCAGGGTGCATTTTGCTTTCATGCCGTGCTGCTGGCTGGTGGAGGAGCTGGGAACAGGCGGGGGAAGAAGGGGGCTTAATCACTGCTGCATTCCCCCCGCATCTCTCTTGCAAGGTTGGGTTAGCAGGTGTCAGACCCTAGTGCAGGATTTTTAAGTGCATCAGTCTTGATGTACAACCTGCCCTTTGCAAGTGCAGCAGGACAGCACCAGACATGGAGTTGCAAGGAAGATTTGGGCGGGGGGTTGATGTTATGCCTGTGTCCGAAATCCCAGCTTTTCCCCACCCCCACTCCACATTAGGTCTCAGACAGCTGCTTCTCAGGCCCCTGTGACACATTACATATATTACGTGAGTCACTGCTCAATCGCCCAATAAACTTAGGTCCGCCACAGGCGGCACACGCAAAATAATAATCACGAGAGAAAAATGACTATCTGGCTAGCCATAAAAGAGTCAACCAGCTAGAAAGTCAGGGCATGACAATGTGTAACACCTGTGTAGCTGGTTTCTAGCCAGCTTGAATTTAAACATGTAGCAGGGCCCTCAGACGCATCTCACATCCGTGGTATAGAGGTGAACGAAAGATGACTTGCCGCATAGCGCTGAATGGGTAGGACGGGCAATATGGGATGAAGATCTGCACATAAACCCCCAAATCTAGAGCAAAATTCATTCTCCTGTACATACACCAGCGTTGTTTAATTATCCTTCGCCAAGGCGAAAGCTATCTGGGACCATAAGTGTGCCTCCAGGGCTGTGTATGTTCGGTGGTGTTTGTTTTAATAGCCCAGTAAAAAGAAATCCCTTCACTGTTTGATCTCTCTACTTAAACGGCTCTCATCACCATAATATCAAAACACCTCTGCAGAAATAGGGGCACGGATGCAAAAGAAAACTGCTCCAAAAGCGATGCCAAGTGTGTCAGGGACCTGCTCAGTAAAGAAAAAAACAAGTAGGACTGAACCAGCGTTTCTGACGTATGCTTTGAACTGGCCATTGATTACGGGCAAAGCTTCCTTTATTCCCCCCTCTCCCCCCATATCATTTCTGTGAAGGGACTAGATGAGACTCTGGCACAACTTGTTCTTTTGGGTTTTATGTTTTAGTCAAAGGCATTGCCCTTTTCCGTGGGGCTGCTCCCAGGATTTTGAAGTGAGCTCAGCATTATCCCGTGAGCCGGTGCAGGGATCACACCGTGCCATTGCTCCTTCAGTGACGCAGCCCTGAATTCTTGTGCTGGCGCTGGAAGAGCCACTCCACTGACGAGCAGCAGTAGTAGGCTTTTACCCTAGTGGCCCAGGCACAGGACAAGGCTCTCTAGGTTTCTGTATTTCCAGGGCACGTGTCCCCTAGAACTAAAAATGCCTAAAGGATCATTGCACGCACAAATGTAACCACCCCTTGCATTGCTGTTGTATCCATGCACTATAGCACCCGGAGCCCACGAGCAAAAGTGGAGCTCCCCAGCCCAGCTCCACTGCCTCAGGTGTGTGAAGTGCAAAGGGGCAGCCAACAGCAGGTGTGGTGCAAATTAGATTTTTAAAACCCCATCAGTGATCTAATGTGTTATTTGTGCTGAAGGTGATGGAGGGGCATCAGGAGGTCTTGGAGAGGCCTGAAGGATTGCTTTAGGACAGTGGTTTTCAACCTGTGGTCCAAGGACCCCTAAAGGGTCTGCAAAAAGTGACTGTGATCAATCAAAAGCATGTGCCTACCCACACTTACAGTTCAAAGGGGTCTGCCCCTCCATTCACATTTTTTTTAGGGCTCCACAAAATAAAAAGAAGGTTGAAAACCACTGCTTTAAGGAAAAACCAATAACAGCAATGGACACTGAGCTCTTATATATTGAATCTGAATATCGAGGAGATCAGAGGCTGCTAATGCATCAGCCAGCGCTAGGGGAGGTGGGAAATGTGGGTGGGAAAGCAGAAGGTGGCATTAAATGCGTACAGACTTTTAGCTGGAAAGCTCTTTCTTTTTGGCGAGGAAAGGAAAACCAAAGCAGAAAGGGGTAGGGAAAAGAGCACGAAGCGTTTGCCTCCTCTGTCGTTCTGGGTACAAGATGGCCACGTCTTTTCTGGAGAGAGCAGAGTCGTAAAGGCTCAGCTCACAGGAGAGAAGAGGCAGCATGGTTGTATAGCTGAGTATTACCCAGGGAGATGCCGTCTGGGGGCTGCTGCACACATCCATCCTGGGTTGACAACCTACAGTCCACAGGCCTGACCGGGCCCATGAAGAGGTTTTATCCGGCTTGCCAAGCACGCCTTTTTTCTATATCCTGCCATTGGCAAGTTTTGCATGAGAATATGCCATTGCACGGTGGAATCGCTAACAGCTGCCACTTCTGCCACATCTTAGGTCTGAGTAATGCAAATTCAGCCCTGGGATTTTGACATGCACTGCATCACTGCAGAAATGGGGATGATAGGACACGGTGGTGGCTTTCACGTCTCCGTGCCTGGTTCAGGCACGGCTCCTTAGTTCAGCAGAGCTGTTCTGCATCTATACAGGATTTGGGTGTTATTTGGTCAGGCCCTCGTTCTAGAAAGACAGCTGGGTTATTTTTTTATTGCAACTCTATAGGTGCAGATTTCATCTCAGCATGGGCCGTGCCTTAAAGATGATCTGCATTTAGGCTTTGAACTGGGCACGTTGAGTAATGATTGCTATCTGGCTGGTGAGTCAGGAGACACAGAGGGCTGGAAAGTCACTCAGGGAACAGCGGGAGCAGTGTTTGTTGGCATAAGAGCACTTTAGCCATCTCTAGAGCAGCGAACGATGTATTGCATTCACCTGTTTGAGCTCAGCTCCGTTCATCTCAGCCGAGGGCTTTGACATGCCACTGGGGATGGTCATGGCCTTCATTTCGGGTGCTGTCCAGGAGTGTTTCTGCCTGTGGTTAAATAGCTGCTGTGTTCTGCTCTAGAAGGGGCTGAGGCAATGGGCAAAGCAGTCCCTGTTCATAAAAAGTCCCCAAGGGTGATGGCTATGTCTGCAGCCACACCAGGAAGGCCTAGCTGTCAGGTCAGGGCCCTACTTTACCAGCTGCCTTCACCGTATGATTTTCAACAAGGGTGCCATGCAGCGTTTGGTGTGCAAACACCTGTTCAGTGTGCAAGTGCACCGTTCGGTGTGCAAACACATACACGACTCACAAAATCTGTTATGTTTCCATAGGCAAAACCTTAATGAAGGAGAAGCAGTTTCTGAGGGGTGTCTTGAGTCTAAGGAGGGGGGACGGGGGCTTGAGTCTAAAAAGGGTAAGAGCCACTGGTGTCGACATACCCCTTCCCTTGTAAAAATTGCCTAAGGATGCAAAAGGTGGGAGAAACTGAAAGCACCACTATCCCCACTTTGCAGAGCTAGTCCCAAAAGGTTTCCAGGCACCTGGTTCTCACCGAAATCAAGGCTTTGGGTATTTAGGTGCAGAGATTAAGTGACTTGATCGCTGTCACTCATGAAGCCTGTGTCAGAGACAGGAACCGAACCAAGCTGTCTCAAATTCTAGCTGGGGTCTGAGCTGTGAGACCAGCCTCCTTGCAGATCCAGCTTGATAAGGACGTTATCTAATCATTTAAAATGTCATTGCACATCCTGGAGTATGTAGATATAGATATATATATTTCAATTTCAAGAAAACTTTATTAGAAAAAATAACCTAAAAAAAAATAAAATAAAAACCTCATGCAGCCTTCAGTAAAACAAAAAGAGCAAACTGAGTCACAGATAAATGTCCTCTTTCCAAGACAAATAAAAGAAACTTTTCTCTCTTAGAGCCCAGCCATCTTTATAAAGCATCTGTTACAGAGCAGTTCCAGTTGCAGGGATTTGTCCTTCCATCATGCCTTTCACCTGAACATCTCAAAGAACTTTACTAACATTAATTAATAGCATCCTTGGAAGGAGGTTAATGTTGCTATCCCCATTTTACAGATGGGTAAGCAGAGGCAGGAAAGTGAATGGTTGTATCCTGGGGGATAAAATGAGTCCATAGGTGAGCAGGGAATAGACCCAAAGGCAGTGTCCAGATGAGCGGGAACGTGTGTTTCTCTGGGGACAAGTAGCAGTGGCACTCAGTGGCAGTGGTGTTACTTATCCCCAGGGATCACCCATGCCATGTGTGCTCTGGTGCATGGAGGTTACCCAGGTGGGGTAGAGGTAAGGTGTGCTGGTCCCAGCAGCCTTACCTGGGGTCCCGGGGGAGCTGGAGCCGTGGCACTCCTGCAGCAGGGAGCCTGGCTGGTTTTGTGCAGCACATGGCTCTGGTTTTGGGCAGCACACGCTGCTGCCATGTGCGTCACCCTGCTTCTTTTCGGCATGGATTTTTTTGACCCCGGGATATCCTGGGGTCAACCCCATGCCACAATCCTGCGAAGTAGCAGTGCAGGGAACACCTGCATGTGCAGTGTGTGTTGCCGCAGACAAGTGTGCAGTGCCACATCTGCGCTTGTCTGGACATGGCGAAGGAGTGCTACTTCTCAGTCTCATCATTGGAAAGCTGGACTTCCCTGTCCTGCTTTGGAAAAAAATTAATCTGCCACCCAATCCTCAATAAATCAATGCTTAAGAGGCAGGGGGGCCTAGATGATGGCATCCTGGGGTAGGTCTCAAAATACCAGATTTTGGTCTGAGTTTTGGCACCGACCTGCAATGTGAGACCATAGATAGTTCACTTCCCCTTCCCGTCGTCTTCTTTCTCACCACGTGTCTACGATCTAAGCTCTGAAAGGCAGGAGCGGATGCATTCGTACAGCACCGAGCACTATTCTCGATCTGCTCAGCATTGCTGGGAAGCAGGCACTAATCATGGTTGCTTGCAGGTTTGAGTGGGGGATTATTGTTCCAATTTGTTTTCCCATCATATATCTTATAAAGAGAAAAAAGAAGTGGTCTCTTCTGCCATCCCAGAGCAAACAGGCCGAGTCTTTGATTCTCCCCGGAGGTTTTTATGTGCTTCTCCTCGGGGGATGACACTCCTACGTTTATATTCCTCGAGTGCGTGGGTCACATAACCAGACGGAGTTATAAAGCGCTTTATGGGCATAATGACAGCACTTAGCAAACATTACACAAGCGTGTCACCGAAGGGAATCCTCCAGGCTCTGAATCGCGGCGCGCCGCATTCGGACAGCTGAGATTTATCGAGGGGCTGCGGGAGCGTGTGATCTATATTGCTCAGCCCATTGCTGGCAGATAGCGATGGGCTGTCCTGTCCTGTTCCCAAAGCTACCCCACTGGAAAAGGAGTTGGGTCCATGCTTTTGCTTCAGACTTGGAGGGCCAAAGCCTAGAGCTCAAAGGGAAGCTTGGAGCACAAAAGTTCTCCTTCTTGGGGCAAGTCTTTAGCTGCGAGCCTGTATCTCCTGTCCTTTTAGGGGGGTTATAGGTCAAATCCTGGAAGGAATTAGGTGCCTGGCTCCTATTGAAATCGCTGGGGTCTGGATCTGAGTGCTGACCGCCCTGCCAGCAGGTGTTTGGATCCCACGGTTATGGGTATGGCCATACCCACAATTTACCGGGGGGGTTGGTGCTGCACTATAGGCTAACTACAATGGTAAGTGGAAGTGAAGCCATGATATATTCTTCTATAGCAGCTTCTATTTATTACAGGGTAAGACCTTGCACGCGGGCAGTTATGCACGTGAGTAAAAGGCCTTTTCTCTTTTCCCTCGTGGTCAATTGTGCATATGGCCAAGCTTTCCAATGAAAAGCAAATGAAATTTAAACATAAACTCCCTTGTTCTTCACTCTCTAACATAAGGCACTCTTTAGAAGGGCCCTCTGAACCAAAGGAAATTGTTAAGCATCACAAAAGGCACGGCTCTTAGCACTCTTGTTTGTCAACTGCCTATTTAAACTCCCCTTCCCTCTTGAATTAGACTGACAATGAAAGAGCCCTTTGCATTTCTATGGCACCTGCCATCAAAGGAACTTGACACATCCTAGGTCTCCAGAGTTTTTGTACTGGGATAAATAAGATGTGTGGGGATGTGATTTTTTTTTAACTTGAACGTAATACAGCCCCTAGCATGAATACTGTGAGGGCAGAACAAAATTTGCTTTATACCAACATGACTTGCTCCTCTTCGCCTGCAGGGAAAGCTATATTCACTTGAAGCATATTTTGACACAGGCAGACAAAGTTCTTTGGGTCAATATGATATCTTTTATTAAACTAAATAGTTGGGGAAATTGTTCTTTGCAAGCTTTGGGGGTGCAAACACCCTTCTTCAGGCAGAGGGAGAGTGTTTTTACACTTGTGTCCCTTCTGACGTGTCTGTGCAGGGAATTATAGACGTTTACCCAAAGCTGCACTACTTTTGCAGAGCGAAGAAGCCCTTATAAGCACGTGACACAGAAACCCTAGTTAAAATGTTTCTAGAACAGGCATTAATTCCTCACATTACAAATGGCTTTCCTGAAAAAAATGGTCTGATTCCCAAAAGCAAAGCTTTTTGCCTCCAAATGGGCAGCATCATTGATACGTTATTTTGGTGACATCCCCACATTTTTCCCTTTACCGAAACCCATGTTCTCTTGCTGGAAACCTGGTTTCTGGGCAAGATATATATATATGTATGTATGTGTGTGTGTGTGTGTATGTATATATATGTATGTGTGTATATTTATTTATTTAAATAATTGTGATGCAAATTTCAGTAAAAAAAGAAAAACCAAAAATCTACTGGAAAGTTTCAGCGAAAATCTCATTCCGGTTCTGGAAAAGAGGGGGGAGATGTTGGCATTTCAGTAGGCATGAAATTGCTGTCCTGGGTTTTTTTCTAAATGCTATCATAAGAGATTGATAGAGTCAAAATAAAGGCCAGAAGAGACTGTTGGATCATCCAGTGAGACCTCCTATATACCGCAGGCCATGACATTTCACTGAATTATCCCTGTCTTGAGTTCAGTAACTTATATTTGCACAAAGCCTCGGTGGGATTTGGCTTCTGCATACTTTCCAGAAAGGCACCCAGCCTTAATCTGAAGAGAGGCAGAAGTAGAGAATCCATCACTTCTTTTGCTAGTTTGATTCATAGCTAATAATTCTGCTTGTTAAAAAAGTGCACCTAATTTGTAATTGTGTTTGTCCAGCTTTAATTGACTTGTTTCTTGCTGCGCCTTTCCCTGCCTCATGGTGCAGTAATCTCCTTTCCCACAGAGGGAGAACCTGAAGCCTTTACTGTCTTCATCTCCTCATATCACCTATGGTCTTACACACATCTCTGTGTTTCATAGTTTCATAGTAGATAAGGTCGGAAGGGACCTGAGCAGATCATCAAGTCCGACCCTGCCATGATGTGAAGAGGCATCATTCCTGTTGATTCAAGGGCACGCTCTGTGTTTCGTAACACAATTTCCACCTCTCCATTTTATTCTTCCCATCAGTTCTTTACAATCAGATCCTTTCTTTCTTGCTCGGATCTCCTACCATCTCCTTCGCTGCCTGTGTTTTTCTTACTGACCTCTGTTTTGGGATACTGCTTACAGGATAGAGGCTACACACTTTGTTGTTTTTTTTTTAATGGAAGGCAACACTGTTCAGTGCAATTCATTGCACAAGGTAGAAAAGAATCGATTCGGCTTTGAAACAAAGAGCTGTAAGACCTTTCCTTTAACCCAGCTGTTAAGGAGGCCTTCTGCTTCCCAGAAGGTGACCTCTGTATGTTAACTAAAAAGAGAAAAATACAATTATTTGGATAGTTTCTGGATGTACAAGATCCCCCTCTTCTTCTGTAGCAGTAGCAGAAATAATAATAATATGCCTGTTCCTAAACATAATAAAGTTTTTAACGGCACAAAAGTGCTTTGGTTCCCTTCAAACATTCATAGCAAAATCTTTCATTGTTTTGCAATGCTATAATGGAAAGTGAAGAAACGAGGCAGTGGGTACCAGCAGGCAGGGCCTAATCCAAAGCGTGGTGATATCCATGGAAAGGCTCTTTTTTATATCAGTGGTTTCGGAGCAGGGTCTCTTCTGGGGAGCAGCAGCTCTTAGAAGCCCTCTTAGAGGCCTTCCGGTTGTGGCAATGGGTTGGTACTCAGGGGGTGCATCCCGACAAGTGTGCACATGCATTTCCCTAGGGACAAACAGCAGCAGCACATAGTTGTGCCATTCCCTGGGAAATGCTTGTGCATATGCACTCTGGCGTGTGGCAAGTTGCCCTAGGTAGGGCAAGGGAGCACCTGGGCTCCTACTGAAATCACTGGAGTCTAGATCTGAGTGCTGACCGCCCTGCCGACAGGCCCCAGCAGCCTTACCTGGGGTCCTGGGGGCCTCTCCAAGCTGCAGCGGCAGCGATCCAGCATGCAGAGCCTAGCCAGCAGATGCAGCAGGGCCCCACCTGGACAGGTTCTGGTTTGGGGCACATGTGCCACCCCGCCACATGCATCACCCTGCTTTTATCTAGCACGGGGTTTTTTTGACATCAGGATCCCCCAGCATCAAGCAAACCAGCTGCGCTGCAAATTAGCAGCGTGGCAAACCCCTGCACATGCGACACTTGCAATTTGTGGTGCCACATGCCCTTCTGCAGTGCCACGTCCCGCACGGGCATGCTCATCTGGACGTGCCCAGGTGGTCCAAGTTTAATACATGACTCTGCCCCTGTATGACCTTGGTCAAGTCACTGGGGGGTAGATTTTTCTTTTAAGCTCTTAAGACACTTTGGGGGGGCCATGGGGAAGGAGTCAAGGCCCTTTGGAAAATCACACTAGGTGGCCCCTACCTCTTTAGGAACCAAAATACCTTTCAAAATTGGGCCTTCATCTCTTTGCGTTTAGCTGTCTGGCTGCAGGAGAGGAATAAAAGCAGCATTTCCCTATCTTGTAGAGCATGCACAAGGACAAATCGACAAAGGGTGTGAGGAGCTTAGATGCAGTGGTAATGAAGGTCTCATATACTTCAAGTCCCCTGAGCAATAGGAACAGACCAATTGCTTGCAAAGGAAGGGTCATCTCCTAGCCCTCTCCTCCTCACAGCACCAACCACCAAGCATGGGAGCAGTTCAGACCTCAATAACTTGGTAAACTAGCTGAATGTGCACAGCTGTGGATACCTTCATCTCTTCCTGGGTCTATCTCAAAGGAGCCATCTCCAGAGACAATCGTTTAGAAGTTTGAGATAGTTCAGCATTAAGGGAAGTCTGGCTTGCTTGCTGTTGAGAAAGGTTTGTGGTTGTAGGCAATGAAGCAATACAATGAGGGTTTAAGTCTGGGAAGGGAAGAGGGGCAAGTTGAAATCCCACCAATATATTTAGGTAACCGCTCCTATTAGGCACCTAATTCCCTTTGTTTGATTGCAGTGGAGCTAACTGATTTTGCTGGGAGTTGGGCACTTATGCACTTTTGTGGATCTGGATTGCTGTGACTAAGGGATGTCTCGTAGTCTGCAGATGTCCTTAGAGTAGAAGAGCACACCTGGTGAAGTCCCTGAAGGAGGATTTGCAGTAGAAGGAGGATCTCTTCACCCCTGTGTTTGAAACAAAGGGATGAATACAGATCCAGAATACAGACAAGTGACCATTTCAAACCAATGTCATGCTGCGGTCTCATTGGAGTCTCTCTAAGTCAGACTGGTGAGCTGGTCTCTCCAGGGTCCTGCAGAAGCCCGTGAACCGGGCAATGGTGAGTGTTGGTTTTAGATCTGCAGACCCCTGGCTATGTGCAGATACACCACAATCTGCAAAATCCAGTGAAATCTGACTCATGGCTTCCTTGTCTGCCATGCAAATGTTCAGTACAAAATTCATCTATCCATTGTCCGATGTTTTAAAACATAGAATGGAGCAAAGTTTAATGCAGCGATCAAAAAACGCTGATGCAAACTGATGATCTGCTTTGCTGGAGGTATAGGCTTTGGCCAGGTCTGCAGCTGCAGAGTGAAGCAATCAGAAAGAAGTCACTGATGGGAGAGACACCGGGCATCTGGTTATTAATGATCCTAGTAGCTGGAAATAGGAGTGGCTGATTAGATCAGGGCTTATCTCCAAAGCCTCATCTATAGTTGGTATTAGGATTACTGCAACAGGTAAAAGTCCCCATCAGCAGTCCCACTTATGCACACAGTGGAAGCCAGTCCCTGCTCTATGCCTCAGTTTCCCTTCTGAAAAACAGGAGCTTTTTCATAGGGGATGGTGAGGATGAAGTCACTAAAGGGTGGGAGGCAGTCATGTGCTATGATGATGGAGGCCAGATAAACCACCATGGATATCTCGATAGATAGGGATCAGGATGCTGAGGAACCAGAAAAGCTAGTCCACAAGTCTTCCTTGTGTAGGTCAGCTGCATACCTGCTGTTTTAGACTGAAGCTGCTGCTGATCGGGTCCTGGTGGCATCTTCCAGAGAGGAACAGGAGGAAAGATTATGGTTGTTTGATCTCTTTTCCCAGACACTGATGACTGGGTCTCCCGAGCACCAGGACGCTGCTTTGGAGTCAGTGAGACGAAGCCCATCATTTGGGCGTTTTGCTTCATCTCTGGGGATAGCCACATGGCAGCGAGTGCCATGACCGTGGCATAATATAGACATACCCTTGCCAGCTTTCAGTGAGCTGGTTTGGATACCAATAGCAGCTTAGCTGCATGCACATAGAGCTCAAAACCCACCCAAGAAATTGGGCAAATGTAGAGGTGATGAACCATTAGCATCACTGCTAATGGGATCTGACCCAGCATTTAGCACAAAGCCAGCTTGGGTATGGTCCCACGAGCTGCAGGGACCTCAGTGTAGACCTACCCATCCTAAATGAGGCACAGGACTAATGACTGCAGTCCAACGCCATCATATATCTGCTTTCAAGGCCTGCTGGGTTGGGCTGCACAGTCTACATCTTGAGGCTGTTCTTTATGGTCCGAGAGGTTGTTTTCCATCCTGATGGCAAATAATGGTGGAAGTGTCTCCGACACATCCATTCGATCTAGGTACCATGTCTCACCTTCTGTGCCTCTCACCAATGCCGAGCTCCTGTGAGCCAAGTCCTGTCTGCGTTTGGACAGAGGGGGAAACTGAGGCATAAGGTGGATTCAGAGACTTGCTCAAAAACCTGACCAATTGAACCCCCCTCTCCTCCTGACTTCCACACTAGTGTCCTACCCAGAAAATCCTCTTTTCTGCTTGTCCCAGCATCATATCATCCTCCTCTCTCCTAGGGCTTTCACTAGACCTCAAAGCACTTTGCAAAGCAGATCGGCAGCATCATCCCCATTTTACAGCTAGAAAGACAGAGGCACAGAGCAATGATGTGACTTACCCAAGATTACCCCTCAGGTTTATAGCATGGCCTGGAGTAGAGCCCAGGTCTCCTGACTCCAAGCCCAGTACCCTACCCCTTAAGCAACCCTGTATCTTTCCCTTTCCCAGCCTGTGGTTTTTAGACCTGGTCCTGATGCTTTTGTGGGTTTATGGGAAAAAAAAGTTGTGACCTGGCTTGTATTAGCCATGTGCAGGAGCCATGTGCTTAAGGAGAAAGGAGCAGAAAAACAAGGGAAGGGAAGGAGAAGACCACAAGACAGAAGGTCCTGGACGGCTGCGTGGGCAGCCTGCTCTCACTCCCCCCATCCCAGGCTACCAAACCTTCCACCTCCCACGCTGACCCCACAAAAAACACCCCGTAATACATCTCAAAGAGGACCAATTGTTTTGGCAGGTTTTTTTGACTTGGTGGTGGGCAGCGCGTGGCTACCAATGCTGCTTTGTGGCAAACGTCATCGACTGGGAAGAGTCAGGGCTCAGTGTCAGACCTCAATGGCGTGTGGGTGAATCTACCAAGATTGCCCTTCAGATCAGCACGGCCACCCCCACGCATTCAACATTATGAGCAAAGCTCTCCCGCTGCACCCCGAATTATGAAATAGGCTTCAAAGTCAAGGGGAGCTTCAAACCGCAATCAGTGTCCAGTGCTTTTTCATTTGTCATCAGGCTCCCAAAACATTGAGGTTCCCATTGTCAAGCTCTTCTTTGCCACCCTGAAGGTTACAGACACTTCAAAGGGAAAGAAGAAAGCCAACTTTTTTTTTCTTCTCACCTAATCATCAGATGCCAGGAACCGGTGCTTGCAAAAAAAATCACCAGCGACAATGAGACTTGTGATAACATCCTAGGAGGTGACTACTTTCATAGCAGCATCAAGACTTTGAAATGGCCGCGAAGGTAGAGCTGCGTGTGGTTTCAGCATGCCTTGTCAGTTTATCTGGCTGCAAAACAGAGCAATTACTTCTTTTGTTTGCTCCTGTTTTTCTGAGAGCTCCTCACCGGAGCCGGCCTTAGCTGTCCTAGATAGCTCTGCACATCGTCCATCTGTCTTTTTTTCTTTCTTTCTTGCCATCACCACAATGACGAAGGATTCTTGTCGAGTGTGATCAGACCCCTATGCCCAGACAGCTTGATGACCCTTTTTGGAGACTGTGGACTCTCCTGTCTCCATAATGCTGCCGTTCCTGTCTTGTCCATTGATGTCTCTAACTCCTATAAGAGGACCTAGTTTCAACACTTCACTTGTCTCTTTTCCAACCTGTGTCCACTTTTTCTTCACAGAAGTATAGAAAATTAGGGTTGGGAGGGACCTCAGGCGGTCATCTAGCCCAGCATTTCTCAACCTGTGGGTCACGACCCAAAACTGGGTCACAAGAATATAGGAAAGGGTCACGACTTTGAAAATGGATTCTCCTTTCAAGGAGAAAAACATGGGAAACCATGGCTTTTCCCTTGCAAGCTGGTGGGGTTCGGCTGCTTTGGGCCCTACAACCCCACCCCACACCCTCCCTCTGCCCCACACACTGCGGGGGCAGGAGGTTGGGAGTGATGGGATCTGGGTTGGGACTGGCTATCCATGTTTACAAATGGGTCCTCGTAGAAAAAAGGGTGAGAACCACTGGTCTTGTCCAGCCCCCTACTCTAGGCAGGATTATCCCCAGGAATTAGTGGACTAATTAACATCTTGAAAGTCCTACTCTTGCCCGGGCCCAAAAAACTCAGTGGGCATCTTCCTATTGACTGCAGCAGACTTTGGATCATCCTCTTGGTCTGGTGTCTTAAGCCTTTAAACTTCTTACGCTTTTGACCCGAACCATTTTGACTCTGACCAGCAAAGCCAGGCTTACCTTTAAGGATCTCAGCAGTTCCATTTTCAGTGGATGTGTTCACAAGTTTTTAAGTGCTTAGTAGAAGCAGAGAGCTCAGGAGACAGCTTTCTAAAACAGGGACACTACCATAATTTGGGGCAAGTCCTAGCACATTTTTTTGGGTACTACTAGAATATATATAATAAAGATGTCTATAAGTGTGTGGGGGGGGGTGTCCCATCACTCCTCCCACTGCAGGATGGGGAGGATCCCAGCTGTTTGGGTAGCACAGAGCAAATTTTGGCCAGAGGCCCTTTTCTGGACAGGCTGCGATTCCAAAATCGGTGACATCTCCAGTCACCAGAGAAGGTTTGGTGCATTCGGGTAGGCACCGTGCCCACAGCTCAGTGTGTCACTGGTACCTGCCTCTCCCAGTGTGGTCCAGATGTTAGGTCTTCTGCAATCAACTCTGCCAACCCTGGGGTTGACCAAGATGAGAGCTGGGAGAAAACCCATGGTGGAACAGCTATACCAGGAGGGAGAGTAAGGAGACCCCCATCCCATGTTACCCTCAAGACCAAGCCTGGGTGGTGATTTGGAGATTGCAAGTAACCTGCTATCCTGGATATTTCAAGGCCCTCCTCATTATAGAAGGCTATATGGTTTGTAGATCTGCAAAGGCACTGTTTCTTCTTGCTGTGCCCTATTATGTAGGACACTAGATGCCCATATTAGTCCCAAATTTGGCCTGCTCCAGTCATAAAGTGGGAGGCACCTCCAAAAAGGTGACCAGGCTCAGAGGAAATGGGAATTGCCCTTGCTGGCTACATAGGGGAGAACTGTGTTTGAAATGTTTCATAGACTCATGGAAAGTTAGGGTTGGAAGGGACCTCAGGAGGTCACATCTAGTCCGACCCCCTGCCCCAAGCAGGACCAGCCCCAACTACATCATCCCAGCCAAGGCTTTGTCCACCCGGATTTTGAATTGTATTTCCTGGCTGCATTCAGGTTTCCAGGAGAAAGGTGTGAGCCAGTACAGGGAGTGAATGGCAGGGGGAGGTTTGTCCAGGGCTCACTTGTAATGGGTCCAGTTTTCCAACCTGGGTGACTCGGTTTACACAGTTTAGGTCTCCAATGGCAGAGTAAATCAGGAAGTTTGGGGTCAGCCACTAGATGCCGTAAGATGTCAGTAATTTTGAAAAGAAGGTGGCCTAGGAGCAAGGGTCAGTGTCCTTCATTGGGGAGTACGATTCCAGGTGCAGTTTCTGGCTCCTGCTGCTGGACCTATCACTGTCCCACCCTCTGCCTTAGTTTCCCCATCTGCAAACTGGGGAGAAGGATCCTTACTTCCCTTTCGTCTGGAGATTAGAAGAAGGTCCCTACTCGTTAGAGCAATCAGAGTCAGGAGCAGCACTTTAACATGGTGTTTGACTGATGTATCAGAGAGGTTATAGTACATGGGACTGGTGATAGCAGAGGGCAGCACTGACTGGGTTATAAAGATGGGAAGTCTTATTTTCCCATCTAATTGGTATTTCTGCCAACTGGCATTCATAAAGGTTACGTGATGGGGCTGGTCATTTCTTCCTGGCCCCGTGGATCAACCCAAATCAACACAGATGTCATCTAGAAGTAGTAAGCAAAAGACCAAATTCAGCCCCAATGCCAGGCCTACGGCAATTGAAGATTGCTGCCTGCACTCACTAGCACCGAAGCCGAGTTGATGCTGGCCCGTGGAGCCCCTCCAGAACCACTTCCACGCGGCAGTGAATATTGGCGGGCGTCCTGCAGATGCCGACAGGCCTCAAATCGCACTGAACAAGGCCTCTTCCAGCAGGGACTCATCCTCCTCGTTGTCTGGAGGAATCTGCCAGCATCCCCAGGAAGCTGCTGAAGCCAAGAACTTAAAAAGACTCAAGGAGGATATTAACATTGCTATCAGGAATATCCAGCATTGTCATCATGAATGGCAATGAGTGTTTTGGAAGGGATATAAAACGTTGTATTTCAGGGCTTATGCTAAACTCGGTTGGAGATTATAATGAGACCTGCGTGGAAGGAGCTGTTGCCAAGGTTGTAACTCTTATTGTAGGGTACTTAATGTCTTCCTCTGATGCAGCTGGTTCTGGCTGCTGTCAGAGACAGGCCATGGACAAGGCGGACCCCACTGTTGGTCCAGGGTGATGCTTCCTATATTCCTATGGAACTGGAGCCGGTTGTCTCCTGCAGGGTTTAAAGAAGTATCATCCATGCCTGAAAGGGGTTTCATGGCCTTGGTAACCAAAGCAGTGAAATAACAGTGGTGGGAGCAAAGATGTTGTCATCACAGGAGGTTTCTTAGAAGAGGCTGGTCTTCTGGGATGGATTAGGAACAGTGCATCCTGCATCTCTGCATGGGTTTGGAGTAGATGACCCTTGAGGTCCCTTCCAACCTTCTGCTTCTGAGACCAGCTCACAGTTTGCCGGTGGCCCTTTACAGCTCTGATCGTGGCACGCGGGACTGCAGACTCGTGGCGACGTTCCCCAGTACAGCTACTCTCTTAATGGAGAGATGCTTTAGATGAAGAGAATGAGCTCGGAGGAGCATTGGACCTTCCTAGAGCTCTTACGGCTGGAGCCATGCAGATTTCCTGCAGGCTGCTTGAAGCTGCAGACGGTAGGTCATATCCCGAGGTGGTGGAGAGCTAATGTAGAGGGTGTAGATGTAACCTGGGAAAACGTGTTAGTGCCACGTGGTGATGATGGAGTAGCAGAGGAGGTTATAATGGAGCACCAGTGCTCTGGAAGCTCCCTTTTTGTTTGGCTTCCCAACCACAGGCAAGATTTTGGGTTTTCCTTTTGGAGGGAGTGATATATTGCACCAGCGACATCTCTCCCAATCACGCAGTCCGTGCAATCAAAGATAACATCTCCTCCCGAAAAATTCCTCGCCTCTTGAATATTTCCTGGACCGTCACAGCTATAATATTGCTCCAACGCTACCGCAGCATTCAGCCCATGAAAGGCATCATAGCCAAAGTGCTGGCCTCAGCAGTATAAACCTCAGGACATTTGTAACGTGCCACGGAGAAGCAAATCCTGGTACCCTTCGCTGATGGGAAATGAACAGGACTTATGAGCTACTTGGAGCTCACATTGCCAAAGTAAGAAAGCTGCAGTAAATCCACATAACTCCTTGGAAATCACCATGAGCTCCTCTGGCCCACATCTGTTTAGTTCATTTTGTCTTTGTACTCACTGGGCTTTTTTCCCCTTTTCCCATTTACCCCCTTCCCCATTTTCCTTTTTTTTTTTTTTTAATTTTGCCACCAAAAGACGTGTGTGTGTGTGTGTGTGTGTGTGTGTGTGTGTAGGAGGGGGAAGGCCCACAGGAGGCTGTAGGAAGGAAAAAGGTAAACCCTACCTTTTTATGTCTATATCGTGAATTAAAATCACAACAGTTTCCAGTTGGGGGAAAACCCCAGGATTTCCTTTGAAAAACATTGACAAGCTGTCATGGAGATGGATATTTTTTCACTCATCTTTCCAGCATGCCCCGCTCTCCGCTCCAGCCTGTTCACTGCTCCTTGCTCAACACATTTTCCATAGCATCATTTATGAAGAATGGAAAAATACCAGATCTGAAAAACACGTCCCTGCTTTGGAGAGAAAACGGATGAGATGCATGCACAGGGAAGCCAGCCCGTGTCTAGTCCTGTCTTCACAGACTGCAGGAGCTGAGGCACAGAGGTCTGGATCTACGGAAGAGCTCGGGGGTTTAACTGCCCTTTTAAACCTCCTTTGCAATGGATCAGAGATGGGCCCATTTACCATCCGTGGGGGATATATCGAAGCACCTTATGAGCCTGGAATGGGTCCATTGGTGTTGCTTCAGTATTAGATAGAAAGACCTCTGCACCAACGCCAGCATCCTCTCTGCGGCAAAGATCATGAAACATCAGCTCCACTGGGCTGGCCACTGCATGCATGACCCATGGAGGACAAAGGAAGTGCTACTAGGTCACCCTGAAAAGATACCTTCAGAAGAGCAGCATCAACCCTACAAATTGGGAAGTGCTGGCGGGTAACAGGTCTCAGTAGCGCTGCACCATACAACCAGCTACAGCCCACTTCGAAGAGGACCGTCTTGCTCTGGAAGCTGAGAAATGGCAGAGGAGGAAGAAAAGTGCACAACTTCCTGGCCAACAGTTGTGCCCCCCACCCACCGCAAGGCACCACTTGTCATATCTGTGGAAAAACTTGCAGAGCACGGACTGGACTCCTTAGCCATCTTAAAACTCAGTAATCCTCCCCTGGCAGACATCGTCGTCATATTGATGTATCTAAGTATCTAACTCCAAAATTTAGGCCTTCAAAATCTTCCAAGGGCTGCTCCCAAACTCTGGACCTTTCTTCCTCCTGGAGGATTTGAACCCACAGCTTAAAAGCTTGCTCTAACCATTAGGCAAGAGTATTCTAGAGCAGAGTGTACTACTCACTTTCTTGTGTTGAAATTAGTCTTTGTATAAAGCAGTTAAATATCCATTAGTCTATGGACTGGGACCTAAGCCTTCTACCCAATGGGGTTCCTAATCACTTGGTCATAATAAGTCTCTCACTGACCCATGAATATTTAACCATTTTATGACAAATGGAACAGCTTGAACAGGAGCGATTGCAAAGCCACCCTCCAGACTGCCCTCCAGCCACGTAGTTGGGAAATATCCCTTCAAATCCCCAAAGGCCCAGCTGACACCTTGGTTTCCCACCTCCCGAGTGAATCCTCCACCACCAGACTATTGGGAATGAGCCCTAAGAAGTGAAAAAAGGCTGATTTGGGCATCTAACCCAGGAGATGATTCATGGCCAAAGTGCCCAAATGGAGGGACGTGCTTTTGTTTTCCGTTGGATTTTGTCTGGCTTCCTGATCTAGGGTGGGTCTTGTCTAAAGAAGCCTTCAAAACCTAGTGTTTCGTCCGTGGGAAGTGTCATACACATTGCAGTTAGGTAGCTCTGCAAGCTGTGCGTCGTTAAACTGAACGGGCTGAACTCTTTAGGTCCCTTACAGCAAAGCGGGGTGCAAGCTTTTTGGGCAGGTGCGCTACAAATTCGCCTTGCACCCGCCCTGTTTACCACTCCAATCCTCTCTCCCTGCCTGATCTGCTGCTCTGCTTTCTGCTATCTACTGCTGTCCGCTCTCTGATATGCCACACGTCACACAGCTTCTACCTGGGCTGCGGGCATTGGAGAGAAACATGCAGCGTGTCTCGTGTAGGCCAGCCTTTCTCACTGTGCGTGGTAGCCAGATTAGAAACCAGACTAGCCCAGAGCTAGCTGGGACGAGCCTCAGCTCACGTGCAAGGAGAGCGGTGTGGTCTATGTCACGTCCGTCAGGCCCAGAAGCGAGGGTGCTGTTCAGTGGGGTGTGCTGGTACCTGTAAAAATAAATGCATTTTATTGCTGTTCGTTAGGTACGGATGTGCCAAGGGGCAGTGATTGGCTTGAGGGAAACCTTATTTTCCATCAGGAATGCTGTCTCCTGTCAGCAAAATCTTTCTCGGTGCTTCTTTCCACGATGGGGGAGACTCGGCGAGGTCTGATAAGTGCCTGGACATTTCAGATGCTTATCTGAATTAGCCAAGGATCCAGTGTTTGCAAAATTCAAATGGAAATTTCCCAAAGAGCAAGGCCCTCTTGTGAAATGTTCATTCCTGCTGCTTTGGTGCCTTAGGCGCTAGGGGAGATCTTAATGACTCCCGTGACCATCGAGAGCCAAATGAGTCTAAACCCTTAACAGCCCGATCGTGTTGTGCCTCTTGCACAACATCATCTCCAGTGGCGGGGTAACCTTCAAGCTTTGCCTTAGTGTGGCACACAGGGGTTCACATTGAGCCTAGTTCTCCACCACTTGGTGTCTGAGTTAGTCACCTAGGTGCAATATGCTACCAAACTGGAATTGGTCCTCATGTATGCTAATGCCCCTGTTGATGGTATAAAGAGGTCTTGACGTGGGTGTAAAGGTGATTCGTCTGCTTTACTTTACTCCACACAGAGGCTCCTTTATTCTGCCAGAGCAGTGTAAAGGGGCACATGGGTCAATGAGAACCTGGACCAAAAAACTGCACAGAAAACATAGTTAAGGTGAGCATCTATGGTGCATTTCCTGGGCTGTACCAGGGCATTTATAGTGCCCTGGTAACTCTCCTGGTAACTCCTGGGGGTCCACAGACCATGTCTGAGGGATCTGCAAAAGATGACTAAGATCAATCCAAAGTATGTGAATACCCACACTTACAATTCAAAAGGGTCCGCAGCTTCATTCAACATTTTTTAGGGGTCTTTAGATGAAAAAAGGTTGAAAATCACTGTCCTGGAGCCCTTCCTCTCAATCAACCAAGGGCTAAATGCAGGTCTTTGCATATGGCAAAATCCCAGAGTAGGGGACACACGGAGATATTACTTTCTGCAGGAAATTTTCAGTGTTGCAGTTTCTTCTTTTAATGCAAAGAGCTCATGCTATGAACTCAGCTTCACAATTTTTTATTTTTTGTGTGAATTATCTTCAGTGGCAAAAGCCAGATATGTGCAAAATGTAGCTAACTTCAGCAGGGAAATGAGGAGCCTCTCTCAAAATGAAGGGCATTTCAAGGGCATGCCTCTCGTAGCCATCTGAGAACTAGAACGCGATTGAAAGGGAAGGGGCAGCAAAATGCATCCAAATGCAGGGAAAAGAAAATGGTCAGGACCCTCTGAAGTAGGGAAACAACATTTTTAATATAGCAGCTGCCAACAGATCTGGCTTTAGACTTTCTGAACGTGACAACAGTGCTTTATAGCAATATTTAAAACTCATTGACAATAGACACGATCACTCACAGGGCTACAAAGCAGGACACGGACCTTTCCCAATCTTAAACAGCAGTTGTTAGCAACCTTGTTGGCTATCTTGCCAAGGATGCCAAAGAAAAAGGGGATCATGAGAAGTAACCTACCCTATCGTTACGCGAGAGTGGTCTGTCTGGTCCTGGCTGAGACAGATTTAGGAGCTAGGGCAAGGCAAGTGTCCATTGCCACTGCATATGGAGGGTGAAGAAAGAGGTCTCTGGACACCAGCACTATTCTCCAACATGAGATTCACTTTTAAGGTCTTTAGAAAATCATCCTTGCATTGCAATATTTTATAAGATGTGATATTTTATATGGTTTTGACTTAGTTGCCTGCAAGCAGAGGCTTCTCTGAAACAATTTGAACCACAACAGAGCTTAGACAGGAGCTAGGTGGCATGGTGTGGCCTAAGTACTCCACCTGAACCACTTCCACGCATACTCAGATACTGTTTTCTAGAGGCCTCGGGAAATGTGTAGCCCGAATACAGGCACCTAATGAATTCAGGCTCCTTGTGAGATGTGTGGCTGCTGGCACAGGGCCAGTTTGAGTTGCTCTTTGGAAGTGTTTAAACTTTGCCAGAGTCCCATGTTAACACCTGCCCTGGGCGATCTGCTGCATGCATGGAGGCATTAGGAGCCTAAGGAAGTGATCCACTGAAACCAGCTGAGCAAGGAGCTGCCTTTGAGAAAAAAAAAAGACATAGGGCTTATTGGCTGACCTGGCTGGAGATCATCAGTGGCGGGCACACCTACTCCGAGAAAACTCCTCTAGGACTTCAGCCTGAGTGAGGGCTCCAAGCCAAGGAAGCATCAATTCTTGGGCCCCTTTGCACATGCCCGCTGGTGGAAATTTAGCTTTTGATGGGGCAAGATGGTCCTTGAGGATTTCTGTGGCACCTAAATGGGCAAGGATAGGTATTGGAAGAGCTAGCTGGGCATGAACATACTGGTGAGGCTCTGGGTTGTAGCTCCTGGGAACACCAGGCTGATTCATGCCAGCTGAGGATCTGGCTCTAACCACGTAGTTTGCAGCTGCACTGGTGCATCTTTTACCTCATCCCATGCTCAAAGGCTTTGAGAGGGCTGCTGGATTCGGTCTGCAAAGAGTTCCCTCCAGCTGTGACAAGCTCTGAAAGAAGCACTCAAGCTCCTGGCCTCCGAATGCAAAAGCAAAAATTCCCCCTCCCACTCGCTGGCCAGACTTCACAGCCGGTTAGCATCTTACCTGCAGCCCCAGCTGAGCCCTCCATGGCCTCGAGGCTGTTTTTCCACCAGGTGAGTCAAAGCAGAGCCTCCACCCCTTGGCCAAGCTGGTAGGAGATGTGTGGGGCTTGTCTCAGCTGGAAGTCACTGTTTACATGTCGTACCCTAGCTACTGGAACATGATTGAATCCAGGCTGAGGCATGGCACGCAGGGTTCCTAGCCTGCAATTTGTTTTGTGAGTTTGGCGTCTCTCCCAGCTCGGGAGTTATCTGGCAGCTAGGACTGCTCATCTGGAGCATGTTGTGTTGTAGCTGCAGCACTGATGGGCGTCGTGCTTGGATGCAAATCCAACCCCAGCCGGACTGGCCAGTGGCGATCCCCCAGTAAACCAGGCCTTGCCTTGTGCTACCAGATCAGGGCTTGATGCAGAGATTCGGCTGGGGATCTATCAGGTGGAAGAAGTGTCTGGAAAGTTGTTGTGCTCAGTGGTTTGGGGTCTATAGGCAGGCACGTGCAGCTCAGAGCATGATCGTGTCCAAACCAGCCCTCAACTTGCCCCAGCATCAAGCAAGATGGGCATCAAGGTGACCTAGAGGCAGTTTTGCTCCTTTTCTGTTTCAGCACAAAGTAGAACTTGGACTTGATGCCAAGACACAGAGAGCTGCATTGCATCCATCTTTTCTGCACTATATGTGTATTCACACAGCCCTTAGCTGACTCCCGGGGTGCTGGCCCAGCATGCCTCGGCGGCAGCGCGATGCTAGGAAGGGATCTGTTCTGACGTCCTTGTCAAGCATGCCGTCTTCATAAGACACCCCCACTCCGCACAAGTGCAATACAGCTAATACAGCAGGCCGACGCAGCAAGATAGTGTGCAGTTTCCATCACTGGGGTTTTTCAAGAACTAGCTGCACAGCCCTCTCTGTCTAGGCAGATTTAGGTATAGCTCATTTTGCATCTCTGCCAGGGGTTAGACTAGATGACCCCCAAGGCCTCCTCCAGCCCTGTGAGTCCATAAATGTATCCCTTGTGTGACTCTACCAGGGCTTCAGTTTGACCAAGCTCTTAACCACGTGCTTAATTTTAATCCCATCCTTATGCATCTGCTTAAACTTCACTGGTCCATGAGTTCCTTATAGTGCTAAAACACCTCAAAATCAAATTAAGTCAGGGTGTCATGATCTGTAGCTCCAGGGAGTGCATTAGTAATAAGGTGGGCCAGGTAGACTCAGAGAAGCATAGAAAACGAGGGTTGAAGGGACCTCAGGAGGTCACATCTAGTCCACCCCATGCTCCAAGCAGGACCAGCCCCAACTAGACCATCCCAAACCAAGGCTTTGTCTACCTGGGTCTTAAAAAACCTCCCAGGATGGAGACTCTCTGGAGATCCTGTTCCAGTGCTTTACCACCCTCCTAGTGAGAGAGTTTTTTCCTAATATCTAAGCTCATAGCAACCTGGATAAGGAAAGAGCAAGCCCAGAGATAGGAAGGAGGCAGGAGTGCAACAGTAAGCGGAGGCAGCTAACGTTAGTCATCACCGTCCAGTATTGCTGATCTAGGTATGTGCTAGCAAGAGTGTTATCTGGGATCTCGTGTCAGTGCTGCCAAAGACTTTTTAGTAAATCACTTCATCTCTTTTGGCATGTCTATACCATCAGAGGACTGTGCTGAGGAAATGCCACGGCACACCTGGTCGGCACGTACTGCACTCCCAAAGGAGCAAGGCACTGGGGACGTGACAATAAGCATCTATCAAACAGAGAGGTTTGTGGCATATCCAACCTCGCACTACATCCTTTGAGGGTGTAGCATGCTCAGAGCACCCCACGGAGCCATCCTTCGATGGTGTTGATATGCTCTTTGCGTATTAGTCTCTTCATTAGAAATGAGATGGCTGTGCGGCTTAGTCAATCCATGTTCGTGAGCTTCCACCCATGCTCAGCCCAGAAGTGAGAACCTCAGGCCAGCCCGAAGAAGGGCACGGTGGAAGCATGCTCGTTGCAAGATAGAAGGAAGTAGAGGCAACCTACCACAGCTTTGATTTGTCATGGCTTAGCTCAGTCTAGCTCAGCCCAGTCTAGCCAGCTGGGCTGAGCTAGTGGGCCAACTGGGCTAGCTGGCCAACTGGGCTGAGTTAGTTTTCATGGCTCAGTCCAATCTAGCCAACATAGGTCAGATTGTGTCATTATGGTCAGATTGTGTCATATTCCCCATGCCCATCAGGTTTGGGGCTGAGTAGGATACCTCCAAGAAAATGGTTTTGAACCCAAAAATGATCATTCTGATCACCTACTGACTCCTGCATAGCGTAGCCAGGGGATGGTTAGATAGGCATCTAGCTGGGGTCATCTAGACCCAGCACTCTTTCCTGCCTATGCAGGGGGTCGGACTCGATGATCTATTGAGATCCCGTCCAACCCTAACATCTATGAATCTATGAATGTATGCTCCTACTCAATGTTCCCCAATTGATGCATCTGGGAATCGTATTAGCCCTCTTACCTGCACCATCACACCAGGAGCGAGCATCCTGTTCATGATCCATGATAATACCGACATTGTTCCCAAAGTCACTGATTTCTAGGGCAAAGTCCTCACAAATGAGAGTCACAGTCTTTGGTCCTAGAGGAATAACTCTGCATGTGGTTGTGTTTAAATGTCTATTATTTGATCACATGCTGTTTCCCAACTGATCCAGTTCAGGGTGTAGATTTACCACTTCACCAGTTGGTGAGTCTTTTGTAAGCTTAAGCAACGACCATTTTATATTTTCTTAACATCTTTGATAAAAATAGCAAATAGCAGTGGGCAGAGAGCTGATGTCTACACAACCCCATTAAAAACATCCCAACTTCCTGAAGATCCTCCTTAGCCATTACATTTAGAGATCCATTGATCCATTTAATATGTGTTACTGTGTTTAGTAACAACATTATGTCACGCGAAGCCAACCGTCCTAAATAGATCCAAGACTATTGGGTGAACAGAATGACAATGATCATCCCAACGTTTAGTATCATCAAAATAATTATATCAAGTTCATTTGACAAGACCTATTTTCCAGGCAGCCATGTTGTCTGGCTTTAATTCAGTTGCCACACACTACTTCTTTATTGATGTTGTCCTATATCATTCCTTTCAGTATTTTGACCAGGATTGATGAAAAACTCACCATTACTATTGGCTATCCTATTTACCTTTAAAAAATATATCAACCCAATATTAATGTTCTCTAAAATTCCCCTTGTAGCCCAAGATTTATTAAAAATTAGCATCAGATGACCAACTCTTCGGTAGAAGTTATACATGCTTCTTGATTTTAAAAATGGCTAAGGTTAGCAATTGCTGCTTAACATCCTCACTAATCATTGCAGGAATAGACATTAATTTGCCATCCTTATATCATATGAATACATCCCCCAGCTTCCTTCCAAGAATGGATCACAAATATTCATTTAATGATTCTACCTTGTCTAGGTCATCGCTGATCATTTTCCTATCTCCATCTTATAACAGGACTATCATATTTTAGAATTCCCTTTTATTCTTAAATATATTTTTACAAAATCTTTCTAATTTTGATCCCCTTACTTGATTCATGATCCCTTGCAAGCCATGGATTTTTCACTTGTAGCTTTAACTTTCCTTATCAATTGCCTGATGTCCTTAACTCTAGTTTGCATTCATTACTATCCACTTTTTCCCATGTGTTATACATAGCCAGTCTTCCTTTGAATCTGCTTAACGATTGACTCAGTGTGGTACATATGGACACCGCTATGGATTATTGGATGAACCATAAAACCAATATTCTGGCTACTCCAAGACATTATAGTTACCCTGGCATTTTTCATAAGAGCAGAGCTATTAAGTTCAAATTTCTGAACATATTCCAATTTGGGTATTTGCACGTCCTGTGTTTTTCCCACTGGAAATGGTTTTCTTTTCCACTTCCTGTCCTAAACTACTGTGCCATACTGCTGGGCTGCTGTCTTTCATACCAGAAGTGGATGAACTAATTCCTCTTTTGTGCATTTACATTTGCATTTATATTTATATACAGGCTAGCTCTGTTCCAGTGTGAACTGGGAGTAGCATCACTAAAATGTATGGACTTGAAAGCAGAATTTAGCCCATGGCTTACATCCACCGTTTAATTTTGGTAGGGGTTGTGGAACTTCTTGCTTTAATTGCGGCATCTTCTTTACTACTTCACATAAGCACGTTCTTATTCAACTTCCCTGAGTCCCATAGAAGCTTCTTCAGTCAGCCCGGTGTCAACACTCACTTTTCCTCGGACAGCACTTTTATTAGCTCTTACGATCTAATCGAAAGGGGGTGAGAACAAGAAGTGTTGCTATGATGGACCCATGTCCATGACTTCTCACCCTGAATCATAGTTTCATAGACAATGAGGGTGGGAGGGGACCTCAGGAGGTCATATTTAATCCAACCCTTTGCTCCAAGCAGGACCAGCCCCAACTACATCATCCCAGCCAAGGCTTTGTCTAACCAGGTCTTCAAAACCTCCAAGGATGGAGAGTCCACCACCTGTCTTGGTAACCTGCTCCAATGCTTCACTGCTCTCCTAGTGAGAAGGTTTCTCTTAATATCCAACCTCAACTTGCCTTGCTGCAGCTTGAGCCCATTGCTCCTTGTCCTGTCATCTGCCCCCACTGAGCACAGCCCAGCTCCATCCTCTTTGCAACCCCCGGCAGGGAGTTAAAAGGCTGCTATTCAATCCCCCTCGGTCTTTCCATCTCCAAACTAAATAAGGCCAGTTCCCTCTCTCCTCATCAGTCATATTCCCCAACCCCCCCAACCATTTTCATTGCCATCTGCCGGACTCGCTCCAATTTGTTCACTGGTGAGAGTCTGATCCCAAAAGGGGTTCACACATAGGTGTCCCAGTTCAATACTATAAATATGGCAGTAGTAACCTAGGACCCTGAGGCACGTAGAAAAAGGTTTGCACACACACACACACATACACACCCACACACCCTATTGCCCATGATATTAGAGTTTGCTGCTAGAGTTCATCTTCTCATGGAAAGCCAAGGCGGGTTGAGAAAGAGGAACCAGGAGAAGGTGATGACGGCCGTGCTCGTCAGGATGAGTGTGCATTTGAAGTCCCCACCAACCCCTTCTCAAAGACCGACATTGCCACAACCTGACAACCCCAGGAAAGCATCCTCTTCTTCATGTTTGAAAAGGTGCAGAGGACAGAAGTGTTGTCTGGGCAAGCAGCAAGCTCCAGCCTGTGTTCTGCTACCCCAGGGGTGGGCAATTATTTGGGCTGGTAGGCCACTTAATGAGTTTTGGTGACCTGTCGAGGGTCACCCCTCTCTCTTTCTGTCCCTCTCCCTCTCCCCATCTCTCCCTCCCAGGGGTGCGACCGGCGCAGAAGCCTAAACCTGCCCGCAGTCGGGCATGGATGAGAGCAACTGAACAAAACAGACATATGTTGATCCCAAAAAAGCAGCATTACTAGCATTCGCTATACCAACCAGCAGCTCTGTATTGGCCTTGCTGCTGGGGACATAGTAGTGCCTAAGGGACCCTATTATGGACCAAATACTGAACAGAAATATAGTCTGGGCCCCAGGGAGCCTAATAACAAAGGCTGCCTCAATGGATGGGGGAAGCTCCCTGAGTCACACTGGGGAATGGGTTGTAGGAAATAATTCGGGGCCATCAGCAGGAAAAGGGCAGGTCCTGTTGCAGAGGTCAGCGTTTGGCCGCTTGCAGACATGCAGCCAACTTGGGCCGAGCTTGCTTTCTCCCTCTCCCTTGGTGCTCCTGAGCTTTCCAGATAAATAGCTCCAGGTGAAGGCCTGCACATTCTTTCTGAAGCAAAACGTGCTGTCGGTGTAAGCAGGCAAATCTGTGGCCCGGGGCGCCATGTGCAAAGTAATGTGTCTCGAGTCCCTTGCACGGGCTTGTTTGAAATATGTGTCAATAACCCCAGCCGCAGCAGCAGCAGCTTTCTGCTCAGGAAGGAGAAAAGGAGGGTAGAGCGTAGGGGAGCCGCTCCAGGGAAAGGGAAATGGGGGGGAAACCTTCAGTACACGCTCCCTTTTCCAACAGACACCTTAAAGAGCATAACTCTGCTCTTTGTCCCTGCTGCCAGCTCCTTCTCGGGTGGTGAGATAATGCTCATTAAAGCAGAGATCTGGCATAGGTGCTTGCCCGCTCCTTTGCAGCAACCGCAAGAGATGATCGCCGAGCCTTTCCGGGGAGTGAGTGAATGGCCTCTGCTTTATTTTAATAGCTCTCTTTCAACCTGGATTCAACCATGTCGGGGAGGCTGGAAAAGTAAAATGGGATCTGATTCCCCTTCTCGCCTCATGCCTTCCGGTCCAGTTGAAACTCTGGTATGACCCCCTCTGACTCCTGGATTAGGGAAGAAATCGGTCCGCTCCTACCAGCTTCTGGCCTCCAATCTGTACTTGTGAGCAGGAATCAGGAACAGGTGGGCATCAGGATGGCTGGAAGTCAAATTCAAGTTAGAAAAAAGAACTTTTTACATTTTTTTTAGCAGTGAGACTGTCTGAGCAGCCTAGCAAGGGAATAGCAGACTCTCCATCTCTTGGTGTCTTCATGTCCAGGCTGGGTGCCTTTCTGGAAGGGCTGCATTCACCAGGACGCACGTTCTGCTTTAATGAAGCACAAGTTATTCAACTCAGTGCAGGGATAACTGGGTTAAATGTAATGGCCTAGTATAAGGAAAGGATCTGATGGGTCTTATTGCTCTGTCTGGCCTAAACTTCTATGAATGGCTAAAGTTGAAGGGTTAGCATGCAGTTCTGGGAGGATTTCAATGTGGATTCATCCATCCCCAGTTAACCTGTCCTCAGGTGTGGGGAGCTGGGGTGTCACATAGGCAAGTAGCACAATGAAGAAACCAGATGCAAGATCCAAGCAATGGATCCGTCTTTGGCCTGGGTTACAGTAAGACCTTGTGCATTTTTGTGTCGCATGTCCTTCTTCACCTCAGTCCTTCAAGAAAAACTGAGATTTCCCATTGGGAGGCTACCAAAAGCTAGGCCCCTTACCTGACCAAAGCTGTCATTATGAAAAGAAACCAAAGTCCCTTTCTCATCCTTCCCAAGGTCTGAGTCTCTTCAGATACATACCCAGAGGTTGGCAAATTTGGCCAAATCAGGTCTGAATGGCACATTTGCTCAGGGTTAGAGCCAGTAATAATGGCAAAGGGACACAAGAGATTATTCAAGGAGGTTTCCATTGTCTTTCCCTGATGAGTCAGGTCTGCCAGAAATAGGAAACTTGCTGTGAAATGTCCCTGGGACCATGGAGTGTGTGTGTGTGTGTGTGTGTGTATGTGTGTGGGTGTGTAAAGGTTTGGGATGGTGACATGGCACACAAGATCAGTCCTTCTGAGACCTCCAGACCGACACGCTTCAGAGGAAGGGGAAGAAAGCCCACCGCAAGATAATCCCTGCCTCCTGATCTCCCTGTTCAAAGTTGGCTCTAACTTTAAAGCAGGAGGATTCGTAACCCTCCCGACTCTCTTTGATTGCTGAGAATGACAGCAATAACTGCACATGTCCATCCAGTATAGTGACATAAAGCAATGTCCCATCACTTTCTGAATCCAGCTGAGCTCTCCCTCTCAACACCGTCTTGTGGCAATGAGTGCCATGAGCTAGCTGAACATGCATAAAAAAGGTTACTCACAAGTAACGACGCTGCACAGTTTGCAGGGCATGCCAAACCCAAGCTAGTAGTCACTTCATATTGTGGTGTGCAAAACCTGAAATTTCTGCTTGGCAGGAAATCCTGTGAACTTCCCTTAAAATGAAACGTTCTCAAATGTTTCGTGTTTAAATCGGTTGAAACCTCGAGCTTCGGTTTCAATATTGGAACGTCCCGACATGAATGCAAATAGCATCATCAGAGTCGAACTGAAAACAACCTTTGAACTGTAAAGGTTGAAACAAGGTATTTGCACCTTATTCCATTTTCTTTCCCCCACAAGCGAAAATTCAGTGGAGCCAACACATTTCCTGAGAACTTCTCGATTCCATTATCATGATGGGAAACCAGTCATCTGGGAACACTGCAAGCTTTGTACTTCTGTGTATCTCGTGGAGATTGCAGAAAAAAACTATGTTATGGGTGTTTCAGGATTTTCAACTGCTTTGGGCCCAACTCACTAAGTTCCCTTAGGGGGGGATGCTGTTATCAGGGTGGAAGGATCGCCCATCTAGACTATCTGCAGCATTCTCCAGCTGGTCCACAATGGGACAGTCTGTTGGGACCTGCTTGGGTTGTATCAATCGGAGCTGCCCCAGGACAAACATGTAGACACTAGGATCTGGGGCTAAGTGATCCACTAAAGCTCAAGAAATGCAAGCAGGGTGCACATGAAATCCGCTGGCTTCTTTGCTCCCCTAGAATAGGGTTATGGTCGTTCGGGTCTCTGGAGAAGCCCAGTCGCTCCCATAACTGCAAGCCCATGGCTGCTTCAATTCTGTAGGTGGCAAGAAGAAATGCAAGGTAGAAGTAATCCATCTGTTAAAGTGAGTTACCCTGGAGCTTTATTATGATGATGATGATGATGATGATTATTATTATTATGACGAGGAGGAGGGTTAGACTGGCTTCTAAAGTAAACAGAAGAGGTATCTTGGCAAAGGAGCTTGCAGCAAAGAAAAGGTGGGATGACTTTACAGAAATCTTGGCTGCCTCCCCAGGGTACATGTCAAAGCTGGTCTCTCTGCCTAATAGTGATCAGCCCTTTGCTAATTGATCACTATCTGGCAGGCTGCCTGCATTGCCCCAGCCACTTTGAGGAAGAAATCATTACTGCTCAGACGTCCCGGGAGGAGGTTTGTGGGCGCGGTGCTGGGAAAGCTGCTCAGCAGGCGGTTGCTTATACTGAGCGCGGATGGGGAAACTACCCTAGCGTGCTCCATTTTACGACCCCACCGTCACAGCTCCCCCTGACCTCCCCATAGGTTCCACATTCATCAGCCTGTCTGTTCCCAGGTCAGAGGTGTGAGCTGGTTGCTCTGGGAAATGCACAAGAAAGACTTTTAAAGTGTCTGGAAATCCCACTCCTACAAACAGGCACACAGTTGCAGCGCACAAAAGGGCAAAAAACGTGGTGTGTACAAAGGCCCCTGGTCTCCAAAGTCAACTCCCAACTTCCCTCTCTTTCTCCTTCTATTTTTCTTCCTTTCTCTCTCATCACCTCCCTCTTCCCCATTCCCCAGCTTGGCCACAGCACCGCTGTTTTCCCAGACACTTACCACAAGCCCCTCTCTCCAAACATTGCCCTGTAGAAGCCAAACCTCAATGTTTATGTTGCTTCATTTCTAGGTAATCTTTGACCAAGTTGATTGCAAAATACTGCTGACCTCCTTGCAAATGCAGGGGACATCCATCCTGCACCCCAGACCCAACCCAGGAAACAGTGGAGGACCACTGCTTCTCAAACTCTAGGTTCTTCATTGGGATCCAACCCATTGAAGTCAATGAGACTCTTTCCATTGGCTCCTTTGAGTCGCCATGAATCAGACCCAGATCTGCTGATTTCTGATGAGATCCCTGTGGTCCCCACTCCTATTCTGTGTCCAGAGGAAACAGTGGAGATGCTGCCAGTTCAGTTGCCCCAAGCCCAGGCTGTTGTGACCTCGTGGCTCTGTTCCTCCATCCCGGCACCAGCTATCTGGGCTGTTACAAAGACTCCCCAGTGCCAGCAAACAACCAGCCTGAGGGTGGAAACTGAACTGTCAGCAAAGGTGAGGCCTTGGACACAAGACCTTGTGTGCTGGTTGGAAGTCAATCTCTACCCATTGCCTTCCTCTTAAGTGCACAAGGCAAAAAGGAAAGTGGAGGATGGAGCAAGGCCTGGGCTGAGACCCAGGCCAAAGAGTCCTCTTCATCTTGCCAATGAGACAGCTCTATACGTGCTCTGCTCTGTGACCTTCATCACTTATATGCCCACCGACAGGATGACCATATATCAGTGCTCTCGTTACAGCAGTGTCATATTGCTGTGAGTCCTCTCTGTCACTCGTTGCTTTTATGCCTGCTGCATATTTCTACATCCCATCCCTCCTGCAATGGACCAAATAGAGCTCTATCTAGTCATCTAATTAACTTTTAGGTTTGGCAAAAGTGATGCCAGCATGGCTGTGTGTCGAGAGCTCTAATAAAGATAGATTCACGTGCCATTGAGCTGGTTCTGAACAGCTATTAGGGATGCTCCATTGGATCTAAAGTTTGTTGAAAAATGTATTTTATTGTCTTTATCAAATTTAGAAGGGGAAGAGGAAGCCCCTTTTTTCCTCCAGACTAAATTTTTATATTTATACCTGCAAGGGGGAAGTTTTTAATTTCTGAAAATTAACATTTGTAGATTTTGTGTGTGGAAAAATAGCCTTTAACATTTCAGCCCTCAAAACCCAGAACATTTATTTTCAATTTCTCGACATTCCCTCCTGATGCCCCCCTCAAAAAAACCAAACCCCACAAAACATAACAATTATGAAAATGGAATTTATCTTACAAAAAATGTTGACTAACACCACAATACATTTATCTAGCAAGGGGTCTCAAGCACATCTAACTTTTAATGCCCACAAAGGTACCTGTGGAAATCAAAGGAGCTACAATGATTTACATCAGCTGAGTATCTGGGCTGTATTTTTTTTTCCTAAGAATAAATCATTAATTCACTTATGGGAAGCAACAGAAAATGAGGGCTTGATGCTCATCTGCACTAGACCTATCGTAAACCAATCTGGCTATAAAGGGGCCAAACATTTTAGTGTTGGTTATATTAATGCTTGCTTCCCTGCATCACCACAACGGCATAATGTTATAGACTCATAGAAAATTAGGTTTGGAAGGGACCTTGGGCTGTCACATCTAGTCCAACCCCTGCTCCAAGCAGGACCAGCCCCAACTACATCATCCCAGCCAAAGCTTTGTCTAGCCAGGTCTTAAAAATCTCCAAGGATGGAGAGTCCACCACCTCTCTGCGGAACCTGTTCCAGAGAGAAATTGTAAATGAGAATAAATCGCCAGGAGAGATTTGAATGAAATGTGGTTTCATTCAGACCTGGGCAGGAACTCCATGCATAGTGTCACAGCAGTCAGATAAGGCTTCAGTTGGCAGGAAAGCGTGACAAAAACTAAATTTTGAGTTCAGTGGAAATTTTTCAATGAAAAAAATTCTGATTTAGAACAGGAAACTTTGTTAAAAAAATTGCCAGGAAATTGTGCATGTGAAAGGTTGCATCTACACATGAACTTTAACGTACATTAGCCTATTTGAATGTGCATTAAAGCGTCACAAAAAAACTGTGCTCCTCTGCTAATGAGCATTAAAACAAGTGAATGCCTGCATTTTTCTAGTACCTCACAATCAAGGTACTAGATTTAATGAGCATTACCTAAAGCTCATGACTTGAATGTGTAGACGCGCCCGGAAAAAAATAATCCTTTCAGATTGACCTAAACATCTGGTTCAACACCATCACCACATTTCAAGTTTGAATTTTTCAATTTCTGTTTTAAGATGAGAGTTTAAAGAATTTGAAACAAAAAAGGACTTTCCTGACTCCCCCCTTGCAAAAAACAAAAAAAACCAGAACAAAACAGTATTTCTTTTTGAAGATGTCCAAACTATACTTGTTAGAATTTGATTAGGTTTCTTTTCTTTTCTTTGGGAGTGGGGAAAATGATGGATTTGGCAAAACTGACCCCTTGGTAAAATGTTCTGGAGTTGCCAAATTGGCATTTTTCATTTAAACAGGGTTTGTGTGTGAAAAGTTGCACCCAGCTCTTAGCGGGTGCAAAATTGAAACCCATTGCACCCAGCTCTTAGTGGCTACAGGATTAAACCAGTATAAGATCGTAGGAAAACAGGGCTGCAAAGGACCTCACAAGTTCATCTAGTCCAGGCCCTTGGTCAAAGCAGGGTTATCCCCAACTAAACCATCCCTGCCGAGTGTCTGTCCAACCTACTCTGGAAATCTTGCATGGATAGGGATCCCACAAATTTCTGTAGGTAGCCATGTTTGAGCATCCTCATAGTCAGAAAGATCCTCTTAATCTCCAACCAAATTTCCTCTGCTGCAGCTTGAGGCTGTGACTCCTAGTCCTGGCCCCTACAGCCACAGAGAAAAACCCATCTCCATCCTGTCTGTAATCACCCTTCAGGTATTTGAAGACTTATCAAATCCCCACTCAGTCTTCTCTTCTTCAGACTAAATAACCCTACTTTGAGCCTTTCCTCATAAGTCTTGCTGCCCAGACCCCTAATCATTGTTGTTGCTCTGTGCTGGACTCTTTCCAAACGGTCCACATCGTTCTTGAAATGTAGGGTCCAAAACAGGGCACAGTCCTCTGGGGGAGGCCTCATCCATGCTGAGTAGAGCAGAAGAACCACTTCCCTTGAAGTAATTTAACTTTTTTTAATACAACCCAGGCTGCTGTTGGCTTCTTTTTTTGCAACCAAAGCACGCTGTGGGCTCATATTCAGTTTATGGTCCACAATAACCCCCAGGTCCTTCTCTGGTGTACTGCAGCCCAGCCACTCATTCCTCGGTCTATACTTGTTCATGCAGTTATTCCATCCCACATGCAGGACTTTGCTCTTGTCCTTGTTGAATCTCATCTGATGCATTGCAGACCACTTCTCCACCCTCTTCTGCTCATCCTGAATCCTGGCCTTACTCACTGAAGTATTCACAACTTCACCCAACTCGGAGCTTACTTTCTTCTGCCTTGCCTCCAAAGACAGTGTTTCAGGACAACTGGTGGAGTTGGAGAAGTGGGCACTACTACTACTGTCCTTGCAATAGGTCATAGGGAAGCATGCATCCTTTAAGGGCAAATCTATACAATGTCAGCAGCGGGTCCTAGGGGTGCTGGGATTGATCACACCCCACCCATGCCCTGCCCACCCGCAGCTGGCCTTGTTTCAGCAAATGCTCTTGAACCCTACATTTCTGGTGGTCATCAGGGATGAGTTTGGTGCAATTTGCGCTCAACAGATCCAGGGAGGCAGGGTGTGGGTGAAGCATGCTCAGTCCTACCCTCTCCAGGACCAGCCATTGACCCCGTTCCCACAAGCCTTGGGGCTACCAATCTTAGCTTTAACTTTATATCAATACTTAGAAAAGGTCTCAGCCCTTAATGTGAAGCCCTTCCTAGTTTGGTGTTCCTGAAAAGCACTTAAACACATGCTCCATTTTAAGCATGTGCTTAAGTCCCACTGATGTCAGGGTTGATATGAAGCAGAAGCTTAAGAAGCTGTGTTCTGGATGAGGATACTTTCCAAAATGAAGGCCTTTCCCTTCATTTTCCTCTCCAGAACTTGTTGACCAGAACTGAAGTCATTCATAGGGACCCAGGAGAGAGAGGCAGGGAGGGAGAGAAAGAGATGGGAGTGTAAAAGGAAGGGAAAAGAAAGAGGAGGAACTTTATGGCTCTGTAAACAGCTGTAAGCAATGTCTCCCGTCGGGTCGGACCGGTCTGAGTTGACAAGGCAATGTCTTCAATTAGACAGCATGCTGTAGCCTGTAAAAATGAAATCAATTTGTTATTTTTCTGGGAGAACATTATGGCATGAGTTCACACATGTGCTGTGCCCAGTGACGCAGTTAAAGCCAAAGGAGGCATTTTCAGCTATGAGCATACGTGTGTGCTGCCTGTCTGCAAAGTAGGCTTGAAAGTCCAGCTGGGCGGAGGGGTGTGACTTGTATGCAGCTTGGTACAGGACTATTAGGACACTAGGTGCACATATAAAATAATAACAGTGGTGTTGGGGATGACAATCCCACAGCACTTCCTTCACATTGTCCACCCATACCTCTCTTTTGAAAAGTCACTTAACCACCTAGGAACCTTAGGATAGCATTTCCCAAAGCACCCAGGTACTAGGAGCTTATGTTTCATTTCATTTGAAACGTTTTGACACTTATCTTGCCCGGGTCCTTTGGCCCTAGCTGACTTCCTGCCCCTGGGACGGGGTTGGACTTGATGATCTTCCAAGGTCCCTTCCAGCCCTAGTGTCTATGAAATCTATGAAGTCAATGACATTTCCAAATGTGTCCTCCCTACTTAAATGCAGATCCACAACATGTATTGGGCAGTGCCACCGTTTGGATTGGAAAGTTGGCCCTGCCTCACGATAGACAGGCAACGACCACAAATCTGAGGTCCCAGCAAATAACGTCAGTGGCAAGTGATTCAAAACAGGCTGTGTTTTGGGTGGCCCTGAATGTAAATTTGGGTGGGCAATACTCAGTCCACCAGTCTCCACGTCCCTACTCTTTCAGCACTTACTGAAATCAGCAGAAGGAGCCTCAGTATCTTTGAAGATCAGGATCGTTGTTGTACGACTTCTCTAAAAACAAACTAGCTGGTTCTCCATAAGTCATGCGGCTCGTCAGATGCGTGGATTCAGAGAGGAACGTTTTCCACGTGCCGTGCAAAAATGAAAACTGCAGACTGGGAGACTGCAGCAGGCCGTGGAGCAAAGGTGTCTGCCAAAAAAATCTCCCCTTTGATCTTCTCTCAGTTCCAAGTAATGGCCTTTGATACTTACTTATACATACCAAGTCAATCGGTACATCCGCAAGTTCATTAATTGAGTTCATTATTCTGACCATGAAATTTACAGCTCTCATAAACTTCCATGCAGGTGGTAGATTGAAATGTTAAAGTGCATGAAACTGGAATATGGTGTCTGGTGGTCCTGGTCGACCTCACAAGGTCAATGGATTTGGGCAGGGGTGGAACATAAGTGGAAGGCCTCCATAGAGTACTACATACTGAGGTGTGCAGAGGACAGCAGCATCGTGGGTGCCTTGGAGCCATTATCGAGGCTATGATGTGAGGGACGGCCGTGCTGCTCAAGGCGTTATCTTTCAGATGTGAAATGGAGGATTCGGACTGTCTATGGTGATCAAAGAGCTCTCCGAGCTTTCTGCAGGGACCTGGGCTCCTAATCCTGTTCCCTTCCAGTCTGCTCTATGTAGGTTCTTAGAGAATGAAAGCAAAGCCATAGAGACCTCTCTTGAGAGCAGAGAGGAACATAGATAGCAAGGTTTGTGATGGCATGAAGTCTTATTCTGGATGTATCTCGACTCAGGTAATGATGTTCTGCCCTGTAACCTTCCCCCAAACTTTCCCTTAAAGATGGCACTTCTAGACCCAACCTTTTGGGTGCAGGTGTTGCAACAGGTTAAATAGCTGCCATGTTTTATACCAAAAATCAGCTGCATTTCATTGCTCAGTGAAGCGTTTATATGTCTTCTTTCCCTGCTGTACAGGGGTGTTATGACATTAAGCCATGTCATATATGAAAGCATGTATAAGTCTTCTGATGAAAGGTACTATGGAAATATTCAGTATTTGAATTAGCACAATTCATAAAAATTCATAAAGAGAAAGGGTGGTAGGGCTACTCGTGGGAATAAAGTTACCTACATGAATATGTGAATAATTGTTTGTAGGCTCAAACCCATGCACCATATACTTAAGTCTATATATAAATACATGTGTGTAGGTATAGATATAGATATAGATATAGATAACCCTTGTTAAGTCTACCTTTTGAGATTAAAGTCTTGGTAACCTGAAATCCTTCTAATCAACTGTAAGGGGTGGGGGGGGGGGTTCTGAATTTCTGTATGCATTAGAATTTGTATATGTCTGAATTATTATTTGAAAAACAAGGGCAATAATATCATTGGAAGGATGTCAAACTGAAAAGCCAAGTGGATCAATTTTTTGCAGAATATTTAACAGTTTGCACATATGCAGCAGCTGCATTGTCTGCAAGTGGAAACCAATATGGTTGCTGAAATATTTTAGAAGCAGAATGGCTCATCCATAAAAAAAATCATGGAAAAATAAGTATTTTGGCCCACATTTTCGGTTGCCTTTGAATGAATAGACAGGAAGCGAAAGCTGGCTTCTTTCCTCCAAATGGTCCCATTTTCTTGAAAAAATAGATTTTCAGGAAAGGTTTTACCAACACATCATTTTCAAACAGTTGACAGCTTTCGATTTTTTGTTCTCAACAGTTGAAAAAAATTTATACTACTTTTTAAAAACATTTTCAAAATACCTTATGAAAAATAATTGGCATTCTCTCCCTCTCTCCTTCTCTCTCTTGGTCTTTGGCCATCATGGTGGTTACCGTCTCTAAGGAGGAGTGCGGGGGGAAGGATTTGTGGTGGCCAGGAATTGCCCCTTTTATTGGAGGGTATGGGTGGGCATGAGAGGGCAACCTGTGACTCCAGTCCCATGCTCTACTGTACAAAGAGCTCACCCTGATATCTGCCATTCACACATCCCACCCAAGGAGACCTCAGAAGACTATTCCCATTCACAGCTGTGTTGTTTTGCCCATAATATCCACATGCTGCCAAAGACCAGATTTGGTCCTTGAATAGTTGAACTTTGGGCTGTTTTTGTGCGTCTGGCCCTCCCAGGCCCTGGAAGCTCACCCATCACCAGCAATATGATTTCTCAGATAGTTTTATACCAGTGCTGTAGGATAGATCTAGATCTTCCTGGCAGCTTTTCTGTGCACCTTTCTGGTTTGTGCAAGGAAGAGGTGTTAACATGGTGATGTCCTATTTACATGATGCCAAGTGGGGGTGTGATGAGTCAAAGTCCTTACCCTGGATGATGAGAAAACCAAGGCAGGAGGAAATCCCCATGGGATTCTTCTTTCAAACACCCAAAATGTTCTGAAACCCCCCAAGTCCAATCCCGCATGCTGACTCAAAGTGAAAACTTACCGTGTTTCAGTCTGGGTGTGGGTCTGACCCACAGCCTCATGGCTCCCATGAGACCTCCACACACCTCTTGCAAGAAGATAAGACGATCTGTGGACAGAGCTGGTGTTTGCTAATCTTTGAGAGATGAGGAACCTATCTCCCTTGGCTCCCATAGCATGGCCCCCAAAGCTCCTTCATTTCCCTTTATGCCATGGTCACTGGCGCTTGCTGTGGAAGGAAGGATGGCGTGCATCTTCTTCGCCTGACCACTCGTCCCCCAACCGGGGAGCAGCAAGGTCCCAGTGCAAAGGATCCCCTAAATGTGTGGGTCAAGGAAGCATGATTGAGCCTGAAGCAAGATGCGGCACAGGGTGAGGTCAGTATTTAGGAAAAGAAAGTAGGTTGTCAGGAGAGAGAAAGAGGGGAGAAGAGGTCACTTCTGCTGTGCCGAGAGAAAAGTTAGAGACACCAGCAAGAGAGAGAAAGGCAGTGAGACCTGGCATGCAGCAGGGCATAAATGAATCTGGTTTCAGTTCAGTTTGATTCACTTCACATCAGGTCTGACTTCAGCCCAGTCTCGACAACAGGAGACACAATTACTGGTGTCCCTGCCATTAGCCAGGTCTGCAAACTGTGGTGCTCAGGCCTAGTGCCAAGCCCTTCAAACAGGAGGAAGAGTTTTGCCGGCCACATACTGTTTTATGAAGCAGCTATTTTGCTGGAGAAACCTAGAGTTGGAAGAGACCTCAAGGGTCTTCTGGCCCAACCACATGGAGCGATAATGATGATGCTCTCAGTAACAATTCGGGACCAATGAAAATGTCTTTGGCAGTGAGTAGCCAATAGATGAGCCCAAGCCTATAGGATCCAAGGGACCAGTGATGCTGGTTGATGGACAACGTTGTTACAGCTGAGGTCAAGGACTTTTGAAAGCTGTAATGTGAAGCAAGGGACTCAACAGCTGCTGCATGGGTTTGTGTTGTGCATTTATTACCAAAGCCTTCTCTTCTTTTTCCAGCAATGTGAGTTTAGAAATAGGGGGTTGAAAATAATCTTACCTTTTTTCCCCCCAGAAACTAGGTCTGGCCTCTTCTCTGAAGAGGAGAGGGATAGAGCATGCTAGTTAGAAAAGGGAATTGGGCATTGAGATCTACAGCTGGCTTATGGATGGAGGAGCTAGCTTCAGTCACATCACTCTTCTGCTGTGTTTGCAAAGGAAAATGGTTGCTACATGAATGAAACGGTGCAGGGTAAGCAAGGTCTAAAGACCACCCCAAAACTACCGTCGGGGCATGCAATATAACTTGAATGTAAGTAGCAAGGGGAAAGCTGGTTTTATGGAAAAGCCACCAGAGTCATCCTCACGTTGCAGCTCAAGCCGAATCTCACTCTACAGCTAGTCGACAACTCTGGCTTGATCCCGCAACTTGGGATGTGGGGAATGAGGCCTGTCCTCACAAGCCAAATCTGTGGGGTTGGTTTCTTAAGCTCTCAGGCACGTCCCCATGAATGGGGAAAGACGCTCTGTGGCTTCAACGGCAGCCGGATGAGACACGTAGCGGGCAGAAACCCGCTGCCGTTAGTCCCCAAGGGTATGCGCTGACTTAGGTTTAAGGCTGTATCATTAAAGTCATGTACAACAGCAGGCACGAGCCTAGCAGGCAGCTTCAGGACATGTTTGCTAATGCCTTTTGAGAGCTGGCAGGCTCCCTCCTGCCCTTAGAAGGGTTGACACCAGGCCAGGATCTCTTGCAGGCCATTGCTTCAGGGCTCAAGGACTGAAGCAAACAGGTGACGTTTCTCAGCACAGCAGGCATTGCCACCCTCCCTTTTCTCCACCCTCCAGGGCCTTGCCCTCCGCTTACCAAGCCATCGGCTTGGCAGGCACTTCATAGCCGGCTTCATTCCCCGGCTCCCACTCCAGGCTCTCCTAAAGGACCTTTGCTACTTCTTGGGGTTCATCAGCTCAGCAGAGCTCCTGCCAGCAAAGCAGTCATCAGGTTGGGCCCATCTTCCCTTAAAGGATCAACCTCCCCGTGGCACCATCTAACACAGCGGTTTTGCACCTTAGTAGACTCGAGGCACCCCATAGAAAATGCCAGCTCTTCATTTTCACTTGTTTTTGGCGGGGGGGGGGTTGACTACAGAAAAATACTAGAGTGACTCTCCTGTTGCAAGGAAAGCCTGCCATGGAGCAGAAGGGTTTTTTGACACTGGGGATTCCTATTTGAAAACTTTGCATTTATCTTGTGAATCATGTTTAGGCACCTAACTGTGCTAGCTTTGTACAGCACCCCAGGGCACCCTTGAAAGGCTCTCAAGGCACCCCAGGGTGCTGCGGGGCCCCGGTTGAGAATCCCTGTTCTGACACAACCTTTATGCCAGGTTATGCTCACTGCAGAACTCAGTGGTGACAGCAGCACTGCAATTTTATTTAATTTTAATGCAAAATAGACTTTTTAGAGCAGTATATATTTTTCTGCTGTGTCCCTAACCCAAATACAGCAAGCTATTCCCAAATGAAAAGCAGGTAGAAAAGATAAGTGTGAGTTAAGTTTTCCACCCAAGATTAATTTTAAACAGGGCAGGAAATGAAGAGAGAAAGTGAATGGTGCAAAGAGATTTAGACTTCATTTTTAATAAGCTAGGTTGTGACGAAGAGCACTTTTACTCTATCTAACAAGCTACATTTCTCTCTGCCTTCCAACCTGCCTAATCTGGTTTTAAAAGCTTTAACCCAAAACGATAGCTATTCTGCAAGCCATCTCAGCATAGCTAAACACTTAAGTGTGTGTTTAACTTTTAGCTCTTGCAGAAGTACAGGGTTGGAAGAGATGGTGCAGTTCATGCTTTGCTGGCCGGGGATGGATTTTAGGCTAGACTTAAGTGCTCTGCTGAATTAGCCCCCATTTGAGAGCAGTTCTTTTCAATTTAACATAGGATTTACATTTAAGTTAATCCTTTTGAGTTTAATGAAAGAGGTGTATAGACTTCAGGTCACAGAATCATAGAAAACGAGGGCTGGAAGGGACATCAGGAGGTCACATCTAGTCCAGCACCCTGCTCACAGCAGGACCAGCCCCAACTAGATCATCTCAGCCAAAGCTTTGTCTATCCGGGTCTTAAAAACCTCCAAGGATGGAGAGTCCACCGCCGCTCTGGGGAACCTGTCCCAGAGCTTCACCACCCTCCCAGTGAGAATTTTTTTCCTAATATCCAGCCTAAACTTCCCCTGTTGCAACTGGAGCCCATTGCTCCTTGTCCTGTTGTCTGCCACCACTGAGACCAGTTCGGCTCCATCCTCTTTGCAGCCCCCCTGTAGGGAGGTGAAGGCAGCCATTCAATCCCCAATGGTCTTCTCTTCTCCAAACTGAAAAAGCCCAGTTCCCTCACCCTCTCCTCATAAAGAGATCATAAGAGTCCATTACAATTAAAATATCAGCACAGCAAGGCTGGCCTGATTTTACAAACAGGTTAAACGTTTTGAACGCTCCAAAGTCCAATCCCACATTCTTCCAAGAAGTGAAAACTTGCTGCATTTCTTTCTGGAAGACAGAGAGGGGTCATCTGAATGACCCAAGCCAAGAGCCCACCCCTATGAAGCAAAGCTCATATGCACATGCTTGAAGTTAAATGTCCATTTAAATGTTTTCCTGAGTAGCAACAGTAAAGCTGGTTCTGCCTCTAGGGTAGGTAGCTGTAAGGGATGTTTCAGCTTGATCTTGCAGGCACCCTATGCATTGTTTTATTCCCATACATCAATATTACTGACACATGGGGGAGGTTTTACAGAATCAGGTCCTAGGTCAGACAACAGAGCAGGCCTGCTTTCAGATTGCTTCTTTCCATAATGAACATTAGAGCACAGTCTCAACCCCCTTTCAGCCCCTTTGTGATGTGGAAAGCTCAGTTGCAGACACAAATGTCAATGCAAAAGCTGAATGTGCCTGGTACATCTGCAGAAGGCAGGTTGGGCTCAGTCTTGATACCTCTTCATTATGTGGTTGTTGGTACAGTGTCTTCAGGGCCAACTTCAGAGAGAGGCCGTGCAAGTGGCCAGTCACTTTCTGGTAGGGTCCATGCAGGCAAGTCCTACAGGCAAGTCCTACAGACAGATCATAGGGCTGATCTCGGGGGTCATGTGGCCAAACCCCCTGCATGAATCCTATTCCTAAACTTTCATATCCAATGCATATCCACCCTCCTCTTGAAAACCCCCAGTGAAGGAGACAACCCCATTTCTTTGGGCAGTGCGTTGCACTGCTGCATTGTTTGAACAGTAAGACATTTTCTCCTGTGCCCTAACAGGCAATGATGCCCAGGACCCTGGAGTGTGCTGTTGTCCTCCAACAGCACCACTCACTTGTCTGGTTTTATACTAGACCCTAGTAACCAAGCCTCCAGCTTTCCTGGCTCTGGGCGTGTGGTATAAAGTGGTGTGTACATTGCCCTCTAAAACCCACTTATTGCAGGACAGTGCTGCGTTTTCCATTTTTACATATAAAGAAAATAGTTTCTAGCCCTTCAGGTTACCAAAAACACCAGGACCGTGTGAACAGATGATCCGTGGAACAGGGGGTTAATCAGGGAAGGTTGTGAGGGACCAGAAAGGAAAGGGGGAAGGAGTCTAGGTCATGGGACAAGTGGTGGTGCAGCTCTTTGATAGGGACGATGTGGGTAGACGGGCTCATTGTGCTGCGGGGAGAGACCGGACTTGGAGCGGGACATTTGTGGGTGAGGAAAAAGCACTTGAGGAGCTGACGGGTCTGATTTCCTGTCCCCATGGTTGGGAGAGTAAGCAGGGAACACATGGAGCGGAGCCAGCCTGATGGTTAATGTATGTCACCATATTTTTTCCTTCAGGTCCTTGGCCATTGGCCACCAGTACTCGTCCCTGGGAACTCAGCCCATCCTCTGCGGCAGCATCCCCGGGCTGGTCCCCAAACAGCTGCGCTTCTGTCGAAACTATGTGGAGATCATGCCCAGCGTCGCCGAAGGCGTCAAGATTGGGATTCAGGAGTGCCAGCACCAATTCCGCGGGCGGCGGTGGAACTGCACCACGGTCAACGACAGCCTGGCCATCTTTGGGCCGGTTCTGGACAAAGGTGAGTGCAGAACCATATGGCGAGAGGTGACGGTGTCCATGGCCTAGCCAAGGAGATGGCCATCAACACCCTGTTCACTCATTGGGAAGAGCAGTGAAACCACATATCTCCTCCACACTGGCCAGGGGACATTCATTGGGTCGTAACAACTTGGAGTCTCCTCCAGCCTTGGGTTGTGAGTTGGTCTACACACCTGGAAAGCACTAGTAGCTATAATGCATTGCTAGAGCAGCAGCTATTATCACTGGTAGAGCTGAGCCTTTAGCTCCTGTTACAATCACACATGCTTGCCAGGCTGCATCTCATCATCTCAGTAACTGCAGATTGGCCTGGCCACTTAGAGAGATGCCCAAGTAAAGGGTTGCCAGCCAAGGCTACCTGACACCATGCTGTTCCTATTATAAGCCATCCCCGCGTATAAGTCAGCCTTACATTTTCAGGTTCTGCTTTGGGAAAAACAGCGTTTTCCCTGAGTATAAGTCGATAACTACAAATAAAGCCCTTGAATTGTGATTGCTCTTATAAAACTCCAGAGGGGAATCAGAAAACAAAGGAAAGGACTTGAAGGGTTAAATGCACTAAAAATACTAAAAGGCAATCAGGACTTGTAGTAGAGATGATATCTTTTATTAGACCAACAAGATTTTTGCAAAAAAAAATGTCTTTTGCAAAAATCTTGTTGGTCTAATAAAACAGATCATCTCTACTATGAGTCCTGATTGCATTTTCCTCTAGACCAACACAGCTACAACCTGGATACCTAAAAATACTAAAGTATTTCAGATCACTAAGTGCAATTCTGGTTTACCCTGTTCAAGTCCTCAAGAGTTTTGCAACTTGGTATTTTTATTGCATTCACCAAATGCGACATGTGCAACAGTCAATCATAGGTTGACCCTGCACAGAAGGCAAGTACACATGGACATGTTTTGTGGAGAGAAAACAAATGTAGACTTATAATCAGGACAATGCAGTTTATGAAAAGCCACCAGGCCCAGTGGGGCTGGTTTTTGAGGGCTGGTCTCTTATGGTACCATGATGATATCATGGGGGGAGACAACTCCAAAGCACAGGAATGAGGCATTTGCACCAATTAGCAGATCCCCCTTCTCAGAGCAGATCGTGGGTTTAGAAAGCATGGCGTGCTGGGAATAGACGTAGCATCGGTTCTAATCCAGGGAGTCTTTCGGCTGGCTAGAATAAGAGGTAGATCAGGGCCTCATGCTGGATGTCAGTGGGGACCTCTTGTAAAGCAAGAGCAGTGGTTTCACTGTCCTCTGCAGCAACGACCTGTCTTCTAGGGCCCAGTCTTGCTCCCATTTATTCAGCCTTGGACTCTTAGCTTGACCATTGCCCAAGGTCATTCAGCTGGAAGGCAAAGGGGCTGTTGCACTTGACCTGCACTGAGATGGTGAGGCCAGACACCATCATGAAAGGGATAAAAAAGCTGGTGGGATAGCACCCGTCGTACAGACCTGGAAATAACCTTTTTGCTGTGCAGCAAAGACACCGTTGCGGGTTCCTCCAAAGATTGACACTCCTCCCAGCGCAATTAGCTTGTCTGAATGCCAGAGCAACAGCAATTGACCTCCTGTCAGCGGGGCAGGGTAGCCTCTGGGATACACTGCAGGGAGACCATCCTAAAATCTGTCTAATATGATTGACCTCATAAATTCACGTCAAACAAGTGCTCCTGATACTTCCTATCAGGAGAAATAAGGGGCTTAGTGCTCTGTTTCTTCCTGCTGTGTAATTCATAAGAGCCCTGGATTATTTTAGGTTGATTTTTCACAAAACTACTCAGGAAGGATCCCAGCAACCTGTGGGGAATCATGCTTTTATTACAGATTTGTATTACAGTAATCAATGAATCAAACTCTATTCCTTTACTTAGGCATATAAGGGTGCCTGTAGAGGTGTGGGGAGGCTGCTCCAATGCACCGTCATTACAGTGCATCGGAGCAGACTCAATTAATTGAGTAATGCTAATTAGCATGCACCATCAGCCTCTGCATCTTGTGCATTCAGTGTCCCTCACACTTCGAAATGGTGGTGTGGGCACATTAGCTAAACCTTGTTGAATGAGCTTTAGTTTAAAGGGTCCCCACCCTTTTGAAGCATGGGGCACTGAATACACAAGACCCTGCAGGTGCTTTAATGAGAGCAGTTCCCAGAGCTGCTCTCATTAAAGCACTCCTCCCACCTCTAAAGCACCTGTAAAAGCACCCTAGGCGTACTTAGGCACCCAAGTATAATTCTAGTGCACCTCTTCAGGTCCTGAAAATCTATATTGTTGTGCAGCATATCATCTGACCCTTAAGACTGGGTCACATAAAGCAATGCGGAAGAAGATGAACCACCTGCCGGTAACAGTTTTCCAGAGTTTTGACCTGGGTGGAACCGAATTGCACTTAGATGCCTAAATCCACATTGATGCCCAACTGGCTGGACAAGCATCTGGCCCCAGGAGACTCCAACAAAAATAAGGGCATCGTTATGGATGCCATGTTGAACAAACAGCTTGCCATCTCAATAGAACAAGAATGGATCATTTCCCCTCTTTTTCAGTACTGGGGAAAAAGGTACAGAGGTATTTGGGTCAGGTTTTCCCTTCAAAGTGTTACCACTATCATCAGAAGTGTTATTTTTTTTAAATAATTACATCAGTAATATCCCTGGTGTGGACCTGAAAAATTAAGACAGAAAATACAGGGTAGATGAAAGTGCTGTATGGTGGATATATAACTGGTTGGGTCTTTGTGCTCAACGAGTACTCATCCATGGGTCAGTGGAAGGAGGTATTCAGTGGGGGTCTGTCCTGGGTCCAGCATTGTTTAATATCTTTATTAATAATCTGGACAATGGGATTGGAGACAAATTTCTGAGCAAATTTGCAGATGCCACCAAGTTGGGCGGTGTTGCCGACACTGGAGGGCAGGCCCAGGATCCAGAATGACCATGATGCAGGTATCAAATTTACGCTCAAGCTGGCATAAGTTGCCATATTTACTGCATGGTATGGGCATGCATGTGTAGACGTGCACCCACACTGTGCAGTAATTTCGGTTCCTGCACAGTAAATGTGCACGTGTAGACACACCCGCTGTGACACGCAACTGTGCAGCATTATTACACAGTTAGAGTCTCGTGTAAATGCACCTATGAGGCCTCATCTGGAGTATTACATCCAGTCTTCAGCCCCACACTTGAAGAATGACGTGGATGCATAGAGAGCGGTGTAGAGTGGCAGAAATGATGAGCGGCTTGGAAAGCAAGACTTTTGGGGAAAGGTTGAAAGAAGTAGGGATATTTAGTCTGGAGAAGAGAAGACTGGAAGGGGATGACAGTCTTCAAATGCCCAAAGCGTGATTATAGAGACAGTGGAGATAGGCATTTCTCTGTGACTAGATAAATACATGGTCACATGTAGGGGACAGGACTAGGAGCAACGACCTCATGCTGCAGCAAGGGAAATTTGGTTGGACATGAGGAGGAACTTTCTGACTCTGAGGCTGGCCAAGCATTGGAAAAAGCTGCCTAGAGAAGTTGTGGAGTCACAGACCAGGTCCTCCCCTCCATCCCGCTGTACCCCCAGGTACCCATCCCTGCTTACCGAGAGGCACAAATCCCTGGGGATGCTGACCCCGCGTCCCTGGCATTGAAGCCATGGGAGTGCCCATCCCAGAGTTTGCAGGCTCTCAGCAGCCGGGCGACCGGCGAAGGGAAGAAGGTCGGGACGATTTCAGAACGGAAGAATGTTGTTCCTCGAGGGAGAGTCAAGCCACCCTTCAGCTTTGCTTCACCTACAGCAGGAGGGGGAGAGGGGAAAAAACAGCTCGGTCACATTCTTGTGCAGACCCCCGAGGGGAGCAGCATACTTGAGCTCCTACCAAAAAACAAGGGCTGGATTTCACAGCATAAAAGCCACGCTACCTAGGAGCCTAGTTCAGCTCCGCGCTGAAGCCAACAGGGCCAGATTCTCCCAGCCTGTGTGCATCCGCATCGGTCATTGAAGTCAATGGAGTGACTCCCTTTGTCCTCAACTAAGCCGACCTCAGTCTGGCAACGTTTGATTTTGTGCCCTGAAGCTCTCTGCCGGTCTGAGTCTCATTGCCGCTACCTTGCTCATTGTATCCTTCGTTGCAAGTTCTGCCTCTGATTCAGGAGGTGGATGCCTGATGGTAGATAGCCATGCTGGACGTGGGTAGAGAGCCGGTTTAAAATAGGAGCCTCTCCTGTGGTATGAAAGTGTGCGCGGCTGTGGGCTGACCACCCAGGCAGGTAAACCCCCTGTGCTCTTGTGTGGATGAGCTATGAGCATGGTTGGAAAAGGATTATTTTGGTAACAGAGGCAAGTCCTTTGCAGGGATGGCTGAGGCCAGGACTAAGCAATCGTCACACTCGTGCCCGTGCATAAGATACGTGATGTTTATGGACCTCCAGGGAATTTAAGCAAGGGGGCCTGATACCATTTGGATAATCCCCTGCTCATTTACTAACCAGTTCTCCTCTAGCTTTGATCCAGGTCATGAGGAGCCAACAGACAAGTTGCCCATCCTTTGCACCAGAGCAGCTGGATGTTGATGCAGACAGAACCACTGCAGGTTCCCCATGCTAGGGTTGACTAGCATCACCATGCTCCAGGCCTCGGGTACCGGATAAACCTTGTGCTGGTAAAGAATTGTTGGATCCAGCTTGCTTTTCTTTCAGGCAGGTAGAAGTCCCTTGAGAGGCTTTGCTAGTGCCAGGGGATGGGCAGCTCTGCCAGAGGCATCCCAGCACAGCTAGAAGGCTTGGTTCTTCCTCCTGCTATTGGGAATAGGCAGCCCAGACTGCCCCAGGTGCTTGGGATTACCTACTGACATCTTTTTTCTGTAGGAAAATTATTCTTGTTTTAAATTGTTTTCCTCCAGGACCATCTTTCCGGCCCAAAATGCTGTTCCCAACACCAGTGGACACCCATTTTTGTTCCAGGGGGTTGCTTCTGATGTTATGTCACTGCAATATAGCAGACAGTAGTTTGGCCTGTGCTTTCAAATGCTCAAAGCGGTCTTATTCTTGCAGGTTGTACCTAGTTGCATATGTATTAGGCTCAGCTCATTCACTTGGGTCACCGTAGCTTTTGACTGCAACAGGATTCACTTATAATGCACATTTAAAACTGGATTGAATGAAGCCCTAGAGAGTGCACTGTAGACTACAGCCCTGCATTGACAACTGTATTATATGACTTTTCCTATTATAGGACTTTTGCTCCTGATTATATGACTTTTGCTTCCCTAACTTCTGTGCTTCTATCTGTCAGTCCATTTGTCTGCCTGTCCAGACACTTAGAAAATGCTGGTGCCTGTGGCATTTAGGATATGCTGCTCTTTTAAATCTCCCAGCACAATGCAGACTCTATTTAAAACTCTTTTCTTTTCTTTTCTTTTTTTTTTTTTTTTGAGGCAAATAGCACAAGCCAACATGAAGGGGGGAAAAAAAGAAGCAACAATCTTATTAGAGCCCTGTCCTTTTAAAAGACCTCAGCACATAATTAGACCAGAATAAAAGTCCCCCCTCCCCGACCCTTTTCAATAAAAGTAAATTACCTCAAACTATTTTCAGCCCCCTGTTCGTTTAAATTTAAAAAGAGAGCCCTTGTCCACCCACTTCTTTCACTGCCTCCTGCCCCTCCTGCTAAAGACTGGCTGGGGCTTTAAACCTGCCAGCTGGACTGAGAAATGGCTAATAGTTATTGTGGAAGAGCAGCTTTTAATGAACTATTGAAGAATGATACATTGATGGAGTAATGGGAGTTTAAGTCGCCCCGTAATGAAACAGGTTCTCAGTGCGGGTTCATTGTGGTGCAAATCCAGCACGTCTCTCCCACTGTTTGGTCGGAGCTCAATAGGGGAGGACAGAAGGGGGTCAGCTGATGGGGTCTCTGCTTTAGTTAATCAATCTGATTGGATTAGGGTCACTGCGATCCCTAATCATGTCAAAGGTCGCGCCGGGCTGGATTAAATGCTTTGTCCGAGAGGCCTCGGATTCTTTCCGCTTTCCCGAACGGGGCTTGTTTATTAGAGTTTAACACTGATGCAACCTTTGAGAGTCGCCCTCTCCCTCTTTGTGTGTCCAGGCCTTGGCCGGCCTGCCAGCGTGCGTGTATGCGAGTGCGGGCGCCTGCACGTGTGTTGCCGGTCAGATATGCCCTCGTGGGACTCAGATCAAACTCCTACCAGACACATGCGAACCTCGTGGAAGCGTAGGCATTTGGGAGCGTACATTTATTCCTGCAAAGTCCCTTCTTTATCATCAGGTCTGCTAGCGAGCGAGCTGCAGAATTCAAGCCGTGAAGCTGAAGACGTGGCCCGTTGATTATTTTTCCCTGTTACGAAGCCCCCCAGTCTGTTGCCAACACTCTGCAAAAAGAGAGACCTTTTCTGATAGTCTTCTGATTTGTGCTGTTACTGGGATTAATGTCGCAGGAGCCCTGCCTCTCGCCCAGTTGCACAATTGCACCTTCATTTGAATGCAAGGGATTCTGATTTTGGGGTGGGGGAGAAGAGAAATCACGTGGAGTGGCCAGGATGTTGGGCGTGGATGCGTATGGCTGACTCATTACTACTTTGCTCCTGGATACCAGCGCGTCTTGAAATCCAAACTGTGCAAGAATGAACCTCCCCTGACTACAATTTTGCAGATAATGCCATCAAAGCAGTACAGTAGCTTTCTTAGCGATTAGAGTTGCTCCTAAATGATATTTGTATGGCTTTCAAGTCATTGAATGCCAGCCTCCCATATTTATTTCCTTATTTGCTTTATCGGTAGATAGATTTTAAGGGCAATAGAGCTATCAAATCACCTCCTCGCAGGAGACCATAACATTTCATCCAGCGACTCCATTATTGAGCTCAGCAATACTTTAACCAGAGCTTATTTTCCTAGAAAGCCTCCAATTGTGATATAAACACTTGAAAGTGTGAAGAATCCTACTTTTCCTTGCGTGTCAGATCCAAAGAGTTAAATCCGATCCTTCCCAAGTACATGTCCTAATTTGACTGTCTTGGCTTCAGCTTCTAGACATCAGTCCTTACTATTCCTTTCTCTCCTACATTTAATAATGCTTTAAATCCCAGCATTTTTCTCCCCAGGAAGCTACCGATGCTGGAAAAAGCTCCCATCCCTGGCACCTTTGCAATAAGATCTAACTTATAAATAAGTTATCTATGCATACATACAAGCAAAGGAAATTTTCCTGCCCTTTGAAATACAGCTATGTCTCCTATTGAGGCACGGCGTCTATTAATCAGTACACAGCAGCACTGGAACATGCTGAGGGACAAAAGGTCCTGTTTCCAGTTTAATCGGTGATGGTTTCCAGTGATCTCGATCGTATAATCCCACCATATCATTTTCCCATGACATGGCAATCAAGAAGTTGGGAGATTTGGATTATCTCATCCTACTTGCATCAGGGCTTCTGACACCTTGCTGTGTTTTGAGTCCCGTCACCTCCTGCCAGGGTAGATATCTTGTGATGAAACTCTTTTCTCACTCATGAAGGTCTTCCCAAAAGATCTTATTCCCCTTCAGCCTCTCTGCTCAGGGCAGTTTGAGCAGCTGCCTTGGCATCAACAACCACCGTGTGCAGCTGTTACCCTGCGACTAAGGGGGCAAACAAGCTGGTAGGCTCCCAAATGAAAATTTAGCTGCATAAGTTGCACTTGGTCATTGGGGTGAAAGACCCACATTGCAGGAATGCTGGACTCCTTGTTCCTCCCTAACAGATATGAGAAAGGCTTTAAAAAGAAAGGCAGCAGCCGTTGAATTCAGTAGCAAGGTGGAGGTTGGACCGGAGGTGTGAGTTGAGGGATGAAGCAAGAAATCCCAGCTCCACGTGCAGCATTGCACAAGCAACTCGAGTCCACCCAGGGGCTGTCTATGCTGCCATCTCACTCAGGGCCTGATGATAACCATGCAGGTCCTGGCCGCCCAGGGTTTAGCACGAGCTGAAAACCCTTCTGGGGGCTATGGGTCAAAACGTGGTCACTTCGTCTCCATGCTACTGTGGCCCTGTGGTTACCGGTACCCAAACGCTCTAGTTTAAGGCTTGCTCGGTTGCATTTTTGGGAGCTGCAGTGAGGTCTGGATGGTAACATTCAGGAGCTGTGAGCATTTCCCTTGGGGTCAGAGCAGAGCTGCAAGGACGGGAAGGGGAAGAGGATAGAGGAGGAGTGTGAATGCATCAGTCTTGCAGCGGTGTGAGGAGTGTACCGATGAGACGCGAAAGCGGCAGCGCTGGCAAAATCCCTTTCTATTATCCCGGTGGTGCTTTTGTGCCTATCGGGAGCGACAAACAACACCCAAAAGTCTCTTGTGACTTTAGGGAAGGGGTCAGGAGGAATCTGTTCCTCTGTGTCCAAGGGAGGAGGCCACCGTACCCGTAGCTCTGGAGCTGGGCAAAGCCCGGAGCTGACACGGTGGAAGCCCAAGGGCAACAATCACAAACGAGAATATGGCGTGGAAGATATTGCCTCCCCGTGGCTCACAATCCATCCCTCCCTTCAGGTTGGCTTTGCTGACCGGGAGGTTTTTCAGGGACCAACGTGAGCAAGGAGGGAGTTTGAGGGGGGTGGGAAAACCATTGGGAAGCCAGCCGTGTCTCTTCTGGCGACGAACGGCATCGGAAATGTCGGCTGGCCGCGATGCCTCAGGCGCCCTGCAGTAGCTGGGGCCTGGCAGGGAGTGGGCCATGCTGAGGTTTATTTTTTTCCCTGCTGGGTACATTGCATTCCCCAACTGAGCTAACACTGGCTGCAACAAAGAGCTCCCTCTGCCGCGTACAGAAGTGCCAAGTCCTAGCGTGGGAGCTAGCCCTGAACAAAAGGGAACAGTAGGGGGAGCTAATTAGCATCTCTTTGTCCTGTGGGAATCGCAGCTCTAAATGGGCCCTCTAAATATAACAGACACGCACAAACACACACACACACCTGGAAAGGAGCCAGGGGAGCCGAAAGACGAGGCGACAATCCCACCGCTCAGCCCTCGCCGGTCGGGTTTATCTGTCACAACCGCCCATCGGCGGCCCGCGAGGCACCGCTCCAAGCCCAGACACCGGGGAGCCGCACCTGCAGCGGGTGGAAATCAGCCCATCTCCCACCGTGGAGCCAAGCCAGTTTGCACCCGCTGAGAATATGGCCTCGCCGCTGAAATCCCCCCCCACCAGTCGCAGTCTCCTTGACAAAGGTGCCCAGGGCTCCAAAGGCATGAATGTGGCTTTTCTTTCCCCTGGGCGATGCGTTACCAACTGGCAGCCGTGAATAGAGGCAGGGGTTTTGAGGCCAGAAGCTGCCGTCATGCCGGACCTCCTCTGCAATGACAGCAAGCTGGAGAATTGCATCCCATCACCCCCGCCATGGGTAGGACGGAGGCAGGAGAGCAACACGGGAGCACCTCCCGGCCCCGGCTCGCCGGCTCCTTGCTCCCATAGGTCTTATTCCACTTGTGTCCCCAGGAGCTGACGAGTGACGGCTGGCATCAGGCAGACGGGAAAGGGGAATGGTTACCAAGGGTGATTGCACCGATGAGCACACCAGGAGAGGTCAGGGGGAAAGCAAATGGGTGCCAAGAATTATGCATGTGCTCAAACCTAAGAGGCACACTGAGGGATCGAGGCCCCAGTGCCATAGACACCGCCTCCTAAGGGAAACCCCTGTCCCACGGGCCTCCCCTTCTTTACAGACAAGCCAAACCAAGAGCAGGGAGGGGAACGGAGGTATAGGAAGGGAAAGCTGCTTCCCCAAGGTCTCCGATCACCTCTGCAAGCTGCAACAGAGAAGTGGGTTTCTAAGCAGAGAGACTTTTGCAGAATGCCCGGTGGTACCAATGACAGATGGATGGCGGGCAGTGATATGGGCAGAGCAGGGTGTCATGGAGCCAGGGAAGATAAGGAAGGAGCTAAATTATCCACCTCTCGCCTCTTTAAAGCCAGTGCCCTCCTGTGCCATCCTGGAGTCTTCTGAGCTCTCTTCTGCGCTGTGTCCCCAAGGAGCCCATGGCACAAAAACTCTCCTCTGCTTGTTTCTGTGTCCCTCTGCTATTTCACATCGTAGGGGTCTACTTTCCCTTAGCTTCGCCGCTGCTATCCTGTTGCCTGGCTTCAAATCCCATAGATATTAGTCTCATAGATGTTAGGGGCTGGAAGGGACCTTACTAATCATCGGGTCCAGGCCCTCTGCACTTGGTTATAAGAATAGCAGCAGCAGCTAAAGGCCCCAGACAGAAAACAGAGCTCTGCTGTTTCATATGGTGCTGGACATTGCACACACCATGTTAGGAAGACGGGCTCCTGTTTGGGAAGTTGACAGTGGAAGTGTGACAGGTGCAGCAAGCTGAGACGGGGAGGGCACATCTGAATTAGCGTAGCCGGTTGCTGCCTCGTGCAACACTGGTATCACAGCACGGGAGAGCTATAGGGGAGGACATAGGACCCCGGGACTGGAGCAGGCTTCCCGAGCCAGCGAATCCAGTCCCCTGCATTCACAGGCAGGGACCCCCCCACAATTGCCACTTCCCGACAATCTGCATGGTCCTGTGCAGCGCTAACAACTATGAAACTATGAAACCCTCCCACGCACTACAAAGCTGGAAACACTAAGAAGCCCCCACAACATGCCACAGGTCAAAGCAGGGGAGTCAAGAGCCCGGCCAAAATCCTGCCACTGCCACGACAGAGAAGGATGACGTGCTTGGGCTTAGGCTAGAGGAAGCCTGTTGGTTGCATGTGCATGCAAAGAGGTCAGGCCGGACTCCTTGCTCTCCTCCAGGAGCTCTCCATATGCTTACAGGACTCGCTGAGCCGTCTTTCTGTTGCATTTAATTCATTAGCCCCATGCTTCCAGGCTGCTGCTGGTCACTTGTAAAGGCCAGGGAGGAATTTATGCTCCCCGTCCTGCAGAACTGGGCTTCTCAGGGTTGTGTTTTCACTTTCCTCTGAAGCACAAGAGAGTGGGCACGGCTAGATTGGGAGACCGGGCAATTGCACCGGTGCTCTGCTCTCTCAGGTGCCTGGTGGTATTGCCCCCGTCCCGTGCTCAAGTTGAAACCAATCCCCAGATCTGGGGTGAAAAAAAGGAGTTTCCCCACGTCCGATCGGCGGGGTATTTCTTGCCTTTTTTCATGGCATGGGGTCTGGGTCTCCCCCTCAGGGCATCAGGACGTATTTCACCTAGCTCTTTCCTTGCCATTGGCACATTGTCACTTTGGAGGTTTTGAGTTTTTGGGGTCCTCGTTATTACAGGATGACGAGGACTGCCCAGGGGGGCATGGGGATGTCACTGTGAACCCCTCTGCCCTAAACATCAAGTCCATGTCTGTCCGTGCTTGCAGGTGACTGTATTCAGCGACCCAGGCCGTCTCTGCCAGACTCACGATCCTGAACTGGAGGCAGGTCATGCATTGACTTGGCCGATATTTTGCAGAAAGCTTCTCCCACGCACAAGAGGCAGCATAGGAAGGCGGTTGAGGGAACTCTTGAGTTGGATCTTCAGGCACGCACGATGCCTCAAAACATGAGTCCTGCATAGTGGCCAAGGGCCAACTGTTGTGAAGGAAGGGATATTCTTTATCTCTGGGCATCAGCTTATCTTTCCTGGGCAAACAGGTTGAAAAGCCTGCTCTTTCCCTGGTTTTCTTTACGATGCCGATGGCTCTGTTGGAGTCCGCTTATTTGAGAAGCGGTGTGATCCAGCCACCGGAGGTCAAGGTTCAGGCCTCAGGGGAGCAGGACTCTCGCCCCTCTCTGCCATTCACTTGCTGCATGACCTCAGACAAGTCTTTTCATTCCTTTGTGCCTCAGTTTTCCTAGCTGCGAAATGGAGATAGATGGTTCCTGGTCTCCATACAGTTCTCATCCTGAACACAAGCTACCTGAAAATCAGGCCACTTCAAGGTGTTTCAGCTTGGGCACCTGATATTGTTAGTCCCCTAAGACAGTCTTGAATTTAGGGATTGTTTCTTGCTAGATTTTTAAGTCCTGCATCAGATTGAAAGTGCCCGGTACCTGGGCTTGGAGTGATACTTCTGTATCTGGGGAGTGCACATGAGAGAGGGCAAACTGCACTGTGTTATATTGGTGCAACTCTTGAAAACTCACTTGGCATTGAACAGGGATGGCTGTGAGAGCAGAATTTTTGCTATCAAGTTGGGCTGTTTTCAAGATGAAGAGCATTTATTAGTGCTGGAGGTCAGGGAGGAGACTGAATGCTGTGTTCATTCAGCCCCTTAAATGGGCCTGCGACCAAAAATGAAGGGCCCTTGAAGGAAACATAAATATAAAGTTTTAGGGGTACATGTGTGTTCCAGAGAAACCTCCATTGGATCATCTTACCTACACATGCCATCCTACCTACTGTGCCATGAAGTCAACATTAACATCAATTTATTCACTGGGACCAGTTTGATGTTGGCTGAGATTTGCCGGGAACTTGGATGGCTTAGCACAGTGTTGAGAGATGGCAGAGTTGGCATTTTGGTAGGCCTCAGCCAGGGACTTCAAGAAGTCCTGGGAATATATTGCATTTAATTAATGAGTCTCATGCTTCCAAATATATTGCATTTAATTAATGAGTCTCATGCTTCTCAATATATTGCATTTAATTCATTAGCCTCATGCTTCCAAATATATTGCATTTAATTCATTAACCTCATGCTTCCAAATATGTTGCATTTAATTCATTAGCCTCATGCTTCTGAATATATTGCATTAATTAACGAGTCTCATGCGTCTGAATATATTGCATTTAATTCATTAGCCTCATGCTTGCAAACACATTGCATTTAATTAATGAGTCTCATGCTTCTGAATATATTGCATTTAATTAATGAGTCTCATGCTTCCGAATATATTGCATCTAATTAATGAGTCTCATGCTTCTGAATATATTGCATTTAATTAATGAGTCTCATGTTTCCGAATATATTGCATTTTATTAATGAATCTCATGCTTCCAAATATATTGCATTTAATTAATGAATTTCATGCTTCCAAATATATTGCATTTAATTAATGAGTCTCATGCTTCCGAATATATTGCATTTAATTAATGAGTCTCATGCTTTCAGATATATTGCATTTAATTCATTAGCCTCAAGTGAAGTTGAGGTTGGATATTAGGGAAAACTTTCTCACTAGGAGGGTAGTAAAGCACTGGAACAGGTTACCCAGAGAGGTGGTGCAATCTCCATCCTTGTAGTTTTTTAAGGCTCAGGGAGACAAAGCCGTGGCTGGGATGATGTGGTTGGGGCTGGTCCTGCTTTGAGCAGAGGTTGGACTAGATGTGACCTCCTGAGCTCCCTTCCACCCTCATTTTCTATTATTGTATTATATGAAGCAGCAAGCAGGTCAGGCCTCTCTCGGAAGCCAATAACCCACCAACAGGGTCAAAGACTCTGCCTAAGATTTCTCACCTTCAACCCACGCTGGTCATTAACTTCCAGGAAACTCCCGTCTGGTCAGTCTGACTCATCACTGCATTCTTCCAGATTTCCATTGCTGTGACTCCACTGAAACCACCAGGTCCACTGGGCACTGGGGACAACATTTCAAACATATGGACTGTGGCGGTGAGAAATATACTTCAGACAAGCAGTCCATGCCATTCTCCATGTTTAATTGGATTTAATAAACAAATGCATGGTGATGCGCTGCTGTCACAACTCAATGTACAGAAGAAGTCCTAAACTGCTGGACCAGTGGAGGAGAGCACTATCATTTTTACTAGCATTGTGTCATGCAGAAAGGATCCCATAAAAAAAGAAACGAGCGCTAAAAATAGGCTGAAATCATCAGTGCTGCAACTCAATGAGGTCATTGCATCAGGTCTGCCAGAGCTATTAAAAAAATTAAGGTTGTTTCCTGTTTCATGTGATTGACCACTAACTTGTTTGATCAATGGCAGGAAATATTTTTGGTTTCTCTGGTTAGGGTGGAGCCTCCTGATACTTGAGAGGACGGTTTTAATATGTTTACACTGGGCGGGGGGGAAGCGGTGTGTTTATAACTGGGGTTGACCAAGCCAAATGAACCGAGTCAGGCTAAGATAACAATGAAGGCGAGGCAGCTCTGGTTTTAACTAGCGTCGGAAGCCTGATTTTAGCTTCCATAGGCTTGAACTTGAGATGCTAATCAGAGTGAAAGCCCAACTTGCCTTGGTTTTCAGTGCTGGTTGAACCTGTTAATTAAAACAGATTAGTTGACCTGAGTTAAAAGCATACCTCTTGTGTTGCCATCCCCTTGGAGTTATCCTTATTGGGCCAGGAACTCCTTCTGCACTCACTTAGCTTACAAGCATAATGCTATATTTGGACTTATTGTGTAGGTGACTGGCATTTGGTTATCTTATATTTAGGGCAGGAGGCACAGAAACTGAAGGCCTCTGCTGATCATCAGAAGAGGGGGAACGTAGGCCCAGGAAGTCCCCGGTTCCCGGCAAACAAAAATGCCTTGGACAGATTGCATTGCAAGGGCAAGGGGAGGTCTAGTCTCCAGCTTCATGCTCCATTTGATCCCTAACCTCTCTGCCATGGGGTTGAAAGTTAGTGCCAATGGTGATGCCAATGTTTGTAATATAGTTTCTTCTCCTTTAGGAGCCAAACCCTAGATCATAGCTCTGTAGCAATAGATGACTGGATGTCCATCTAAAGAGAACAACAGCTTCCAGCCCTCACCAGCTTATACTCAATGGGTGCGTCTACATGTGCAAGAAGACATACAAAAACCTAGAACTCTTGGTTCCAAAATGATACCTTTTATTAGACCAACTGGAAAATGGCATTAATGTGCAATTAATTTGAAGCCATGAACTCCAGTGCATATGGCCTATATTAGAGATTGGGCATATTGCACTGGAGTTTATTGCTCCCAAGTGCACCATTTGCACATGCGCTAAGTGCGACAACACACTGAGGTGGGTTGGAGCAGCTGCAGCTGGCAGGGGGTCTGCGGGGTCAGCCTGACGGCCCGGGGCTGCTCCCACCTGGCTCAATGTGCTGCCGAAGGGCTGACTGGGGCATGAGGGTGGCCCGTGCAGAGCGAGGCAGCAGTCAGCCCCCGCACTGGACCACACTCGTGCCCCAGCCAGCCCCGTCAGCACCTACACGTGTGTTGCTCTGCAGTAAATAACTCCACAGTAGGATAATACTTGTATTTTCTTGCATTGCAGCCATCCTATTAGTATTCTACCAATAATAATATTCTTTCAATGCAAGTATATACTTGAATTTACTATCCTACAGCAGAGTGAATTACTTTACTGCGGCCTAACAGGGCCGCACATGAAAACGCGGAGGCTTTTTTGTGGAGCTAATTGAGCGGCTCTGCAGTAAAGGTCTCATGTAGATGCACCCAAAGTGAACCAGTGATTTTGAGAGGAAAAGCTCTGAAACCTATTACCAGCAGTATAGCCTATGTCTTCTTTCATGTCTGGTCTTCTATAGCATCTCACCCCAAGACACTGACTCATTTCTCATGCTGGGGAAATACCCCTTCCATGCAATGCAAAACAACAGGATTTATCTCTACCGCTCGCATTTAAAAAAGTGAATGATAGCTGATCTGCTGAAATCCCCACTCCGACCTGGAAAACATACCTTGGTTAGCATATCTAACACCCCTCAGGTGTGTTGTGTTCTGCTGTTGCTACACAGATGCGTATCACATACCAGGGCAAGCTTTTAGCCATCCTGGGATCTTTCCCTGAGGACATCGTTGAACAAGAGTCTGCAGCCGCCCTGCAAATTAAGTTAAAAGAAGATATGGGCCAAATTCAGAGGCGAGCTCTCTAAACGAGGAAGCATCCTGGCAATTCGATTACCTGTTTGCCAGGGAATTTGAACCTCCCCTTTAATTTAATGGTTCACATAGTTGCAATAGGGCTTCACGCCTACTTTCAGGGTTGAAGCGACTCGTTAGAGGTCTACGTGGCAGGAAATTCCACAGGGAGGTTTCAAACGTTGTCATTCTGCATTGGAAAGCAAGCATTTCCCTCCCCACCAATGAAAATATCATGGCAAGACCCAGCCAAGAATAGCCGATAGCCCCTTCCTTCAGGCACCCACCTGGGGTGTGGGGAGACCATCCACAAGGAGGGATGTGCCTCATTCAAGACCAGGATTTGAAGCTGGCGCTCGCACAGCCTAGGTGAGCACTCCTAGCAGTGGTGCCATTGGGTAGCGGCTCTGTTTCTCTTTGGTTGGGACCAGAGTTCCCACCCTGGACCCAAACGAGCAAAATTTTCAGTAGCAAACGATCAAGTTCTGCAAAAACACTTTTTTGGGGGGAGGCTTTGCATTTTCCCTGCCCATCTCTCACGCTGTTTATAGGCACGTTGTTCCTTTAGCCCACAGTGATAGGTTTATCTTCACAATGGCCCTGAAAGATAGAGGGGGTTATCATAGCTCATCTGTCAGACCAAGAACATATGGAGCCTGGTGATAGTTCAGGACACAACCCAGGTTTCCAGTCTTAACTTCTCATCCCTTGCTTTTTTCCATCTGGCAGGGTGTTGTGAAGCTTGGCTTCCATGACATGCGTTGTGGTTGTGGCGTACATGAGCAGCTGGCATGGATGATTTTAGGGCATCTTTGGTTGCCTGATAATGCAGGGCACTGAACTGGACGGCCTGGACCTTATCCTTACCTATGTTCCCACCCATAGGACCATCCTACCTTCTTCTCCTTGCTCTTATGGCAATAGTCAGAAGAGCCGCCACCATCACATCCCTATTAGAGATTGGGCAAACTGGTCTCCCCCTTTTCCGGAGACCCTAGCTGAGCCACCACAGACCCTTCACAGCGATGAAAACAAATCCAGGTAGCTTGCTCCTGCATCACATCCCTGCTTCAACCTGGAGCTGAAAGGCCCCACCTCTTGCAATACTCAGCTGGACGCGGGAACCGTTGAGCCATCTGATGGAGCAAGTAGTTTTATGAGATTTGCTGGCCCACCAGCTTTGTGTGGCATTTCCATGCCATGAGAGGTTCTCCCAGCCCATTGCCAAATCCTTATCTCCAGGCTTCAACTCAGAGTCCAGCAGCGATTCTGCTTGCAAGCATGGCGCTGCTCTTGCGACGGTGACCTGTTTGCCTGCTTGGAGGTGGCAGGACCAGGTGGTGTAGAAAAAGTCTGTAGATACCCCCCCACCAGAGGTGAACCATATATCTATGCATTAGGAGGATGGCCCCATACAATACCAACCAGCCCCTGCGAGATACTTGGTGTCTTCTACTCCCATTGCCTTCACGGAGGCCTGAGGGTGCCCTGAACCTCACAGGACTGGTCTCTGCTGCAGCAGAGCCAATACTTATAACTATTAGCGTGAGTTTTGGTGGCTCTTTCTCTGATTCTTTTTATTATCTAAACCTCCTGCTTTGATCGGAAGGGGGAAAACAATCCAGCAGAGTTTTCTGGCATTTGGCTCCTAATTGGAATATTCCCTTTGGGTATGTTAAAAAAAAAAAAGTAGTTGGCCCAGATATTTTTTAATGAATAACACTTTAATTAAATCTTTATGTATTAACCGTACATCAATAGAAATAGTTAGACAAATAGCTGGAGCATTAATCACGTACAGGCAACAAAATGAGTCATCCCAAGAATGCGCATCTTCCAACACCCTGTCTCTGGGGAGGCCCATGGGAGATGCTGGCAGGCTAAGGGAATTAACACACGAGATGGAAAACTCTGCAAGGAGAAGAAAGAGACACCCAGTGCAATGGATAAAGAGCAGGATCCCTTGCCCAGAGTGACGTGGGCACTGAAAGGGGAGTCAGAAAAGCCAGTCTCGCCCCAGCCCCGGCACTGATCTGTTGTAGGATCATGAGCACATCACTTCCTATTTCTGTGCTTCCTTCTTGATTGTCTGTCTTCAGCCTTTGGATGCAGGGACTCTCTCTCACGAGATGTTTGTACAGCGTCTGCATCGACATTAGGGCTGGAAGGGGACCTTGCGAGATCATTGGGCCCAGCCCCCAAATCATCGGGTCCACCCATCTTGCACACTGGATGGGGAGCATCTAGACCCAAGGGAAACACAGCGCAGCAACAGCTGGAATCAGCACAAGGCTGCTTGTAAAAACAGACAAGCGCAGAACAATACGCTCTGTTTCACACCTTGAGCTGAACACACGGACTCCTGATTTACACTAGACTCCGACTGTCGAAATCCCAAACATTTTTTTTTTCCATTTCCTTAATTAATTCAGTCACTCGTCTTCTTCAAACACTCCTCCCAAGGGTTATGCTATCTTTTACATAGTATAGCTACACCTCCCTGCTTCATTATTCCACATGACACCACCATCACCACTAAGGTAGCCCAGAGTGAAGAGCGCAAGATGCAGCTTTTTGCTGCTTTCATCCCAAGAGATCACAGCATGGATCACTTTGATTTCATTGCTGCGAGGCAGCCAGGCAGGAAAGTGCTGCACACGATTTATAATCCTCGAAAGAGCAGTGGTTTGCCAAATGCCTTCCCACCCCCATTGAAATCAATGAGAGTTGTGTGTGGGTGCTCAGTGAAGTATCGAGCCTGGATACACTGCATATGCCTACGGGTGGTTTATGGACTCGGGGAATCACTCCAGTTATTACTGGAGTGCAGCCGCTTCTGATTAGCAGGCTGCAGCTGCGGTAGAGAAGGACAGGAGGCAAAGGATAACACCGCATGCAGAGATATGAAGGCAGGGTTGGTACAAACCCAAATGAGCATAAATGCTCAGGAATAAGTTTAGCCTGGAAATTGGAAGGAATCAGGCCTCAGATGTATGAGATCCTGGAGCAAACTTGCAATGGGAAGTAGTGTGGAGGAAAGCCCCTAACAAGCTTAAACCTGGAAGGTGACAAGGATATGGATGGTATGCTGTAGTTGTCCGAGAGAGCAAGAGCCTGGACTTTGTGGTCCAGGAAGGATGTTCCATCCAGTCCTATTTCCCAAATGTTTCTACATCTGATCCAACTCCCATGGAAGTCAATAGAAGTCAGTCCATCATTCCCACTAGAAAGAGGCACAGTGAAGCATGGGCTGCTCGTCCCAAGCAAGCTGCACCTGAAAATGCATGGCATATAGCCGTCTTAGCATGGCATTGCATGCACTTCAATATATTCTCTGTCCTGGGCATCCTTAATGCTATGCTTTAAGAGGTCCACATTACAGGAGGTCATGTGAGGTGTTCCCTAGCCTGGCCCTTTGACAGTGTAGACGTGCCCTTGGAGCTCTTTTGAGTGCCCTTGGATTTATAAATAGACTGATACAGTTTCAGCCTCCTGAGTTGGTGTCTGAATTTTTAAACCTGGTCTGAAAGCCGTCTCCACGTGCGCTAGACCATAATGGTGTTGGAGGAACTTTCAGAGTAGAGTCAGTGTTTAGCTGGGATTATTTGGCCTGGCATTGCAGTCAAGCAGCACGATTAGAGCAGTCTTCTAGGTTTGATTTCTTCTGCTTCAGTACTACAGTCCACACAGTGTCCAGCTGGCTTTCCTGCCAGCTGGGATCTTGCAGGCCAGTATGGGAAATGCAAGTTGGGGTCTTGAAAGACAGTATCTGGGGCAGCTGCTCTCTGAGTGAACCCTCAGGTTGTCTGGCCTTTCCTGTCCTGTTCGAAACCAGAAGAGAGTGATGATAAGGTACCACTCAATGGTGGTTGAGCATCAACCATTCAACGGTGGTTGCAAACAGGGCTGGTTTCCCTAGTTATATGCAAAAAGTATATATGTTGTCAGCTGTTAGTCAGGGCAGGGGTCTGGGGGCCAAGAATTCATCAGCTTATTTGTACTTCCTGTTGTGTCAACTTGGGCAAGTCTTCTCTCTTCCAACTTATCCAGCAGTATCATGCTACCTATCTCAGGGGGATGTTGCAACACTGAAATAAGGAATATCACTGAGGTCTCTGAATGACAAGATGATTCATGAAGGCACCAATAGTTTGCGTGTCGTGGGCTCATTTGGCAGGACACAAGAAAAAGCCATGAAAATCAGGGCATGCCTCTAAGACCTTATATTTCCCCTTTGAAATAATGAACCTCTTCTCTACCCCTTTATACCCAGTATCCTCTACCCAGAAATGGCTCAATTTAGCAGCTCCCTGTAAAAAGTGGTGCTCAACTTATGCAGCCACACACAGTAGATCCAGCCAAGAGTGACCCTGCACGCCAACCCGGTCCCACATCCTAGTGCAATCCAAGACATGGGGCTCAGTTAACACTGCCCTTGCTCCCCCACTGCCAAATTGCCAGACCTGTGGTCTGAACAACATTGCTTCACATGCCAGGTCCAGCCTGCGGGCTGTAGGTTGAGTACCGCTGCTTTCGAGGGTCTTTATTCCCTGGATTGCTATTGTTACCAGTGCACATCTCCATTCCTACATGGGAGAACAAAACCAACTCACTCTGAATAATAATGATGAGGGATGATGAAAGCGTTATCTGGGGAGCTCTCGACTTCATTTTTGGTATCCCTCAGTTCGACAGCAGTTTCCTCCTAAGCCACAGTAGATGGATCGCGCTTTTATGGCCTTTGAGGCCTTTGTTTCTAGACTAAGGGTTCAGTATCTGCTTGGTTCAATAACAACGAGGAATTATTGTATCAGATCTGAGCAAATGCAAACTGGTGTCTCCGTTCAGGTCAGAGGCCCCAGTTCAGACCGTTAAATATCAATATTTTTAAGGTTCAGCAAAGACTAGAGGCATCGGATAAGCCTGTAGATGAATCAGTGTCAAGCCAAACAGAGCAACCATTACAGAGCAGATTCGGCGTGCCGACAAAGCCGCTTCCGCAGGGCTGCTGCCACTTCTCCTGCTGTGTGTGTGTTATGTGATTAATTAGGAGACGCATTTGAGATGCATTAAAATGCACAGGGGAAAAGATGCGGGCTGTGTGTGTGGCATGATTTTTGCACAGAGTTTAGAAGGGAATAGCATTTTGGCACTGTGCTGTTTTCCCAAATTTGTATAATCAGCGGTCCTCAACCTTTTTAGACCCTGCCCCCCCGCACGTTAGACTCAAGGCCCCCCTTGGCAAATGCCAGCTCTGAGCTTTCACTCCTTTTTTTGAATACAGAAAATACTAGAGCAATTCTTCTGCTGCCAAGGACTTGGGAAAATCAGGACAGGTCAGAAAGCCTTTTTGATAGCATGGATTTTTATTTGAAATCTCTGCGTTGCCCTCATGAGTCAGTCTTTGCACACCTCAACATGCGTGAATATTTGATGTGGTTTAATTACATAGCAGAATCCAAAAAGTAGCCAGTTTAGAGCTTCTGTGTACAAGTTAGCATGGGGGTGAGGGGTGGGCAGTGGTCTGTTCGTTTGCATCCCATCCATCAGCTTAGCAATTATATTGGGACTGACTGAGGTCTTCCTACTCGTTTGGTTTCTGCTCTCTAATGCTCACCAACTGTTTGGCTGTAGCTCTCTGATTTATACCTATAGCAAAGAAGGTAGCTCGTCTTGTTGGCCTGAAGTCACGCAGAAAGCAGAGGAGATCTGCACCTGATAGACTCGCTAAGTCAGAGATTTATAGTATAAGCTTTTGTGAGCCCCAGTTCACTTCATCTGATGAGACATAAGGTTGGTGAGATCTGCTCACTGTGAATAATAATGCCAAGGGATTAGGAAAGCGTTGTCTGGAGAGCACAGCTGATGAAGCGAGCTTGGGCTCACGAAGGCTTATGCTACGTATCTCTGATTTTGTTAGTCTATAAGGGGCAAAGTGACAGCAAGTGCATTCAGTCTGGGAAAGCCATAAATAGCTAGATAGCTTTGTGCAAACATGTCGGTGGTAGCATGCCGCTGGGTTTGAAGTCACTGCGGTTAGGACTCTCACTCCCGGCCGTTACAAGTACCTCCATGGCTGAAGCTCAGTCCTCATCCTGGTCACGGGGCTACATGACTCCAAGCTGTGACTTGTTTTACAGCTGGGATGTCTTGTTTTTGGCTTAGCTATAATGGTAATGCAGACATTTCACGTGCAAGGTTATGTGCAAGGGTGCCTTTCCCTGCCACTGTTAACCTTCTGCTGAGTAAGTATCTTCCTAGGTTTGGCGAGCGTGAGGGAGTCTCTCTTAAAACATTACAGACTTTGGTTGGTTTGGTTTGGGTTTGGTTTAAATGGATGCCAAAGGCTCTCCGACATCTTTAGTAGTCACATGGCCAAGTCCTGGACAGTACCTGCAAGCACAAAGAAATGGTGACCTGTGTCTCCTGCAGCGGCGTGATTTGAATTTTTGTGACTGCTTTTGGGTTTTTTCCCCCATTAAATCCATACTAAGACCCTATACCTCTTGCTTAAAGTATAGGAAAATCACTGAAGGCGAGCATGATGCTAAATTCACTACCTTTAAAGTACGGGGAGGGCATTTGCAGAGCTTGTCCCTGGCCCAAATGTCCCTGAGCAGCACTGCATGGATGTAGAGGACAGAGCTGATTGGCAATATGTTCAGCTAAATTAGTTCCCTCTTTCTGTCTGCAAATGATCTGTGCTCTCTGGTTGCTGTAGTTCATACAGACTGTTACATTATAGTGAATATAAGAAAGGACATCTTCCAACATACCAGGTGCTCGTGCACTATCCACGAGCTGCTTTGAAATATCCAAAATGGTACTTCGAGTCTTTGCCATTCCTGTCTTTTAGGGAGGTGCATAGTCTCCATTGCTTTAGTACTGGGCTTTTCCCTAACAAACTGTGGTCCAGGAGAAAAGCTATATGATCATGCTGCATTTCACAGATGGGGAACAAGATGGGGACAGATTGAGTGCCGTATTCAAAGGGACACTTCAGTTGTGCCAGAACTAAAACCAAATTACAGGATATTTTTCCTTCCTGTGCTGGCTGAGTGTGGGACATGGTAGCAGAGTGAGGAAGGTGTCTTGCTTTGACTTGGGAGATATAAGAATAGGCCTCACTTTTGACTCATGCTGGGGGCTGCCACCAGTTGACTACGTGGTACCCGGTTGCTCCAGCTGGGAGCCAGAGGCAGCCAGATGTGCTGCTCATTACATCGCTGTCTTGGCGACTCAACCATGAGCCGTCCCATCTCCACTCAACCCTTGACCTTGTGGTTGGTGAATCTGAAGGCCACAGTGAGCACTTAGGGACGCCAAACACCATTCAGATGACCCTGAATACACCCAGCGCCTTTCCCAAAGCACTTCTGATGTGCCGTCTGCCCAAAACTTACTTCCCGAGCAACAGCTGTGCACAGTTATTGAAGCAGCTCACGAATACCAGAACGTTGATGCCACAGCTTTGTAGCAATGAATATCCGTGCATGCTTCTTTGCAACCGGACCCAGCTCTCTCGCTGCTAAATGTCTGTGTTATAGTGGATATATACGGTAGCCAGGACAGGCCCAAGCACACCCCTCCCAAACCCTGCTCCCCTGAGTCTGCTGGCATGCTCCAAAACCATCCTGCCATCAGGGAGCCCACTCTGGGCTTGTCCCCAACACCCATCCCAGGCACCCCAGAGACTAAGGGCCCGGTTGTACTTGAGATCAGGACCTTATTATTCACGGTGCTGTAGAAATGCATAATCAAATAGACACTCCTTGCCCCAGGGGACTTAGATGCTTAGAGTATTAGTGGAAGCGCAGCGCTGAGGTGCGGAACAAATGCTGATTTCAACCTCTTTTTTTACAAAGAGTGCCTGGGGAATGCACCAGCTATACTGGATAACTTAGGCCTTTATAGCCAGCCGGGACCATCCAGTCTGTCCCCAAGCCTGAAATACACCCTAAAATTTCTTCTGCATCAAGCTCCAGTTGTCAGGTTGAACTTCAGCAGAGGCTTTCCAAAGGCACCCCGGGAAAACACCTAACTACAAAAAAAAAAACAACCCAAAAACCCCTCCAAATCTAGGCACCTTCCTGCCTCCGACCTTGCCCAAACTTTGCTGGTGGTTGGAAAAAGCCGGCTGCTTTATTTCCCCCTGATCTTTCCTTTCCACATGCCTCCGAGCCCCAGCATTGGAAGCCAGGCTGTGGGGAGGTTTCATGAAAGAGCTTGTTCCCTCGGGGATTTCCAGCCTTGTTTTTGCAGACTCAAAGGGCTCCTCCGTGCAGGTAACGCACGGACATGCAGCAGCTATTGGGGCTTTTATCTAAAACCTTCTGAGGCTCCCATAGCACTCGCCCTGCCTTTCCCCGCTCCCGGGCTGGGGCTTGGGACTAACATAAAGGGAGTTGGTGGGGAGGGACTGCAAGCAAGCAGTTAAATGCAACCCAGGAAAGGCCCAGAAAGCTGCAGCATCTCTTATGTGCATTGGGGATAGGATGTGTAGGAGACCCCACAAAGGAAGGGGCTTGGGGCTGGGGCAGGGAGGACCCAGGCCAGTCCGATGGACTCACTCCTGCTTGGGACAGACTCTTCCTTCCCCAGCCCCTAGTAAACCCCGTGGGCCCAATTGGGCTATTCAGCCTCGTTCACGGGGGCAGAAGGTAGTTCTCTAAATAGGCTCCCGAGAAAGACATGTCGGATCCCCTGGTTGCTGCCTTTCAACCTGGGTGGTTCGGATCAGGGGAAGGAGCAAGGGCAGCGAACTCTAGGCTAGGTCCAGAAGCGAGCTTGAGCCGTCACGTGGCTGGCGAACACTGAAATCATGCTTCACGTGGAGACCTGCGGGTGTGCGGGGATGTGTGTGTATGGGGCGGGGGTGCGTGTGTGCGTGTACGGGTCTTGCAGCAAGCCCGAGCTTTGAAAAGGGGCTGGGTGGTGTCACAAAATCCAGGTTACGACCTGCGACCTTTGGATGAGAAATTGTTGCCATTTAGGATGTGTTAGGAGGTCCATCCTTTTCATCCCAGGCGTGTTTCTTCTTGCTGCGGGAGGCAATCACACCGGTATATCATTAACTCGCAGAAAAGGGAGCTGTAAAAAGAGTTGATGGGGGACCTTGGCCCGCACCCTGCTGGGGTCTGCTCTGAGCACAATATCCCAGCGACCATGAGATTAAGCTAAAGAGAAAAGTGAAAATGCTTTTCACGATTCACACGCCCTTTAGATTGTTTTATTAAACCATTTGAATAGGGATTTCCCTTTCGGCCGACAACGGGGCCCGGCCAATGCATAGTTCTAGGTTGCTATGACTTACTTGGTCCTGGCTAATCACTAGTGAGGGCAAATTTCATATAAAATATCTCAGGCCATTGTTCGCTTAATGCGGCGTGACAGTGCCAGCACAAAAGGGGATTCATTCACCCCAGCAGGTAATAAGGACGATTTGCCATACCAACCAGGCGGTGTCGAGGGAGGCTGTCAAAAACGATCAGGCCAGTTCGATGGAGCCCCACATTCCTTTCTCAGGTGGGCCAGGACGATCCTTTTGTTCGGGGATGTTGCTCCTGAGCAGAGGGTACAGTGTTTTTTTCCCAGCTATCCTATTGACCAGAAGAAGGGTTTTACACAGCACCGGGTTTTGTTGTTTTAACGTACGGCCAGAAGGGACCATTCTCATCCTTCAGCCTTCCTGCCTATCTAACACATCCCGGAGGATTTGCAAACTCCCCTTCACCTCCTGAGTTCCCTTTAGTGAAGGGGTCCGGCCTGCCGCAATGGACCCGCTGTATCTCTGCGAACAGCATCCGCACGCACGCGGCTGCCTCGGTCGAAAACATTACAGGGATGCTGAACTGAACCCCTGGGGGAATTTGGGGCTGGGGATTTGGAGGAGTTTGGGGGTGAGCAAAGTATGTGCAATCAAGGCTGCAAACAAGATGCAAGGTGATTGGAGACATGGGCTGAAGGGGGTGAGATTGAAAGTGTGTCCTCTGTGGTTTGACAGAGATGGATAGCCCAACAGGCAGAATTTGACCTTTTGCACCTGTATTATAAAAGATGTTGAAGCCAAAAAGCATAAGGGCAAAGTACAGAGTTTCACCAAGGACTGGGGCTGAAACTTTCATCAGTCAAAAATCACTATTATAACCAGCGAGTGAATCCCCTTTCCCCGAAACTCCTCCTGTGGTCACAGTTTTATGGCAACTTGGGCATCTTCCACCATGCAAAGTGCTCCCTTGATGGCGCAGCGTGGCACAAACTGGACCATGGGCTGTTGTAAGGTGGCGTGTCAAAACACAAACGTGAACATGCCCAGACCAGGCGCCAGAAGAGGTGGAGGGCATCGTGAGAGCCAACCCCCGAGATCCAGTTTTGGTGGCAGTCCTGGGTCCCACCTTGGCCTGGCCCAGAAGGAAATCGGCCAAGCAGGTCACGGTCCTCTCGGCTGCATGGTATGGGATAGAGAAGATGCCCGTTGTCTCATAGAAGTCCAAACCCAGTGCACCAAAGAGGAGACTGAAGGCAATAATGTGCAGCTGCAACCGGGGGCTGTCCAGAAAGGCATGGGGGAGCACCACCTCCCCTTTCGCCTTGCAGAAGGGCTGGGCTGCCAACACGGCCAAGTCTAAGTGGCAGGTGAAAATGCCTCATGCATAGATAGATAGACGGATGGATGTACGGATGGACTGATTGATAGGGAGAGAGGGATCAGGACTGGGTAATAAATACCAGCCCTGTCCGACTGGTTTGCCCATCTTGTGGTTCAGTTTACCTGGGATTAACCAGCGGTTGCTTGGTTGTTTTGATGGCAGCTAATTAGCAGCCTTGACCTCATCATCATTCCATAAAATCAGATAAACTTGAATTGCAGAGCTCAGCCTCGGAGCCGGCTGATTTCTGCTGGACTTGCAAGCTTCGGGCTCTCCCCATTTGAACACGGGGAACATCCAGAATCCATAACGTGGCTATAGGGTTTGGAGGACTTCTCTATCCAATTAAAACAAAAGCCTTTCAGCTGTTTTGGAAGAACTTGGCCTTCTATGTCTTGTCAGCTCCCTTAATCCTACCTCATTCGTTCCAACACTGCATCTTATCCCAGTTCCCTTCATGTTCCCTGGCATGAGCTGCCCACTTAATCATTTTACTCCAGTAAACTGAATCACTGCCTATCCGATCGAGTGTCTCTTCACGTCCTTTCATCTTCCTGGGGATGTGTTCTTACTAGCACGTGGGTTCAGAGAAAACAAGAACTCGCTCAAAACTCAACGGGAACCCAAGCCCAGCTGTTTTAGACAGGGAAAAGCTGGGTTAGCTGGTTCTTAATATCCCCCTGATTGTGTGCGCTTTGCAGGGGGCTGGTTTTTAAAAGGGGAAAGGAAAAAAAAAAGCCTCAAAAAAGCCTTTAGGGCTGTAGGGCGTGGAATCAGCTCCTGTCTGCAGTTGACGTGGCTGTTTGCAAAACAGGGCGCTCGCTCGAGCAGGATGCAGTCTCACGCCCAGCCCAGCACGTAACGCTGTAGTGACAAGCAGGCTTCTGGAAATCAGGCTTTCCTTCCAATCGACGAACCACTTCATGCCGCGAGTGAGTCAGCTTGGGGATTGGCTGATAAATCTCTCAGGCAAGATTTCAGGTCACAGAAAAATGACCAAGCCAAACTCTCCATGCACCAGGGCCGGATCGGGGTGATTTCCCAAAGGAAGGGGATGAACTTCCACGTCGCTATGAAGTCCCAGCTATTCTAATGGGAGTCTCCCCACTTGGGAGCATTTGCTCAGAGAGGCATTCATTACCTACAGACTAGATCCTCCTACTTAATCCTAATCTGTAGCATCGGATGGGGACTGTGCTTCCTCAGATAATGATTAGCCTCCTGGAGTCAAGGGAGCAGCACCTGGGCATGCGGGGCAACAAGTTTTCCCTGAGGTTTTCCCAGAAGACCATTTTGCTTGCATGAGTTTGGCCTTCAGCAAGATCAGGCTTTTTAACAGCACACAGCCATTTCCTCGCTGAACCGAAATGAAAGGGCCTCGTAGCTCAATGCAGGAGTATTGCTGTTTTTCCTCTTCTGCGGAGACAGCTGAGAAACCCCCCATGATGGGAATAGCTCAGCATAGAAGGGCTCAGGTCCTATTTCCATGATAGCAAACTAGGCTGTATGGAAACCAGGCAGCCAAAATGCAAACGAGAACCAGGCTGACCGGACCTGTTCAGTCTTGACCCAGAAGCAAAACGATTTGTAAGTAGGAGACGGTTGAATGTTTGCCCGTGAGAGAGTTGGAAGCAGGATGGGCTAAGGGAGAGCATGGGCATTAGGTCACCTGAGCACCTAGAGCTGGATCCTTGGAGAGGTTGGATTAACCCGTCCCTTTTTAAGCGGAGCTAACCCACAAGAGCTCAAGACTTCCACTTATCCACCAAGTTGGAGCCGTGCCGCCTTCTTCACCCTGACCCCTAGGAGTAGAGGGGGTAGCTTGGTCCCCATGCTGCCATTCAACCCTTGGCCCCTCTGCTTCGGCTGCCTTCAAGGAGCCCCAGTAGTACTCAAGGTCGAGACATGCAAGGGACAGAAATGATGATCCTTAACGCTCTTTAGATGCTCTCGCCATTGGACCAAACAGCAATAAATCAGGTTATGGGTCAAGTTTCTGAGCCCAGAACATATTTTTCCTGGGGGCAGGGAGGAGGCAGGAACCATGTTAAAAGGATTTGTGATGACACAGAGACAGATAGCTTGGCAATCGGAGCGATTAAATGTTGGCCCGGCACCAAGCTCAGATGGATACCATCCCAGAAAGCTGCAAGAGACAGGGAAGCCCTTGGCATCCACTGGCTGATATCTCCATGAGCACCACGAAGGAGCAGCCAAGTGCTGGAGGGCAGCAAAAAGTCGTTCCCATGTAAGAAGGAGGTGTCAGGGCGTCAGCGAGGCAGACTTTGCCTATGGGGAAAATACTGGAAACGTTGGAAACAAAATATTGGCTTGTTTCCTCACTTCCCACTTCATTGTAACCCTGGTGGTGATCCAGCCTCGGGGCCCGCATCTGGCTTTCCTTTAGGCAGGCAAGTAGCGCTTATGCACCTAGCGTGAACAGCGTGTGGTGCCACTTATATGGGAGGTAGATCCTCCTTCCCCCTCCACAACCTTGAAGGGGGGCGATGCTGGATCCCCACTGGGATAGCAGCTATGCCTCCCTGCAGTCTCTCCATTTTAACTCCTGGTCTTTAAATGCACGAGGCAGAAACAACCTAGGAGCAGAGGCCGAAACCCAAGAGACCTTCTCTTGTAGGGCAGTGCCCATCTCACCTAGATCCCTTACCTGCTGACCCCATAATTATTTTCCTCTTGGCTGTCCAGTGGGGCAAGTGCAATAGGAGGGGTACCTGCCCAGGGCACTTATGGCCTGGTGGTTAGCCAACTTTGCTGATGGTAATACAGGTTCAAATCCACTTGTGGGGGGCTGGAAAACAGGTTTCCTTCTTCCTAGGCAAAATATCACTTGCACATCTAAAGTTAGCCATCTAAATGCCTCTTATATCTAAAGCAGAGCTGGATTTGGCACAAAGTGTTTATTATAAGCCATCTGGGTTAAATTCCTCTTTGGTGTAACCCCAGTTTGTCTGTCTCATCTATCTAAGCCCATGCCTCGTACCCTGCTCTCTCCCTTCCAGCTCTGTGGGGCTTTAGGACTCTCCTGAGGAAAGGGATGGCAGATGACCCATCACCAGAGTTTGTGAGAGCTTTATCTTCCACATATCTTCCAGAAGAGATGACTTTAACAGAGACCGACCACTGAACAAGAGGGAAAGAGAGCAAGTCAATCAGTGTTTCTAGTATGGGCACTAAGACCTTATCCACAAGGCATTTAGGCACCTAATTGCCTTTGTGCACCTAAATACTTTTTCGGTTCAGGCAATTTATGCACTTCCCTGTTGAGTTTTGAAGGCACGGTCCCATCAGAGCCAGAGGAGCTCCAGGCAGAGCTTAGCTGTGCTGTTTTCTGTACACGAGGAGGAGGGAGGGAGTCAGCTTCCTGGGCCCTGCAGTGATCGGCCAAAGGGCTTCGATTATCCTTAGCTCATATAGCTACAAACCCAGACAGGCGGGCTCTGTCCTAGATCCGGATGTGATGCTGTCCTCACAGCCTACGCTAGTTAATCCTTCTCCTCTTGCAGGGATTTTCACACATGGAGCCCTGAGCATCCTCCCTAGTGCAATCCCTCTTCTACCTCATTGGTAACTGGCCTGTGGTCGTGCTCAGCACAGTGAAAGCAGCAAGTCCTTTACTAGGCAAGTGAGGATGCTTTAGCCTGGACCAAGTTGCACATGTGTCCAACTGCTGTTATAGATTTCGTAGAGAAGTGGGGCAGAAAGGGACCTCCAGCGGTCCTCTAGTGCGCCCACCCGCCTAAGGCAGGACCATCCCTATCCAAACCATCATATACAGCCCATTGATATATTACTGGCGTTTCATTTTAATCATGGAAAAAGGTGGATTTGGGGGTAACTTTTTTGTAACCGAAAATTGGGGATTTTTTTTTTTTAAATCAGAGAAAACCAGGATCCCTGATTATCACACAGGAAGCCTGTTGTAGAGCCGAGAACTGTTTCCAGGTCTTCAAATTACAAAGCTAACACTTTAACCACTGGACAGTCCCTCTTCTACTGCCAACAGTTTTCTATAAATCCTAGACGACAGGTTCAAACTCAGCCCAGAACGGGTAGCTCTGGATGCAATGAGTTGAGACACGGGTGTATTGTGTGCTAATTTGCTTGCATTGTTGTTCACTCATCCTCCTGTTGTTTGTCTCCTCCACTCGTCCCATCTTGTCCAAACCTGTACTGGGATTGATTTGGGGCAGGGAGTTTCCTTTCCTTGTTTTTCCGAGCATTGCCCAGCACCTCGGGACCCCGCTTCTGCATCCGGTCCTCATGTCTACACTTGAAAAACAGCAAAGACCTACTGCAAAAAGCTTGCAGAGCAATGCGAGCCTGATAGAGGAAGGCAGATGGGCCTCCATCTGATGGCTGTATTCAAGAGAAGGTGAAGGGTGGTTTACTCGCAGATGCCAAGGAATTGCATGGGGAGATTTCTGAGAGGAGAGGGCTCTGCTGTCTAGCAGATAAAGGCACAAGATCTTATGGATGGATGGTGAAGTTCAACACCTTTAGACTACCCATATAGAGCCAAATTTTTAAGGGCGAGGCTTATCGATCATCACAACAACTTGCCATAGGTTGCAATAGCTTTGCTCATCCTTGAAGACCCTAAATCAAGATGGACTGGGGAGGTGACATTTTCTAAAAGCATTAAAGTCAACCACCCATCAAGAAGACTTGGGGTTTGTCTATCCCACCACCACGGCAAGTCTCAGGGGTTCAGCATGTACTAGCCAGGTCCCACACACCAGCATCCACTGACACCCTCCACAACTGGAAGTTCACCCAGTGTGTGACTCCAGGCTCATCCCCATTGCTTGCTCTCAGACACACGAAGAGTTCATGAGCCAGTGCCAGGGATGAGTCTGGAACAGCCTCACTGGAGATCTTCTGGCATGGGGTGGGTGAGATGCCCCTGGCCCATTGCAGTCTCAAAGCTCAGGTTGGACCTGGTAAAGTCCTGATAGGGGGGTGATGCCCATTGTTTCGGCCCCCAATGCCCACGGTGGGATCCAGACCCTTGTGTGGCGAGCAGGCAGTGAAGTGCCCATACGGCAGCCAGCCCCCTGAGCCAACAAGAAGCGCTCAGCTCAAAGGGCCTCTCTGGGACCTGGGTGCCTGCACTGAGCACTGCGGGGAGGCATCTTGATCTGCTTGCAACCCTCCCCTGAAGATTGATGCCTGCATCTTGCTTTCCAAGAACCGGGCAAGCCTCACCCTGCGGTTAAAGCACTTTCCCAGGAAATGGGAGACCTAATCTCATTTCCCCTATATGCCCGAGGGGGTTCACACCCACATCTCCCATGAGAATGCCCTCACCTCCACCCTGCAGCCTCTTCTAGGGATGGGAGGAAAGGCGGCGGCAGGGGGGGACTCTTTACCCTTTTTTTGGAAACAGTATCACTGGGCAGAAAGGAATTTGACATGACTTAAGCCAGGGAAAGAGACCCCAAGAGGGGCTTACCTAGTGGTTGCAGCATTTCCAGGAAAATGCCAGTTCACCTCTGAGGATTTCACATTAAGCACCATGCAGGAACTGCCTCGGAGCCCTTTAGCTTGAGAGAAAGCAGCAACCATGCGTGCACTTTGTGTGGGGCCCGATCTCAGCGGTGCATGCCGGGCATGCTGGAAGGGCAGCTCCCGGATCCAGCCGGTCAGGGAAGAGAGCTGGAGGAGCACCCCGTTCCTGGGTCCCAAGCAGCCAAGCTGTCAAGACTGGGCCAGTTCTGGGCCTGCCCAGAGGTACGGCTCTAAGCCCATGGGGAAATTTAATGTCAAACAGGGAGTTTTGGCATCTCTGGGATTAAGCAGCAGCTGAGCTGGGGTTTTCCAGATCCAGATGCCGGCACCTATAATCCAGTCCAAGAGCCATTTTGGATGCCTGACTGCTCCTGGGTCTATTTGTGATTGCTTGGATTTGTCTCAGCTAAAGGCTATTAGATGGAGAGGTTAGGATTTCTTGGTGGTATCTTTTCTTGGATTCACTGTATGGCTGAGAGAAGTGTTGGGCAAGTTTTCAGGCCCAGATTTCCCTTCCTCAGACACGTCTTGAGGAACTCCTGCTTGAAATGTATTGATTCGTTGAGTTTAAATAGAGAAGAAACCATCTGAATGGACTTCTTGTTCCCCACGGACTATTACACTTCACTGTTCCCCCTGGGTTGAGTCCAGTGCCATGGGCTGGATGAAAGCACACACCCTCCAGCAAGAGTTCAGGGCCAGATCTTCAAAGTGTCCAGGTCACTAAGCAGAGGCACTCGGTAGCCCCCAGGTATCTCACCACCACTGTCTGGCCAAGCACAGGAGAAATGAGGAGGCAACGATAGCTTCACTACCCACATAGCGTAATAGCCCACATGTCTGTGGCTCTTGATATGCTTCAGATATGGTCAGGTATGTAGGCAGGGAAGATGCCACGAAACAGGGCAAGAGGGAACGTCCAGTTTCCTGCCCCACCAATTAACACTGAACTGTAAGAAAGACTTTGCATCCTCTACCTAAGACAAAGACAGTGCAGATAGCCATGCTATCTTCCTGTGAGATAAGGGCATTATGCATAAGGAAGCGGCGGCCCAGAGAAATGAAGGGCCTGGGCCACACTCCTGTAGAAAGTTGGGAAATGAAATCTCAAGTCTCATGACTCCCCACTTCTCAGTTCTCCGGGCTGATACCATCGCTTCCTCCACTGGCCCACACACCTCTGACTTCCTGCAAGGTTTCTGACATCAAGTAAGATACACTCAGGTACGTCCAATGCCAGGGAGAAGGGATATGCACCTACAAAGCGCGGTGAGAGGGAATGTCAAGAAATGACGGCCAAGCAGCTAGCAATTTCAATTGCAGAGGTACCCTGGTGAGACAGCTTGAAGCAGCTTGATATTCAGAGTGCACGAGCATGCACCTGCCAATGATCAGCTCACTTAAAAAGGGGGCATGCAAGCATTTCAGCAGGCCAAAACCACCTTGTCCCTTCTAAAATCTTGACTGTCATCAGAGGCAGCCTGTGAGCTTAATGTGCTGGAGCCAGACGCACGGTGACCTTGCATTGCCTGAGATAGTGTGGTTGAAACGATCAGCCCCGGAGCCTCCCATCGCACTCCCCAGAAGCTCCCTTCAAGTCATAAGGAGATGCCTGTGGCCTGTTTTCAGAACCACCCAGGGAGGAATGAGACTCCCTGACAAATACATTGCACTCTCCTCTTATCTCTGCAAAGTCTCTTGCATTTTTATATGGCACCTTAATAACCCCTCATTTCCATTACAAGTGCATGCTTTCCTTCTGCTTATCTGTATCTCTATCCACTCCTTCTCCATTCCTGCAGCCAGGCTGCCTGGGGCTATGACCCGGTGAGATCTCCACAGCTCGACAGGGTCAGGGCTGCTTAGTAATCAGGGAAAGGGCCTCGTCCTCAGCCTGGCTGCAGGAAGTGATTCACCTGACGGTGCTCTTCCATCTGCGTCACAACTGAGCCCCGTGCCCCAGCTTGAAGTTAGGGGTGAAAGATGTAATCCCTATGCCCTAATTATTCGTTAGGTATCCAGGTTGTAGCTGTATTGGCCTAGAGGCAAAATTAATCAGGACTCATGGTAGAGGTGATCTCTTTACTGACTAGATTTTTGCAAAAAAAAAACCCCAAAATAATGTCTTTAATTGCAAGCTTTCAGGCACAAGCACCCTTCTTCAGGCATTGGAGAAAAGATTGTATGGGTTCTCCTGGGTAGAAATGGAAGTTCATATTTCATAGGAGAGTTGCAGGTATGGTCAAATCTCTTGTTCTTTTCTCTGAGCCTAATCTGCTTATAAAACGAGCTGTTCCAAACAGGAGATTTGACCACACCTTCAACTCTCTTGAACTTTCATTTCTACCCAGGAGAACATTTGCAATCTTTTCTCCTATGCCTGAAGAAGGGCGCTTGTGCCTGAAAGCTTACAATTAAAGAATTTTTTTATTTTTTTTTTTTTTTGCAAAAATCTAGCTGGTCTAATAAAAGATATCACTTCTACCTCGAGTTTTGGCTCCTAATTATTTGTTGTTTTTCAGGGATCAACTGGCAGCTTTCTCCAGAGTTGGATTGTTAGCCTTGGGGCCCTGAGCTAGATTGCAGACTACATTCTGCCTACCTGAAATCCCTGGTAGTGACAACTGAACATAGTGCCATTTACTTCCAGTCTCATGCTGCAAAGCATGGCTGTGTTCCACCCCAAGCATGCCTGCATTGTGTAGGCGTGGAAGTGATCCCTAAATATACAGCCTGAAGATTGCTTTTGGAGATGCAGAAGTGCTGTGTTAAATCTGAAGTTATTAAGAACAATAAAAAACCTAGTGCAGAAGTTTCTAAAAGGGCTGACTCCAATAAGGAAGGGATTTGGCAACTCAGGTGGAATTCAAGTATCTAAGTCCAAAGCTGTGGTCTTAGGGACCCCTGTCTAGCTGCCACCTAACCTCCCTAGGCACTGCAGGTTGTGTCTTTAAGGTCCCTTAGCGCTTGAAAGTTTTACTTCTGCCTCTATTCAGAGGTGCTTTTGCTTGGACAGGGCTGAGTAGGCCCTAAAGCCAGTCAGCATCCAGGAACTTGGTTTCCCTCTGCCCTGGAGAAACCGATGCACGGGGCTTGATCCGCTGGTTGTTCTCAGAGCATGACTAACCCGCTCGCATAGAACCACGATCTCTAAAATTTCAATAGAAACAAGGTTTTTTTCCCTAAAACAAAGCCAAAGGGAGCAGAGGGTGATGCTGTTCCCCTTCCATAGCACATCCTAGTTGGAGCACTTGCCCAAAAAGTAGGAAGCCTGAGTTCAATACCAACCACCCTAGGAAGTCCAAATGCACATCTCCCCCTTCCTAGAAGCATGCCCTATACACTGGGTCTGGGGTAGTCTGGGGAGGGACACTCCACTTAACCTGCTGCATCTGTGTCATCGTGCAGAAAAGAAATCCAGATTTAACAGGGCAGAAAAAGAGCGAGCAAGAAGGAGCCTGATTCCATAACGGCTGTTTGAGGCACTCGGCTGGGACAAGAGGAGTTCGCGGTACAGGTCCTTGTTTCCAGGACCACATTGCTTCCTGTTAAACATTTCCTGTGTTCCACCCCAGAGATGGCTGCATTTCCAAGGGGACTGGGTGGTCGCCACACAACGCAAGCTACAAAGCTCTTTGGGATCTTCCCAGAGAAGTGTTGTGTGACATTTAGACTTCCAACCCACGTTTCCCCCACTTCCTCCACGTAGATGCTTTAACTTCTAAGCTACTCAGAGCCATGCTCCGTCTTACAGAAGAGATTGGGAGCACCGCTGCCCAGAAGGATCTGGCACTATTAAGTGAAAGGGAAACTAAAGGGCAGAGGAGAGGAAATTCAACATAGACGGATAAAGTGATGAACCGGGACAAAAGTAACCCAAACGAGACCTACGCTGTGATGGGCTCTACATTAACTGTTCCCACACAGGAAAGAGATCTGGGAGTTCATTAAACACATCCACGTAGTGCTCAGCGAGCAAAAAGTCAAAGAAAATACTAGGGATTATTAAGAAGGGAATTGTGAACAAAACAGAAAATGTCATTCTGCCCCTATGATGCATCCAAACATTGAATACCCTGGGTAGGATGGACTAGTCTGACCCAGTAAATGGCACTTCTATATTCTTATGTCACATGGTGATTAGGGCACCTTCCTACACGATGAGACACTGTAAGTATCAATCCCCTCTCACATTGAGACAGGGTTAGCACTCAGGTGTCCCACCTCCTGGGCAAGTGCTTTAACCACTGAGCACCACACTCCTCAAGATGCGTTCTCCAAAGACAGTGGTCACCGCTGCATGTTCAAAAGGGCTCTGTCCTGATGGTGTGCATTATGCAAGCTTTGAGATGTCCACCAGATTCAGCTGTTCAGGGAACTTTGCTGCAGGAACACCTGGTTTCTGGATCCCAGGAAAGCTTCCAGGCACTGGGAGAATATTCACATCACCAACCACAATCCCCATGAAGTTAAGGCACCTCTTGGGTTAGGCAGTAGCCAAGTGGAGGTTTTCAGGATCACAGCCTTGGACTTCAGCACCTAAATAGTGCCTAAAAGTCCCACTTGAGGCTCTGGAGACATGTGTTTGGCTCAACCCCTGAGAACGACTTACTAACCTCGCTGACATTATGTTCCAGGACATTGCTCATAGCTTCTGCTTGTAGTTTCATGCATTTTCCTTCATTTACATATTATTGTAGTTTGGTAGCTTTCCCAAAGGGAAGCAGGGCAGTGCAGATCCTGGCTCCAACGTTCAGTCTCGATGGGGCAGGCTGTCTAGCACCTAGCAATGTTTTTTATCCAGAGAACATTTGGGTGTTGGACTAAGCTTGTTAAACCTGCTCCTCCTATAGCTTAGAGTTGTAAGTGATACATTCCCATTATGAGCAAAAAAAGGGCCCAGAATGGGCATAAAAATGCAGTGCAAAAATGACTGGAATAAAATTATGGAGAGATTATTAGCTGATGCCAGTATGGCATAGGCTTGTTGAAGTCAATGGGTCTAGCTTGTATCATTCTGGTCCATTATCTCTATGGATCCTGGTTATCAAAGATGTATGAGTGCCCCCAAAGTGTATCTGAATGATTTGAAGGCCATAGACAAAGAAACAGCTCACTAGGGCTGTTCAAGGTACAATTGGTTCAAGGGTACGCTTTATTGCGATCTTTCCATATTTCCCTTTTGGCTGCAATTAGAACTCGCTGGAACAATTTTGACCCTAGTATCATAGGTAAGAAGGGACTTCACAGGTCATCTAGTCCAACCCCCTGCAAAAATGGAGCATAAACCATCCCAGACACATGCCCATCCTGCCTCTTCTTGAAAATCTCCAAGCAATGAGAGTCCACAGCTTCTCCGGGCAGTTTTTTTCTATCCTCCTATGTTTTTTACAGTGAGACAGTTTATTTTCTGTGATATAATCTACAACCACTTTGCTGCAATTTAAACTCATTGCCTCCTGCCCTGCTCTCCATGGCAGGGGAGAACAGTCATTCTTCCTCTTCTCTATGGCAGCCTTTCAAAAATGTGAAAAAGTGCTATCATGTCCCCCCTTCATCTCCTCGTCTCCAAGCTAAACACACCTCATTCTCTCAAGCTTTCCTCATGTGGTTTGCATTCCAGCACCTTTATCATCTTCATTGCTCACTTCTGATGATGAAAGGCTTCTTTCGGGGGAAAAAAAAAATGCTGTCCCAAGCCAGACCGCTTTGCGGGGTTGTATCGGTTTCAGCGGAGCCGTTTTTGAGAGCCACTTCAGAGCCTTTCAGGCATTTTCAGACAGAAAGACCCAGATGAGAAACTAAACATATATATCTATCTCTATCTATAGATATAGATATAGATATCTATAGATAATATATATAGATATCTATATATATATAGATATATATGTTTAGTTCATATATATATATACACACACACATATATATATATCTATATATCTATATAGATATATATATGTGTGTGTGTGTGTATACACACACACACACACACACACACACATATATATATTTTATACAGTTCTGCTCCACCAGAAAGCTCAAAAAGTTTCATTTCCCTCCCCACGTGGAATGGAAACAAATTTTGCCACCTGGAAAGTGAGTGAGTCGCCTAGAAAGTGGCTCATTCCCCAGCCAGCTCTAATTCTGGCTCAAGAGCCTAAAGGACGAGAGGTAGGGACCGTGCCTCATGATCATGAACTCTTTGGAGTTGCCCGGCCCAGAGTTAAAAGTGGTTTCCTTTGCATTTGCTGCTGAAGGGGAGACAGAAAACTCCCCCCCAATCTCAGCTCCCAGCACAGGATTTAGGCAAACATATAAGGGAGACATAAGATGCGATGTATAGAGCATCCTTGTGGCTCAGTCAAGTTGGCAGGAAGATGTGGATTTAGGATGGCTAAGGAGAACAGCCCTTGTTTTCCATGAGTAGGAAAGACGAGTGCTGGAGTGCCTGTTGACCAGGACTTTTTCCCAGCCATCACCAGTAACAGGGATCTGAAAAGTGTGTGGCTTATCTGGTCTGGGTTGCACCCCAAAATTGCAGAGCATGGCAACAGGAGTTCTCCCCTTCCAGAGGGGAGGAGGTCAGGGCCCAGCCTGTATGTACCTGAATCCATGCTGGATATCGGGACTTGGACAATGACAGAGCTCCCCTGTGGCTTTTTATGTTGCTATGGCCAAATCTTAAATTAATTGGGTGAAGCCTGAATAAGGACTTTGAATTCAATCTAGCTCTTACCCACAGTGTCTTCTAGTGCCGGAAATGCCCTGCTACAGGACTTCATACAAGTAGCACTACAGGCAGAAGGAGGCTTTCCTGTATTGGGACAGGTCAGTCACATCCTCCTCTGAGTGACACATCCTTCCCTGCTTCTCTCCTCCACAGCTACCAGGGAGTCGGCCTTCGTCCACGCCATTGCCTCCGCTGGCGTGGCCTTCGCCGTGACCCGGTCCTGTGCTGAGGGCTCGGCCACCATCTGTGGCTGCGACACCCGCCACAAAGGGCCCCCCGGTGAAGGCTGGAAATGGGGAGGTTGCAGCGAGGACGTGGAGTTTGGAAGCATGGTGTCTCGGGAGTTCGCGGACGCCCGGGAGAACAGGCCAGACGCTCGGTCAGCCATGAACAGACACAACAACGAAGCTGGGAGAACTGTAAGGCCATTTGCTTTTCATTTATTGCAACCCTAAAAGGCATTTTGTAGCCTCTTAAAACCCTTACAGATGGTGGGAGGAAACTCTAGTGCATACCTGGGCTCAGCACTGTAGGAGATTGGTTTCACTAATAAATCGGGGGGTACCGATCCCAAGGATATCACGTTGTCCAGTGCATGGGTGTGATGGGACCCCATCTCTGCCTGTCCACAGGGCATATGGGTTTGCCATAGCATGGAGACAGAGGTTGAGATCCACCAAAGATGCCTAAAGGTGGGCTTAGGTGAAAGTTAGGCATCTACATTCAAAACTGCAGCCAGGAAAACCCCCGCACAGTGCTGTCTAGCCCCGAAGGCACCCACAACCTGTAGAAACCTCCATTTTCCATGCTTAACTTCCTCAGGTGATTAAAGCTCACCTGCCTAGAAGTGCCTCGCTCCTGGTAGGCACCTCTCTTATACCTAAGCTCGATCAGGATCTACAGGTCAAGACATGGCTCCACCAGCCACCTTACAGAGCCCAATCGAGTAGATACCCTCATAGTATGCCCACAAGCCCAAGCCAGGCACAAGGAGGAGCAGGCAGGGCTGCCCCCCACCCAGGGTGTAGGAGACCCATCATGAAGGCCCTCCTCTGCTTGAGGAGATCAAAGCCACCTTCCAAGGAGATGCAAGAGATGGTTTTAGACCCCCTCAAGGCAAGCTTGGAGTTGAAGATAGGTCTTATATACCCCCTAGTGAGTGTATAATGGCGGGGAGAGGGGCTGCAGCAGCATTGCCTCTTCTGGCTGTGTTTGGAAAGATGAGGCAACCCCTGTTCTGTGTTGGAAAGAAGCCCCCAAAGTCCCCAAAGGAGTCAAGACAAATGATGGCATTTGCTGCTTGCTGGTTTCAGCAGGTTGTTTTTTGTGTGTCGAACCTAATTCTCCCCCTGCATTGTGCAGGGAGCCTCAGACGCCACTCACTGCCCTGCCTTGTGCCTAACAGTTGAGGGCTGCAATGATGAATGTCACGGTGCCAACACCCTGTTGTAGATCAGAGCTTTAAGGCCAGGTTGTATGCCACCTCTTAGCCATCTAAGCGGTGCCTAAGTGTGATCCTATCTGACACAGCATGCCATCATTTGAGGCTTAGGATTATGTCACAAAAAGCAGCAAAGAGGAGGAGGACCCACCCACCTTGCCTCTTAAGTGTTTTTTTCTGGGACTCGAGCAGAGTGGAATAGGATTGCACTTAGGTACTTAAATCTACCTAGATGATTAAGAGGTAGATTAGAGTCTGGATCTCAGCCTCTAGGTCACGGTGTGGGTGTTAACCTCCCCGGCTCTGAAGGAAGCACCCAAACTCAGGATAAAAAATCCATGGATAAAAAATCCAGGATAAAAAATCCATGGCCCCAAGACTGTTTCTGTGCTCACAGAGGCTTTTCTGTGTCTCTTCAAGCCCCAGTAGACCCACATTTGCTCCCAGTGCTGGTGTTTCCCAAAGGGAAAACAGCTCATTACCAACCATGCCACCGCCAGATTGCACTGTGGCCTTTCTGGGTTCAAGTTGCAGCAAGGGAAATTGAGGTGAGATATTAGGAAAATCTTTCTCACTAAGAGGGTGGTGAAGCCCTGGAGCAGGTTACCCAGAGAGGTGGTGAAGTCTCCATCCTTGGAGGTTTTTAAGACCTGGCTTGACAAAGCCTTGGCTGGGATGGTGTAGTTGGGGCTGGTCCTGCCTTGAGCAGGGGGTTGGAGTACATGTGACCTCCTGGGGTCCCCTCCAACCCTAATTTTCTAAGATTTGGCCTATTCCAAGAGGCTCAGTCTAGGAAGCATTCTTGGCTTAGAGTCAACTGTTCCAGCAGCCTCTACAGGAGTCACGTCCTGATGCCTCCCCTCACAAAACGTGACCTTATTGCTTATCCTATATAGAAGATAAGTACCAGTGACTAATACAATCAAAATAGATTAGGCTGTTTCTACTCCTTTGTTGCCATTGATGTCAATGGGAGTAGGAGCAGACCCTGTTCATGTATGTAGAAACACGTATGACTGCACACGTGGATAAACTATGGATTTCCACCAGTCTATGGACCACCATCAAGGACAGGCCAAAACTTCAGGGGGAGTTCCTCATTTCACGGAGAAGAATAAATCCTCACTGGGGATATTCTGGCACCGGTGGAGGATGTGGCTTTAGACATGAAGCACGGCTCTTTTAAAAGGAGAGATGCCGTCCTTCCACAAAGTCAGGGAACCATCACTAACTAACAGAGGAGGAGGAAAGAAATAGTTACATGGCTATAAAGCTGGCCAGAATAACACGGGTACCACGAGTTACCCAGCACTTCCAATGGTAACGGGTTATAGGGATGAAGACTAGAGCTGGGTAGGATGAAAAGGTGCGTTTTGCTTTATAATGAGCATCAATGGAAAAATACTGTCTAGAGCTCAATAGGTACAATTCAGACTCGTTGTAGGTCCAACGTTGAGACTCTCAACTGGTTTTAGGCCCTTTACAAATATCACAGGATACAGAGCAGATACCACACCTCGGCAGCAAAATCCTTTTGTTCCATAAACAGCTTATGCTTTCCATTCTCACCACGCCAACACTCATTTGGTGAGCGTACCTAGTCTCCATGTTCAAGTATTTCCAGCTAAAAATGAGCCGCTGGAGTTGTTTCAAGCCAGTTCCCATAAGAATTCAAATCCAGTCTCCAGACCGAAAGCTTTGATTAAGAACAGCATTATTATATAAAGCAGACACTTTGTGGTTCTCTCGGAGCTAATTACAACCTCCTTAGCAGTGAGTGATGCTACCTCAATCACAAAGAAAAACCACCTGGAAAACATTGATCACGCACTATAGGTGCTGATTCATGGCATAGCTTTTAGACGCAGACTGGAGCTAGTCTGTTCATGCACCCAGAAATTTGCTGATCCGTCTGAAACGCAGCTTATTGAGTACGGTTGCATAAGGCTGTCTCTCGCCTAAGCGCCTTTGAAATCTGTGGACCGACCTCATCCATAGATAAAGGCGGCAGGACTTTTATTGAAACCTATGGCCACAGCTATCATATCAACCAAGGATGAATTTCACCCTTTCCATCTCATAGCTCGGCCCCCTACAAATGGAGATATTCCAGCTTGAAGGATTCAAAAATCAGGAACCAGGCTTCTACAATCAAAAGATTGGTTTCAAACTCAGAAAAAAGATATTGCTTTAAAAAATATCAGTGCCAATTTGGGTCCCTTTTATTTACCTTCTGGTTTCTGCGTCTTTAGCAACCAGGAAGGTGAGAGCTAGACTTTTTTTTTTTAAAGAAAAGTTGAGATTTGCACCATTTCCCTTGACCGGGAGATGTGATTTTAAAGAAAATGCTTACTATTATGAGGTTGGTGAGAAAACGTAGGCAGCGCTGTGGTTGTGCTCTCAGCCGCCAAAGTTTGACCTGCTCAGCATCCTCGAAAGCCCTCGGAGAAAACGCAAAGGGTGCAGCAGGAAATAGCCGATGATTCAGTTGGCGATACTCTTCCTTGACTTGAGCCTCTTTCTGGAAAGAAAAGGGAGTGTTATCGTGCGGCACCTAACCCAAATCCCAGGTTTGATAGTCACAGTACCTCGGGATTTTCTCTATGGCTTCAGACAACAAACAACTTCTTTATGTCCTGTCCCAATTTTTTGGCTATTTTGGCTGACCACTATTAAAAAGCCATTCATAGGAAGGGGAAAATCCAGCAACTCTGTGGGCAGGTGGCGCATCAGACTCTCAAGTTCTTGCAGAAAAGTCTCTGTAAGTTCCCGTGCTACCAAAGCCATTAGTAATGTCCCAGCAGATGTATAACAAGCAACTAAACAGCCGCCTATCACTCCTGGGTGAAGGGAACATTTGGAGCGAATGCAGCTCTGGTGATGTTTCCACACCCCTATACAGGAGGGACTTCATCCAGCAGTGAAACTGCTTTGTATATTGGGAGACATTGGCTTGTCTGCCAGGTTTGACATGGGATGACACGACACAAGATGGAGCTAGATGCATAAGGCATCTATATGTGATGTAGCTACATCAGGGGTAGGCAAAATGCGGCCCGTGGGCTGGATGCAGCCCACCAGACCTTTCTATCTGGCCTGCAGGGTCCCTAAAAAATTTAGAAAATTAATATTTATCTGCCCCTGGCTGCCTGTCATGCAGCCTTTAATGGCTTGCCAAAACTCAGTAAGCAGCCCTCCGCCCGAAATAATTGCCCGCCCCTGAGCTACATTAATGCAGCTCTATTTCACAGCAGCTTAAGGGTCTATCTCACTCACTGCGATTCTTTAGGATGAGAGATGTTGGAGAAATAACAGTGTCATAATAGTTTCCCTCTTCCTTTTTTCCCCCCTTCTCTTTCCAGTCTATTATTGAACTCATGCATCTCAAGTGCAAATGTCACGGGCTGTCGGGCAGCTGTGAAGTGAAGACGTGCTGGTGGTCCCAACCAGACTTCAGGGTCATTGGTGACTATCTCAAGGACAAGTACGACAGCGCTTCCGAAATGGTTGTGGAGAAGCACCGGGAATCCCGTGGCTGGGTGGAGACACTGAGGCCCAAATACAACTTTTTCAAGGCCCCAACTGAGAAAGACCTGGTTTACTATGAGAACTCACCGAACTTTTGTGAGCCTAACCCTGAGACCGGCTCCTTTGGGACCCGCGATCGGATCTGCAACGTCACCTCCCACGGGATAGATGGATGCGACCTGTTGTGCTGCGGCCGCGGGCACAACACGAGGACTGAGAAAAGGAAAGAGAAGTGCCACTGTATCTTCCACTGGTGTTGCTATGTCCGTTGTCAGGAATGCATACGAGTCTACGATGTCCACACGTGCAAATAAAGCCGGACGTCTCTCTGGAGGCTCCCCGTGGAGGAACAGACTAGAGCCTACATCTTCCGAGGTTGCGTATGTGAGAGAGCGCTACTTTTTTATATTAAAAGAATAAAAAGGCTAAAACTGGTTGGATAGAATAGGTCTAATGACTTCTTGGCTTTCCCAAGATCTACCTGCAGGTAACAAAAAGGTCGTGCCCAGATTATCCCTCCTGTAGGAGACTGTGATTTCTTTAACTAGCCAACAACACGGAGCTGAGAAGAAGATCATTAGCAAGAGCGTGAGTCTGCTTCTCCCTTCCCTTTTGCAGGAGCAACTCATGGTATTAAGTGCCCTTTGAAAGACTTGCATTTTCCTAAATACCGCCTTTCCTAACCAGGAGAGAGGCTATATTAGAAATCCCCAATGCCAAGATGCTGTGTATAAAATGAGTGGCAAAAATAAATTTAAAAAGGGTTGATTCATTAATTTAAAAAATCCTCCTTCTCCTTCTCCTGGGAACAGGAGAAGTCTGCAAACATTTTTTAGCGCTATAGCATGGACAAGCTATTAGCATGGACTTTTTAACATAGTGGCTTCTGCCAGATACGCCATAGCACGAAGCGACGCATATAGTGCTTCTGCGGAGCGAGAGCAAGACTACGGCTGGATCTCTACAGAGGGCCCACTGACACTCCTGTATTGCACGTGCTGTAGGATGTGATTTGCACACATACGCCGTGTATAAACGCTCAGTGCCTGGAGTGGATCACGAAGAGGACGTAGGATGTGCATGGCCACTGGGACAGAAATGGCTCTTTTCTCCCCCAACTCACACGACCAGAGACAGTGTCCCAGCCGCGGGTTGTGACATAGCAATGCAGCAAGAAGACTCCCAATGAGCCATGCCGGGCACCGCAGGCCTCTGGATGGAGGTAGAGCCTTTTCGCTGGCGATGATCCAGGCGATCGTGTCTCCTTGCATCCCAGACCATCGTGGTAAAGGGAAAAATGGGAAAAGTTTTCCCCTCCCCTTCTGCTTAAAACACAATGTAATTACCGCTGGAAAGTGAAAGTGCACTTAGTTCATTTCATCGTCTCCATCGAGCTCACTCAAGCTTCCTTATTGCAGTCCTTAGAGCAGAAGCTTGTCAGGAATACGGTCCTGAAGGACAATTTGTCATCTGTTACCTAGACACGGCCCTGAACCAAACCCCCAACTTGGAACCGCATCAGACTCTGGCTCGGTTTGGATCCAAATGCCGTTCTGGCATTCAGTACCCGTCTCTGTCCCAGGCTGGATCAAAACCTGGGAACTGAACCAGCCCAGACTGGGAGCAGAGTTTAGATCTGTGCCCTCTGTGCAAAGCTGCCGCCTTTCTGCTATTGCAATCTCGGTTCTGTGACTCCCTTCCCATGCATGTGTTTCAAGCTGCTGTACTTATTAGGGTCACCCGTTTACAGTAACATCTAACTTGCTGTAGGGTTATCAGGGCTTCACTTGGAGCGATGGGTTCTTCGGTCTGTATCTCCACTCATCCATGCTGGGCTTCGTACCAGTGTAAATCAACCACATTTGAGTTACGCCTGGCATATGTTGCTCTGAGTGAGTGGTCAATCAGGCATAGAGTCACGGTGTGGTTATCTCTTACCTCCTTTGTCTCCTTCCTCCTCTTCCCTTCATCTTGGGCTTCCATGATGAGAAATAGACCACTGTTTTTATTTTCACCCTCGAGAAATGGGGATTTTAGAGAGCTCTTCGGACTTTTTCCATGAACCGCAGCGACAGCTGCAGCTAGACCATGGGCAAGCTTGTGACTACCAACTTGCATAGGGAAGAAATACCACTCATTCCTCCTTCCCCTATCTGCTTATACCCTGAAACCAGAGCAGATGAGCAGGCAGCATTCAGGAGAGGCAAGGAACAGAGCCTAACCCCAGCAGAACAAAGTGGAGTTGGAGCGGTGCCTCAAAGGGGATGCATCTGAGTTACGGCATCCCCTGGGATAACTCTTAGGTTGGAGCAGCTCAGGACTGTGCCTAGGAGTCAATTGATGGAGTCAGTTCTCTCCAGGTTCCCCCCAGGCTGTCTGATGCTAGGGTGACTTCTGCTTAGGCAAGGAGAGAGAGAACAAAAGAAAAAAAAGATGAATAGAGAATGAAGTCGTTGCTGAGAGAAATGGCTGAGGTTACAGCTATTCAAGTGTTTGCTTTAAAAAAGGAAGATATCACCCAAGTATTTTAGAAATCCATGTGTCAGGTTCCTTAAGCTGGAAAAGGGCGGGTATGGAGAAATGAAGGCAATTGTTGAAGACCACGAGTCAGTGGTAGGACTCGCATGGAGAAGATGTTAGTCACGTACCTGAACGCTTTTCTAGAAAGAACTTGATTGCTGCACTCCTGAGAATTGTACGAGACCCTAAGTAGCACAGGACGCAGGTGTATATAGTTAACGAACATAGACAATGATAGCTCAAATTTGCTGCTAAGCCTACTTCCATTGACTTCTGTGGGGTGATACCAGCAGAGAATTTAGCCATACTTCATAGTGAGGCATCTAGTCCTGCTCAGCGGACTTGCAAAACTAGTGTTCAAGAGGCTGGGCGTACCCTGGAAGAGCTTGAAGGCGTAATTATGATCTCACACCACTACCCCAGCACCCTCGTAACTTCAGTAATCTTCTTCCTAACTTGCAGTGGTCTAGGGCAGATCAGAATCAAGCCCCATACGAGTAGTTGCTTTACGCTTAGGAAGTGCAGAGAAAAGCCTGGGTCATGGCAGGTAGGTCAAGAAAAGTAGCAGTCTGCCATGGAGATGAACCTCAAGCTACATCAACCAGTCCTGGGTTCAAGCATCCCACCGCTTGAGCCCGTCCATGCAGATCAACGGATCTGAATCTAGGCCCACATGTAATTTTTCAACATCTTCATTTTTATGATGGACTCATTCATCTCCCATTCTAGCATTGCTAAAAAGAGGAGCAGGGCCAATTATCTCCCATGAAATTCAATGAAAAAACACCCACATCTTTGTTTAATGGACCCAAATGCATTTGGAGGGTCTAGACCCGGCTCTGAGTCTCCATGCCTACGGGGAGGGGGAGGACAGAGAGGCCGTGTAAGCATAGGCCTGGGAACGAGGTATTCTTAAGGTCTAACGTTAGCCCTAAAATTGATCCAACCTATAACCTTAGCCAAGTCATTTGGGGCTTCATTTTCCAAAGCAGCCATTGATTTGAGGAATCCAGCTTATGACACCTTTTTTGTTGGGCTTTCAAATGCCGAAGTACCGCGCATCAGAGACTGCTTTTTGGAAAATGTAAATTATGACCTCTATCTGCCCCAAGGAGAGAAACTGTCTGGAGAGCAGTTGGAGTGCTAAGAAGACTCATCCTCTTAAACAATATTCCCATTTACGTTGCCTTTCCTTTCCACCTTTATTTATTCGGTAAGGAGAGAGAACGCGCCGAAGACAAAAGACCCGGCATCATTCACCTCCCGCCGGTGACAAATGTGAACTGTCCAGCGCAACCTTAATAAAACACTGTACGGTCCCCTTGTCTCGTGTGTGTAACCAATTGTGTCCTGGATGCAAAAGATTGGTGCCAATAACAGGGGGAAAGTAGATCAATCCAAGAAACACCGATGTAACTAAAACACCCACGAGAAAGAACAAAAATACAGAATCCATTTTTTTTCTCTATAATGCTGCTATCAATCCAAGACTTACTGGAGCTATACAGACAGATACAACGAGTCCTGTTCAACCCTGGCCCAGCTCCATCGCAGCCCCTGGAGTTATACCAGGGATGAATTTGACCTGATGGAGTTTCTTTCTATGAAAGACATAGAGGGATTTTTTTAAGACTTTTTTTTTTTTTTAAATGAGAACAGAATTGAAAAAAAATAGGAAAAAAGAGGGGTGATTGTGTGATGTTTTCTACTCATTGATGTCTGAGGTACCTGAGCAGGAGGTGAAGGCTTTTAATAGGGGCGTGCCATGCTGGACTCGGTGGGTCTGCTCCAAAGCTTATTAAAGTCACTGGGAATCTGCCCACTTACTTCAATGGGCTTTGTGAGAATTTTTTACCTTGTGATATTTTTTACCAGCCCAGCGGTATGACTGGTATAGACAGAGGCAAGCTTTCGGGTATTACAGCACCCTTCCTTAGGGCTCGCAGCAACAATGGGCTTTGCATCTCGACTTTGACAGTCAGGACCCAACCCCAAGAAAAGACTGAATATTATAGGCTTCTCAATTGGCTGTAGATATTTGTAGCGTGCCTTTCCATAGCTAATCCATCTACAGGAAAACAGCCTTCTAGTGCTGCCCATTACTGAGCTGGCGCGGTCGAGTTGGGCGGCAAAGCTCCTGGATAATGCACAATGGAGAGTCATGGGATACACCTCCTGGGAGTCGCGGGCACTTACCTGCCTCGAGGATCCAGTCTTCTGTGCAACCGTAGGTTTCTCTGGATGCCTTAACTGCATGTCTGAGAAGAAAGACCGCTAGTAAACCCAGCACGTAAAAAGCCATATAGTGAGACTATACCAGGGACAAAGACACCAGCCATTGCAGCACAGCATAATCTTTGGTGGCAAATGATAAGAAAAGGACATCTCGTCCTCTTCTGCCGTGAGCCTTTCCTTCTCAAGAGCAGACGCGACCAAGCAGAGGATGCTCCTCAGATAGTGATGTATGCAGGGAAATGGGCAGTGGGATCTGTCTTGTGTATATAGCTGGACATCTACCCCCTAGCAGAAATTTGATGAAAGGGAGGAATAAGATGTTGTGAGACGAGGAGGGAGGTTGCGTGGGGTGATAGAAAGGCTGTACTCCATGTTTCCTTCATCAGCCAGATCTCTCCAGGCCAGCTGCAAAATGCTAGCTCAGATGACAGTGCTGGGGCCCATCTCTCTGAGGTCTTCCTTCTCCTCCTGGGCACCAGGGCCATTTGGGTTGCTTTCCCCAGGCTCTGATTGCATCTCCTTCCACAGCTCAGGCCCCTATGGCAGCACCTGGTCCCATGGCCTTCCTCCCTCTCTCCTACCCTCCAGCAAGAGCTATTGATTTTTTTGCATCCTGGGTAAGAGTCTGTGCTGGACCTCATTTGGCCATCACAAGACACAAGACATTGCATCTGGCTGAGGACCCACGTCTTCCAATGGTCTTACCTTCTGACACTGCCGCCGACTCACGGTGTGACCTTAGATAAGTCCATACCCATTTCCTTTTGCATCGGTTTCCTCATGCGTATGGCAGGGGATAATGACCGTTCTCATTGTAAGACTTGACTGGGGAAGTTTGCAAGGCACATGGGAGGCAGATGGGCTAGACCCAAAGCACCTCAGCAGGAACTACGTTCCTAACTCCTTTAGGTCGCTTTGGGAATCAGCCAATGGGCTCTTACAATGGGAACCTGTATGTGGGCTGTAATGCCCAACAAACTCCATTGACATCAACTCCATGACTCCAAATTTATACCGATACAAGAGGCAACACAGTGTGGGCCTAGTCCTTGCAAACACTTCTTTGGGTCTACATGAGGGATGGGCTAGCGAACCTACGATGCATTGTCTGTGCGCATGAGACACATCTCTGCTATTCTTGCTCTGACCACACGACGATAATGGAGAAGACCCAGCAAAATCCTGATGCTTTATGAATCTAATCCAGGCAGGGAGATCTCCCTGGTTGCAAGGGTCACAAGAATCTTTTTCCACTTGGCTTTTGCTCCCTCTTTCTAGGCCGGCCTCTCCTCCCGGTGTGGCTCATGGAGGCCCCTGGATTGGAGGGAAGCCTTTCTCAGCCATACGTGGGTGCCGGCGATGGGCTAGGAAGCTTTCCCAGATCTCCTTTATCATTTTCCAGGTTGCTTCTCCTTTATTTATTAGTATTTATTTATTTCTCATCGCTCAGCCCTCTTCACCAAAATGAACCCGGGGCATGACTGCTACAGGCACAGGCTGGAACATGCTCCTACAGTGCTCTGGGCTTCTCGGGGGGGCATCATTTTGATCCAGATCCCTTCCCAGCATGAACCTGATGCCACCAGCAACCAACAAAGCATAAGAGGCCCGATTCTTTCCAACGTAGGCTCCCAAACCCTCCCACTGTGAGGACACCCTTCCCAAAACCGTGACCCTACACCCCATTGCCAAGTCCGTCAAAGTCATAAGCCACCCCTATACTCCCGGCTGCTGAGCTCTCTCACCCCCACAATGGGCTGCAATCCAACCTTAAGCCTCAATGTCCTGTTCTGCATGGAGCCCGACCAACCCTTCCTGCCCTGCTCGCATCCCATCAGTGCCCGTAGCTCCTTGAGGGATCCCTCTCTTTGCTTTGGAGGATCCAACAATCCTGTCAGCTGTGCCGAAGGCCCGAGACACCACCCCACAGCTGGCACAGCGCCACAGCCGATCAGACAAGCATGTCGATCAGTCATTTCAATGCCTTCACACGTGGCGGGGGGCTCACCCACCCAGCACCCTCTCCCCTTCAAACACTTCCTGCCCCAACCCGTGCTACATCACCCCATAGTCCGTCATCCCTTCCACCCCTCCGTTCCCTTGTACAGGATGCACATATTATAAAACCTGAAATTCCAAAGCTATTGTATAAAGTAGGAGTGTCACCTTCTTTTTTTCTTTTTTTTTTTTTGGTTAAGTCTGATTTTTTTTTATGATTATTTATTTTATGAATAAATGTATATATTAGCAAGAGTATATATTTGCAGAAATAACTCTTCGGGACAGTGTTGTGGCTGAGCGGTGGTGCTTGTGACCTCATTGTCTTCTCCCTTATTTTCTACTGACCGCACACTAGCGACATCTAGTCACTGTTTTTTGGGGTTTTTTTGTTTTGTTACCAGTTAAGTTTGATAGCTGTGTTAACTTTATAATGAAAATTAAAAAAAAAAAAAAATGCATTCATTTTAACCCGTCTGCTTTGGAATTTTATTTCTTCTTCTTCGTCTTGTGGGCAGTCAGGGTACGGTTTTCCATTTGCATTTGCAACAGGAAGGAAGAAACACATACTTGTCTCACACCTGGCCTGCTTCGTAGCCTTTCACGGATCCAGAAAAAAGTCATGTCTGGAGGTTATAAGAAACTCATGACCTGCTGAGGTTAGTAAGGGCCTAATTAAAAAAAAAAAAACCTATCTCAAGCATATTTAATGACCATTAAAGCAACAAGAGTTGGGGACCCTTCTTCAACCTCTTGCCTCCAGTGGGTTCAGAGAGCCCCCACATTTTTCCCTCCCCAAAATGCTTATCGCACTGGATCAAGGGGGCATATTGGCTGCTCAGTTCCTCTGAAAACCTGAACCTCCCACCCTAAAAGAGACACAAGTATGAACACAGACTTTGGCTTTCTTCTGCACATTTTAAGTGTAAGTGGTTCCCATGAAATGTTGTGCTCTCCTCTGAGCAGATGCTGCCGCCTTTTTCTGGAGACATTTCACCACCGACCAGAAGAAGGATGTAGTAGACCATCCCTGCCTCTAAGGGGATCTTCATCCCTTTCCCTGTTTTATCCTCCCTCCTTTTGAGGGACAAGAGTCTTCTAGTTCGGGATGTCATTGCTGTGTCTGCTACAGCCACCCCTTGTGACCTTGGGCAAGTCACTTCTTCTCCCTGGGGGGACAATTCAAACCTCCATAACTCAGAGTTAGTTGGACAGTCACAAAGGTGTGTCCTGGAAATACCCAGAAATGAGAAAAGCCTTTAAGACAAACTAAGTAGGAGGTATTTTCAAAACATATATCAGCACTGTGATGCCCCGAAAAATATTCACCCCCGTTGTTTCGAATTACACAGGCCAAGCACTGCAAAGTGCTATCCGCATACCGTCCTCAGCATATTTTCCAAGAATAAATGATCAACATTCTCCGCAAAAGGCCCTTGAGATAAGTTTATTTGCTGAGCTGTGTTGCCTGCTTTCTTGGTATGGAGAAAGCATTCTTCTGCTTAAATAGAAAAAAAACCCCAGCAAAGGCATAGACTCCCCAGCTCCTATTTCCAGCTCTGTGAAGGCCAAGATACTCCAGGGGTATGGGGCTTGTCCCATCTGAAGGGGAAAACTTGGGGATGGGATGTAGGGATAGCAAATTTGAGGATGGGATGTAGGGATAGTGGGAATGTAGGAATGAAAGGATAGCAAATTTGGGGATGGGATGTAGGGATGTAGCAGGGATGTAGGGATGCAGGAATAGAAAATCTGGGGATGGGATGTAGGGAAAGCAAATTTGGGGATGGGATGTAGGGATAGCAGGGAGGTAGAGAGGTAGGGATAGCACATTTGGGGATGGGATGTAGGGATAGCAGGGAGGTAGGGAGGTAGGGATAGCAAATTTGGGGATGGGATGTAGGGATAGCAGGGGTATAGGGATAGCAAATTTGGGGATGGGATGTAGGGATAGCAGGAGTATAGGGATGTAGGGATAGCAAATTTGGGGATGGAATATAGGGATAGCAGGGATGCAGGGATGTAGGGATAGCAAATTTGGGGATAGGATGTAGAGATAGCAGGGGTGTAGGGACGTAGGGATAGCAGGGATGTAGGGATAGCAAATTTGGGGATGGGATAGCAGGGGTGTAGGGATGTAGGGATAGCAAGTTTGGGGATGGGATGTAGGGATAGCAGGGGTGTAGGGACAGCAAGTTTGGAGATGGGATGTAGGGATAGCAGGGGTATAGGGATAACAAATTTGGGGATGGGATGTAGGGATAGCAGGGGTGTAGGGACAGTGAATTTGGGGATGGGATGTAGGGATAGCAGGGGTATAGGGATAACAAATTTGAGGATGGGATGTAGGGATAGCAAGTAATTTGATCTGTGACCAGGAGCAGCTACTCCCAAAGGCCGTGTGAAACACACAGCAGCTTATCCATGGATCGCACACAACACTCCCCTCCCTCAGTTTCAATTAACAGACTGATCATAAGGGTGGTGGAGGGGTCTGCAAGAAACTCCGAGGGCTGAAAGTGCTGCCTGGATCCTAAAAATGATTGGGAACCTCTGACCCTGATCGATAAAATACAGCAGATCTGTGGTGAAGTCCTACCTCTCTCTGATGAAGGGGAAGTTACCAGTCACTTCCAGCTGTGACAACAGACTTGTGATCATCTACCTGCTTGGGGTGGGTAGGAGCCAACCCATTGGCAGCAGCTGCACTGAAGTCTGGGCCAGATCTGATCTGGTGGCACAACGGGTCCAGCCCTGCAAGGTGCCGTGTGCCCTCCATTCCCACTGAAGCCGTGGGGTATTGGGACACACGGGGCAGATTGCTAAGACATATGAGTCTCAGTTATGTGAATTTTAGCATTCTGCTTCACCATCTCATAATGGCCCAAATCTCACGTACGTGCCTGGCTGCCTGCCACAGCTACACTTCTGCCCAGCTCGACTGTGTCTCTGCTGCACACGCCTGGAAGTCATTCAGCAGAGCATCATTTATGCTCCGTTTAGATACCCTTGCAATGTGTCCCCACCACAAATGCCCAGATGTACAGTGGAAAGTCCCTCAAGATCTATGGGGAGCTGACGTCCCTCCTGAAATCCCACCTCTTGCCGCACACCATGACACTGGAGGGTGGAGTGGGCCCACTAAGGGAGGGTGGTCCATTTGCTTTGCAACCACTTGGTCCCCTCCTGCTTGCATTGATGCAGTTCCCCTGGGTCAGATCTTGCAACCAAAACTGGGGTGTCAAACTCACCAACCCCCTGTCCCAGGCTGGATCCAGACCAGAGGACTCCCTGCAAGCTGGGTCCAGGCCCACTTGCTGTGGCAGGGTGATGGCAGGGGGGTGAGGAGCATCAAGGAGCCGCAGGGGTTATCGCTCACCCATCACCGCTGAAACACATCTACACCAAGCATCTCTATCCCAATGGCTGTGGTGGGCCTCACCCCCACTCAATGCACCCCGAATTTCCATCCCCTCTGGGAGTCCCGTGGGCCAGACGACACGGCCAGACCCATATGTTTGACACCGCTGATGCACATGGGTGCAGTGGTAGGACCCCAGCCATACAGGGCATGCACTGTGTTTGACCTTGAAGAGTAACTGGGTAAAAAGCATCAACATCCTTGAGAGCAGGGGCAGACCCAAAATCCTCCACTCTCTTCCAGGGCTACAGAGTGAGGCTCCTTCTTGCTTGTTCTCCATCTGGCCCCATGACCCTTTCCCTATGGTTGCCCAGTGGGTTAACCTCAACAAGAGGTTGAGGTTACATGCGTACATGCTTACAGCCATGTCTCCCCACTGCTTGGGAGTCAGAGGGGGCATGGAAGGGGTTTGATGCCCTGAGAAGATCCAGAAGCTAGGTGTCCTATATCTGGGGCATGTGCTGTAATGGCTGGGGGCATATCCTAAGTAGATGTCTCACTGCCAGGACAGAAATGGCCCTGCTAAGACTCATTGGCCTGATACAGCTAGAAGGCAATAGGATCCCAAGGATCTGGCTGCATCTTAGTGCAAACTAAAATCCCCTGTGGGAGTGAACGGAGGGCCACAGGCCTCTTGCATAACTGAACATCCTGCTTTGGAGGCATCCAAGAGATGCCTACTGAAATGGGTGCTCCTGCAGGGGAAGGGCAGATCCACCTGTGGGGGAGCAGGATCTGTGCACTTGCAAAGGGCAAGAGAAGCACACATCTATGCATCCCTGTTTCTGCCCATCTGCATCACGACTTTGCCAGGAGCTGCACACTAGATGTCTAAATGGATGAGATGGGACTTATCCCTTAGCCTCTGGGAGAAAAAATGGGTCCTGTGCACTACCCAGTCTGGGGTTGGCCAGATGATGCTTCCCTGTTCTAAGCAAGTCTGGATCCAGACCTGGGGCAAACCAGGAGCTGTGCTGTCTCCATTCTACACACCCGGCTCCCTGGATCTGCTTATTGACCCCTTGTATTTGCAGGTGGGGCTTGTTTTGCTCCAAGGTCTAGTCATGGGGAGGCACCTCGCCAGATCTGCATTCCTCAGGGCTGCAGTCTAGTCTGGGGTTTACCTGCAAGCATCAACAGGTGAGAAGTGTTAACAAATGGTTTTGGTGCTAGTGTTAAGGAGAGGTGAACTCGACCTGTCTGTCAGGTAGCCTACAGCAAGAAGAGCTGGGTCAAATCATTATCTCGCTCCCTTTGGTGCAATGGGCCAAAGAGACAACCCAGCCAACGCAAACCTGTTCTGGCCACCTTTAGCTTGGGCACAGCATTTTATTTCCAGGTGGCTTAACCACTTCAGTGGAAGTCCAGCAGGAAGGATGGCAAGCAACCTTCACGCTCCAGCCAGGCCAGAGAAAAACTGACCCTAAGCTACCTGGTTATCATCTGAGATGTAGGGAAGGTAAGATCAGTCCTTCCTTGCCATTTGCCCATATACTGGGTGAGCTTATGTCCCTACAAGCAACCTGCCTGACACTCAAGAGCTCTTAGTGGGGAAAGACTCTTCTTGACTCCTGCCCCGTTCCAGCCTCAATTTCCCAGCAACAATTGCCAAAAAGGGTCCTGGCCTGTGTGAACAGAGCTCCACATGGACTTGAACTCAGATGGCAAATTCCACCTAAGTCACTAAATGTCCATCTTTTATATTGCTTGCAGGCTTTTAGACTCCTTCAGGTTTTCATCATCTTCCAGGCTTTATCTTTGAGATCACAAAGGGCTGACCTGCGGCATGCATGCCCCAAGTGGCACAGGCAGCCTCTGGGCATACGGTGGATCAGGGAAGGGACAGGCAGCCGAGTGGCAGATCGAGCAGGTAGCAGAAAGCAGAGCAACTGATTGGGCCAGAAGCCTGGGACAGGAAGCAGTAAGCAGAGCAGCAGATCGGGCAAGGGAAGGAAACTGAAGTGGTACCCAAGGAAGACTTGAGACTAACTTGTACACATACCGAAAAGGGTCTAGGCTGCAGAGCTGAACCATATTTGCAGACCCACAAATCATGTGTCAGGCGTGGCAGACGAAAACCTGTGCTCCCATTGCATTGTTATGGATAAAGCCTTTTAGAGGGCAGGATAAGTATATAGAGTTGAGGTGTATGGAGAGAGGACCGGGGCCACTGCTAATACCTAACTTGGTAAGTATACTTCCCACCTGCCGAATTGTAGATTAACCACCTGATCTCACCAGCTTTTCATGCACGGAAGTCAACAGCTATATGAGGGGTTTTGAAGATCGAGCCTTATGAAATGATAACTGAATTGCACTTCAGTATTCTGAATAGACTCCGCAGCTGGTCCTTTGCTTCTTGAAACACCCCACCCTTTGAGTAGATGTTGATTCTGCTGGGGTAAAAAAGAGGTTATATAGCACAGAGATCATACCCTCCAAATTCTTATGTAATAAAATAAGAGCAAATAGTCCGACAGAATTGTTGTGCAACACTCCTCCGGCATCTTTTTCCTTAATAGGGAAGCTTTGGTCTTGAAAATGCACACGCACAGAAATGAGAGATGGATTTTTATGATGCTGATTTATTAAATTGCAAGAACACCTCCAGACCAGGGCCCTATAATGCTTGTACAAAAACAGAACAGAGGTGGACCTCCCACTAGGAACTTACAACTGAAATCAAGATTTTCCCTTGTTTTGTCACTGGTAATTATCAAGAGTTGTTGCTTGTGAGTAGAGCTTGGTTTCAACCCCGGTGACAGACTTTATTATAGCAAGTTGGTACATCAGCACTGGAAATGAAACTTGAAAAGCCTGAATGGCAGATTTCTAGGTCTTCTGAATCAAAGTTAGTTATGGAAACCATGTGTAGATTACTCCATAGCAAGAGAAAAGAAGAATGATTTTTTCCAGCATCACTTATACAGCTCATCCCATAAAGAAGACTACATTTTTCTCATGTTTATGGTTTGGATATTAAATAATATAAAGCTTCGGGGGGGGGGAGCAGATTCTTGCTAACACATTGAGAAAGGGGTATCTGTCAGGTATAGAGAAGGTAGAAGAGAAAGGACTTATGATAAGGGCTGAGTGGACCTGCAGTAGGGACATTAGGAGCCACCAAGCTTGGGAGAAGATGGGTGCTGAAGTTGGTCATCTCCTTGTTCAGATCTTTGTTAATAAAACCAAACTCCAGGAAGGGTCTGGAGTTGTGACCCCGTGCAGCATGTGCGAACAACACCTGCAATCAGCATCTAAATGATAGCTGGAAATGAGCTCCCTATCTCAGTCTGCAGGCTCCTGCTCTTCACCTGGAAAGTGTTGAGTTGATTTTGAAGCCAGCTGGGAGTCAGACAAGACTTCTGAACATGCATTTTATATTCGCTGGGCTCATGCCTGATGATTTCAGAATAGCTTTCCAATGTCCACAGCACAACCCAATGCATCCCGAGTTTCCTTCTGTATCTTAAGGGTCAATAACTTAACAAATATCATGATCTCTTTCTTCAACCTGACAACATGCATCAGAGTCTAAAGAGCAAACTTTGGCTGGAGTTTCTAGATGTCGTGGAGATGAAATGGCATAAAAAGTGTTAGAGCAATTGCTCTAATCAGGGAAATGCTGTAAGGTTTTACACTCATTTGTTCCAGTGTTGATTTGGGCAGCTCTCCTCAATTTCAGCACCAGACATTTTCCCTGATCCCTCACTCAGCATGCCACTTAGTAGCCAAAAATAGTTTTCAGAAGGATTGCAATTATTTTTCCCCCAATAAGAAAGAGGAGCATTCGTGTAAAGAGACGTAGAGAAGTCTCTTTCAGACCTGACATGCAGCCACCACTGTCATAGAAAGCAGTTTCCAATCTCATAATAGAAAATGGAAGGAAACTGGAGCCAGAGACACCAAAGCAAACTCCTGTTCTGACAAAAGATGCCTTTGGGGATGTTTAAAGTCCGCACAGAACATCATCCAAAATGCCCCCACGACAATAAACTGCACAGATTTCCACTGAGCTGCAGAAGAAGCACAAAAGGCAGCACCTGCTGGGGTTTTAATCTGTCATTGCATTGGTTTTCAAACCTAGGGCTTAGGCTACTATGCCATAGTCTCCTATGGAGTATTTAGGAGATTGCCAGCAGTGGGATCCCCTCTCAGGTCCAAAGTCGGAAGAGCCCTGATGCCTTTTCACCCGCACAAGAGAAGGGGCTCTAGTCCGATCTAGATGCTGCTTGATTCGGGGCAATTCTGAAGTGTAAATTGAGGGGGGTTGTAAATGTGCGGGTGCCCCAAACCCCGCTCCAGCGAGAGTTGTAAAGAAAACCAGTAATGCACCGTGGCAAGAGAGAGAAAACGCTTGGGGACATTCCATTCCAAACTGACTACTAAACAGAGGAGCACAATGTATTCCCCTGGGAACCAAAGTCATTCACAATCTGGGAGGATGCCGGAAATTACGCTTATTTATTCCAGGTCCGCGATCTCTCCGTGTTGGAAATGTACAATGGCCCCCTCCATTCAGCATGTTCTGAAATGTCGTGCTGGCACGCCACGCTCTTTCACTGTAAACTCCCCAAAAATAAATCAGAAGGGGGAAGTGGCTTCGTAGTCCGCATCATTCGGAGAGACAGGCCGTGCAGGATTCAAAGCCTTGCAAGCCAGCAGGCTTGAAAACAAAATGCTGTGAATGTTAGTCTTGTCGCTGCTGGCTTGCGGAGACCTACATTCGAGGTTGGATGCTCCTTGGCAAATCATCTACCCAAGTGCAAACGCTCCAATAGCAGTAATGCTTTCCACTGCCTCTCAAAACCATTCCCAGACATCGCTGTCTGCTGCCTCTGCTTGCCCTCTCCAAAATCCTCCACAAAAGGCCCTCTTTTCTTCTAAAGCTTGGCTCCTACTGATATCTTCCAAGATAACTTCGGGTCTTACTCTCATGCCTCCATGCATATCATACACTGGAAGGAAGGAAACCTAAAGATTGCGCAAAGCCCCTAAGCAGCTAGTCATACAAATCCAATTCACCGGAAAGGTACTTATGGACCACTGGACATGTCTACATGTGCATTTACACTGGCTTAAATTTACTGCGCAGTAAATTACTGTGCAGTAAGTGGGAATATGCCAGCATCTATATGTGCAGGCATTAAAGCACATTAGCGCTGTGGATGGACTGACTTGAGACTAAAGTTAGTGCTAAATCAGTCCACACACAGTGTTACTGCACAGTAAAGTGTCTACACATGCATTACTGCACAGTAACTAAATGGGTGTAAATTTGATACCTGAATGATGCAAGTATCAAAGTTACACTCAAGTCATCATAAGTCACCCTATTTACTGCACAGTATGGGTGTAGACATGCACCTGTATTATGCCGTAATTTTGGTTACTGCGCAGCAAATGTGCAGTGTAGACATGCCCACTGAGGAACATCAGTACATAATCCTAAAATAGTAGATCTCCCATCACAGTATGTGGGATTGTAGTCCACTTTACAGAGAGCTGTCCAATAAAAAAGACAGCAGTAACTTATCCATACCAGTGAACGTTGTTCTACATACCTTGAGGTCTAGTTTTGTCTCCCTTGTTTGCCAAGGACCACCCTGATTCTGGCCCCATCTAGCACATGAAACCATCCAGTAGCTGAATAAATATTCTGCGAGGTGACATCATCACAGTCGTGTCATTAGTTACTCCAGGAAAAACACAAAACCAAGAATACGCGTCATGTTGGATACCGGCCTCCCCGGTTTGGTCTGAAGAATTCCCACACGCTGACAAATTCTGGTCTCTGTGAAGCAGAAGGTAACACAGCCATTGGGTGCAATGGGACCCAAATTTACCAAAAACAGTTGCCAATCAGATAAGAGTCCTCCGGTTCTTTGTGGCTCAAATCACGGCCTTACAATGAAATTGCTAATAGACTACCTTGTCCACCACTGGAAGCAATCAGACTTAGTGCCCGCCGCCTCCTCCCATTGAAGTCCCTGGCAAATCTCTCACGGGTTTCAGGAGGAGGGTGCAAGCTTTTAATAGCTGCAAAATGGTGATTTGCACATGTTGTTTTCAAATCCTTTTGCTCCAAAACACAACATTTGCCCAGTGGACTTACAGGATCAATACCTGTGGGCTTATGACACACCTGAGCAGCAATAATTGTATCCAGTAAGGGCAGAAGAACATGAGCAGATCTGCACACATGCATGTCCATGCACACACACACACACACACACACACACACACACACACACACACACACATAGATTGGCTTTACTGATAGTGAAGTCATTATTCACCATAGCATTTATGTCAGTGTCTAATCAACCAGACAGGGACCCATGGTGCTTGGCCAGCACAGTATAAATAATATTGGTCCTTTCCCCACAAGGACAGCTAAGAGTTTGCTATATAACCAGTGCTAAGCATACTTATTAGCATAGTGGACTTGTACAATCTCCTATTATCTGTGTTAAAATAGTGCCTGGAAGCCTCAGTTGAAATCACGCACATCCTGAGACTCCGAAATGCTATTTTAACCATGTGCCCATGGCTCCTCCCCGATCTTCACCCTCTGCAATTTTACAATCAAGGAAGTCCATAGCAATAGGGCCTCTCACAGCTTTTATTTCCTAAATGGCCAATGATCAGGAAGCCTGTTTTCTCCAGTCGGGGGCCCTCCGAGGCCCCACACAAGCTGTGCTGCGAATGTCAGAAGTGTGGGGAGGGAGGGAGGAGGGGGACTGATGAAAGTCGTACTCCTTCAAATGTATGACAGACGGAGGGGAAGACATGTAGCAATTATGCCAGATATGAAAATGACAGAGGCGGTGGTAATAATGCCTTCCTAATCCTGCACTTCATGATGAGTGTCTAAGCTTTCTGGAGGTCTCTGGAAGCTAGGCCCTGGGGTTGCTGGAGTGTACACACCTCTTGCATTTGCTAATCCCTCCAGAGGCTGAAATAGGAAACCCAAAGGCACAGGAATTTGGTTCAGAAAACTCCATGGTGAGAAACACAAGGCAAAAGAGTACGGGAGAAAACACGCTTTGCTCACTCGCATAGAAATCTGAATGCCCACGGTCCTTTTCATTGAGGTATCCCCAAAAGCTGGACATGGTCATCCGCTGGGGTCAAAGGAAATTAAATGATTGCTAAGACCCTGAAGCAGGTCCATGACACACCTGGGACCAGAAGCAGGTCCTTTATGTAGCTCACCACACTGCAAGCAACTAACTCATCAAGACCCAACTTGTGCCCGGTCCATTGTATCCAGCAGCACACGCTCGCTGAGCTCTGCTTATCAAGCTTTTAAAACGCTGACTAGGTTCAATCATAGTCAGTGAGGTGGGTTCAAGAAGACACACCATACTTTCTCATGCACAAGACCCAAAATAAAATATGCATCTTGTTTTTGGAAGGCAGAACAAAGTAAAAAAGATCTTTCCTGATAGTAACTGAATAGCAGCAGCGATGTTCACTGGGCACATCTACATGAGACACTTAAAAGTGCATTAGCCTGAATTTAAGGTGCATTAGGGTGCACTTCTATATGCACCCACCCTTAATGTGCTTTAAAAATGGTGATTTGAATTGTACCTAAATTCGAAACCTTCATTTGCAGGTATCAGATTTAGGCGCGAATAGTTAAAGTGCATTAACGTACGTGCAGATGCATTAAAGCACATTAACGCTGTGCGTGGGGACTGATTTGGGACTAACTTTAGTCCAAGTCAGTCCATACACAGTGTTAATGTGCTTTAATGCCTGCACGTGTAGATGCCTGCCTAAACCTGCTTAATGTGCATTAAGCTAATGCACATTAAATTCAGGTGCACTTAAAAGCACTTACATGCACATGTAGCCTGCTGTTCTGCTCCCTGTGAGTTGGGTGCAGATTTTATTTTTACTTTTGCCTGATAACCAACAGAAACTGCTATTACCGCATTCCTCGCATGAAATGCACACACAAATTTGCTGAACACACAAATCTGCTGCAAATGGTTCACCCATCTTTGTGATTCACCAAACTAAAACCAGATGTTGGGGTCTGGTCTTGTACCTCTTGACATATCTTCACAATGATGCCAGTGATGGAGTGAAGCAGAATTATCTTCTTCTTCCAGATGAGGAGCAAAGAAGCTAAGCAAATGTCTCTGCCGCTGCTTTGGGACGAGCTGAAGGCCCATGCACTTTACCTTGTTGGGACACCGGGTGGGAAGCACAGGAGGAGAGACAGGCAAAATGGGCAGACTAATTTCTAGGAGAAAGTTTCCTGTGTGAGCCAGGAGCCCTTCTAGCAATCCTGCTGCTACTTGTTGCTTTTGGGGGGGGGGGGGGGTCTAATTATGGGCAGTCGAGACAGGAAGGCTGGTGAGAGACTTCTTGTGATACACCATACTGCTTTCAGGTGGGTTGTGAGTCTGCTGGGGTGGATGGGAGTGAGCAAGGGGCAGGTTTATCCTTGGGCTTTGATGCTCAGGAGAGCTTCTTGGGGCAGGCTGGACTGCTGCAAGTCTCATTTCCCTACTAAAATTAATAGGATCTTTCTCTTGCTCTGTCCATGCTTGGCATGAGGAGATACAACTCTGACCACATTACTGGCCCAGGTAGCAGGCTGCAAATGATTGGACTCACCAAGCATGATCCACTGAATCCAGCTGTTCTTGTTTAATTCATTCCAGGCATGTATCGAGCACCTACAACATGCTGTCAAGGATCCTCAAGACAAAATGTGCCATTCCTGCCTAGAAGAGCATTGCTCTCTCCCATCCTCCCTGCAAAAACCACTGGCCACCTCTGAGTTGTCATGAAAGCAGTGCAAACGCATGGGCATCTCGCCTCTGGGCTGAAAGAGGAGCTCTGCAAAGCTGGGCCAGTGCAGGAAAGCAAACCCCAAAGGAGCCTGAGCCCAGAGTTATGGGTTTGATGGATGACAGGGCTCAGAGCTGTTTCTACCTGCTACAAATCATTCATGAGACCAGTTCATCCATCCTCCAACGGGGGAACATCCCTGGCTTAGATGGCTGGGCTGGTGCAACAAAGGAGCGGCGTGCAGAAGACAGCCTTTGTGTGCAGCACGATGCTCCCCCTCCCTGATCCTGCATCCCAGCGGCTATGTAAGCCTTCCTATAACAGGGTGGCCTGGCCCTGCAAGCAGACAGTCCTATGGTAGAAGCTCAGCTACAGGTGATTAGTTTGCAGTTAAAAACCCAGGGGAAAGAGCAGGGAAGCTCAAGGTCGTGGGAAGAAGCAGGTGACAAGCAGAAGGAGTGAAGCCCAGATAAACTTGATACCAGGAAGGGGCCGTATAGCCAGAGGGCCTCGCCTACTGGCAGGAGAGGGGCTACTTGAGGTCCCTGCCCAGGCTCCCAGCTCACATCCCACCAGGCAGACTTCAGAGACACCTGAGCTATCTCTGCCCGCACTTGTGCTGGGATGGAAAGAGTGCAGCCACGTTGGCATGGCACGGAAACTGGGCTAATTAGCCCAAAGGCTCAGCGCAGCTAATTAGCTTGCCCACAGCCCCATGCTAATGCAGGTCTGTTGCCTCCCGTAGCACAGCTACCATACACGGAGAACCTGGCCCTGGAAATGTTGAATGGGGGAGGCAGGTTAACCTCTCCTTTATCTGCCCCTTCGTGCCACCCACACTGATGATGATCAGTAATCTGACAGGAGCACTTGCACCAGATGTAGGGTAAGTCTCTCTTCCTTTCCCAGGTATGTCATTAGTAAATAGCAGCATCCATCCAGCCCCTCAGCAGGAGCTTGCGGCCAGTTGCTCCGTTGACGTGTGATGGATTGAGTCCATCACAGAATATGCAAGCAGTAGGAGCTCAGCCACACAAAAGGCACCATTTGGCAAGAGGTAACGGCGTAGGGAAATGCATGGCTGCGGGAATAGGTGGGAGAAGCAAGGCTGCAGCGTCAAATGCAGGTGGAATCACTTCTGGAGGCAGAGATGTGCTGGCGTTTTGCCCCTCTGTTTCAAGACTTTCCACCACCTCTAGGATTGCCAGCCACATTGTGATCCCTGCTGCCCTGTGATTGCTGTGCTCCAGGAACAGACTTGAGAGTGGACGTGGGTGCCTAGAGCGAGGGAGCTGGAAAGGGCTTTCGAATACCTCAGCCTTCTCCGACCCCTTTCACCTGCCCATCTTTGCAGCCAAGAGGCAGGTCAGTGGTAGCATCTCCGTTTTGCAAGCAGGCTGGATCACAGCAAGATGGCGTGACTTACCCAAGGTCAGAGAGTGAGTCAGTGGCAGGGTAGGCTGCACCTGATTTCATCTCCAAAGCCTCAGATACAAAAGATTCAAATCCCGCAGTCAAATTCCTTCCTCTCCATGCACCCGAGTGGTTTGAATTTCAGTGACAGGAGTACTGAGGATCCCCTGCATTTGGTAACAGCAGTATAGGACATGCAACACATTGCTCAGTGCTATGGCATCAGTGCAGCGGTACCCTGCTATCTCATCTGCAGACGCTCAGTCCCTCATACTTTCTCTCAATCCACTTCCTCTGCTTCAAACACTTTCACAGCACCTCCACAGCCACCCTCCGACCCACTAAACTGCCATAACTTTAATCCCCAGTGAAACAGGTTTAAAGTCATAATGGTTTTGCTTCACTTGCCCCACCCATGCAGATGTAAGCATTACATCAGACCGTCTCACTTTTACATCTATCCCTTCCCTTGTGGTTTGTTTTTTAAATTTAATTAAGAAAAAAACAAAACATTGGAACATTGTATAGTCATTGTGTAGCCCTGGAGCTGTAAGAGGAAGCACCAAAGATTATAAGATTTATAGTAAAATCATGAGACTGGACAACATTATTTTATTGATCAAGAAGGCAAGAGGCAGATGGGACTATATTATATATCACAGAGCAAAGGGAATATTGTAACCTAAATATATCTGTGCCTGATGATGCTGCTGATGATGATGGCAATGATGATGAAAGCACACATCGGCCTCATGGCCCTTTGAGCTAAAGTGGCAAAGGTGCACCAGTTTCTGTAGCCAGGGGCACAAGGAGCGACAGGTGGATACGCATCCAAACCAAAGACACAAGCCATGTACTGGGTGAAACAGGGGTCCACGAACCTTTCCATGAACAACGCCACATGGAGAATAAATCCTTAAGGACCTGTGTGCAAATAACTGCTTAACAAAATAGAAGGGCTGAGATTTGGCGGATCACTCTCTGCCGAGAGCCATGCCCGGCTCTCTCAATGGGCTTTTATAGCCCGTTCCAGGAAATTTCCCCACCATACTTGCCATCATGTATTATGCTCACCCAGGGGCAGTTCCTACATGTTCAGCCCCAACAGGACAGGTTGCCTGAGTCAGGACGACTCCGGTTAGTGTTGCATTTGAAGGGGCTGATCAGACGGAGGACTGCAGACAGGGGCCTTTCCTGCTGGACTTGCCACTTAAGGGACTTGCTCACCAGTAGCAACTGATGCCAATGTGGTTAGCAAACAAGACCATGAAAATGGACCTTTCCCATTTACCTTGTCTTGGCATTTCATCCAGTTCCCAAGCTTAGGTTGCCCCCTTCCCCTCCAGTATCTAATCCAACTAAATAGCCGTGCTTACAGCGTACCGTCCTCAGTATCACTATGGCATCCACGCCAGTCACCGCCAGGGCTGTAAGACTATCCCATGGCAATGCAGAGTCCCAAACAGCAAAAGGGAGGCAGGCTTGGGGGTGTCATCGAAAGCAGGAGAGGTCATGGAAGATGACAAGCTCTGAAAGTTTCCTTCTCTCAATGACCCTCCTTTCACTCTTGCCAGGGTTCAGTTCTCCTCAAGGCTGATCTCGCATAGGCAGTGAGAGGATGCAGGGTGACCCAGGGTATGCTGCAAAGGGGTCCCGCGGGGGGAGTATGGATGGATGCACGCCCCTTCCCTATGAACAGGAACCGTTCACACCTGGGGCAACAAGGCTGATCCCTGTGCTTTGTCTTGAAACTTGGATGAGAAGGATCCAGGATATAAGAAGGGGTGGATCCAAAGGGGGTGCAGTGGCCCAGATGCTCAGTTGTGTTTTCGTGTTTCCTTTAGCAAGCACTAAATGACTGCACGGTAACAACTGCGCGGTTGGGGGCACGTGTAGATGTGCCCTGTGAACGTGATCTTGCGCAGACACTGTCCTGTAGGGAGTCAAAACTTGCTTCGTGTTTGGGGTCTTTGGATCATCAGAGGAGCCTTTGACTGCTTCTTTGGGGTCCAATGCAGTGATATTTTCATTGCCTCAGCATGGAAATCAAATATTGAACCACATGATGGAGACAGACATTTTGCCTGGGCCTTCATAGGGAATCCAGACCGAGGAGGCTTGGGGCACTGAGAGTAGGGATTGTCCAACCGCCTGCCCATATTGCCCTTTTCTCTCGAGGAGAAAGAGCCGGTCACTTGGTCTATCAAAACAGGCACAAAAGCCCAGGCAGCATTAAAAAAACACCTAAATCAGACATATCCCTCCTCCTAGCTGGCCTGGACACCCCCATCCTGCGCCCCCCGGTCTGAATCGTTCCAACCTTTCTGATTGAACTGGGCTGGGGCCTAAAAACACCAGTAAGCTTCCCCTGTACAAAAGCCAAGTGGAAAAGCCAGCTTGGATGGGACCCCCCATTTGTGACAAGGAAAATGTCTGGTTCAGGTCTCAGGGGTGTAGGTTGTACACCTCTGGTCCAGGTCTCTGCATTAAGCAGCGTGCTGCTGGTTGGGCAATAAAGGCAGGAGATCTGTTGGTAACACCAGGCACACCGTCCTTGCAGCCAAAAAGCCCCGGGGGCTGACGGGGACCCACCCCACTCACTAACATGACCCAGTTATGTTGTCATGAGGTTTGAGCAAAGCAAGTTTAAGCGAGGGGTGGGTGGGATATCCTGTTGAGGGGGCTCTTGCAATGGTATGGTGAGTCTCCACACACCCTCCTTCCTACCATAGTGGCTAACACTTTATTATACTGCAAGGCAGGTCTTCATCTGGTTCAAATCAACACAAGCTCCACTGAGGATTTACACTAGACACAGACCCAGCCTTGTGTCACACGACCTCTGGGGCTGGCCTGTAAAAAGGGTGCCAAAGACCGGTAGATATGAAGAGCATTGGTGTTGAATGTTTTCTTCCCCGTCCATGCGAATGCCGTCACAAAAGAGCCGTGGTCGTGGGTCATTATCCTTCTGCAAGAAGCAGGGAAGCGGCCAAGACCTCCGTGCCCTGTTGCTTTCCAGCCTGGGGTTCTGCACCTGGACCCCAAAAAAGAGCTTGTATTCTTGGGGTGTCGGGATCAAGGTACACGGGATAGACAACGTGGATGCCCTCAAAGCATTAACCAACCATTCATATCAGTGTAAGAAAGACAGAGTTGGCCAACAAGACTCATCGCTCGTGACTTGAAAGTCTATGTCTCTAGGAAAGAAAGGGGGAAAGGGCTGAAACGGTTCCTTTCTTTCCTTTCCTCCCCCTTAGATAGGTGTATAGCAGTAGAAACGTATGCTTTGGTCATAATATATTATTCTTCTTATGATACAAGCCCTGCATGTTACGCAGAATGATCAGCCGGATTTCAGAAGAATTAGACGCTTCTATCAAATGGTTATTAACCCTTTCTTAATGTAGACACAACACCCCAGCGGCAAGCGGGGCTGTGCTTCTCCCCTGCTTTTCTGGCGGCCCTCGCTGGTAAGGGATTCAATTGCTGCCTTTGCATCCCAACTGAAAAGAAGGGTTTTACTGATAACAGATGCCCCTCTGGCCAACTGGCGAGAGAAAGGCGAATGTCTTGGGGTATATAAATCTGTTTGGGAGGATGGCCAAAAAAATGGGAGAGAGAGGAGGAAGGGGGGGGGAGGGGAGAAAGAAGAAGAAGAAGAAGAAAAAAAAAAACCTTAAAGGATTAGAAATTAAAAAGGAGGTATTTTGTGCTAAGCTAAATATTATTTTGTTTCTATTGAAAGGGTTAAGAAAACAAAGACCGGGTTGACAATTTCTCCCTACTGGAAGCTGGGAATGGCCCACAGTGGCACAATGCTATCATTCTTGCATGGGTCCATTCTCACTGGATTTTCCACAAAATCTTTAATAATTTGATTCTTTTCAGCCTCAGCAGCCAGCTGAGCTCTTTAAGAAACAGTAACAAAACCCAGAGAAAAACCCACTACTGAGAGGGGAGCTTTGGCTCAGAGTGGAGCTGAAGCAGATTAGGGTTGGCCTGAATAGGCTCTGCAAGGTCCTAGAGTTCTTGCTCAGCCTGAAGTCCTCTGTTTCATTCATCCCAGTACAATATCACCACCAGAGTCCAGGCCTAGACACTAAATTACACTATTATAGAACTAGATTGATACACAACTTTCCCTCCCAGGCGGAGTGGGGACTTTTAAACAATGTTTTTTGGCGCTCTGTCTCTATTCAGGCCATTTTGAAGTATCCCATTCATATTAAGCATATCAATTCTTAATTGTGCCACACACACAACTTACAAACATGGGGACACAATCAACTGAATTCCTCTGGGAGTGGGGGGGAAGGGTTGTAAGAGTTCGTTAGAAACTTGTACGGTTTTGGGGAAGTTATTTCCCAGAAGCCTCAGCAGGGCGAAGCTCTTTCATAAACTCGCCGCGTCTCGGCTTGTCCTCCGATGATGCCTTTCGGAGCAACGGCGGGTTTCATGTATTAAGTGTGATACACGGACATTTGACCCTCCTCTGAGGTTTCTGCCAGGCACCCCACATTGTCTCATCTCTGAATAAGACCCTCCATTTCTTTCTTCCACGTGAAAGGCACAGACCGACTTGCAACCTTATTTTTCTGTGAAAGTGTTAAAAAAAACCCAACTAAAAGGTTGCCAAAGATTTCAATTGCTGAAGAAACTTGTCTTTAGAGCTTTGCTTTTCAAGGCTTTTTTTAAATTATTTTTTTATGAATGATCATTCTCTTCGTTCCCCCCCCCCAAAAAAGCCTACTCCCTTTCAAAAGGATCGGCTCCTGAGATAAGCACTGCAAACCTGGTTTCAAACCATACCAGGGCAGGGGGGTTGTGTGTCTTCTAAAAACTTCCCAAGATATCACAGAGAAACTAGCTCTGTTTGGTCATTCAGCACATACCCTTGCCCAGACAGGATTATTTCCTGCTGCATAGGAAACAGCACGACACACGGGGGGGTGTATTTGTGCATGTGTGTACATGTATATTTGACTTGTGTGGATGAGGATATGTGCAAGGTATAGGTTGTGTGTCTTTGTATGTGCTATAAACCCGAATATCTGTGTCTATGTCTGGACAGTCATCTGCCTTTTTTGTTGTGCCCAGTTTAACTCTTCTCCTTAAAGCAGGCTGGCGGATAAAAGAAGAGAGAAAGGCGATTCACGCATTTTGCTGTAGAGAAATATAGTCAAAAACCAACCCCTTCCCTGACAGCGCTCACAATCATATCATTTGCATCTTCATCCACTTCATCCCTTTACAATAGGCAACATTCATCAGGAAAACAGCCTTTTCCCATTGCAGCCCAGCCCCCAAATTCCTCCAAACCATCAGAAAATACCCAGCACGGCACAAAGCATCTACATATACAACATGCCAATGCCAGAGTCAATCAGGCCCCCACGAAAGGGCAATTAAAAAGGCAGGGAAGTAGCTTGTCTTTATCTGAACATGAGAAAGCAAGAAAGGTTTCACACTAAATTAGAAACCTGAGCTGTTTTCAGTATGTTTTAGGAATGGATGTGAGTTTGCAAATTATTGCACGGGTTAATGCTTTTATTGGGAAATTTCTCCAGGGACTGGAAGTTCTTTATTAAATGGTTTATTTCATAGGGATGCCATTGAGTAATTTCTGCTTAATGTATTTTTAATTTTTCTGCTTGATTGTAAACCTCTTCCATAACCTAACAAGCCTCATGCTGATGCTTAGGGGTCAAATCCCATCCTTCCTTGCTCCCCATTTGCCCCAGTGCAATGCCTTTAATGACAATGGGACATCTCCAGATCGACACAAGTCAACCGAGCTTTGGCCTCGAGCGACTGTGAGCCCACCTTAAATGGGTGTAGCACGGGGATATAGATGTCAGTGGGCTTTGCCAACCTGCGTGCACAACCTTTGGTGCGGACGTGTACGTGGCGTTTGTGCGTGCGCAGCCCGGATGCAGTATTGCATTAAGCAGAGCTGAAGAAATCATTCGTGCTTCAGCGCATGGAGAGGTGACCCCGAGACATCTGAAAGCCAGGATTGCTTGCAGAGAAAAACAAAAGCACCGGGAGGAGAAGAAAGCAGCAATTAGAAAGGAGAGAATGAGCTCCGCTGTTGAGTCACAGATCTGTAAGCATGCACAACCGGCTCTGATGCTGGTTTCCTTTAAGAGATGGTGATTCAAGGAAAAGCCAAATTACGATTCTATTATCTTTACTTAATGAGGGCCTGATCCTGATTCACATTGTTTCCTGTGTAGGTTCACCGAGGCCAATGGAGTGAACTCCTCATTTCCATCAGATTCGAGCCCAATAGCTCATCAGCTGTAGTTACGCATAGCTTCATATTTTTTAACACATCACAGTGGCAGAATGCCTCTTTTAAAGCAAAATGAAAATGTCCTGATTGATAGTGGAATCAATTATGGGTAAAAATGCATTAATAGAAAAACAAATGATTGGAAAGCAGCTCCTTTGGGGTTTGGTGGAGCCAGCAGCCGCGTCCAAATGAGCAGAGGCATGTGGTTTGTGGGGCCACGAACCACACGCATGGCACAAACAGAAGGTGAGGGCAAAAACTTCTGCCAGGATAAAAAGCAGCTGTGTGCACCAGAACAAACAGGGGCTTGGTCCTCCGGTAAGACGCTCTGGCTGCCGGCCAGAGCATCTCTGTGCTCCATTCGTGCCCTGGCTGCTCCAGCATGCTGGAGTCCAGGAGGAGATGGGCAAGGGCAGTTTGCCCACAGTGGGACAATGTGTCCCCCAACAAAGTGCACATGCCAGGGCACGTGCTGCAGCACCGAGTTGTGGCGCAGATTTGTGCCGCTACTATTTGAATCTCTGCAAGCACATGTCCCTGCTCATCTGGACGTGGCCAGAAAGTAAAAAAGGAAGGAGAGGTTAATTAACCTTAATTAGTGCAAAAAGCAACGTCACTTGTTATATGGGAATGAACACGGAGGTCAAAAGAAGTGCATGGGCTCTATGCTCCATTTGTGCCCCGGCTGCTCCAGCGTGCTGGGAGCCGGGAGGAGATGGGAAACATATAGTAACACATATATTTCAAATAGACAATCTTTACTGAATATCTTACATGGCAATAGCATAGAGCCCCAAGCAGTCCATGGATCCAAATAAAGATCTACCGTGATCTTCTGAGAGCCCCAAAACAGGATTTACATCTGGTGGGGGTTATTTTTCATGAGCATCCTGACTCTGAGGGCGGGAATGAGAGATGCCTCGGCACAGCAAGGAAACACGTTCTTTTTGGCATCCCCTAGCACACAAGAAAATGCAGGAAATCTCACCAAAAACCCAATCTTGTGCAATCTCCAGACCAGAGAAGATCTTATCAGCTTCCTACTTGTTACGGACACACATCACACTCAGACTGGTTTAAATGCGATGGTTGTAACCCAGTTCTCAAGCAGCGACGTTTTGGAAGGGCTGAGTTGTTGTGTGTGCCCATACCCATCGTGAAAGCAGAGAAATCCTCCCCCCACCTGCACAGACAGTGGAAACAGATGTCACCTTTCATTGCTTTGTGCCTCCATCAACATTTTTATGGAGTCACAAGGGCCAGGCAAATAGACATCCGTGCCCCTTGTTGTGCCACTAATGCCCAACGTGCATGGCTGCGATGAAGGTGGTGTCAGTTTTGCTGCTATATAATGGGGGATGTCTGCTTACTTTATGGTGGGAGAGTGCAGGCCGGCCAGCCTGGAGCTGCTCGTGCTCTCCAGCTGCGCCAGGCAGGTGCTTTTGGGGGCTTGAGAGGACAAATCCTGCACCCTCCAGAAATACTTACATAGGACCAGGCCCTTCAAGCCCTGGATAACACATCGCCCGTTGTGATCAACATGCAGGACAACATGTGTTTTGCCCAATGAACTGGACAGGACACACTCCCAGCACAATTGATCCACTTGGTTGGGTGACATCTATTGCTAGCCAGGCACGTCCATCAAAATGCGGACCAGCAGGCTCTTCAAATGTGAGTGCTCGGGTGGACTTTCACAGGAAGAGCCTGATCTAATGTGCAGTGATGAGTTGTAGGGTCCCAGCAGGGATGTGGAGAGATAGGAGGAAGATACGGCAGAAGACAACCATAACGTTAATGGTTGGACTCTCAGAAGACAGAGAGACAGTACTGCCGGTCCTTTTACAGGCCTCGCAGCATCTCGGTAGGATCCAGCTTGAGCACAGAGGCCGGCAAAAATGGTACATCCACAACTGGCTCAGCGCCTTCTTTTCTTTCAGAAGCTCATCCGAGCGATTCAGGTTCCCTGCAGTTTCCAAGTACCCAGGTTGTAACCATATCAGTTTAGAGGCAAAAATAATCAGGATTCATGGCAGGGGTGACATCTTTTATTAGACCAAGTAGATTGTTGCAGATTCCAGAAATTCTTCATGGAGGGGAAGGATGGCCCTTCGCGGTAAGGCTGCTTTTGAGGGAGGGAGGCAGGTTCATTCCCCCACCTGGACGTGGACTCCCTCTCTGACTTTTGGTAATGCACTGAGTCATCTATGCCTCAGTTCCCAGTCTGGAAAACAAGGACAATGACCTCTTTGGGGCGTGTTATGAGGTTAATATATTCAAACTGCCTAGATGTTCAGGGATTAAAGCAATGGGGGACTTTGGACAGCAGCAGATAGCTTCCTGACTGCAAAAACCAGTCATAGGAGGATGAGCAAGGCTGGAATTTCCTCCCTGACTCCTGGCTAGGGATCACCTAATACTCTTCACCATGAGGATTCATATGTGGTTTTGCTCTTCACATACCCACAGATGCAAATCATAGCCATATCAATGTCTAATCTTTTTTTCAAGTCCAGTTCAGCTATTCAACTCAATGAGACACTGCAGCAACAAGTTCCACAGATTAATTGTATGTTGTATTCAAATATACTGTGGGCATGCTATGCAGATTCCTTGACTTTTAATGTTAGCATTCTTCCACTCTTGTATTTAGAAAAGGGTTATTATAAGCCCAGCAGATTAATTATTACTCAGCATGCAGTATCAAACCCCTCTTTCTGGTGCAAAAAAGAGGTTGTAACCTCTCCTTTTATGGTACTCCAGCACAGTTAGTGACTGAGAGATTTGTGAACTGGGTGATGGAATTGAGTGTATGTGTGCTATGTTGGCAGTGACACCACGCTGGGTGGCGTTGCATGTACATTAGGGGACAGGGCTGGGATTCAGAATGACCTTAACAATATTGAAAAACCAGTCTGAAGTAAAGACAGTGAGATTCAACCAGGATAACTGCAAGGTAGGACATTTGGTGAGATGCAACCAGGACAAATGCAAGGTAGGACATTTATTGAGATGAAACCAGGATAAATGCAAGGTAGTCCATTTGGTGAGATTCGACCAGAATAACTGCAAGGTAGGACATTTGGTGAGATGCAACCAGGACAAATGCAAGGTAGGACATTTGGTGAGATGCAACCAGGATAACCGCAAGGTAGGACATTTGGTGAGATGCAACCAGGATGAATGTAGGAGATTTAGAAAGGAACAGTGGCATGCACAAATGCAAAATGGGGAACAAGTGGCTAGGAAGCAGCACAGCAGAAAAAGCCCTAAAATGTCTGAAAGTCACAAATACAACAGGAGACAAGTGTGATATGGCAAAAAAAAATAGCCAAAAGCATATTGAAAAGTATGAAGAAGAGTATTGTATACAAGTCACGTGGAGTGGTATTTCCCCTCTCTTCAGCACTGCTGAGACCTCACCTTGGGTACGGCGTCCAGTTTTGGGTGCCCCACCTCAGGAAAGATGTGAACAACTTGGAGAAAATCCAGAGAGCACCAGACAGGTCTAGAAAAGATGATGTGTGCAGGAAGGTTGGAAGAACTGGGATCATTTAGCTCAGAGAAGGGAAGACTGAAAGGAAAGATTTGCTCATCATATGTTACTTTTAAGGATGCATTCGCTGCATTTAAAATGCGAGCGTCCAAGCATTCAAGCAGTAAAACCCATGCAAAGTGCCAGCGTAGCGTAGCAGAGTTGAGACATTTCTGGCAAGTACTATCTCCAGATCATATTATCTGATATGTGCTGAGCTAACATCCGCCTGCTCCATGGAGGTAATATGAGAGGCTGGGACCCACAAACGGCACACAGAAGCACACCAGCGTCTTTATTGGCTCGAGTGTTAGCACCTGGTTTATCTAGATTGATGGAAGCATTACTTCTCACTACTCAGAAAACTTTCCAACTTATAGTAATGCTGCCTACGATCAAAATCAGGGGTGCCAAACCGATCCAATCCATGGCACCGTTTCATCTGAAGTGCCAGCAGGCTGGTGGGTCACCAGAACTTGGGGGGCATTGCTTGCCACCGAATTTGGGCTCCCTGGACTCCACTAGATATGGCCATCATTGGCAGCCCACTGGCTCCATGCTTCCACATGCCCCAAAACCTGTGCTGCCACACAAAAGTGGCGCTGTTGCAGCCCCTATGCTGCCGCCTGGCCAGAGCTCCATGCCACCGCTCCCCCAAAAAGGATCCCTGTGCTGCGGCAGCCTGCATAACACAGCCCTACGCTGCCGTGTGGCCTCACCTTCATGTTGCCCCTCAGCCCGAGCTCTGCACTGCTGCCCAAATGCAGCTCCACGCTGCTAGCCAGGCCAAGCCACTGTCCGCCCCTGGCCCCATGCTACCACCTAGCCCTGCACTGCCATCCAAGGGCAGCCCCAATCCAGGTGCTGCTGGCCCTGCGGAGGAGCTGCTGTGATCCAAATCCAGCCCAAGGGCCCAGGGTGAGTTTGACATCCTGATCTAAATGAAATGCATCTAAAGTATGCCCTTGTTGCCAAGAAGGCTAATAGTATCCTGGGCTGTATTGGTAGGGTCACTGTCAGCAGGTTGAGGAAAGTGATTCTTCCCCTCTATTCAGCACTGGAGAGGCCACATCTGGAGTCCTGTGTCCAGTTTTGGGACCCTACTACAGAAAGGATGTGGACAAGTTGGAGAGTCCAGTGGAGAGTAATGGAAATGGGTGGGGGACTCGGGGACATGACTTGTGAGGACAGGCTGAGGAAACTGGGCTCATTCAGTCTGGAGAAGAGAAGACCGAGGGGGATTGAATAGCAGCCTTCAGCTCCCTGCAGGGGGTTGCAAAGAGGATGGAGCTGGGCTGGTCTCAGTGGGGGCAGATAACAGGACAAGGAGCAATGGGCTCCAATTGCAGCAAGGGAAGTTGAGGTTAGATATTGGGAAAAAACTTTCTTACAAGGAAGGTAGTAAAGCACTGGAACAGGCTCCCCAGAGAGGTGGTGCAATCTCCATCCTTGGAGGTGTTGAAGACCCGGCTCAACAAAGCCTTGTCTGGGATGATGTAGTTGGGGCTGGTCCTGCTTGGAGCATGGGGTTGGACTAGATGTGAGGTCCCTTCCACCCTCCTTGTCTGTGATTCCCAGTGTGACATGAGACGAGGCCCAGTGTCCAAACACAGAAAGGGTGCTGTAAAGAGGAGGGTGAGCAATTGCTCTGTGTCCACAGGAGACAGGAGAAAAAGGAACGGCTCGAAGTGCAACAAGGAAGATATTAGGAAGGACACACTGACTCGGAGGGTACTTACGGACTGGGCCAGGCTATGTAGGGAGGCCGTGGAGTCTCCACTGGGCAAACATTTGTCTAAATAGAGATGAGGCAGGTGCTGGGCTAGGTGGCTTCTCAAGGTCCTTATTTTTGGATCATTTTAACAGCAGGCCAAATCCTGCCTGGAGTTGCACCCAGAAGCAGAAATAAGCAGCTTTGCACCCTGGGTTGGTGGTGCCCAGGCTAGCAGCATGGTAGCTACTATGCTTGCAAACCCCCACAACCAGGAGCTGAGATGGGTGCCCTGCTCACCCCCCACCCCCTTAGTTATGGCACCGGTAATACCCTATGCAACTCCGCATGGCTCAGCGGGGTTGCGGGACTCTTACACAGGACAGAATAGGGCCCCACGTTGGCCACCCATCCAGCCGGAGCCCAGTTTAGAAACGCCTCCTGCATACTCCAAGCCAGCTTGTCCAGGGCTGGGTCCCCATGCAGGTACCAGACTGTCTCTGTCCTGGTTGGGTTTTTTTTAATTGCTTTTTCGCTGCATTTTTCTGACATTTCTTAACGTGTTTTTTCTTGCGTTACATTTCTGGAGGAAGGCTGCCTGATGAGCAGCAAATCATTATTAATTCCTCTGGCATTCGTTCTAATAGCATTAACCCCATGCGTGCCACACCCCAGACCCCGCCTCCTTTAAAACAAAGGCACTTCCCTTACCCCCCCCACCACTACCCCGATAATGACTGCAGCGAGGAGGCAGCGTGTGTACCTCCAAAGAGCCGGTGGAGGCTGGAGGGAAATCCTGCTGTGATTTGTAAGGGCTGACTATTAGCATTTGTAATACTCCCATGTCTAGCAGGCCAAATGGAGATCAGGACCCTGCTGCCTTAGGCTCTGTGCATGCCATCCTCTTACCTTTTAGGAGTGAGTTGCAAAAAGCACTGCGAGGAAAAGCACACACCGACTTTTCAGGTGGGATATGATCTAATTGAGGTGCTTAATTGCACTTAGGTGCCCAATAGGTGAAATGGGTCTAGGTTGTAGCCCTGTTGGTCTAAGGACATAAGCAGACAAGGTTATTTGGGTAGATGTGATAACTTCGATTAGACCAAGAGATCAGATTTACCCAAATAACTTTGTCTGCCAAAAGTGAAATAGCACCTGACCCTAATGTGCCCAAAGTCACACAAGACATGCATATATGTCCTGAAGCCCAAACTGGTGCCTGGCTCAGTAGATTACTCTTCCTCTTATAGCAGAAAAGATGTTAATTAGAAAGGGTTCAACCACCTTTTAATGTAATTAGAATCACTGTACAATATTATTTAGGGGACTTTTTGTTGTCTTCCCAGGCGAAGTGATGCCCATCAGATCCAGGTTTGAATAATTATAGGATTGTTGCTAATTGATATAGAGATGGAAAATTCACTTACCCTCAATTAATAGAAAGCAATATTCAAATTGCAATATGAGAACCAGAAGAACATATTAGCACTAGGGAGAAAATAGAGTTATTTTCTGTGGAAATTTTCATTCCCCTCCCCCCCCAAATCCTGCTAGCTAATATTATACTTATTTCTCATGAAAGAAAACTGCTTAAAAAAAAATCTGGGCTTGTTCCTCTTTCAGACCAAACTCTCAGGTTTTGCTTTTCCAAATAAAAGCTGTACGTTTTTCAGGAAGCCTGATCCTTTCTGTAACAACGGCCATCTAAACTCTTTTTTTGTTTTCCATTAGACACAAAAAAAGAGTTTAGATGGAAAACTGCCCACCGGCCCTTCAGAGACCACCACGCTCATGGCTCTTCAGACGCCGCAGCGATGATATCGCCCACCCGACCGAACACGACCAAACGAACTTGCGTGGCAAACACCACCCAATGAACGTGCATAAGAAGAAGAAAGGAAAATAGACTCACAATGTGACCCACTAGGAAAGAAAAGGAGCAGGGCTGAATAACCCCGGTCCCAGTTGTGGGGTCACAAACAACGCAACGTTACAAAGACTTAAGGATATTAATTACATTTGACCTTAGCCCCAGAGGCCGAGAAGCGATTAATAAACAGCAGGGCCTGGCTCTACGGGAGGAGTGACTCTCCTGACATCCATGTATGCAAAAAAAAAACTTGACCCCATTCTCTGCTGATTATCCTTAAATGCAGAGTTCGGTGCATTTTCATACGTGTGTGTTAGTCCCTCCAATTGGAGTTAAATATCATTGCCACCATTTTAGAGACAGGGAAACTGAGGCACGGAGAGTTGCCCACAGGTACAGAGGGAACAGATCACGGTCCCCACTGGACTGATGGTCACCTCACGGTCTCACAGAAGGTAGACACGGTTCTTTGGGTAGATGCGATAGCTTTTATTAGACCCACTAAATCATTGGAAGAACTACTCCTTGCAAGCTTTCGGGCACAAACGCCCTCCTTCCGGTATAGGAAGAGTCTCTTGGTGTGTTGTGTGCTCTCCTGGGTAGGATAGAAACCCATCATTTCTTCCAGCAAACCCAGGATGGCATGTTTACATGCCGGTACCTTTTTGCTATGGTCGGATGCTTCGGATTATAAACCAGGCTGTCCCCCATGTGCGTTCCTCGGAGGCTGGAAATGGGAGCTGCCCACTGCAGGGCTTCTTGCTCTGAAGCGGCTAGTACTTGTCCATGGTAGACGGCCCTCGGGCCTGGTCCAGTGTGTCGGTGCCTACGTACTTTCCGCCTATTCACTACACAAGTTTAAGGAACGTACTAAATATTATATGTGGCATGCTTCAGAGATTAAGGTTTGGCTGGTGCCTTTCATTCTTCCAAAACCTGTCAAACAAAAAATAACACTTTAGAAGAGCTGATGAAAGACATCCTATGCAATGACTAATGCTCTGATATTTTGGAGTTCAGAGAGACTCGGGAGGGAGGGGAAAAAAAGGTAGGTATCTCTTTTTCTTAAACATGTTTTGGGGTCTCTTTTCCTCTGCAGGTCTCTTCTCCTCTGCAGTTTAAATAGGGTCATATTTTGTGCTGCAAATACCAGGTGTCTGTTTGCTTCTTTTAACTCCTCACATAGCAAAGCTCGCTGCAGGGATTGCCACAGCAAAAGCAAAGTTCACTTAAATGTTGTAGAGGGAAAAAAAGGGGAGAGAAATGTTTGCCAAAGTGCAAGTGAGTCACTTCAAAGCTGCTGAGAAGGTTATTCCAGGCTGGGTTTGAACCTCATCAACAGCACTGCCAAATCTCGTGATTTTTATCATGCGTTTCTCCACAAAGGCCAAACTCCGAGACTCAGGTCTAGCTTTCATGCAATATAAAAAGGACATTTCTTGCCCTTTTCAAGAGAAAAGCATGAAAATGCAAGGCCTAAGAAATGGAAAACTAGAAGGCAAATAAATAAAAGATCCTCGCCAGTATTTCTCTGACAGTCTCATGATTTTGAGAGGCTTTGACTCACGATATGGTGTCACCGATTACAAATGGATGGTTTCGAAGTTGCAGCATGTAGTCCCCTTCTTCAGGCTCAGGAAGAGTTGCCTGCCAGACCTCCCCTTCCCACCACCCAGAGACATGAAGGAAAAGCGCGGGAGCCTGTTATTTTGCTGCACACACACCTGTGTCGCACGGCGTGGTAGCAGGGCACTTCCACTTTGCACAGGTATAAACGAGCACGGGGAGGGCGCAGAGCCAGTCCCAGCAGAGGCTGAGCTATCAGCTCCCCGCCTCGCCCCCTTGGCTTCGGTGATGTTACCCTGAGAAGACCCTGGGGTGCATCAGAGCAAGTCAGGCTACGGAGCGGGTCTTGCCCTTGATTACTGGGCCGGCTCCTCTTCATCCCAGTGGCTTCGGTGGAGTGGCCTGGATGTACCTGGGGCAAGACGCCGAGTCTGGATACCCAGTTTCTGCTTTCAACCCTTCGTGGGTTTACTCCTGACTTGTACCGGTGGAAGTGGGAAGAAAAGGAGGGCCATCCAACACATTGGGCCAAATCCTAATCTAAACCACTGTTGAGATGGAGAATTTGCCTCTCCATATACAGTTCAGCACCTGACTCGGGATGCAGACTCAGCAAGCCCACGATTGAAATCGGAGCATGATAGCAACGTCCCCGCTCGGTCCATCTCACCCACTATTTCATCTCTCCCGATGCCTGGAACAACACCAAATTTGCTGCGGAGCCCCTCCATGTCACATGGAGAAGGATTAGGCCCAGTTTCGAGGGAAGGACAAGACGGATAGCCTTGTAGCCTGGGCCTTAATAACACCTGGGGGGGTGGGGGGATGAATTTTACAGCCTGGGTTGAAAAGAGAATGAGAAAGAGAGAAATTCTCCACCCTTCTTCTCCCTATTAACCTAGGAAATGGTGCCCGACCACCGATGAGACCTGACACTGTGACCAAAGGGAAACCGGATTGTTAGCAGGTACTTGAGAGAGAGGGGGCTGCCCGGTGGATGGCTTGGAGGCGTGAGAATTGTTCTCAGCCTCCTCTATTCAGGTCAGCTAATGACCATATAAAAGAGCAGGGGCGGGTTTTAATTGCAATCAACTCCCCCAGCCACATACGCACAAACACACACCAAAAAACCCCCCACCACAATCACTCCACTCTATTTAACCTCTCCGCCACTCCCCCTGACAAGAGACCTAATCATCCAGGCGCTCCCCTTGCAAGAGAAGGGCCTTAGGGCAAGACTTGCCTGCATATCTATAAGCCCCCACTGCTGCGGCCAGCACCGTTTGAACTGCGTTCCCAGGCTGGAGCCCTTTCTTGGGAAATGTCACACTACGGGTCAAATGAGGTGGCTGTTGTCTCCCGTTGGCCTTTCATGTCGACAATGATGGGATCTGGGGACTTTGGAGAAGGGTGCATATGGACCACCAGGTGTTTATACTGTACCTGGTCTCCCCATCCCCAGAGGAAACAATTCAAGGTGTGTTGAAAAAGGTTCAGGGCCCATATCCCCCTCCCCTCCCCAACAGACAGCCTGTATTTAGTCACAGAAGTTTAGAGACCAGAAAAGCCCTGCAGCTAAAACTGAGGGTTGGGTGAAATCTTGCAGCTGAAACCTTTTTCCACCCCGTCCCCTGCATAAAATGTAAATGCAGCAACAGCAGAAGATTTTCACAAAGTCATCCGTGTCAATTGGACCGCATTGCTTATTGTCAGATAAAATCTAAAATAAAGTCGGGGAGGGGGGAACGGGATATTAAAAGTTTCCTTTTGCCATTCTCAAAATCAAACGTTCAGATTCTTCCCTTTGAAAGGGACTTTTATTGGTTCTGCAACTTCCTTTCATGTATTAAAAAAAATAGAAACCCTTAAAATTGCTGAAAAATCAACTTCTAGTCAGCCGTTCTTTGTTTTATTTCGCCCGCCACCACAAAGATCGCTTTCAGATGAACTCAGAAGGATTGTTTCAAACCTGTCAATAAATTACAATTCTATTATTTTCACCCTCTCGCTAGAAAACAACTGATTCGCAGTGGGACTGCTCCCTCTAGCATGATTTCTGCAGCTCCCACAGCCTGAGCCCGGGGATGGCAGGGATTTGAGCGTTCACAGCAACTCACTTGGGGAATCAGTGTCCTGCGATGCCGTGTATTGCACACGCCAGATTAAAAAAAGCAAGTCACCCCAAATAAGGTACTGAGCAAGCTCAGGGCTGTTCTACAAATCACAAACCTGGCAAACCTATCCAGGTCAAATGGGGATTTTAAGCGAAAGCAAAGAAAGAGACTTGTTAGCTGTTTATTCATGTCCCTCTCCAGCAGTGGTAGTAGAGGGACAGGAAACAATTTTACACGCTTACGTGCACACACCCCCATTCAAACATGCTTTTTTACACACTCACACACTCCACAACTGTGCTACATACTCCAAAAGAACAAGTCTCCATCTCTTCTGGCAGGTGGAGTCCTGCATATGGCATCTGATGAAGTGAGCTCCAGCTCATGAAAGCTTATGCTAAGTATGTACCGTGGTTCATCTATCAGATGCAAATCTACCCTGCCTTCATCCTGCATACCCTCAGCTTTCTGATCACCCCAAACATCGTTTGAATCCTGAAGCCTTGCTCTGACACAGAAGGCCCCGGGACCTGCAAGCTGCAGACAGCCTTGGTAACAAAACGGGCAATAGCTTACAATTGCACTGCTGTTTTCCTTGTTCAGTGGGGATTTTTTGCCCCGGCATGGCTACACTATAGTCACTGCCCACCAGCAAACCTCTAAGGTGGACAAGTGGCCTTGGTGCCAACATGATGTGAGCCAATGCAGCTGGTGCCAGCTTGAAAGTCACTTTGCACCAGTGCAACATCTCTGAAGCCCTCTGCCCCTCTGTCTGATCAGGGGAGCTTCAGTGGGAATCTGCTGTTTTATTTCCCAGCTGAGCATCTAAGCAGAAGTGAGCACCATTGCAGTTACATCGGCACCAAAGCCCGGTAAGGATAATCCCAATGAAAACATGGAAGCACAGGGGTTGAAAGAGACCCCCCCGGACCACATAGCTCGGGATGCACTATTCCTAAACCTTGCCAGCCAGCCTCTCCTTGAATGCATCCCCTGTGATCTCAGTGGGATCCACATGAACTCTGAAACAGGACCTGTGCATGCAGCTTTCTATTTCCCCATCGCAGTAAATTCCCACTGGGGCTCCAGTGAAGAGGTACGAGTAGAAAACAGGGCATTTTGGAGCCACCCAGAGATGCTACATGAAGGTTCGGGTGGTGCAAACCCCCTTAAAGAAAGCAACATCCCAGGCCCTCTATTTGGAGAGCAAGAAACAGAATAAGCTGGGCTCTTCTCTGCTGAAATCCTCTGGCCTGATAATCATTTTGCAGGGTGGGGAAATAGAAAAGTGGAATTAAATGATTTCAAGAGGTTTCAAGTAAAAGGGGGGAATGAGCAGCTTGGATAATCCAATTACCCTCCTCTCTGTCTCCCAACCGGGAGCCAAGCTCAGCTGCTTTGCTTTTCTGGCATGAGTAATAGAAACTCCAGTTCACTAATAGCGAGAGCGGCACTTCCGCCGGCCCGTACCTCCTGAGCCTGTCTGATGGCAGTGGGGGAGCTGCAGCCGCCCAGCACCGGCTCGTAGCGGGGAGCAGGGGCATCAGACAAGTGAGGACACACGACAATTCAGAGACTAATGGCTCGGGTTCGAGGGGTCCTGCTGGGTCCTTGGACCTCCCACCCCGCTTCCCGCAGGAGAGCATCGTCTCCCCTTCAGGAAGGCTGTGGGTATGCGCCTGAGTTGTGTCCAGACTGACCTGAATGTTTCTGGGTGGATTTGTGGGTCAGATCACCGGACTGTGATATACGGTATCTTTCCCCCCTCCATTAGAAAAGAACATGCTTATGCCAAGAAAGGACAACGTCTCTTCGTTCAAGGATCAGAAGTTGCCTGAATCAACCCCACCTCACCCCAGCGCTTGCAGAAGTTAGGAGCCACCACTGAGAAATCTGGACCTGGTTCTCAGCTGGGGCAAAACTCGCCCAGCTCCATCGACTTCCACCGAAGGACCCAGTCCTCAATCTTGAGCTGATCTTTCTCCCCCTGCTGCCACCAATCTTTTATTTTCTCAACTATTTCACTAACACAGGCCATTTAGTCCCCATTCAACCACACACTGGTTTCATAGCCCCCCCACACAGGTCCTCAGCAGAGCTCCAGGCACCTGCTAGAACGGCTCAAATGCTTACATTGAAACATGGCCATTGAGGCTTGTTTGCATGGAGGAATTAATCAGAATAATTGATTTGATGAAACCCATTCTGGAATGATGTCTCTCCATGTGGACACTCAAACTTGGGAGTGATTTGGCTTAATCCATTTTGGATTCCTGAATACCTTCCCTATCGAGACGACCTTTAAATGTTGAAAGGATCAGTGCTTTGGGGACATAAGCAAAATATTAAAGAAGCAGTAAACTTGCCAGACCTAAACCCTCACGAAAGACACCCAGGAATATTTAAGGGAATGTCTGCTAAGCAGCTAGACAAACCAGGCAGCAGTAAGTCTATGGGGCAGAGCTTCAGCTGGCATTAGCTGATCCAGCTCTAAATGCAACTGAGGTATGCCAAAAGGTTGTCAGCTCCAACGATGGTAGGCTGATTTGGGTCTGACTTGTAATGTCTAACCAGGGCGCTATACACGATTCACAAGATAAACCCAGAGATGTCACATAGCAATGCAGTGTGTCAAAGACGTCCTGCCCTACTGTGGTCTTGCTGAGGTCTTTGCAGCAGAAGAATTGCTCTATTATTTTTTTTTTATAATCAAAAAACTAGTGAAAAATAAGAGCTGGCATTTTCCAAAGGGTGCCCTGAGTCTGATGAGGGCTGCCTTGGAGTCTGAAAAAAATAGGCTATTGCCTTCAAAAGCTTATGCATTTCTGAATGAGTTAGCCTGGAAAATGTCAGCTTGCCCTGCCTTCTGTGTGACACATGGTGTCTTGAGTCTAAAGAAATTGAGAACCATTGGTCTAACAGAACAAATATCAAGAACAAACTAATGTAATGAAAAATATCCATAAAAACAGCTTCAGTTGTGGCATTGGTTAGAAATTCAGCATCACAGTCCCCATTTTCATTGTTGAATTCTCAGTAAGCAACATTTTGACATCTTTGTATGAAAAACAAAGGCTTATTTCATCTTATCAGTTACAGCATACAGGAACCAAGGTTGAACCTGTAATTTCAGAAGATGCCAATTCAACTCTTCAGTCCTATTTTCAGCCAGGGTTGCTTTAGCAATACCCGGGCAGGCTCAGGGCAGAGTCGGATCGGGCTGGGTGCTGCCTCTGAGCTAGGGCAGCAATCAACCCGCTAGCAATTTGCCCAAGCGGCCCTGGGGGCACCGCTACCTTGGAGGGAAGGACCAGGGATCCCCGCAGCTCAGGGGCTGCTCAGCCCGCCAGCAGCTCGCGCCCTAGCTGAGGACAGGCTCCAGCTCCAAAAATTAAAAAAATAATGGGTCCCTGTCCAGAACAATAAAGTTATAGGGCCAGATAGTTGTGTTTTGCTCTCTTCCCTGGGCTAGTCTCAACCCCACCACCCTGGAGGCACACAATATCACACCATGGATGGCCTGGCAGTGGGGAGTGAGGTGATGCATAGGCGTTATATCACATAGATGTCTATAGAGGGATGATGTGCAGAAGAGCATTAACACTGATGACTGCCTCAGCACTGGCACAGGGGCAGTTTAGGTCCAGTTGTAGATATCACGTTACAAGAAGGATGGAAAAAAGTTAGAGAGGAGATAGAGGAAAGCAATCACGGTGATAAAGGGGTTAGAGTGCAAGACGTATGAGGAAAGGTTGAGAGAACTAGGTAGGTTTAGTTTGGAGAGAAAAAAAGATGAAGGGGTAGATTTGATACCAGTGTTCAGTATTCAAAAGGCTGCCAGAAAGAAGATGAAGAAAAATTGCCCTTCCTTGCTACAGAGGGCAAAACATAAGGCAATGGATTAAATTGGCCACGAAGCAGATTTGCACAAATCTCAGGAAAAAAACAACAACTTTAGAAATACGGCACAGTGGAACGAGTGGTCAGGGAAGTTGAATAATCTCCTTTCCTGGTTCTCAATAAGAGGCACAACTGCAGTTTATATCAATTAGATTTGAAGCACCCAGACAGGTGTTTGATGTCTTAAGCCCCCTTTTTGGATGTGGTCCTTAAAGCAGAAGAGAAATTAAAAGATGCCCAAAAGGGTGGGTATTTTTTAAATCTTATGATTTTTTAGACTGATTCATGATTTGGGCACATTGGATTTGGCACTACGATTTTCATAGTCCTCATTGCTCAGTGGAGCAGCGCCCTGCCTTACATCACGGCACCTGTAACGCTCTAGTCCAGACGCAGCGTGGCGTGGAGCAGACGTGCACTCTTCTGTGGAGCCTGCCCCATTCTCAGACCATGAAAGTCACCTGCTGAAGTCAGTAGAAAAATATTTAGTCACTTCATTGGCTTCAGGACCATCTTCTAAGGGAGGTGTATAGAGCATGTGAGCAGAGGAGCCACATGGGCCTGTAAGTTCACTGCATGGACACACATTTGGCCTGACAAGGGGGTGCAATTCTGACCTACCCTTATGACTTGTGCACACATCTAGTCCATGCTAAAACAGTGTGTTTCATTATGAATGCATTCTGCCTGCCTCTGGTAAACCCACCTGTTATATCTGGTTGTATAGGGCACTGCTCAGCAAAGCCCATGAGTGCAAGCTGAACCTCGAGTGTGTGCTTATGCCCTGATGATTTCCACAGGGGTTGCTCACGCTTACGTGCTTTGCTGGATCGAGACCTTAGCTCAGAAGTGCTTTGAGGCACAGGACAGGACATAATAGTTTTAAAATAATAATCCTGAGCTGAATCCTAGCTTTCGGTGAAAATCTCCATAGGCATTTGCTAATGAGCGCCATCTATCATGGGGAGCTTGACGCTCACAAGGGGACCAGAGAAACTAAGATGCAAACCCCAGGACCCCCAGCTGCCCTATTGACTGCAAGCAACTCCTTCCCATGCTCCCCACAGCCAGGGCCTTAAGCTGGCCTCAACTCCTGCACTTTCCCTGAGCATCTCTCAGTGTTTTTACACATGCTCCAGGGAGGGCAGGGGGAGGCTGCTCTAATTAAAACACCTGGAGCAACTTGTGTATCAGCGTCCCTGCACTTCAAAACAGTGGTGGAGGGGCTTTATCCAAGGCTTGTCAGGCATGAGATGTGGAGGCTGGGTGGAGAGCACTAATTACTGCACTCCAGTAGACTTGATTGAGTCTTCTCTGATGGAGCAGAGCATCTGAACAGCCTCCTGGTTCGTATATAGGCATCCTCTGATTCCCATTGCTTGGAGGTGCAGCTCTACGTTGGTGCCTGGGGCTCCTGCTCCAATCAACCACCCCTAATAATGCCACTGAATAGAAATACAGCCATTTTCCATCCAATTTCACTTGGAACTTGTGCTTAAAACCAGGATGGTCTAAACCTAGGTCAGCACCAAGGGGAATGTCCTCAGAAAGTCTTGCAAAAAGAGGCAGCCAACTTGCATGCACCTCTAGCATTTTCTTAGTTCTGGAAGACAACTAACAGGACCAAACATGCTCATTCAAAATGCTCCATGCTCCATTAAAGGGAGGTGAGTGTCCAAAATCCTCAGACAGCCTTGAGATAGCCCATCCACTTGGTTTTCATCTTAATATCTAGTGTTAGAATATATCAGACAGAGCAGTCGTTCTCAACATTTTTTGTACAGGGACCCATTTGTAATATCAATGGCCAGTCCCAACCCAGTGCCCCTCACTCCTGACCCACTGTCCCCTGCCCTCGGGGCCCTGACCCCCAGAGTGAGCGCAGCAGGTGGAGGTGTAGGGCATGGGGATCCCCAAGCAGCTCCTTGCAGGCTGGAGCTCTGCCAGCCTGCAAGGGAAAAACCATGGTTTCCTACATTTTTCTCCTTTAAAGGATAATCCATTTTTAAAGTCGGTTTGTGATCCTTTCATATAGTCTTGCATCCCACTTTCAGGTCGCAACACACAAGTTGAGAAATGGTGAAACAGGGGCTTTGACAAATGAAAACACAACAGCCCAGTTGCTCTTTCTCTTCCCAGGCTTCCTCTTCAATACAGTTCTTATTTTCTCTCTACCAGATGACTTTACCCTCGGACTGACTCCCTTCCCCAGCCCCCAACACCTCTAACACTCATGAAAAAGAGCCGAGCCCTGCTCTACACAGGTACATAAACAACCTTCACTGCCATTGCTTTGATGTTGCTCTCTCTTGAAGAACAGCTGGGACTTCAAAGCATCTATCTAAATCCATGGCAGTTGCATTGCAAGGGAGATGTGTGTGTGTGTGTGTGTGTGTGTGTGTGTGTGCGCGCGCGCGTGCACGTGCATAAATATGTACAGGCAGTCCTCTGACTTATGACACAAATGGTTCCTCAAAACCGCATCTTAAGTTGAAATATTGTAACTCGGACCCGATTTTCCCATGGGAAACAATATTATAATGGGCTATTGGTTCCTGAACCAAGGCACGATATGCTATTTTCACCAAAAATAATGCAGAATTTTGTACTCAATCAAGTATAGGTGAGTAATATAGCTATATTAGTGTATTTATACTGTAAATAGCAATCATATTGATTTGGAAGGCCTTCTTTGAGGTGACTTTGCTGGACTTTTTGAAGAGCTCTTGGTTGGACTTTTTGAAGGGTTCTTGGCTGGAGTCTTCTCAGGAGTCTTGGCTGCAGGGTTTTCTGGAGTCTTGTCTGCTTTCTGAAAGAAAGAGTCCAAGGAAGTTTAGACAGATGTTCTCCAGGGAGTTGGGTGGCACAGTGAACTTGTTCGCTGGTGTTGTGTTGGATCAAGTGTTGCAAAGTCAAAACTGATGTTCTAAAGTTGCAACAAAGTGTTAATTTATAAATGTTGTAAGAGCAAAATGTAGTAACTCGAAACTTTGTAAGTCGAGGACTGTCTGTATATAAATATATACATTTATATATTGTACAATAAATATATCAATAAATATATAAATATAAATAAGTGTGTGTGTTTGTGTGTATATATATATACACACACACACACACACTTATTTAAACTAAGACTTTAAGGGGAAGACTTCTCTAGGTTTTAGAGAATCCCCCAGCACAGAAAGTACCCAGCTAGTAACATGGCAAAAGGAGGAACTTAGTAGATCCAATTCTTTCCGTGGAAATAACTTTTACCTGATTTTAGCATTGGGCTCACCACTTCGTGCCAGTGCAGCCATTCAGCAGACAGGTTGTGCAAATTCAACACCTCAGGAATATTCCCTTGTATTTGTGTTTGGAAAGGTCTGCGCTAGCCATCAGCCACATCCCTGCACAAAATATTACCATGGATTGCATGCTTAGTTAAAGATATGTTTCCCTTTAAATATAGTTGATTATCCGCATCCCATTTATAAATATTCCAGCCATCCAATCAGGAGCAGCAACTAAGCTACGTGACACAGGTAGGTGACCAATCACAGAAGATGAAATTCACCCATTTGCAGAGGATGAGCACTGAAGAACTTCTTAGTACTCCTAAGAAACTTGGAAGACCTCCGAATGAAGCTTAAGTGATGTCAGATTAGTGCACAGATCTTAAACTAGGCCCTTGTGCTTTTACCCCAAGTGGGAGGAGTGGATGCTTAAAGCAAGAGTGAAACAAAATAGTGTACAAGCTGCCCATAGACTGAAACATGTTACTATGCTTATTTATTTCTACTGTAGTAGCACCAAAAGTCCCCAGACAGGATCTGGATGTGCTAGATCCAGTCCAAACCCACACAGAGACACATTCCCAGATCCACAAAAGGATGTAGGCACCTCGCTTTTACTGTAATCTAATCCCAGCAAAACTCATACAACAATAAGAGTTAGGGGCCTAAATACCTTTGTGGGCCTAGGCCATGGTTCCTACCCCAAAGAGGTTGCAGTTAAAAGGAGTTTACAGGTAAGAAATGGGGGAGTGGAAAATAAAATGCAAGCAGAACACTGGAGGTGATTCATGTTGTCTGATTTGTTAGCTCTAGCTCTACTCAGTTTTTTATATTCGTTTATCACGGGGCTAGAAGAGTTGGCGTGGAATTGAAGATTCATCGATGGCCAGAAAGGACAATTGGATCATCTCTGCTGACCTCCTGCATCGCGCAGACCAGAGAAGCTCATCCAGGAATTCTGTCTTGAACTCCATGGGCACGTGTACATGTGACAAAATTGGCCTTTAAAGTGGCATCACTCATGTTTGACTAAATCCCCTTCCAGGAAGGCCTCCAGTCTTCATGTGAAGAGATCAAGAGATGGAGAACCTACTCCTTCTGTTGGTGGCTTGCTCCCATGGTTAACTACCCTTGCTGTTAAAAATCTGTGCCAGATTCCTAATTTGAATCAATTCAGATTTGACTTTCCAGCCATTGGTTCCTCTCACAACAGGACATTCCAGCCATTAGCCACAAAATTAAAGAGCCTTCCAGTACCTGTATCTACTCCTCACTGCCTTTGAGTCCCTTTATCTTCTTTTGGGTAAGACTGAACTCTTTAAACAGAGGTTCCCTGAAGGAAGAAAAGTAAGATAGGTCACTGAGGAGAAAAAAGAAGAGGAGTCAGAGACATGTACAGTGAGGCTGGCAATGCAAGGCCTGGAAGTTAGGGGAAAATACCCTGTCAACCAACAGGAAAAACCCTCCGGCATTGACAGTAGAGATGTAAAGAGTGCTGACACCCCAATGATCCATGAATTACAAGGGATAAGAGGCCTCTCCAAGTATTGCTACAAGGTAAAACCCTAGTGCTGCCTCAAGCAGTGTTCACCCAGGGCCCGTGAGAGAAATTTGGGCACCCCCTGGTACATCCTGGAAGAGGGGAAACCTCCCATTTTGGAAACAGGAAATAGAAAATGATCTGACTGTGGGGGAGGCCTGAGCTCAGAGGACCACTACAACTATACGGCCATTCCCCCACTTCACAGCCTCGGCTCCACTAATAAGAGGGTCTGCTTTGCATCCATGATGACTCTTGAACACGTACAGGCCATCTGGGCTGAACGGGGTAGTTATGCTCAGTCCTCAGACCATGGGTTCAGAGAGGAAGTCAGGGACTCTAGTAGAGCCGCCTCTGCATTTTAGCACAGAGCTTCTTGGGTGTTTTTCAAATTCAGTTGCATTTTTTTGTCCAAACATCTCGTTTCTGGCACCCCCTACTCCAAATTTATAGGATAATCACATAGCTTTTGTTCAGGAGGGTGAGTGAGAGAGGTTGCAGCTGTAAGGAATTGCTCCTCAAACAAATCTGAACAAAGGGCAAATCTGCAGAAGTCAAAGCCAGTTCTTCTATCATCTTGCAGATTAAAATAAGATAAAAGGCAATGTTTCTCCACAAACTTATTTGCACCTAAAATTTCAGTCACCTCTGCTGACCAGGTAGATGATTCGGAGTATTTCCAGCCCTTCAGACAAAAGACTGATCTTACATGGACACGAGCTGCATTGTTTAGGTCACTGTTAAAATGTAATACCCTCCAGCAGCCCTCAGGGAATTTAAAAATTTGCAGACTTCCAGGTGAATTCCCCTCACCGGAGTTCAGCACCTTTCAACCTTTCAAAATCTCTTACAGGAACAAAGCCCATGGTGGTGACTAGGAAATTCATTTCATGACTCTGGGCAAGTCTAGAGATTGTGGTAAGTTTTTAAGGCTGCTCTTTGTACTGGTGGGAAGTAAAGGGCATGCTGTCTGATTGGCCAGCTTGTGGCGTTTTGCTTCTTCCCGCTGCCAATCACAGAATGGAAGTCTGCACCTGAAAGCCCTGTAAATGCAACTTTAATTCAACGGTAATCCCCGTGTAATTAAAAGATAAAGTCAATAGTGATTGCAGTGCCGTCACAGGATAATGGTGTCCCAATTTAAAAAACAAGAATAAAGGTGGTAAAAAGAAGCCATTCATCCAGTCATGATCTAGTCATATCCTTTTCCATCTGATTCATTCCTCCAGGCATGCCTAATTCAGTTTAGTGTAGTCCAGCGATTATGGTGCTGGTTTACCAATGAGAAGCCTGGGGTGGGGGGGCTCATGCCTTTGCCACTGACCTGCTCTGCACTCTTGAACAGGTCACTTGATTTTTTGAGAGAGAAAACCTGGTAGATCATGCAGGCTGACCAGAGACAGGCCTAGTGTGGGGAATGAGACTTTGAGACACCACAGCAGCACTTTCCAGCTGAAATATTTTCTTGGTGTAACAAGTGGGCATCTTGGGGCTGGTCAACTCATTGGCCCGCCCACTTGTTTCAGGACTAACCACCCACCTACCTTGTCTGCCATGCCTTTGATGGAATAATTGGAAGTCGTTACCCAGGTGAGAGGCTGCCCATTTACTTGCCCTGATGCTGAGGGCATGTCCATGGCTCCAAACCTTCCCTGCCCCATGCCTCACAGATAGCACCCATAGTGTAACACCCAGCCCAAAACTTATTTGGCCTAACACCAGGCCTATAGTATATTTGGCCTAACACCCGCCTATAGCGTACACCTCACACTGGGCTCACAATCACTCCTACTTGGGGCTCCTAGCCCCTCCCTTTGTCATGGGCCCCCTGCCTGGCTCAGGATCCTCTTGGTCCCCTGCCCCATACTGGGCTCTCATCTCCTGCCCGAAACTGGACCTCAATCCCCTTGCCCAACCCTGGGCTTGTAATTCCCTTGCCCTGGGAGCTTGGCACCCAGCTCCCTCTTGGGGGTCAGGATCCCACCCACCTTGGAGCATCTCACCCTGTTCCCTTTGTGAACCAGTGGGCCTGGGCTCTGTCTCTGGCCCCTTCACATGACCAGAACCTTGCCTCAGGCTCCACACCACAAACCTGAGCTCTTGCTTTGTCTTTGGGGTTCACTCCCCTAGCCTTTCCCCTCCATAGGGTCGCCCGCAAGGCAGCAGGGCCTGAGGCTTTCTGGTGCCCCATACTCACCCTTTACTAGGGAAGCACAGATGTGGCATTTCCTGGATGCTGCTTTGCCAGAAGGAGCCTCACCACACCTTCCAAACCCAGCAGGGTGTAGTTTTAGGTCATACCCAAGGACCAGGAGCCACCACCTTCCCCATAGCTCCTGTCCTGTACCTCCCAGATATTTCATGAACAGCAACTCCAGCTGTGTGATGCTGCTTGCAGCAAACTGCTGGCTCCACTGCTCAGGCCTGTTCTTATGACCAACAACCGGGCCATGTTCCCAATCAAGCTGTTGTGTCTGACTGGGAGTGCAGCCACCTGCAGGCTGCTCTGTTGCTTGCCCATGCTCCTGTGAGTAACAGAGCACAACTTGTGGTCTGTTACACTCGGCCACAGTGTTTTGGATATTCAAATTCCTGACAAACCCATCACCATCCTTCAAATTTACATACGGTTTTGTTTTTTTTGGTTGGTTGTTTTTTTTTTTAAACTGACCTATTCTACTATCTAAATAACTCACTTGGAACAAGTGGTCCATTCTAGGCATATCATCACTAGAAAGTATTAACAAGCTGAAGAGTACTCAGAGATTAGCAACTAAACTGACCTCAGGATCCAATTTAGGAGGTGAGTTTAAGAGAGTCATGTATATTCATGGTTTGGCTAATGAATGATTAACAAAGGAAATTATAGCACTATTGATACGTTAAAGGTATACACATGAAGGAGAAACAGAGACAAGGGTAAGGACATAACAAGGGGACATGAGATGAAATGATCAAGGAAATAAAAGTTCCAGACAACAAGATATGTTGGGCTCCAGAGAGAAAGCTGTCGAATCCCCATCATTTGTGATATTTAAATCATAAAATCATAAACAATGAGGGTTGGAAGGGAACTCAGGAGGTCACATCAAATCCAACCCCCTGCTCAAAGCAGGACTGTCCCCAACTATGTCATCCAGCCAAGGCTTTGTCTACTCAAATTTTAAACACCCCTAAGAATGGATATTCCCCAACCTCCCTGGGTAGCCTGTTCCAGTGCTTTACTACCCTCCTACTGAGAAAGTTTTTCATAATATCTAACTTAAACTTCCCTTGCTGCAACTTGAGACCATTGCTCCTTGTTCTGTGATTTAGCCTGGACAACAGCAGACTGGACAACACACTATGCTACACACCATGCAAAACAATCTTTCACTGGACAGTCGAATGGTTCTTTTCATTCTTTATGATCCCAAGCTGCTTAGGGGTCTTCGGGAGGTAGCAGCAGATTCTGGCAAGGTCATAGAGATGGCCAAAAGAGAGGAGACAAGAATGGAAGCTGTAGCAATGAAGGCAATGAACCCGTGGCAGAATATCCAGCAGCCTGCAGAAGGAAGCTAGTACTCAGGAGCATAACTGTTGGGCAAGTGGGGCAGCACCTGGGGCTATCTTTGTTGGTGGGGAGGGGCACAAAAGCAGTTACTGCCACAACAGCAGATGACCATGCCATCGCTATCATCACAGCAGGTGCTCGTGCTGCCCCTGGTGCTGTGCAAAGCTGTGCTGCTAGGCCTCTGCTAATATTGAAGGGCCTGTTAGAGCAGACAGACAGAGGCAGAGATGTGACTTGGAGCTAGAGGTGTGTAGCAGGAATAGGGTGTGTGAGCAAGTCATAAAATAGAAAAGTAACAAAGGCAATAGTGAGAGTAGAGTGCCTTTACCCCATCTGTCTCCTTCTCTTTCTGTAGTGCCTATCTGTTCTCAGTCCAAACTTTGGAAAGCTTATCTACACTGAACCGCCAAACTTTTTGAAGCTCTCCAGTCATGCCTGGTGGATCATGCAGCAAACTGTCCCCAAGTTACACCTCTCGTCACTCAGATTTCACAAGGGTTAGCTCTTAACCAGAACTCTCCTGAGCCAGGTATCTTCCTGTAGTGCCTATCTGTTCTGCCCATCTCTCTGTCTGCTTTTGGTACCTCCCAAGCACCCAAGACCATGGGATATTAGCACCCAAGACCATGGGACTTTAGCACCCAAGACCATGGGACATTAGCACCCATGACCATGGGACATTAGCACCCAAGACCATGGGACTTTAGCACCCATGACCATGGTCCTTTAGCACCCAAGACCATGGGACATTAGCACATAAGGCCATAGGACTTTAGCACCCATGACCATGGGACATTAGCACCCAAGACCATGGGACTTTAGCACCCATGACCATGGGACATTAGCACCCAAGACCATGCGAAATTAGCACCCAAGACCATGGGACTTTAGCACCCATGACCATGGTCCTTTAGCACCCAAGACCATGGGACATTAGCACCTAAGGCCATAGGACTTTAGCACCCATGACCATGGGACATTAGCACCCATGACCATGGGACTTTAGCACTCAAGACCATGGGACATTAGCACCCATGACCATGGTCCTTTAGCACCCAAGACCATGCGAAATTAGCACCCAAGACCATGGGACTTTAGCACCCATGACCATGGAACATTAGCACCCAAGACCATGGGACATTAGCATCCATGACCATGGTCCTTTAGCACCCATGACCATGGGACATTAGCACCCAAGACCATAGGACTTTAGCACTCATGACCATGGGACATTAGCACCCAAGACCATGGGACATTAGCACCCATGACCATGGGACATTAGCACCCAAGATCATGGGACTTTAGCACCCAAGACCATGGGACATTAGCACCCAAGACCATGGTCCTTTAGCACCCAAGACCATGGGACAGTAGCACTTAATCATTCCTGTTTCTATGTAGTTAGAAAGAGAAAAGGGCTGAGGTTCATGAAGATAAAAAAGCCCATGTGAAAACTAAGTCAGAATTTCACTAGAAACAAGTTTCACGCTGTGTAAAATGGACTAAGGTTCACGAGTTCGGGGAAGAGTGGATGCCTAAGGTTTCTTCACAAATCACTGCACCCATCCCTAATTAATCATATGGTGCCACAGACACAGAAGTCCCATTTAGGTATCATCCATTCCACTTCCTATATCCCTGTGTCCATCCCCGTCGCTACTCACTTCTGTTGCCAGAAGGCCGGTCCTACTCCCTTTGAAACCCAGGGGAATTCTCCCCTCCAAGTTGACTTCAGTGCGATCAGGGCTTTCCAGCCAACTGCGGTGAATGAAAAGCCCTCAGCTGACCTCAGCGGGCCTCAAATTGGGCCGCGTGTGCACAAAAGCAACCTAGGATGCATTCGAAAATAGCAGCATTGAAGAAAAACAAGCAATTAAGGATTTCTCTCCCAGCCCCCGCCCCACCTCATCCCAACCTATCTGCCAAATATAAAAGAGCATTCGTAATCTAATTAATCTAACGATTGCCTGTCACGGCTGGAAGGCAATTTGAAAGACTATCTCCTTCTGTTTTACTTCGTCTCGAAAGTTAATCTCCTCAAAGCGAAGGGGCTTCCCACTCCCCCGAGCCCCAGCATCCTTAATCTTTCCTCTTAACTAGTTGTGGGTGAACGTGCCTCAGTCACTAGACAGAAGAATGTGGACGAGGGTGGCGTCCCCTCCTCCTTCCCTACAAAAGGAGATTTGTGAAAGGAAATGCCACTCTGCAGACGCTGCTGAACACACAGAAAGGCCTCGGAGAGAACCGCAGCTATCCGGCCTTGCTTTGTGGTTAACCAATTACCCACTCTCTTCCATCAGCCTGCTTTTTTTTTTTCTCTCTCTCTTTAGATTAAAAAAAAAATCGCAGACTCCAGGAGAAGAAAGAGGACCCGGTCCATCACAATTATAAGCCGTGGTTGGGTGGGGGGCAGTAAGGGACTCAAACTATTATTGACTTAAACAACACTTTGGAAAGGTCATCTTCGAGGTCCGGGCCTTCCCTTTTGCAGTCACTAGCTCACCTGGGCCTATTAAGGAGGAATTTCGGAGGCCCCCTGTATTTCGCTATGGGCCCGCTGGCGCTTTTGAGGAGTAATAGGCAAGGTGGTGTTGGAGGGGGTTGGGGGGCACAGGGGAGAAAATGAAGAAGGGGGAAAGAAAAGTCATTAAGAGACTTCAAAGTAGAACAAAGGCTCATCCAGATGTGAATAATTGCTAGGTCAGCGCATTAATCACAGACAAAAAGCCAGACCACAAACTATACCTGTTCGCTTCACAGGGGTAGAAAGAGGAAAAGGGACAGAAAAAAAAGAAGAAGAAAAAGAGGGCAGTGAGGAGAAACAAGGCTTTGATACAGTGAAGGGCGAGCCTGAGAAATGTATTTTCCATATTATTATGTGTATAATGAGTCAATCTCTCTTTTATTAAGGGCACACAAGGCCTATAATTGCAAATGAACTTCAATTTAGAGGGGCAGGGAGAGAGGCTTTGGTCTTCATGCGTGATAACATGGTCTACACACTCACACACGCACACAACACACGCGGACTTCAGTTCATTCCTAAAGTCACCAGGAAGCTCCATCAAATCCATTTAACCCTCTCTGACAAAGAGGTTTTTGCGGCATCCCCCACTGTCATATCCAAGCCCTCAGATCACTCCCCCGTGCACACTGAGAAGATGTGATTAGGGTTTTTTTCCTGTGCCTTTCAGATGAATGATGTCTTGCCGGCCAAGTATCTTCAGCTGAGGATCGAGAAGATGCTAGCTTGTCCCCTCTTTTTTTTTAAATCTCTGTAAGCATATGGCTCACCATCAGCTGCGTTGGCTTTGGTAACACCCTTCCTCACATCACTCCAGAAATTACAAACAGAAAACCTTCCCACACGACTTTATGCTGTGCCAACAGGCAGCATCTAACGAGCCACGGACAACGATGCTTTGCTGATGTTGCCATGTAGGTTTATACAGAGGAGATGCCGATTTGCAGTCGTGAGACTGCAGCGTCATTGCAGGGCCAAGTTCCACTCATTCCCAAACCTTTTGGATCAATGGGGAACACTGTAAACCCTCAAGATTTCTCATAGACCCTTGTCATAAAAAAATGAACTATAAAAGGGATGATGAGGTTTAATCTTGTTGTGGACCTTTTATCAACATAGTCGGAAACCAAAGCATTATTATATTCATTATTATATTCTTTATACCCTCCTCACCATATTAGCAGCATGAAGATCTTCCAGCAGTGCTGTAAATAATGTGACTGTCAACTGGCATGTGTAGTGTTTTCTCCTCCGTCATCTGCTGCCCAGAAGAAGAGTTGTGTGAGCAGTCAAGTGGCTTTGTTTAGTTATTAAATGCACACCCTCCTCTGTGCTGGAGTAGAGAAGGCAGGTCAGAGAAGCGCTCATGATTTTAGGAGTGGAAAGTTGTGACGTTTGCAATGAGCCCCTTGTAAGTTCACTCAACAGCATCATCAAATTGACCCCTGAGATTGCTTTGCCTCCTGTAGAGAGAAATGTCATCCATGGTGCTGGAAGAGCAAATGTATCGATGACTGGTTTAATCATGGAAATGTAGGTGATCTTACAGATCCTCTAGGTCTAGGCCAGCCCATTAAGCACCTAGAAGACAAAAGTCAAGACTCCTTGACCTTGACCCAACATCATTTTCCACTCAAAGAGAAAGATCCTTAATAAGTAATTATGAGCATTTCCATGCATGTTTAGTTCAAACATCTCAAGTACTTAAGATATGGGGAAGATTGTTCCTCAGTAAGTAATAATGGGCATTTCCATAGCATGTTTAGTTTAAGTATCTCAAGTATTTAAGACATGGCAGCAGCAGTTCCTTGATATGAGGAGGATAGTCTTCCGGTAAATAGGAGCATCATTGTTGAATGATGTAGACAAGAAATGTAGTTTGAGTCCTGATGTCATGATCATCAAAGGCATGATTTCAGAGGTGTCCAAAGGCAGGACTGGCAGGCCACATCCAGTTGAGCAAGCACATGCCTGTTGCAGCATCTAAGAGCAGTTTGAGATGTCACACAAGGCACAATGGGAATGAAAAAATGGTCCCTGCGCTGCATATTTGCAAAACAGGCTCTAATTTTGATACCAGGAAATCCCAGTATAAAAAAAAACACCCTGGGAAAAATCGGTTTCCCCCCACACCCCTTCCCCCTTGAGGCAACCAGAGGCAACCCGATCAGGCAACCAAAGGCTGGTCCTCCAAAGAGGTATAATAAAAGATATCATCTCTACTATGAGTCCTGATTGCCTAATATTCCCCAGTCTTTTCTGTTTCTCCTCATACATGAATTTTCTTATGCTTGGAATCAGCCTTATTTTCTGAAGCAACTCTGTGTCTCTATATCTTTCCTGAGACGTGGTGGTCAGAAGTGAATATGCTATTTTAGTTGAGGGCATCTCTCTGATTTCTGTAACATTACTGCCTTTTCAGGATTAGGCTCAATCCCATTTATTATCATATATTTGATTTGCTTTTTTGGGCCATAGCTTTAAAAGGGGCAGAAGTGTTCACTGGGTTGTCATAAATGATGTGCATGTGTTTCTTTTGAGCAGTTGTAGCTAACAGGGAACAAGAAGGAGGAGGAAACATTAAATTGTTTATTCCTATGTGGACACATTTGCATTTATCAGCAATTTATTGCAATCATCTGCTGTAATATTGGTCCACAGTGGTCTCAGTGAGACCTCGTGGCCACCAGTGAAGGTCAGTGATCCAAGCCCACTGGCCCCCTGGGCTAGCATGGCTAGTACAAACCAGTTTCTGTAGTCAATCACACAGCAATACGGTGAGCATCACAGTTGGCCAACTGTGGCCTCTGCCCAAATGAGCAGATAGCCATTTACAGAGGTCAGCTAGTGTCCATTTTAGCAGGGCTGTGCGAAACGGCACCATTCGTTTCGCCTTGAGTTTCGAAGTTTTGACGGAACAGCGTTTCGTATCAAATCTCATTTCGATTCAGCAACATTACAGCAAATATAAAAGCAGGCTTTTGGAAGGAACATGAGCCATCACATCATAGGCCTAAGACAACTTTTTGATTAACTGGAGTTTGAAGCAAAATATCTTTAGGATGCATTATCCATACCTGTCCCTTGGAGAATTTCTTGCTCTTTCGTCTAAAGCAATAATACTGCCTGGTGTTGGAGATAAGATATAGTAATACATAAGAATAGAGGTTATGAAACAAAGGGGAAATTTCTCTGTGAACTTGAAATATAAGGGCACCTGGCTTCAGCAGTTAATTATGTTTCTTCATAATTTTATTTCTTCATATCTTCATTGATGACCTGGATTTGGGCAGCAGATGCAGACTGACAAAGCTCACGGACAATACTAAACTACAGGGGCAGGCAGCCATGCTGGAGGACAGGCTGGGGATACAGACCAACCTGGACATGCTTGCAAAGTGGGCAAACCAAAACCTGATGGCCTTCAACGTAGAGAAATGCAAGGTACTCCACCTTGAGAGAAAAAACCAGCATCGTACTTATAGGCTCGGCAGTGCTATGCTTGCTAGCACCATGACTGAAAGGGACTTGGCGGTCTTCACTGACCACAAGATGAACATGAGCCCCTGATGTGATACCGTGGCTGGCAGAGCAAACCAAACTCTGGGATGCATCCACCGATGCATATCAAACAAAACCAGGGACGTCATCCTCCAGCTTTACTCGGCCTTAGTGAGGCCGCACCTGGAGTACTGCATCCAGTTTTGGGCCCCCCACGTCAGGAGGGATGTGGGTAAGCTCAAGAGAGTCCAGAGGCGTATGATCAAAGGCCAAGAGAGCAAGCCTTATGAGGAGAGGCTGAGGGACATGGGACTCTTCAGCCTGGAGAAGAGAAGGCTTAGGGGAGACTTGGTGGCTGCCTATGTGTATATCAGGGGGTGCACCAGGATCTGGGAGAACAGTTGTTCACCAGGTCTCCCCAAGGGACAACTCGGTCTAACGGCCACAAACTTCTAGAAGGTCGATTCAGACTCAATATAAGGAAACACTTTTTTATAGTCCAAGTGTCCAAGGTCTGGAACAGACTGCCCGCAGAGGTGGTGCAAGCACCTATTTTGGACTCCTTCAAAAGGCGTTTGCATGTTTATCTTGCTGGGATCATCGGATCCTTGCAGACTGCCTGCCTCTGGCAGCGGGGCTGGACTCGATGATCTCACGAGGCCCTAATGTCTATGAAATCCATGAAATCTATGAAGTTTGGTCTCTTCTGTTTTGGCACAAAATTGGATGCTCTTTTAGGCAAGTTGCACAGCTCTGGCCTTTTGTTGGTGGAACCTAAAGAAGAATAGGTTGGCTTTACTTTCGGATCCATCCTCCCACTCTTGTTGTTGCAAAGTGCTGTGCCAGTGTAATCAGTACCGAGGTATTGGGCTGAGCCCAGCAGAGATGGTGCAGTGCCAGTCACTGCTTGGAGCTGATCTTTGACTTCAGCATTACTGGCACTTTGTAAATAGCTATTTGGCTTTGAGCTGGTTTCCAAATTAGTGTTTACAGCCACATGGAAAGCAAGCTGCTTGCATAAGTAATCCCTAAGCCAAACTTGCTTTCCCAGCAAAAAAAACCCAACAAAAAACTCAGGGGGTTATAGCTAATCATTTGCCAGCTATATACAAACACCACAGTTGCCAACTAAGTTACACGCGTGCATCTTTGGAGCATGCAGCACAAGAGGATCTTCTGCTCCCAGGAAACAGGCCTTTGACTGCCCAAGTTAAAGGATGTGGTTCATCAATTTGGAGCAGGGATCTTCTTCTATCCTCTATAGCCTCCAGCTACTAGAAGATGGTATGACTGGATCTGAGTATGCAAGATAGTCTACCTAGTAGAGGGCACGGTTACATAGGTATTACTTCAATATAAGGCCCAGCAGCTACATTTTTCAAAGGCAGGAGCTTATGTTTAAATGCCAAAGTCAACATTTACAGTTCAAGATATGCAGCAAGATTTCCAAAGTCCAAAGTTCAAGTTCCTTCACTGGGAACCAGGAAGAGTGAACACTTTTGAAGAAAGAATTATGTGAAAATATGGCACATAAGTTTAAGGTTTTTCTACCAACTTTATATAACGTTTCTTTTAAAACCTTCCAGTATCTTTCCTGCCTCATTCTCAACATTTTTTACCCAAAGCCTAAGCCTTGGGTACTTTTAGTTTAGGCATTATACTGCCACAATGCTTTGTACCTATGCTAAGGTCACCTCTGGAAATGAAGTCAAACAATTGGGTTCCTTGCATTGCTTGCTGTGATGTGTCCTGTGATTGCTGTGACAGCTGAACATCTCCGAAAGGACAGAAAGGGCACATCTACACTAGATGCTTAATATGCAGAAGACTAATTCTACTGCGCATTAGCATGGTGGGCAAAACCCATGCTAATGCGCTAATGTACAGTTGATTTAATCTAATGTGCATTAATGTCACTGAAAAACCGTTCATCTGCACTGTAGCACTGATTACGGCACGTTAAATTAATCTCTCTCATTACAGGTACTGAACTTAATGCACCGTAATTACAGAGCATTAATGAACATGTAGACGCGCCCACGGAGAGTATATAGGCATTAGTGAAGTATGTCCAATATAAGTTACGTCCTGTATTTTATCACATACAACATATACCTTTTTTTCCAAAATTCAGCTGCTGGAAGTTGGGTGCATATTGTGATTGAAGAAGTATGGTAAAGCAGTTTTTCTGGCCTAAGCCTCCACCAGGGGATACGGAAAGTAAAGCTACACATGCTGCACACAATGCTCCCTAGCTGGTAGTTGTGGACATTTCCTCCCCTTCCTCCTCCCACCCCATCTCCGTCCCTGTCCCAGTCATCAGTCTCCTGACACGGGTTCCCATGGAAAGAGTTTTTTCCCCTTCATTCTGCCTTCCTAAAACAAGGTGCATATTGTATTCAGAGGTGTGTTGTACATGAGAAAATACAGCAAATTGTGTGGGTGGCCTCAGAGCCTGCCCACTGCTTGGAACGATGGACCAGATATGGAAAAAGTGCAGAGCTTATATGGAAAAAGTGCAAAAGGAGGCACCAATTGTAGTAAACGATTGGGGTATGTTAAAGTACATGTTGCATTTACACCACTCTTTCATCTCCCTGCAGCCTTGTAACAGACCTCTGCTTTGGCTTGATAAAGTATAACTTATGTTTTGCTGATCGGCTACGGTCTTTGAAGTCCTAATCCATAAACTTAGTAAGATGAGTTAGGTTCCCAAGCCCTCCTTAAAAACAAGAAATAGTCAGCCCCACACTCTAGAGTCCAGTCTATGTTTAATCATAAAAGGTAGCACCTGGACGACTGTCTGATGCATATAATGAACTGCACTTCTGGATACCCACAGCAATAATTTGAATTTCCCAGAATTGACTAATGCTAATACTCTCAATCTTTGAAAACATGCAACCAATCATTGTATCAGCACAAAGAAACATCCATAGAGACATTTTCTGTCAAATAAGCCATTGTCTGATATAGAAGATGGGCAATAGTTCTGGAGCAGTGACCATTTTGAACCTTGTTATAGACAGGGGTGGGCAAAATGTGGCCCGTGGGCCAGATGCGGCCCACCAGGCCATTCTGTCTGGCCCGTGGGGCCCCTAAAAAAATTAGAAAATTAATATTTATCTGCCCTTGGCTGCCTGTCATGCAGCCTTTGATGGCTTGCCAAAACTCAGTCAACTCTGCCCAAAATAATTGCCCGCCCCGATACAGATTCACAGAAAGGTAGAGCTGGAAGGGACCTCCAGAGATCATCTAGCTCAACCCCCTGCCTGAGGCAGGATCATCCCTATCCAAATTATCCTATCCGAATCCATTGTCTCGCCTATTTGCAAAACTACATGGTCAACCCTAAAACAACCACAAAACATAATACCCTAACTTGCCACAGATAAAGGAGGGGGACCACAGTGGCCAACCACCAAACCACTTAGAGTTAAATACTGTCTATTAGTAAAATGAAAAACATAGCATCTGCTTGAGGTCACTCAAGAGTAAGGAGTGTTTTTATAAACCCAAAGGTAGACAGATTGGGGCAAGGTACAAATAAGGTGGTCAGCAAGGTGTGATAAATCCCTACACCATAGAGAGGGGAAGATAAAATAGATAAATGTAGAAATGTGCATGTGTATGTACACATATAGGGCTTGATCCAGAGCACCTGAAGTCGGTGGCAAGACTCACAATGTCTATCAAATCATACCCACAAATGACAAAATGTGTACAAATACAGGCTTTGGATCAGAACAACAAACAGGGTTTGTTAAGGCTTAGACCACCTCTTGCTGTTTATCACTATTCAGATACCGGGTTTGAAAAACCCCAGTTCCCTTAAGGTCATATAAATAGTGATTATTCAGAGGTGACCATAAAAGCAGAGTTCCTGCTCATGCTACACAAAATGGAAAGCTCCCAGAGTGCTTTTTGTAGGCGCTGGGAGGATAACTGATGTATGAATGCAAATAATTCATTGTTAATTATCACGATTTCCTTTCCGTAGTGTTCATTCTCTGCCTGGTCATTCTCCAAACATTTAGCATCTCCCTCCACCCTGGAATGGGCCATTGTGCTGCAACTAAATATTTAACCAATGGGAAGCCCACGGAAGATGCACACTCTAGAAGCAGGTATCTTTTGCCTTCATTGGCCTATGTCAAAGTTTCTAATTTCATGCAAGCCCATGAACACCAGGTGTAATAGTCAGAGTCAATGGAGAGACCCTAGAGTAAGATCAAAGTAAATGAGAAAGGAATACAGCTCTGTATCCCAACCCTGGTGATGCCTGTGAATGAGTGAAAGTGAGCCTCTAGTGCAGAACGCTCAAAAATGATGGAGGGGCCATTTGGTGCAAAGGCTCTTTTAAACTGCATGGTGCTCTCCTTCGCCCTGTTTGCAAGTTGCAGCAGGTAGACAGGGACCCAAGGTGACTTCATTTGCAGGTGTTACCCAAACAATGCATCATGCAGGCAAAAAAAATGTGTTTAACCAAAATGTATATAGAGTAGGGAGAAAAGTTTCCATCTCCAAAAACCCATGGGCTCATGAGCAAAGCTTCCCAAAGGCGCTGCTTGATCTGCCCTGTAAGGTAGACTGTGCAAAATCCAATTAATCCAGTTCACTGAAGGTACAAACCACATTTGCTAGAAAAAGGACCTGTTCCTCTCCCTCAGCCAAAGACTGGAGAAGCCAGAGTGGGGAAAAAGGCTTTTGCTGGCCATACATTAGGGGAACAAAGCTTTTACATAGACTCCCTTTATGACACCTAGAGCATGCAGTATGGAAGTAAAATAGATGGGGAAGTAGCAGCAGGAAAAAATGGTGGTCCAGTGTGTGGGCACTAACCATGGATTTGGGAGAGGTTTGTTCAATTCCTGGTTCAACCAAAGACCCCATGTGACTGTGCTTTACCTAATCACAAACTCATCACTACCTTAGATGCTAAAATCCAAAATTTAGATCTTCAAAGGGTGCCTGTGCTCACCACAGAGTTTAATACTCATTAAATTAAATAGATTTATAAAATTTAAACTTGTTTATTTTGGAGGGTTGCATCAGTGTTTGCACACTCACATTTTCTAGAGGTCCATCCTCTCCATTCATTCCAGTCTCCAGAAATCTGGTGTTCAAATATTCACCAAGGCATCTGTCTGTCAGGGAGTTTTCTTGATATTGCTTCTAACTTCTCCCTTTCTTTGCTTCATCTCAACATTTCTAGTTATACCCAGGTACCAGAGTAAGGAATTTCCCCATCATTATGAAATCCATATATTAATATGCTGTTATCCAACTCACATTTTGTCATTGTTCAGCCTAATCTCACTGTTTATTTTAATAACACCCATGGTACAGGGACTACATTCTGTCACCTCTTTCTAATCTTCCTTCATAAATAAGCCTCAGTACCTCTGGTTCATTTTCACTGATCTTCTCAAAGCTCCTTCTCTTTAGGCTGAGTCTGTTTGCTAAATTTTGCAAATCTGGGAGAAAGATTTTAACTCAGAAGGGGGCAGGGGCAGAATAAATCAGATGTCCCCACTTGGACATCTTACCCCCAGCCCCACCTAGTTGTGTGATGTCCACATTTGACCCCGAGAAAACAGCATCTATCCTGGGCCCCCCAACACTTTCCATTTCCATAATACCAAGAGTCTCAAAGCACTTTCTAAACCCTTATTGGAGCCTGTGAGGAACATAAGTATCATCATTCCTACCACATGGGAGATATAACAATGCTGAGGTCACACAAGGCATGTCTACACTGATATTTAGAATGGACTCTGAGGGTTGTCCTCCACCAGTCCAAGCCACAAAAAATGCCCCTTCCCATCTTCATTTTATATTACAGCTGCTTCATACTGTGCTTCTTGTCCCTTGATCCCTTCTAGGAATCAGTCTGCCCATTACTTGTCTCGTTTGGGTTTTTTTTTTCTAATTATAGGCAATGGAGATAGAAAATGGGGTGCAGAATGGCTGGGAGTCAGGAAGAGGGAGCTATGGGGTGGCTATTGCTGGATTCTTTGTGCTTACAGTGCCCAGGTGAGTTTTGAACACACTTTAGGGTGGGGTAGGCTAGGAGGAGGTTCAGTCTCCTACCCTGAAGGCCAGCAGAGCTCCCAGAGACAGGCTGGACTGCTGCCTGGAGTTGTTTCTAAGGGCTTGAGGGGGTCTATGTAGATGGTCAACTGATATGGGATGGAGAACAGCCTCTGGTTTGAGTCTGAATAGCAGCACAGACATACCCATGAGATGCTTGTAAACCCATGAATGTGGCCCAGATCTTCTGATTAGCAGTGCTGGACTTTAACAAGACAGCCCTTTGTCTGACCTGCTATTAGATATGAAGACCAAAGTTGGATGGGCTTGATGTGACTTGTTCTTGACAAATCCAACTTGGCTGGGTTTTTATCACCTTATTATCTTCTTCTTATCAAAAAGGATCACTCCCTAGATTACGTTTCTTAAGAACTTGCTTCTACTCTTGCCTCGGCTACAGATTTGTTTTGAGACTATCTCCCTGTTCCCAAGGAAGTAATAATACCTCTTTGGCTATTGAGAGTAATAATATGTCCTTGGCTTCTTTGGGACATGAGATCTCTCTTCTCAAGAGTCCATACAGAGGTTGGAACGAACAGGGTCTCTCAGTAAAATTGTAACGAAAATACAGTAATGAGTAATAATAAAGCACATTGGATACCAGAGAGGGGAAATCTGCATTCATTTATATGCGAGCACGATACACAGTGTCATGATATCCTCATAGAGGCAGACAAGGTTCTTTGGGTCAATCTGATATCTTGTATTAGACCAACTCAAATAGTTGGAAAAATTCTCCTTAGCAAGCTTTTGGGCAGAAACGCCGTTCGTCAGGCTGATGATAATATCCTCGTGGTTCTTGATACATCTGAATCCTTCCATATTAAAAGGGCAGGCACACCTATGTTTGGTCTAAGAGGCTAATTCTAGTTTTTGAAGACATCAAACAGCTGCTTTCCGTTTTTTTCTTTTTCTTTTTCCCCTGGCAAGTGCACATGTTATAAGCACATCTGAAATTACCAGGTTCACAAGTTGAGTTTTCATGTAGAGAAATGTTTGCTTTGATGCTAGAGAACTTGGCTGCCTTCCACGTACAGTAAATGGGAAAAAAAATTGATTCGCAGCAGCAGGAGGGGTGTTGTACTTTTATTTCTGTTCAGAACATGCAGGCGTTGCTAACCAGGGGAGAAAATTAACCTTAATTAACCTTTTGCACTGGAGTGAGTCATCATGTAGGGGGGCAGAGCAGGTGGAGGGAAGAGGGCATGAAGCAGAGTATGGGCTTAGATAGCTGTAAGGCCTTGAAGTTTCCAAAGTTTATGATGATGGGCATAGGGAGCAACTAGAATATATATTTTTTTTCCCAGGGAAAATTCCTAGGATGGATTTTTTCCCTCTTTGGAGGAAAAAAACCCAACAGTTTATGATCTTAATTAGGGCTGACTTGTGCCAGGCCTTACCCACCCCTGCTCTGAATACCCCAGACTTGTATCTGAGGAGACAAGGACTCTGGGAGCAGCCACCCCTTTCCAGATCTCAGTCTTTCAACACCTTGAAAGAGACAGTGGCAGGTGCACCCAGAGCACTCCTGGTGCTGTATCTCTAGGCACAGAGCGGGTTCGGAGGAGGATTAGTCTTCTGTGGAAAACAATGTAGAGCCAATGTAGACATACCCTCAGTACATCTAGACTGCAGTCACCACACCTGGCATAAGTACTGGTAGCGTAAAGGTAAGCAGCAGGTAATTTCCCCTGCTTCTCAAGTGGCCTATCCCTGGGAGACAATCCCAGCCTGTTTCCAGTACCCGAGCTAGCCCGTGACTCAGACAAGTAGCATAGGGCCAGATTCAGCCACAGAGTGACCCCCACATGGGCTGGATCAGACCCTGCATGCTGGAGTGACCCCCACATGCTCAAGATCTGGCCTTACAAGGCAGCACAACACAGCATGTGGGACTGCATTATCCAACCCATGGGGTTACAGGTCCAGAAATGTAATAACTGGGGAGCAGTAGCAGGATTAATTGCCATAGTTTCCAGAGCCATGGACATTAATACTCTCACCACTTCCCAGGCCAGATGACATGGTACCATGGGCTGGATTTGGCCAGCAGGCCAGAGGTTGAGCATGACTTTCTAGACCAGCAGTCACTTACATTCACATTTGATACACTCACTGGTTCTTTTCCCACCACACACACTGACCTATCTGTGGCTGCCCAATTCTGCTAATTGGGGCAGCAGTTGGAAAGGTCAAGGATTTCCAGAGGCTTCGACAATAATCTCTCACCTGCACATGTTCAAACTATAGACGACTAACTATATACAATGACAACTGACCTAACTATTGACAGGCTGGCTCAAAACAAAACTCAAACCTCTCAGGCAACAGTACAATAGGGAAAATTCACTCCTCTCTCACTGGGGTGGGAGGTTTGATAAATGAAAGTGGATGAGGTGCTCAGACACATGGGACATGGAAGCATTTAGCTATATACTCAACCAACTACTCTTCCGGTAGAGTAGTGCCAGTAGAGATGTGGAAACCCTTAGTTTCCACATATCTAAACATAAACCTCTCTATATGGCCTTTGACCTCACAAAAACCTTCTGCCAACCCAGAAGCCTGTGGAGGATCCTTCTGGAGCACAGACGCACACCAAAATTCATCATCGTTCTTTGGTGATGATGGTATGCGAGTGGTGGTTCTCAATAACGGATCTATCACAGATCCTTTTGATGTTAAGATGGGGTTAAGCAAGGCTGCATCATCACTCCAACACTCTTCTTGATCTTCCTGACCACCGTGCTACATCTGACCACCAACAAGCTTCCAGCTGGAGTGGAGCTAAGCAACCGAATGGATGATAAACTTTTTAATGTTAGCTAACTCCAGGACTACCCCAACCTCAGTCACTGAACTCCAGTATGCTGATGATGCTGTAGTAGCAGTTTAGAAGCAGACCTTCAGGCAATCATTGACATCTTTACTGAGGAATACAAGAAAATGGGGCTGATGCTTAACATTCAGAAGACTACGGTCCTGCATCAACAAGCTCTTAATGAGCAGACCCCAGCTCCTGTAATTCAGGTGAGACTCTGGACAATGTTGAGTATTTCCCATACTTTGGAAGCCATCTTTGTACTGTTGCCTGAGAGTTTTCCTTTGAACCAACCTGTCAATAGTTAGGTCTGTTGTCATTGTATATAGTTTGAACATGGAAAAAGAAATCCAGCATAATTCAAATTAGCAAGTGCAGCCCTTGGACACCTGAGGATATGGGTGTTTGAAGATTGCAACCTCACATCCAAAACCAAGCTCATGGTTTATCCAGCAGTTGAGATCCCCACCTTATTGTATGGATGTGGACAATGTACAGGAGATACCTCAAGTCATTGGAGAAATGCATCAACACTGCCTGTGGAAGATCCTTTGAATCCAGTGAGAAAATAAATGCACCAACAGTAGTGTCCTCTTGCAAGCAAACACCATGAGCATCGAGGAGAGAATCATCAGACATCAACTTCTCTGGGTCAGCCACATCATGTGAATGTCCAACTGCAGACTCCCAAAGCAAGTCTTATTTTCCCAGCTCAGTCAAGGTGTACGCTCAAAAGAAGGGCCAAGAAAGTGCTTCAAGGACATCCTCAAGGCCAATTTGAAAAAAATGCAAAATCTACATCGACTCATGGGAAACTATTACCCAGGACCACCCTAAATGGGGGAAGAGTCTGCTGCAAGTATCTCAGTACTTTGAAACGTTATGATGACAATAGGAGACAGAAAAGCGGAAGCAGCAGAAATAGCATGTTGTGGAGCAAATCAGGAACCCAGAGCCAACCACACTACACGGAAACACATGCCTGACTTGCAACAAAGACTGTTGATCCCAGATCAGCCTCATCCACCATATTCAGACCCACATTTAGGGCAATCATGGAAGACAACCAATCTTGGCTGTGAGGGACTGCCGAAGAAAATAGAGGATGTAAATACCAGTCACAAGTGGGCAAAGATTTGTCAGGGTAGATTTGCACCTTAGAGACTATCTATCTATCTATCTATCTATCTATCTATCTATCTATCTATCTATCTATCTATCTATCTCACAGCTTTCATGGTCTTCATTGTGCACATCCTTTCACAGTACATGATGTAGTGAACTTCAGGCCACAAAAGTTTGTGCTACACACATGCACACACACACACACACACACACACTTTGGTTAGTCTATAAAGTGAAAATCAACCCTGTCTTCTACTTGACTTCAGACTAATGCTGCTAAATATATCTAAAAAATTTGCTTCTAGAAAAGGCTGCTTCAAGAAACAAACCAAACTATTTTGCCAATTTGCATTCATTTGGAGAAACCGGTCAAGACAAAAAAAAAAAATCTGAAGAAGTTCAAGCTTCTGCAGAAGACAGTGTTGTGATGATTTTTTTCCCTTTGAGATTGTCTTTTTTCTAAGTGTGGAGAAGGAGATATTCTAAGTATGGAGAAGGAAAGCTTTAAAAAAATTAAAGAAAACACTCAATTATGGAGTCAAGTGAAAAACAAGATTGAGTAAAAAAACAACAAAAAAATAAAATTTTCAACTTGCTGAAAAATTTCAGAAGCCCACGTGCCAAAAATCTGCTCAGCTATTTCCTGGACCATTGTGGCTGTGACTCTCCAAACTTGCTTCAAAAGCACTCTGAGACAGATAGATGAAAGGTATGATTTAAGAGCGAGAGGCTTGTCTCATGTGCGTGACAGGCCTTTCAAGCCCCTTTGGGACCAGGGTCTGTGGGAGGAAGGGTGCAGAACAGGAGGCTCCTTGCTCCTTTAGTCCAGTCCTTACTGGATAGCAAAGGCAGAGCTGATTGATGGACCGGTATATCCAGGACTCCTTAACCAAAATACCTCTGCAGCCAACACCAGCCCCGCACCCCCAATGGGATTCCTTTTGAAGTCTTCATGACTTTTCCCAGGACAATAAAGTCCTGCAATTTCCCAGTGAGAAGGTAACAGTGGTAAAGGACCTACCAGGCACCTCCCTGTGAACTGCAATTAGCAGCTGGGTGAGAGGACAGGATAATGAGATAAAAGTGGAGTAACCTGGAGAGAGAGGGGGCCTGATGGGACTGCTATTAACCTCATGAGAGAAGAGAAACAGCCAGGAGCCCTAATGGCAGGTCTGAGGGATTCCCTACTGTGCCTTGCATGAGCCTCTATTGAGAGGAGAAGGCCATGCAGCCAGGCACACCTATTCTCTGCCGCCCTGTGATTTCCACTTTAGAGCTGTCTTTCCTAACTGCTAGGCTGTCTCCAAGCAGATGTGGGGTTTATTCCAGGTCTGACTGCCCCACGTTTGGACTCGCATCAAAACAGGCACAAGGCCTGCCTTTACACACACAGATTGACTGCTAATTGACTGGAATTAGCCCTGATTGCCCCAGGAAAAAGTGATGAAGAGCGATGTAGTTTGCCAGGTTAGTCCAAAGTCACAAAGAAGGCAGGGTAGATCTGCATCTTATCATCAAATCATAAAAAACAAGAGTTGGAAGGGGCCTCAGGGGTCACATCTGATCCAACCCCCTACTCAAAGCAGGACCAACCCCAACTACATCATCCCAGCCAGGACTTTGTCTAGCTGGGCCTTAAAAACCGTAATCTGGGTAACCTATTCCAGTGCTTTACTACCCTCCTCTTGAGAGTTTTTCCTAATATCCAAACTCAACCGCCCTTGCTGCAACTTGAGCCCATTGCTCCTTGTCCTGTCATCTGCCCCGACTGAGAACAGCCCAGCTCCATCCTCTTTGCAACCCCCTGCAGGGAGTTGAAGGCTGCTATTAAATCCCCTCTCAGTTTTCTCTTCTCTAGACTAAATCAGCCCAATTCCCTCAGCCTCTCCTTACAAATCATGTCCCCCAGGCCCCCAACCATTTCCATTGCCCTCCACTAGACTCTCTCCAACTTGTCCACATCCTTTCTGTAGTGGAAGCCCCAAAACTGGACACAGAACTCCAGATGTGGCCTCATACTTATATAGTCTATGTAGGCTTATAGATTAACCAAAGCAGATAGATATAGATATAGATATACAGGTACATACAGAAGCATATCCATATAGCCTAACCTTCTGTGTAAACAAGTGTTATCTTGATACGTGATACTTCACAGACACTTGAAGTGGGACAATGGGTGTATACCTCTGTAGGATCCCACAATAAAATGCTTCCTCCTTGGGGGAAATCCAACATCTTTCTTTAGCCCAAAAGTTTAGGGCTTGTCTACACAGGCATAGCTATTGTGCTCACTTATTCTATTGCAGAATACCAGGTCTATAAACAGGAGCTATTCCAGCCTAGCCATAGTGACAAGGTAATTCTGCTATAGCTTGTACCAATCACATTTACTGCATAGTCGGGCACATGGAGCAGGGCACAGGGCAGGGGAATGGGTCTGTTATGGTACATGTGGCTTCCTCTAGCCAGCACTGGCAGCATGCTAGTGAATCTCAGAATCCCAAAAAGTAGGGCTGGAAGGGACCTCCAGAGGTCATCTGGGCCAGCTCCTGCCTGAGGCAGGATAATCTCTATCCAAACCATCCCACACAAATGCATTGTCCAACCTCTTGGCAAAACCACACAGTCAACCCTGACACAACACAAGACATAGCACCCTAGCCTGCCACAGGTAAACCAGGGGGACCATGGTGGCCAATGTCCTACTGCACAGGAAGATAGAGCAGCCTGGGTTTTGCAGGTGCTGACAACCACAGTGCTCCCTGGATGGGCCCATGCAGCTTTCTAGTACAAGATAAACCTTCACCCCATCCCTGTTAGTTGAACTGAACTAGCACTAGACTGCAGGTACCCCACTTTGATTTTGCTGTGTAGACAAACCCTTCAGTGCCCCAACATAGTGATGGCAGAACATTTCTGTGGCAGACTAGTAGGGGGTACTCCTGCACTGAGCCACCCCCCTCACTGCGCCCATCCACCTACCAGGCTCCAAGGGCCTCCCTAGGGTGCCTCATGTCCATCTGACCTCTTCCTGGACCATACCCACGAGCCTGGGGACAGTGCTGCCACCACCCTGGGTCTGGATGGTTCTTGATCCCATGCGCCCTTGGAAGCACAGGCCTTGAAGTCAAGTGAATCAATGGGAGAAACCCTGGCTCCATTGGTGTCCATGAATATTTTCCTATTGATAACATTAAAGTCAGGATTTCACCATATGAATTGCACCAACTACCTCTAGACTCAAATCCATGAAGCAGAGCCTGCTTTGTGCTTTATGTGTTTCTACTGTGTGTGGCACAATGCAGCTGTGGCCCTTACTGTGGCTTTTTTGCTAAATATACTAATAATATTCAATTAGGTTTTTTTCCAGTGAGGATCTGGAAAAGCCAACCAAAGCCCAGGCAGTAGAGAGAGTGTGGGACCCTTTGCTTAGTAACCTGTAGGCAAAGAAGGAGTTAATCTGGAAAAACCCAGCTTCCCCTGTTTTCTTAGGCACCTTCAGGCCTTCCACTTTGGGTAGGTCTTCCAGAAGCAATTATTAATACAAGTCATGGTAATGGCTGGTGGGTCCTGCATGATGGGTTAAATGCAATCAGACTTCAAGGTAGTCTTATCTTTCAAGTATCTCTTTCTGCACCTGACAAAATGAGATCCAGCCTTCAACAGGACCTATTCTCAAGGAAGCAGCTGTCCTTTTCAGGGCTTACAGGGATCAAACCTGCAAGAGTTTTGTGCATTGACTTCTAGCTACAGAAATTAGATGCTGTAGATGCATAAGATATCATGGCAACGTGATTGGCAACCCCAATAGGGTTTGTAAAACAGAAGGACCTGATAAAAATAACTAATATATTTGCAGGCAACTGTTTTCATTTATAAAAGAAGCACCTGCAATGGTTAGCAAAAACATTTCTAGGTGGTAAGAGGGTTGAGCATGTCATTGCTGCTAATATTATTTTCTCAGAGGGGTAAGTTAGGTGCCTTAATTGCAAGGGAATCACCAGAGTTATTCCAGTAATGGGATGATTGATAAAAGCAAAATAGTTCTTCAGATCTTCTTTAGTCTGCTAACCTATGAAACCAAAGCTTATGTGTACTAAAAATTGAACATCAAGGTGAAACATGTCTTCTGCAGCCAGGTACCATGTATCAAGGAAAATTTACCTGCTGCAGCCTGTTGAAGTCTTGACAGAATATGGGGTAACTCATCTAAAACCCCTACAGCCAGATCCTCAGTGGGTGTAACCAGCAAGGCTCCAACTGACTTCAATGGAAAAATGTTATTTTATGCCAGCTCAGCCTGTGGTCCTTGGATGCTGGTTAGGACTCTAATTCATTACTTCTTCATTTCTGGCTGAATCCCAGAGTCCTGAGGTGCAACATTAAAGCATGGCATGCAAAGAATAAAGCATCCTACAGAAAGGGCGAGTGCAAAGCGTGGCAGATGTGCTCCTCCGGCAGGAAGCATCAAATGGAGACTGGCTGGAAATGAGGCCCCAGGTTCTGGGCTGTCACTATACAAGACTTTTTCATTTTTTAAAATCAGAGGCGTAAACAAGAACTCTGTCAAATTTGGCAAAATATGGCAGATTACCTACTGATAAGCGCCCAATGGAAAGATTCCCAGTGCCTGCAGTGGGGTTTGGAACAAGCGTTAACAAATCACCTCCGCAAACAACACGGCATGGGAAATATGGGGGCTAATCCTGCCTCACACACGCAGTTCGCTGAAGGCAGAGAGTAGATCCACTGAACCGAAGATGAAGATTTCCAGTTTTGTGGCACTGGGCCAGTGCAATACTCCCGGCAGCGGCCAGGTGGCAGCCGCGGCAGATAGATCTGCTTGTCCTGTGCATTGAAAGGTACGGCACTTCGATCCTGGAGAAACATTTTGTGCCCTCTGTGATGTGGTTTCTTTTTAAAAGCTGAGCCCAACCCCAACCAAAGCTAACTCAGAGGTGCAAGGGTTGCTTCTGGTTACACCCAGGCACGTGAACCAGACAAGACACTGTGCTGAAACCCAGCTGGAAGGAGTTTGGGGACATGGCTTCCAGGAGGAGCCATGGCCTGGCTTCCACCTCAGCCTTTTCAGCTGCTTTGGGGCAATTCCCCACACCTCTGACCGAATGAAGGGAGCAGTCCCTGGTAGTTCTCGGGCCTCTATAGGATGAGCATGGCACAAAAGGCTTATGCTCCATGACCAGCCCAGCACAAGGACACTAATCCCATTGGAGAGAGGTCTCCCATTGAGTCCAGAGGGCATGGATCATCCCCCTGCCCCTGCTTCCTCTTACACAAATTGAGCCGTTTTCCCCCCAGGAAGATGGAGTGATGCTGCTGGTCGCATTTTACAGCACAATTTGCTTGCTTGCCAAATGTTACCAGCAATAAAACTGTTTACCAGGAAGGTGAAGAAAGGAATAGGCTTGGTTCAAACTGGCACCCAAGACTTGGAAGGCTTATTCTGAACTTCTCAGCTCAGCTAAGCTGGCGTGGGAAACACGAGCTGGGGAAAGACCTGAGATACTTCCAGCTTCGCAGTCAACACTTTGGAAACCGCTTCTCCTGCAGCATATGGGCAAGCCTGCCCCAAATCAGGACCACCAAGAGCAATAATCCATGGGGTTGGAGAGGGAACTGCCTGAACTTTTCTGAACATCCCCCTCACCATGAAAAAGATTTGGATTCAGTTTCCAATGCAAGTTCAGTTCAGGGTCTGGTTTGTGTTTTGTTCTCCTGTCATTCAATAAACCCTCACCTAACAATGCTCTCGATGATTTAGTTATAGTTAAGTCACTGGGACAGCTACAGGTCCCCCATCACAATCACTGTAGTAGGAAAGTCACCTGGGAAGACACTGAAGACTGTAGGCCCAGATTCTGAATGGTGCACAAGCACCTGGCCCACACTGATTGCATTAGGGGTGAAGCATCGCACCACTTTCAAGTTGCAGCAAGGGACATTTAGGGTAGATATTTGGAAGAACTTTCTCACTAGGAGGGTAGTAAAGCACCACAATAGAGAGGTGGTGGAGTCTCCATCCTTGGAGGTTTTGAAGACCTGGCTCAACAAAGCCTCGGCTGGGATGATGTAGTTGGGGCTGATCCTGCTTTGAGCAGGGAGGTGGACTAGATGTGACCTCCTGAGGAACCTCCCAACCCTCATTGTCTATGATTGTATATTGTGGAGTCTCCATCCTTGGAGGTCACCCAGAGAGGTGGTGGACTCTCCATCCTTGGAGGTGTTTAAGACCCAGGTAGACAAAGCCCTGGCTGGGATGATGTAGTTGGGGCTGGTCCTGCTTTGAGCAGGGGGTTGGACTAGATGAGACCTCCCAAGGTACCTTCCAACCCTCATTGTCTATGATTGTGTATTGTGGAGTCTCCACCCTTGGAGGTGTTTAAGACCCAGATAGACAAAGCCTTGGCTGGGATGATGTATTTGGGGATGGTCCTGATTTGGGCAGGGGGTTGGACTAGATGTGACCTCCTGAGGTCCCTTCAACCCTCATTTTCTCTGATTCTACCTGTGAGAAGCAGGAATTGCTATTTAAGTATCACTGGGCTTAAATCTGGGCACTCTCCATGCTGGAAGAAGCTGGACCACGGCGTAGCCAAGACTGCAGGATTCATGGGGCCAGAAGAGGAGCAGGACTACATGCAGTAATGTGTGCTCTCTCATGGGAGAGGGAAGGGTGGGACTGGGATCTGGTCCATGCAGCCAAGGGTTTCTTAACCAATGATTGCCTAATGGAAAATGCTTAAATGATCCTGGCAACATGGAAAACATCTCCCAAAACACCTCCCTTTCTGGGCCACAGTCAGGCTCTTGTTTCATTCCTCTCCTCATCCCATGGCTCCCCAACCCTTGGTGGTCTAATGGGGCTAGGGTCTATAAGGGGAGGATGCCCCAAGCCAGCCTACTCTATAGCTTGGTGATTAAGACACTGTCTCTAATCAGAAAGCTGGACACCATCAAACCACAAAGCCAGGTGATTAAGACATTGTGCTCTAACCACAAAGCTGGACACCATCACTACCCTTGCCACATTTTCAAGGGATGGTGGCTATGGGTGCTGCGCTTTGTGTAGGACTTGACACCAATTATTTAATGGCAGGGAGGGGTTGGGATTGAATATTGGAGCCATGTAGCTAGGAGTGCTTTGGATTCTCCTGTCTTTAAGTCCACACTAGCTGTCTTCTTAAAACAGATGTGTTAGCTCCACTATAAGTATCGACTCGATGTGGGAAACTCTAGGTGAGGTCCCTTGTCCTGTACGAGCCTGGAGACTGGATCAAAGGATCATGATGTTACCTTCTGGCCATAAAAATTAGCAATGCTGTTATTTCTTTGGCTTATTCTCTAATTAGGCATGGCTTGGAGGTTTCAGGAAATGATAACTCAGGTTGCTAGAGATTTGCAAAGACCTCTTTGCAAGAATCACCTCAATGTTTCTAGTAGGCTTGAATCAAAGCTTAGGCCAACAGGTCTTCAACTTCACATAGAGTAGATGCGAGGGACTGGTTTGCAGGCAGTCTGGTAATGGTTAGGCCACTAAGAGGTAGTTAGGGGCCAGGGACTGGGTCATCATTCAGGAGCTAAAGTACCAGATCTAGAGGAAAATCCAGGGGCAGGGTGCCCAAGACAGGACAGGCACCAGATCTAGGAATCAGATGCCGAATTATTAAATTAGCGGGACAATCCACAGGGCGAAGTCTGAAGGCAGAGCCAAGCCAGGCTCAGAAACCAGGAGACAGATCCACAGGGGTTAAATCCAAAGCCAAAGTCCAGAAACAAGCCAAAACCAGGATCAGGAACCAAGAAAACCGGAGAGTGCAAGAACCACGAGGCTTTCCATAGCAGACTGGCTGGCCTGGAGGCTGGCATGCCAGAAGGAGCAACACGGGGGCAGAGCCCAAGGTTGGCACAAAGGTGGTGTAGACAAGCCCGCTGACTTCCAGCCCATTGGATCAGGCATATAAATCCCTTCAAAATGAACCCAATGCACTTTCAAACCCAGAATTCCCCATTCACCTCTGTCAGTGGCAGCTTCTTGCAATCACTTGGCACCCGGGTGAATGACCACAGAAAGGAATGGAGAATAGGACCCTTCAAGGTGGGTGTGCCTAAGTGACCCAAGCCTCGGGGTTATTAGCACGTACTGAAAAATGGCTGGGAAGTCACCCGCTGTTACTAGAGTTTAATTATTACTAGCTGAGTCAGGCAGGCAAGGCTATGAAACTGATACACCGATGCAAAGCTCTGAGGTAGCTGGATGCCAAAGTCCCTAATTAAACATGGCCTCCTATGGCCTGAGGACACGGCTTTGTGGAGTGAGGCATTCAGAAAGGACCCTCTGCAGGATTTTGGGCTGTGGAATGAACACCTCCCCTATCCAAGCTCTTACCTCTCAAACTCGAGCTGGAAGCTGGGCACACAATGCCATCTTTCAGGGCAGCCCGACACACAAGTAGGTTTAAGTCCCAGTAAAATGAGTTGTACAGTCAAATAAGAGCCAGGAGGGTTTTCAATTATACCTGCTGTCATTACTAACTTCATTAGACTCAAATCATGGCACAGACTTGGAGAGTTCATCACCTGTTTATATTCCATACCCATCACCTGTCCCTGATGACCTTGGAAAGCCAGTGTGCGCTGGTCAAAGGTTGACTAAAGGAGACTGGAGAACTACTGTGGGACATGATAAAATATTAGAGAGATGGGCTCATTGGGAATACTCAGGGATTTTTGCGTGCTTGTGTAAGCGCACACAAACACGTGCAAGGCTGCATGCTATAGCAGAGTGCTACAGGGTTCGATTGGCATTCAAGAAAGCGAAGTGCTTCTTATTGCAACAAGAAAAAGCATATAAAAATGGATGAAAGAGGATATAATATTCGTGACTATTGATCAAAAGCTAGAAACTGTAGCAATTAAGGGAAGGAAAACGGCAGAAGGAGAAATCTATCTTTTGCTAAGTGAAGGACAATGAAGAGATGTATAATAAAGCATTACAAGACCAAAGGGAATCCTCCTTGTGAAAGACCCAGAGAGCGAAATCCATTTCATTTAATGAAAAGAAGGTCAAAAAGTAGATCACAATTTCTCAGTACCTATGCGGAGAAGAGAAATTTGGTAACAGAGGCCACCCCAGTCCAGCAGCCGCAGTATAACAAGGTCCAATGGCTGGAAGCCAAAGCTGAACCAACAGAGACTATCAGTTTACCAAAGGTTGCACTGGATTCCCTTTGAGATCAAGGTTAGATCTTTTTCTAATTGATAGGCTCTAGTTCAACCAAGAATTAATCCCAGGTAGTCCTATGGATTGAATATAAATGAGTTCAAACAAGACATTCACACCAGTCTCCCTCAGCCTTATCGTATTTAAAACTATCAATGGGAGTTAAGCACAGGAAAAGCCATGCTGAATGAAAGAGGTAAATTCCCCCCAAACAGGAACATTAAAAGACTGTGGGTGTGTCTACACGTTCATTAAGTAATGTAGTTACTGTACATTAAGATGAGTACTTGTAAAACCCAATACTAAATCAATGAGCAGTAACTTGTGCTACTGTGCAGTAGCGCCGGCGCACGGGTTTTTTGGATGCTAACTGCACAGTAGCCTAATATTACTGAGCAGTAGTGTATTAGCATGGGTTTTGCCTGGCTCAGTGTTATTAAGCTACTACGCAGTTAGCATCTCGTGTAGACGCATCCTGTGAGACTGTCCCTTGAAGGAACCGATTGAAGCCTCATTGCTGCAATTAAGTCAAACCAGACTGGACATAGCAATGCCACATATGATAAAGAAAACAATCATGCAGGGACAAGATGACTGAAGGAGTCTAGTTGGTCTAATAAAAGATATCACCTCTTCCATGAGTTTTGAGTCCTTTCGCCTCTAGACCAAAACGGTTACCACCTGGATGCCTCTCTCAACCACACACACTTCAATTCATATCAGTTCATGAAGCTTAAAGAGCTTAATCGCGTAAAGAGCTGGCTTTTTTAGGTACTATCAGTACATTGCGGGTATAATCAGACGTTGTGTTAGGAGTGGGATCAGCTGTGTCAGGATGTGATCTGCTTCACTGGTATCTACAGATGTCGCCAGAGCTGTTGTCTCATGGGGTCTGGCCCCTGCAAGTCCTGGGGCTTCAGGGAGCAGTCCTGTACGACAATGGCTACAGGTGCTGTGAACTTCCTGAGGCACATAGGATCAGTCCCTTGAAGCCCTGGGAGCACCAGCCCCAGGCTGCCCGTGCTCTCCTGCCATAAGTGAACCGAAGTGTGTCACAAAAAGGCAGCACACACCATGACTAGGGATCGTCATGCTCCCAAATGTGGGCATCTGCAGCCCAACAAATGGCTAAGATGTCTGTTCGCTCAGGTTTTGTCCCACCATAAAGACTTTTATGGAGGAACAAAGGCAACATCTGTTTGCAGCCTATGAAGACAGATCTCTCCAGTCTTCAGGAGGGGCAGATGCTGTCAGACATACCTTCGATGACAGGGCTTCACCCTTCACCCTATCGTCCCTTATGAGGCCTTTGATCATTCCCAACTTGTTGGCCTGCTGGTATGTAGCGTGATGCCAGCGTCTCAGATCCTTTCCTTGCTTCCAGGGTTATGCCCAGGTTTAATTTCCCTTATGATCAGTTGAACCCTTCTTCCCCCTACTCTCTCCTATTTAGCACACTGCAATAGAAATTGTCTCTCTTCTTCCATCTCCTCACTGTCTCAAGCAACTACTTTTTGTCGTTAGCAATACGTGCATATATTTGGATTACACATGAATGCAAGCTTAACCCAGACCTTTATTTAAGCCTGAGTTCAGCCATATTTGGGGAAGAGGGAATTTCTGTGGGTTTGAAGGGTAGCCCTCTGTCTGTGTAGCACATGTCATTTGTGCGATTTTTTTCTATCCAACGTACCTGATTGTTCAGATGCAAAGAGAATTAAATCCCATTGACTAAATTAATCACAGGTACAAATCCACCAGCATCAGGGAATGAACCTAGATGGGAGCAAACATCACAGGGTTAGAAGCAACTTCCAGGGTCACCGAGTCCACCCCCCGTGCTACTACAAGCAACCACTTCCTAGTCATCTATTTTGACCCCATATTGCGTAGTCTCTTTGTTGCATGACTTCTTTGCAAGCTGTCCATACAGCACCAGCACAATAAGGCCCTGATCCTCGGGTGGGACCCTTGCTATCAGCAAATAAATGCAACGATCATTTCCAGTGCAATGATGTTGCATTTGCTCTCTGAAAATCAGCCTTATCCCTGTTTACAGTCCTTCTGAGCACCTACTATTCCACTACCTGCAAAGCTAATGTTTCCTCCTTCAAAACAGATGCCAATAATATCCAAGGGTAACCCTAATTATGGCAGAGGAGTTACACCTAATAACAAAGAAGCTGCAGCAATGCATTTTCCTTCGTCTCTCTTGCAGTCTTGCAAGGAGCAAAGGACGCTTCCAAGTCCTGCGAAGCCGAGTGGGGACTTTCACCTCTCCCAGACAGCATGCTCATCTTCCTTGCTCCTGCCTCCCTCTTCATTATCTTCCGTCTACATGGCAGACCTCTCTCCAAATCAATGGCCTCATTGTCAACGTGGCTTTCTTAGCTTATCCATTTTAACCTGGTAGGATGGATCCGAAGCCGTAGCTTGCCTGCTCCGTTCTGTCCAACAGCTTTTCATCCTGTGTGAAACCTGCCTGAGAGAGCTCCTTGTACTAAATCATGCAGGCTATTAAAGCTGGCAGCTCATAAGCCGCCGCCATTATCTCTTCACGTGTCTGTACAGTACACCGATCATTCCAGAGAGAGGTCACGGGACAGACGGCTCGAGACAAACCCTGCCGTCAGTCAGGGCAGCACAAAGCCACGGTGGCTTTGCCAAAGCCAGTTACTCTGCAGAAGTGCCTATAAATCAAGTCAAAATCAAAAAAAAGCAGACATCAACCCTTGCAGATTGAGGTTTCTACCACCCACAGCTGAGAGGGACAGAAGCCTTCACGGATTCAGTCCCAAACATGTAGACAGCTGCTATTACTATTATTATTGTTATTACTATTACTATAGCTATTACTATTACTATTGACTTGCAGTAGTTTCTACAGTCAGAGCCCACACACCATTATGCTGTGGGTCATACCTCCATTTTGCAAGCATTTAGTAAATATTTTGTGCATGGAGCCTGGGATTAATGATGATGTGTGGGAACTGAGCAACGGTACTAGTGTTTGTGCATGGGAGATGTCAAACCAATTCTTGATCCACAAGCTCAGCTGCATAGATCACCCCCCCCCCCCCAAAAAAAAATTACAACCTATACAGGGGCATTGCTGTTACAGCATGTTTGCTTTGCATTTCTCATTTCAAATTCAATTCAAATTCCTGCTCACTGAGGGTCAGATTTGATTCCACCTCTTAATTGGGTTGGTCTAATAAAAGATATCAAATTCACCCAAGGAACCTTGTCTGCCCATTCCACCTCTTAGGCATTTAAGTCCACTTGTATGTCTAATAAGTGGAAGAGAGTCTGGCACATAGGCTACATCTGCTACTACAGGTGTAAATGGTACATAATATATATCTATAGACACATACACATGCTGGGTGATCCATTCAGAGTTGGTCCAGAATACACAGTGGAGTCCAATAGGTGCAACAGTGGTCAGGAAAACCCCACAGAGGATCTTGCCAGCTGTGCCCAATAGGGAGATCTCCTCTGTAGTTTGTGCAGCTGGATGTCTGCCCTTTGCCCTTAGAGATGTTTTAGGTCTTTTAAGTCCTGCTGTCATCCTTGACTGTGACAGACCTGTCATGATTATGATGGCAAAGCCCAGGCATATATATAATATACATTGTCACCGACTGGCTTTCTTGCATGCATACCAGCCCCTGGCTTCTTTACTATTCACTCCATCCAGGAAGAGCGCACACCAAGTGCAGATGCTTCCTCTGCCTGAGCCAGGGTGCTTGCACTCGAAAGTTTGCAAAGAAGAATTTTTCCAACTATTGGAGTTGGTCTAATAAAAGATATCAGATTCACCCAATGAACTTTGTCCACCTATAATATCCATATGCATTACATGTATATAAATATATGAATTTACGTACCCACTTTCTACATTTTGTGTCACTGCTTCTGGTTCCTACTTGGCTGATCTGGTAGAGTGGTTTCATAGATTTTCATAGGCCAACTGCAGGTGCTGGGGCACTTGCTATGGTATTTCATGAGCATGAGGGGAAAAAAACACATTCAGTGCAAAAAAAATGTCCCCTTTCAACTGGTATGCATGAAGCAATCACCTCAATCAATGAGATAACACCTTGTTCAGTTGGGAGCTCAAAGACACACATCTTAGGTCTCAGGAGAAGTGGAGGGCTTGTATATGCTGATTATGATGGGGGAAGTTACCCAATTGCAGAAACCCAAGGAGTAATTATAAGAGAGAGTAACTTGAACCTACAATATGGAAAGAACTACAACCTACTAAGGCTGGGACATTGTCATCGGTGTATGGAATTAGACAAAGAGCACCGTTTTCTTAAGGGTATCGTCAGGAGCCTGAGTACCATAATCAGCTGTGATTTAGGATCCTGCTTTGCCCATGCGCTAATGAAACTTTCACCAAAAAACCAAGGGGAAAAAAAGTGTTGAACATGAAAATAGCTCTGGGTTCCAAAAATTCTTCAAGCATCACAAAAGCATCCCTTTCTCAGCCATGAACAGCATACACATTTCTGATCCTCAGCAATAAAGTGGAATCTAATGCAATGCTTCAGGTTAAGGCTATTACGCTTGAGGTCGTGCCCTCTGCAATGCCATTCACAAATGCAAAGCATTAAGAAAAGCAGTAGGCCTTAGATGCATACATATCTGAACAGACTCAGAGGCAGATGATTACAAACCCTTGTGAGTCTACGTCCAAATGATTAGAAGAGAATTCAGGAAGGCTATTCTGAAATATTGTATTGGCCGATCTATTTGGGAAGAGTCCCAGTCTCTATGCCATCTCAGATGGAAAGCAACCTTTGACTCTTGCACTGACTCCTGAAAAAGCATGATAATTGGGTTTCCCCAGAGGAAAGACCAAAGAACGGCGGTGGACTGTGAAGAGCAGGAGGGTGAGCTGGGCTGGTTTTGTGAGGGTCCTTCTGCATCCTGTTTGGGAAAGAGCACTTTTCATGGGCCTGTGAAATGCCACCACACCGACACATTACAGCATAACAACACAGAGCCAAAAACATCATCACCTCATTGACGAGAAATGCCACAGTATCACACCAACCAAATTTGTCCCACCAGGCCCAGAACAACTGCTTGGGGAGGGGGCCTTGCTTCTGACACCTGGGCCTGACTCAGCTCCACCTTTAGGTGTGAAAGTAGCACTTGGGCAGCTAAATTAGCCATGGAGGTGATATCGCTGGGTCACTTGTATAGCATTTATATCCCGGTGCCCCCAGGGAATTGTGTAACTCTCTGTAAGTTGCTTCTGCTCCCTATGGTGTCTCTGCATTTAACAGACAGGAGCGGGACAGTTTGCACCACACTGGGAATGGGAGCAGGGACCGGAGCCCAGAGTATCCTCCTTCCCAAACAGTGCTCATCAAATTGAGTTATCCTATCTCTAAGATGGTCTCCATTTAACCTCACATACCACTCTTGAGCTTCCAGTGGGCCAGAGTCTCTGGAAGGGTAGAAGGTGCCCTTGACAATGCCTTACTCATGGCCTAGTGTGATTAGTTAAAGTGCATTAACGCATGTGTAGATGCAACCTGGCACTAACATGCTGGGACTGCCCTTTCACTAGGGGCACGTGGCAGAGCTGGAGGGACTTGGCACTAACATTATTGCCAAGTCCCTGCACGTGTAGACACCTGCCAAAAATCACTTAATGTGCAGTTTAATGCACATTAAATTTAGTCGCTCTTATTTGCACGTGTAGATGGGCCCACTTTGTTGGGAAGTGAAATATCCAGTTCCAAATCCCCCCTGAATCTTCTGCTCCCTGGTTAAATGCCCTGACCACGAGGCTGTTGGGATACTCCGAGTTGGACCCTACCATCTTATTGTTTTATAAGCACAACCTGGTTTCAGAGCCCAACACCGCACCTATTGGAGATCCTACCTCCTTGCCATTGCTACTTGAGGCCCTCCTGGGCTACCACTGCAATTCTCCATAGAGTCTGTACAGCTTTGAAGAGCTTTGAGCCTATGGTTTATCTCTGGGATTTTCAAATGAGCTCTTAAACCCTCTATCAGTGACACATTCCAGCACTGGATCAAGGTACCTAAATAAAATTGACATAAGGCAAGGCCTTTTAATTATCCCATTATTGTGTTTCAAGTGACAGCTGGTAAAAGGTAAAAGGCTCAGTGTTCTCCTTTCGTCTTTGTTGACATAAAATCAAGGATCAAAGCTGCTTAATTTTTTTTACTTCGATTTTTCTCTCCTTGATCTAAGGTCCCTTTCATGAGTTCAGTGGCCCTAATGCCTCCCTCTTACTCTTTCTGCTCATTTCATGGTGATTAGGGATTGGTGAAGCACCAAAGGATTGGAGATAGTCACTATTTATTTGACCATAGCATCCAGAGTCCCCCCCAGAATGACTTCAGACCTTACTGTGCTAGATGCTGTACATGGGCTGAATACGGGATGGCTCCTGCACAGAAAAGCCCAACTGTAAAGAGACAAATAGTGAGGTTATGATCCCTCCTTTTACCAGAGGGGGAAATGAAGTGTCAAGGGATTAAATGACTTGCATAAGGCCACAGAGGGAGTCTGTGGCAGAGCTGGGAAGTGAACAAAGGTTTCCTCAATTCTGGCTGATACCAGGTTATCGTTGCTCTAATTCCAACATCCCAGGCTGGAAGGGAGATTTTCAGAACTCCTGGTTGCACATTTTCCCATTCACATAGAAAAAAACAGATTTTCAATCTGAATTACCTTTGTTTTGACTAAGGATAATGCAAATGCCTTAATGGATGCAAGGAAAGGTCAACACGGCTGTTGTTCAGACCCCAGTCAGCTCAACAGAACAAGAGGGTCATGATCAACCCATCTGCTTCCAGCCAGATGCCTTGGGACAGTGATCTAACTACAAAACCTAGGATCAATGCTTCAGTCCTCTCATCTGTCCTCACTTCCTCCCAAAAGAAACACATGCCTTCTCATCGGTGGCTGTGCTCTCTTCAGCAATATCAGCTGAGAGGGTAAAATAATGCCATGATTTCTGCCTTTATTACATATTTACATTGATGTAAGCAGCGGTATTACAGTGTGTGTGGGTGTCTGTACACTCCTATGTGGGGACTGCAAATACACCTGAGCATGAGTGGGCACATCTACACGTGCAAATAAAAGCAACTAAATTTAATGTGCATTAAGCTGCACATTAAGCGATTTTTGGCAGGTGTCTACACACGCAGGGACTCGGCAATAGCGTTAGTGCCAAGTCCCTCCAGCTCTGCCACGTCCCCCTAGCATAAGGGCAGTCCCCGCACGCTAGTGCCAGGTTGCATCTACACATGCGTTAATGCACTTTAACTAATCACACTCTTGCAGGTATCAAATCACGCACTTGCAGGTATCAAATTTAGGTGCGATTAGCCTAATTTCACCATTTTTAATGTGCATTAAATTAGACTAATGCACATTAACTCATCTCATGTAGACGTGCCCAATGTGTATGAACACTAACGCTATATTTGAATGTATATGAGAGAGGGTTTGTGTGTATGTGTGTGCATGTGTTTTGGAGCAGGAGTGTGTTTGAGTGCTAACATATACCACTGGGTACGTCTACACATTCATTAATGCACTTTTGGTAAAGCGCAGTAAATTTAGTACCTCCATTGTGAGGTCCTAGAAAAAAGGTGCATTAGCCTATTTTAATGTGCATTAGCAAAATAGCACAGATTTTGGGGATGCTTTAATGCACTTTAAAATAGACTAATGCGCATTAAAGTACATGTGGAGATGTACCCAGTGCATACCAGAAAGGATGTATGTTTTATGAACACAGTGCAAGTATGGCGGTGTAGGCAAGGGTTAGCATGGGGCAGTTCACGTGTGCGGTTGGATGAACAAGGGTGGTAAGGCCTTCAAGGTGTGCAGGCCTTCAAGGATCTCAGTGTGTGCAGGCCTAAATCTCAAGGTGTACAGGCCTTCAAGCATCTTTGGCCATATGATAGCATATGAAGGGTTTGTGCATAGGTGTCAAATGGGTATGACCTTTCTTAGCATGCAACATCACCTTAGCCAGGAACCTAAAGAGGTAGTTTGGTCCTTGAAAGTCACTTGCAGGCCTGCCGTAAAAACATGTTGTACCTGAAAGCAGCCTTCTTTAGAGAAGGGGCATGGGAAAGAGGTACTTTCTCACGCTGATGTTAATGTAGTCTTTTGTTGCCATCACAGAGATGGATCTTGTAGTCCCTGACGATCCATCCCCGTCACACAGCTTTTTGGGGGCCTTTGAAAATGGATGACAGGTTCTAAATCAAGTCATTTGATCAGCGAGGCCACGTATTCATGCTAACGTCCTGCCTCTCCCCCACCTGTATAAAATCCTGGAGGGCTCCATGCTGCTTTTATGAGGGGGGTTTGCTTAGAATATGGGATCTCTCTGCGACAGGAAAAGTTCCTGTCTGCAAAGCTGTGGGAGCATTTGGTTGCTTTCCTGGCTGTGAAACGTGCCATCTTGAAGCAGAAAATAAAACCATCCCATCCAGGGGGAAGCATCCTGCCAAGGACTTCAGCTCTGCAGCTGCTGATCTCAGTGAGATTTTGGTCTTTCTTGGGAGCAGCTTAATTCATGTCCTGTCTTTGATTTTTACTCTGTCTTGCACCCGTCACTTAACCTCAGTGTATCACTTTTGTACCTCGTATATGGGACATCTCAGGTGCCGGAAGTGATGCCAGCTGCATTGGTCCTTTGGGTGTAGTTCAGTATCAAAACCAAAGAGTGAGGACATTCAGATGTGGGTTTGGGTATGGACCATTTCTGACCAAGATGTCTAGTAAAACTCTGACCTAGATGTGTTTTTTAAAGACTTTCATCACATCCCCTGTCCCTCCAAAGACCAGAGATGACCGTAACTGCAATTTCCATTGGGTTCATCTTGAAAGAAGGAAATGGAAAGTTGTATCTTGTTATCAGGGTTTGCATAGAGACACATTTAGAGGAACACATACACTAGGCCCAAGAACCAACCATAATTAACACCTGTGAGCAACTGGAGAGGATTTGGAGGGGAAGAAAAAATATTCATATTTTAAATTACAGAACAGCGTGTCCTCAGGATTATTAATAATAACCTTTCACCTGCTGCTAATTACTTTCCCAGCCACAATAACCAGTTGTTTCAACACGGGGGATGCAGAAGGTGTCAGATGCTGCCTATACATGGTAGAAGTTCCTGCAGAGAAGAGAGCTGCTGCAAAGTCTGCGCCTCAACTTACATGCAGAAGTTGAGCGGTATAAGCTATACTCCAATCGCGTATACAGGGGAATGGTTCACTCACAGTGAAAACAAGTGCCTATAGAGGAGGGATCACGTATACAGCTCCATGGTGCTTTCAATCAGCAGTGTTCTAGGTTGTTACCCACACCAGAGGCAGCTGCATTTCACTTGGTGGTTGAAGCAATTTGCATGTCCCTGTGTGCGTGCAAGTCTGCACGTGTGTGCACATCGGCAGAGAAGACTGGGAGTCTTCAGGCGGGCAGGGCACCGTGAGACACTAATTATTTTTGCAGCAAAACAGCAACGTGAAACTCACATTGTAAAGTAAAATCCTCCAAAGCCAAGTGCCCTTTTCAACCCGTCGGCAGCTCCAGAGAAGGAGCTGGTCCCCTTTTAAACATGACTGCCAGGCAACTTTTCGGTATGGTTCAATATAGCAAGCTGACATTTCTTTGGAGATCTTTACATACAGTAGCTCAAGCCAGCCAAGAACCATACCTCTGGCAGCTATGTGAGTATTTAATTTTGCCCAAAGCTAGACAGGTGTGATCAAGAACAGGGGAAAAAATATATTAGTGAAAGCCTTTCAGTGGCAATACAGGTGTTTGCTGAAGTGAAGTCTTTAAAAAAAAAAAGGGAAAAAAAGGCTTCGAAGGGCAGAATTAAAGACACAGCACATTTATTTTCTGGTAAGATGAGAGGCAAGGAAGCAGTTCACAAAGCAAGCTACGGGGCCAAGCCAGGAGATCTCTAATGCTGAATTTCGAACCTGCTGGAACGGCAGCCCTCAGCGTTTCACAGTCAAACAGGTCTCTTGTCAACAAAGGATCCCAAGAGCCAGCAAAGAGTTAAGCTGGTTTAGAATAGGCAGAACAAGCAAATGCACTTGTTCAAATAGCTACCTGGAGGTCATTCAGGCAAAGTTGCCTGAAGTGAGCATCACAGAGCTTCAAACACAAAGAAACTGCGGGAGAAACTGAAAGTTCAGGGCAAGTTTCTTTGGGACGAGGCGGCCAGGGGTGGATCCAGGATTTGGCAAAGGGGGGCATGGGAGGTGGTCGTACTCCACTCTTGCAGCCTCTTCCTCCCCTATTGGTGCAGGCAGACTGCACTGTGGGGGCCCCTTGGGACTTTTTTTAAGTCCCCAAAGCAGGTAAGAGCCTCCCTTCCCCGCTGTGCTCAGACACACGTCCCAACCTTTTCCCTCCCCATTGCTGCTACTTTCCCCACTGTCCTGGGGCAAGAAAGCTTTGGAGCTGCCCCATGTGGGCTGTGGAAGAGCCGGGCTCAGCTGGGAGAGCAACAGCAGCAGCAGCAATGGGTGGAGGGTGAGTTCCCCCACCTACCTCGTCCCTCCAGGAGCAGAGAGGGGGAGAGGAGCACTCCATGGCTGCTGCCACTATTGCTGTCCCAGATGAGCCCAGGCCCCCAGGCAGGGGAGGTGGGGACCTGGGCTCATCTGGGACAGCAACAGTGACAGCAGGCAGGGGAGATAGGGGAAGAGGAGGAGGGGGAACGTGCCTCTGAGCACTGAGGAGAACGAGTGGGAATTTTTACCCACTTTTGTGGACTTCAAAAAGTCCTTAGAGGCTCCTACGGCCCAGTCCAGTCCAAAAGGGTGACTGCATTTGCTCCACCGCACCCAATCTGAATCTGCCCCTGGATGAAGCAGTTGCTGGCACAGGGCTGGGACTCAGGTGATCTGGGATGTGAACCAGTGGCTGTGCCATTGACTTTCTGGGCAAACTGGAAAGACTTGCGAGTTCTGGAAAACTGCCCCTGGGTAAAAGACTGGAGAATCCTAGTAAAGAGTAAGGTGAGAAGAGATCTCAGAAGTCCTTACATGGGGAGGTAGTTTCTCATAGAAGAGCACTTTCATGCAGCAAAATGCATAAAACAGATTCAAGAGCTGGAAGCTGAAGCTAGACCATATTCAGCCAAGAAATTAAGCACAAATGTGGAAGGATTTGGATAATTAATCATTAGCACAATGTCTTGAGAGGGCGTGGCAAATCCTCCCTCACTTGGCCTCTTAAAATCAGGAGTGATTACATCTAAAAGCAACCTAGCATCGCAACCAGAAGGTACGGGCTGGACACAGGGATTACCGGGTGAGGATCCTGGGCCTGGGCGAGGTGGGAGGTCAGTCTAGTTTATTATTATAAAGGTCTCTTCTGGACCTGAAGAAAATCTATTAACACACACATAGCTAGATCCTGATTTACTGATTCTGGCTGGTACCTTGCAGCAGGAGTAGACAAAACACCAGGGCCTACAACTCAATGGCCTTGAATCTCTTCTCACCACAGTACCCCATCGATAAATGAATGAATATCTGCAAAATGTTTCCACATGAGGGGATGAAAGCTGCAGTCCAGCTGCATCTCCATCTCCAAGTTGTGGAATCTCCATCACGGGAGATGTTCAAAAAAAGGTTGGATAAGCGTCGGTCAGAGATGATTTAGGAGTAGCTATGCCTATGCTACATTATGGGTATTTCCCATGCTTCTGCGCTTTGCTGGCTGCCACATGGGGCTGGCAAGAACTTGTTCCCCCTCCTGTTGCTATACAGGTTGCCTTCCTTAGAAGCTTTTGGTGTTGGCTGGAGCCAAGGCTGGGGATTTTGACTGGGGTGTCCCAATCCTGCCACTGCTAAAACCCCGAGGTTCCTGGCTAGAGGGTCTTGCCCTCCGCTCAGGGTCAGACTGATCACCACATCTGGGGTCAGGAAGGAATTTTACCCCATGGTCAGATTGGTATGGACGGTGAGGGAGAGGGGGACAGGGGGTTTGCCATCCTCTGTAGCCCTCTTCCCTGGATCTCTCAAGCATATTTTAACAACCCTTGCAACAGCAAGACACTGGGCACTATTATTTCTTTACCTTACCTCTGGCAGGTTAGGTTACAATGCCTTTTGGTTGTGTGACAGGGTTGACTGCGTAATTTTAATAATAAGTTAGACGAGGATTTGTATAGGTTGGTTTGGATGGGGATGATCCTGCCTCAGACAGAGGGTTGGACTAGATGCCCTCCAGTCCTAGGGACAGACATTACACAGAAACCCATCTAAGTGATCAGAAGCTGGTTTAAACCTGTAACAGAACAGATGTGAATGCACATAAACCAGGTTGAAAATGGCTGAAACCAGTTTGAGATAAACCTGGTTGAGTGTAGTATGAGACTTAAGTGATTTGGGTCAAACTAGTTTATGCAATGTCTGTCCCAGACCCCTTGCTGGTTTAAGATAAACCAGATACCCCAGCATCCCAGCATGCTCTCTGGGCTGGGTGGGGCGCTCTGCTCTACAGCAGGGCTGGCCCCTCCCCTCTGCTCCCTGGCCAGAGCTTCGGCAGAGATTTGCAGGCACAGAGCATCTGCCTATGAAGCAGGGATTATCCCCCACTCCCCTCTGCCTTACACAGACACCTCTGCATTAGCTAGCAGACCACATGCTGGCTACAGTCCATGCTGTGGGGGACAACAGGCAGACAGACTTTTTGGAGCTAATCAACAGGTAGCTTAATGTCCTTCCTTGGAAGAGCTGTTTAAGAAGAACTCCATTAGTTGATGGAGAGAGGCTTTGTTTTCTAAATGGGTTAGTAAACACTGAGTTAGGGGTGATAAACATTTCCTGCTGGGCAGTTCAGAGGGGGGAGAATAATCAGAGCATCCTGCCAGGGCCTGGCCACAATCCCCTCAGCTCAGCTTTGTGCAAGTGAAGGGAGGGCTGCTCTAGTGCCCCGCCGGCTTCTAGCCTGAGCCACTGCAGGCATGTGCCTGTAGTTCTGTGATGTCTGTCCAGTTACAAAACTGATTTAGCCTAGCCAGGTTAGACTAACCTGCAAAGATTGAATCAATTCAGGCTCAGGGTCTTTGAATGTCTGTCCCTAGCCCAGAGGTCCCTTCCTGCCCTACTTTTCAATCAGTCTATGCTTCTAGGAGGGAGAAGAAAAGCTAGGGTTTTGTTTTTTTTTATAATTACCTGTACATCTCTCTTAAGATGTACTGCTTGGGAACAATGCAGCTGTCCAGTATTAGACTGAGGAAACTTGAAAAGCAAAATCATCAATCATGTACTCCATGCATAATCTATGCAAATAATATATGAATAGTAGTGAAACACTGACATTAAAGAATCTGGCATGCAAAATGAGGAAATGCAGAGCTGAGCTTGAAAATTCAGCCTTAACTCTGACCTTGTACTGAACATATTTCAGATGTGGCCTATTTCATGGTACTATTTTTTTCAAAGAGTGTGATATATCATATAATAAACTAGAGTTTTATATGCAGCTATGCATATATGGTTAAGTGCAATAAGAGTGCATATATAACCATACGGTTAAGTGCAGTAGGGGTTGTCTGGCTTGACTCAACTTCTGAGTCCCATAAGATCTACAAAAATCATACAATTTAGGGGAGGAGTTTTAAAGCACTGAATGGTTAGCATTGAATGGACAAGAGTTTGGGAAAACCTAAGCGCACCACTAGCCTAGAGAGAAGGGAATATTGCACCAAAGAGTTTGTTACAGGGAAAGCCTTCCACTTCTGGAGTCCCTTTAGCGATTTAATGTTCTCCAACTTTTTTGCAAAAAGGATCCAGTCCACTCTCAGGACATATTTGATAGAAACTGGGGGATTGGGCTGGGCAAATTTTCCATTAAAGGACTTTTTTTTTTTCTACTCAGAAAATTCAGCTTCAGGTTGATCAAATCTATTTTAGGTCAAATGTGACCAGCAGTTTCAGCCAACAATAAAATTGAAGTCATATAATTTTGTTTTGACATTTTCAAACTGGAAGAATTCACCTTTCCCTTTTGCAAGCAGTCTTTGGAAACTTCACACAATTTAGGGTACGGCCAGTCAGCATGGTACAGAGACACTTGTGTCCTGTCAGCAGTAGTATGACTAGGTATGGACAACCAGGGTACCAGACCTGAGCAGCTACTGAAAAGAGATGCAAGAAGAATGATAGGCACCACCTCTACCAGCCCGGCCACCGCTGCCTAACTCAGCCCCAGGGCTCCTGGCTGGCCACCTCTCCTGCCTTCAATTTGGGAATAAAGTTAGTCCCAAATGCTGGCAGCCATGTGGCTGGAAGCTGGAGCACCCCCAGTGTCCACAGGGGCACATGGCAGGACTGGAGGGACTTGGGAATAACTTGAGTCCCAAGTCACTGCACGTGTAGCCACCTGCCAGAAATATCTTAATGTGCATTAGCTTAATGCACATTAAATTTAGTCACACTTATTCACATGTGTAGAAGTGCCCTAAGTCTTATCACTTGGAAACATAAAACCAGACCAAGCAAAACACTGCAGACAAAACCAAATAGGGATTCCTGCACTGGCAACAGAAGACTAGATAGGGAATGCTGCCTACAAGGATTTTCCACCCTTAGTTTTGCTGTTCATAATTTCTAATGCATGGTTTTCCCGTATGTATGCTGTTTTGATTTGATGTTTCCAGTCAGCTTTCAGAAAGCCCCATTGATATTCATACTAAAACAATTAAAAGGTAACAAAATGCAATGCCCATGGTGTTACTTTTCATGACAAAACATGGAACTCCTTGCTACAAGATATCGTTGAATCCAACTGTTTGGCAAGGATTTTTGTATGGATAACACTATTACAATACTTAATACACACAAAAACTTTGCAAGCTATAAAAGCTTTGAAATCAAGCTGCATGCTTTAGGATTTAAGTCAATGTCTAGCTACAAGAGAATAACATGGGACCCTCACTTAGGGCTGATTACCCAAGATGTGCTTCTTCAAAGTTGGTAATTCTAATATAATAAAAGCTGTAGCACTTCCAGCTGTGTGTCTGTCTGTCTGTAACGCTCTGGGCCAACTGCACATGTGCCGCCCAGAACCTTACTGACAGATATGCAGGCGGAGGCAGGGGCCAGGATGTGCTCTGCCACGTGTGGAGGAGGGGAGGTGATGGAAGGGGGGCGTGGCACACGGCTGTGTAGGGGTGTGGCACGTGGCACAGGGGAGGGCACAGTGCACGGCTGCAGGTGTACACCCCCCGCAGCCACTCGTCACATGGCACCCTGCGACTGTGCCCCCCCATGGGAAGCGACTGCCAGCTGTGGCTGTGGGGCATACTGAGCATGGGAGGGTGTGGAGGGAGGGGGCATGGCACAGGCTGCCGTGCAGGGAGCTGGTGTGGGAGTGCCCACCGGCTGCAGCATGCATCCATGGGGCAGGGTGCACCCCCTGTGCCCGTTTCCCATGCGGCACCCTGCAGCCGCATGCCACGCCTCTCATGCACACATTTCACCATGCACCAGTGCTGCTCCCCATGCCACACAGCCAGCGGGTGCTCCACCACCATGGCTGCTCTCCATGCCACTCCACTCGGCTGCGTGCCACCCCACAAAGCCATGTACCATGTACCCCCACATGCCCCATGCCACACCCGGGGCCGCCCCCATGCCATATAGCTGTAGCCAGCAGGCACACCCTGCACTGTGGCTGCTTCCCATGCCATGCGCCACCCCCTCCGCACATCCACGTGGCATGCCCCCCCATGCACCACACCTCCCCGCACGCCCTGCACCACACCCTGGGGCCACTCCCCATGCCACGCAGGCACAGCCTGTGGGCACTACCCATGCCATGGCCACTCCCCGTGCCATGCCCTGTGGCCCCGTCCCCACTTCCCCCTGCCCCGTCATTCATGATGGGCATTTTGCTAGTAATATCACAGAAAGGGCACTCAGTTGCTGGACTGGAGGCCTGATCTAGCCCAGTAATTCTTATGTTCAGTGCCAAAAAGGACTGAGCTGCTTAATCCATAAAGAAGCAGGTCTCCACATGGCTCCACCTGAAGCTGTTAACAACAGGAGCCTACTGTATGTTCCTTTCAGTCCTTTGGGGTTTTGAAGTGTGTAATTTTTCTGTCTTTTTCCCATAAGAAGAAGCAACCACAGTGCTGGCAGAGAGTGTCTTTTAATCCCTCAAAGCATCTGTTAATCTACCCCACATTTCTTGAAGAAGGTGGTCATTTTGATCTAAATCTGAAAGGTAAGTGAGCACCATTTCTTTCCTTGTTGGCTAGAAGAGAAAGTTAGGACCAGAGCCAATGCAAACCAGAACATACATGGCACCAAATTCAGACTCTGGTTTCTAGCATAATCAACAGTGCCTTTTGTATTTGGATTTCTTAACATTTGCTCATGACATGCTGGTTTTTAAAGATGCTTTGCCCTCCCAGGCTACTGGGAGGAGAATGGTGAAAATGTTCATTAGGATCAGATAGTCTGACCTCTTGCCAACCACAGACCAAAGGACCTCATTCATTAATGCCCTAAAGCTAACTCACCCTCCATTTGGGAAAGGCAATGCAGATGGGAAGAGGAAGATGCTTTGAAGGCTCAGGCTCCCCTTGCCTGGACCCTATGCAAGAAGGTAAGCACTGTAATAAATACGTTTGGGTTGTTTTTTTGAACGGGGTGCCACTCAATTCACAAAATAGATTTATAGATGGGACCAGGAATGCCTTGAGTCTAAAAGGTTTGAAAACCACATTCAGTTTTGGGCAACAGAAACTTTTTAGAAGCCTCACCCCTGCCCATGCTTCCTCTACTGGCCATGAGATTCCCAGGACCAGAGATACTTCCATTGAAACTACTTCTATCAGGTAGTTTCTAGATACTTGTGGATACCAAATGAATATCTATGCATCCTATTACGTTGCCCTTGCAGTCATAACTAGAAATCAGCTTTCCACTGGTCTCTTCCTAAAATATAAACAGCGCTGCTATTAGTTGTAGGTATTACCACAAACCCCAGAAGCCTCACCCAATTATTATTATTTATTCCTGGTACAACTGTACCTATAGCCGCAAGCATGGGCCTCAACTCTATAGCCAAGACCCCATTATACTAAGCCATGCATGCATCATGTAAGCGGCAGTTCTTAGTTATGAGCTTTTGTAAGAAATAAATAGCCAAAACACATGCAAAAGGAAGAGGGAAAAGGAAAGAGATGACCCCCATTTTACCAAGGGGGAGATGAGGCACAAAGTAGTTAAGTGACTTTCCCAGGGTCATGCAAGAGGCCAGCAACAACCCCCCCCAAAAAAAAAATCTTGAGCCCCAGGATGCTATCTCAAGGCCATTCCTCTGGTAGAAATGAGCAGTCCTCCTCACTGCATGATCAACACATCACGGTTGGGTCTTGTTCCAGATGAGGATGGGAACGCTGCATTTGTTGTTGCCTTCAGCACAGTCCATTAAGGATCAGAGTGCTCCTCTCTCCCAAGGGCTGCAGGATTGCAGGCGCTTCTCAAAAGCTTTTTAATTACATCTTAAATAGGACAGGCTTCGCTCGTCAGGGGTAACATTCTGCAGCCTGAGATCAGAAAAAGTTAAAGGACCCCCTACCCACCACTCTCCAGATCCCAGCCAAACAGGTTTGGTTAGCTCTAATTATGGTAATTAATATCCCTCAACCTATCATTAAGCTCCGGTGAGGAGCAGTAAAATAGAATCTCTCTTTATCTAGAGGTATCGACAAAGAGGTCTCCGAACAGCTCAATTGAATAATTAGCGTGTTGTCAACCAGCCAGCATGGCCCCTTGGCTCTGGGTTTTATATGGAGCAGGCTGGAGTCTGCCTTTGCAGCCTGGAGCAAGGATGAAGCACTTTTCTTTTTTATCTTGTTCAGGAAGAGATAAAGCTGGAGTCCACCACCACGTCAAGGGCTGGACAATGAGCAGGACACACAAAGCATGGGGTCAGATGTCAGGCATATATGCTGGCTGGCAATCTTGGGTCCTGAATTTGGCCTTCAGTTGGGGGTGGAATTGCAACAAGAGGAAAATTAGGCTGGACACTAGGAAGAAGTGGGTCACTATGGTGGAGGTTCAAGCACTAGAGCAGATACCTAGCAAGAGAGGCTGTGAGTTTTCAAGAGCAAAAGAGACAGACACTTGGCTGGAATGGTTTAGCAAGGGATGATCCTGCTTTGAATATGGGGTTGGACTAGATGACCTCCTAAGGACCTGTGCAGACCCTTTTTTCTATGATTCCACCCAAATCTCCTGAAAGACCCAGGAGGTGGTAGACAATACTGAAGACATGAGTTTTTGCTCAAGTCCCAGTGCTTTCACACCAGGCAACGTATAACCAGAGCCCACAGCAGGTTCCCCTTAATCTCAAAAGGTTTCACTGAATTGCTCTACCCACTACAAACCAGGAATACAGCCTGGCAAGGTGCTAAGCATCTCTCCCTAAAGTGGCTGAAGGCTTTTTAGGGCAGCAAAATGGGCTGTTACTAAACTGACGTTTCACATCCCTTACCACACACACACACACATCTGCTTGTGTGATGAAAGCAGCTGCTTTTTGAACCCAAGGCCTGTTGATTCAAGTCCCGCAGAAGGGGGGGAAAAATCCTGCCAAAGGAAAACATTATTAAAATTAATGTTGGTCCTTCTTCAAGTGCATGAGTTTGAACTATGGTATTTTTCCACTGGAAATTCCTCTCTGGTGCTTTCACTCATTGAGAAGTGCCTGCAGGGGAAAGTTTACCTTTCCCTTGGTGGACTGGAACGGCAAACTAGTTTCTGTGACGGTGCGTCCCTGTGTACTCACTGGATTTTAAACAGGTGCGGAAGTGAGCTTTTAAGAGACAGATAGGTGAGAAAGATGGCAGGTTTTTCTCACTTCTGGAGAAAGCTTGACTGGATCGAGCAGATGGGTATTTGGGTGAGGTCTGTACTGTAATGAAAAATAATTATTGCATCATTAATAGCAGTTAGGACTTCCAGGGCATGTCTGCATGAGATGCTATGTTGCCATAGTGATGAGCTACGGTGACATAGCATCGGTGGGCACTAACTGCGATGCCGCCACTCCTGCATGGCAGCTCATTGCTACCGCACAGTAGGGTCAGAAATGACCCGTGTGCTGCCGGGACTGCTCAGTACTGATGGGTACTTGCTAAGCAAGTACTAAATGACTGCACAGTGCCAACTACGCAGTCAGGGACCCATATAGACGCTCCCACAGAGCCCTTTACATATTCACTGTGCCATGCAGACAGAAACCAATCTTTGCAACGCCCCTCCACAGCAGATGAGTATCCCCGGTTCTGTTTTGCAAAGTGAAGAACTGAGACACGGAGAGTTGATAACTTGCAGGGGACTTAGATGAGCTGGGATGTTATAAAGAGGATGGTAATTATTCACTGTTTGCTGGTGCACGGGGACACTATGGGCTTAAATTAGAAAGAGATTTAGGGTGCCTATACACGTGGCTGTCATTACAGCACGGTGGAGCAGACTGGATTAATCGAGTCTGCTGGAGCGTGGTAACGATCATGCTCCACTGCACTCCGGCGTCACATGTATCAGCATCCCTGCACTAAAAAAATGGCAGAGGGGGTGTTTCAACTAAAGCTTGTTCGACGAGCTTTAGTTAAAGTCCCCCGCCACCATTTTTCAGTGCAGGGACACTGATACACATCACACTCTGGGCGCTAATAAAGTGCCCCTGTCACCTCCCTGAACACGTCTACAAATGCCCTTAGATTGCATATAAGGAAAAGCTTTTGGACCCTAAGGGTGGCTCAGCACGAGAACAGATACTTAGGGAGGTTGTGGCATCTCCGACCCTGGACTTTTGTAGGTGCAGGTTGGACAAACACTTGGTTGAGATATTTTAGACAGGGATGACCCTGCCCTGAGTGGGGGATTAGGTAGCTAGCCTCCTGAGGGCTCTCCCAGCCCTATTTTTCTATGATTCTAGGAAAAAAATCAAAAGCTTTCTTTTTTTTCCCTTGGCTAGACCACATTCCCAACCACTTCTGAAGCCCAAGGATGCTGCAGTAGTACAAAGACGATTCAAATGCCAACTCCAGATCTTCTAAGGCTCACCAGTCACTACTGACCTTTAGATTATGTTGAGCACCTAGCTACAGTAACGACATTCGCCATAAATTTGGCCTGATAAGATTATTCCCAGGGTGGGAATGGTTTGATTCGTGACATCAGATTGCCTCTTCTTTCAGGTGGGCTTGGAAAAATGACAGGCCCAGTGGGGTACTGAGAGGGAGAGAAGATAAAGCAAACGGGAAAAGAGGTTAAATGTTAGAGAATTGCGGCAAATCCCCGAGAGCACAAAGGAGACAGTGTTGGTGGCCAATGCTCCAGCCACGGACTATGGGGAAGTCCTGCTCTGTCCTGGTATGGAGCAGGCTCCATTGCTCTGTGAGCGCGGTGCAGATGCTGTCCCAGCCCAGGTACGAGCTATGAAGCATGGGCAATGGAGGCTGGCTCTCTGGGGAATTTAGTTTTCAGGCTCTAACAAGTTTGTAGTGAGCATAGGCAAACTCTGAGAGGGGTTTTCCCCCAAAGACTTGGCCACTTTGGGGGGTCCTTTCATGAGAACTGTAAAAAGCCCATCCCTGAAAAGAGGGTGACCCACACCAAATTGCAAGTCATTGCCTCAAAGCACCGGGGAGGGAGGGAGGGGTATCTAGACCTTCTCAGCAACATGGGTTGGGAAAGTCCTTTGCCTTAGCAGTGAAAATTATGTATGCTTCCCTAACCTCCCTCTTGGAAAAACATCACTCACTTCCCACTGAACCTCCTTTCCAGGAAAGAGAAAACCGGAGGAGCGCGTGGGATCTAGGAAATGTTGCGCTGAACGGTGAGGTCGGCGAAGCGATAGAGGGACATATGGTATCATCGGAGGAAATCTGAAGCGACCTTATCTACACCACCCTGGAAAGCAGAGCCTGCAAGAAGCTGCAGTTTGCTGCTGCCTGGTCTCTCCATGTGGTCCAGAGCCCCAGCCTCAAGACAGCTCGTCCTTCGCTCCCCACCCCTCTCCACGGCGGTCTGCACGCCTCGGGTGGGTCCGCAGCGGCACGGCCATCACTGCAAAGCCCCAGAGCCTGGTCAGGGCTCATCTCAGAGGCCAGGGCTCACCTCCGTGGAGGAGGTGCGTGTTGAGGGGCAAAAACTGAGCGGCATCTTGACAGCCAGCTGCACAAGCCCCGAGGCAGGTGCTGAAGGAGGCCTCGGTGAGCCTGGCTCTCGGCTGCATTAACTCCTTTGGTGGTCGGAGGGGCTTCGCTGGGCTCGGCAGCAGTAATTGCCACGTGTTGACATGTGTTGTGTTGCCAACATACTGCCCTTTGATTCCGGTGATTTGTAACATGCAAAACTACTTACGGCTCCTCTCGCACCTGCCTGCTGCAACCGGAGCCCCATGCCTGCCTTCCCCACTTGGCCTGTGCCAGCTCCCTTCCCCGGGTGGTAAATGCCTTCCGGCTCCTCCTTAATGCCCTCCTGGCAAACTGATCCATAGGCAATGGCATGTCTACACCACCACCACCACTATGCCGGGCCTGAGATTGCTGCCACGAATATGCCGAATCCTGGAAATGAGGCAGCATAGGCAGTGAAGAGCCCGACCCCTCCATTCAATAGGGAGTTTTTCCTTGGATGGTTAAATATTCCTCCTTGGAGGGGACAGGCCTTTCTTGGGAGCAGGGCATGGGAGTAAGGACCATCACTCCAAATGCAGCATGCGTGTCTCCAGCCTGTCATCAGCAGGCAGCAGCTTGCACCTTTAAAAGCCAACCTCTGCCAGCATAAAAACACTGAGTTGCATTCACAGTTCCCATGTCTGGGACAAGGAGGGAAAACCGGCCCCCTGCAAGATGTTAGTACGGAAAGGTGCTCAGATGTTCTGGTGGCAAAGGCTGGTTAGGAACAGAATAGGAGTGAGCACACGCAGATGACAATCCCGCTCAGCTCAACACAAAACACACCTGCACACACAGGAGACAGTCCATACCCCCCACCGGCACTCCCTTTCCTAGTGGTTGTTTGAGAATAACCCATATAAACCTCATTCTGAGCTCACTCCTAAATTTGACAGGCTCTAGGATTGCTTCTTGCAGGTCCCCTTTATCTCTACTGTTCGTTCCTTCCACCTTTAGACATTCAAATGCTTTCACAGCCTTGGAAGGAAGTAATAGGACCCACCTAATCTACCAGCCGGGTGCGTCAGCAGAAGAACGGCCTTTTTCCTCAAAACAGGAACTCCGTTACAGCTGGAAAGGAGATGAGATGAATCCAAGCACGCATGACAGGATATGCAGCTTCTCTCTCTTTCTCTACAGCAATCGATAAGATCCAGCTTATCTTGGTGGTTCCCTAAAGGTCTTTGCTGTCCAGTCTCTCTTTGGTGGCCTCACTATGTGTTTGATGGTCTCAGCTGACACTACATGGCCCTTTTCATGGAATTAAATAGACTTTGGACATTCACTGTATGTCAGCACCGTGTCCACGGCACATCCAAGGAAGGACACTTCCACTCGCCAGCTCCAAATCCAGAAATGCATCACTGAAGGCACTTCAGGACAATCCCCCTGTGGTCTATCTTGAGACCGCTGTCTCTGGTAGTCTTGCCAGGGATGTCCCCAAAGTAGCTTCACCGTCTTGGTCCCATTTGGCATATGAAAGCAGGAGCAGGTAGGCATGATACACTTGAGAGCATCTGTCTTTGGACACAACAGGTGAACGGTTCAGACAAACCCTGACACATCCACGATGAATTCCAGAAACGAGACAGTGTAGGCAGCTTACAACAACCCTTATCTAGCTATCATCTCTGCCCCTTAGCTGGCTGACACTGGCAGGGATAGTTGAGAAGGAAGCATCCATCGACATTGCTCTGATTCCAATTAAACAGAGGACTTCACTCCCTCATACTGCCATAAGTGCCAAATTTATAGAGATGGGTAAAAATTCACAACAAAATACATATCACTAGGTTCAATGGTTTGGACAAAACTCATAGAGCTTTTGTCTGGTGAGCGGCATCCTAAAACAGAGGGACAAGCTATTATAAATCTGATAAAAACCATGTTAGTAAAGGTGTAAGTGAACTGTGGAATTCATTGCTACAGTTTATCCTTGGGAGCCAGATATTACCAGGATCCAGAAAAGGATTAGATATTTAGAAGGAAAGCAGAATCATCCATGTTTATAAAAGGTAAGATTCTTTTTAGAGAGGGATATGTGCCTTTGTTCTCCAGAAGTCAGACACTAATTGGTGAAAGGCAGCAAGACACTTCGATCAGGAAGTTATTTCCTAATTGCCCATTTGCCTGGAGGGATCTATCACCAGCTACCGTCAGGGGGAGGATACAAGTCTGGATGGACCATCAGTCACATAAAGTAAGGTAGTTCCTGGGTGCATCTACATGAGATGTTTGACTGCGCAGTAGACTAATCTACCGCACAGTAAAGCGTCACTGTGTAACTGTGTGCAGCAGCTACTGCGCAGTAAAATAGGTTAATGTGCAGTTTTCTACTACCTGTAATTACTGTGTCTGTTCAGCTGATAGGAGCCAAGGGTAGTACATTGTTCCCTCAAAGCCCAGGCCTGATCCCAGTGCCCCATGTCAACCCAAGGCTAGCACCCACGGGAGCCTAGATTTATAGTATCCCTGCCCTGAACTGCTCCCATTGGGAGCAAATTTGCTCCTGACGGGCACAAGTATACACATGCTCCCAGGGAAAACTTACTGCACAGTAAGCTTTCAGTACATTAATTGCATGTATAGATGCCCCCTCTGTGGACTATGCCAGGGAACACCACCACACCCAAACCAGGACTCATACTGACTGGTTTTCCATACAGTGCCAGTTGGGAGGAGAAGGGCCAATGGCACTGTTCACTCCAAGATATCAACTACCATATTTTTTTCCATTGCACAAAGCTTGATCCAAACCCCACTGCAATCATCAGGAGCCGGTTTCTGGAATTCAGAGGACTTTTAATTAAGCCTGGAGTGGCCTGGAGACCAACATCTCCCAGCTTCCTAAGAGGGACTCCCTCCCTCACTGTGCCTTAAGTCAAACAAATACGGAGCACAGTGGCAGCTTTCAGGGCAGGCCTCAGGTACCGGCTGCTCAAGTGCATTTGACACGAGGAGGACGGAAGCTCTCCGGGGGAGTACAGGTTTTTGTGGAGGGGGTGGGACGGAGCAAGTGCACTTGAAGAAAAAACTGCAAGCAAGTGCTGATAAGAGCCCGTCACTGAAATGGAGCAGCAACTTGTGATCCTATGCCGGAAGTGCACCGCGCTCATTCTTGGCCAGCATCCAGCCCCATCAGCCCGGCTGAGTAACGTCTGAGAAGGTGGCTCCAAATCATTCCTTTGCTGCACAGCCCGTTCTCTGCTGTCCCTCGGGCGTGACAGCTGGGGTTGGCCTAGCCCAAGTGAGAGTGGCCACTATATCAACTGCTCCAGCCAGGAGTCTTGACCATGTCTTTAACTCTTCTATGAAACATGAACTTTCATTTCTACCCAGGAGAACTTTTACAGTCTTTCTCCTATGCCTGAAGAAGGGTGTTTGTGCCCCAGAGCTTGCAATTAAAGAAACGTTTGTTTGATTTTTTCCAAAAGACTAGTTGGTTTAATAAAAGATTTCATAGATTTCATATATTTTTAGGGTCGAAAGGGACCTCTGTAGATCATCGAGTCCGACCCCCTGGACATCACCCCTACCACGAATTCTGATTCCAGTGGCCGCTATAGCGCATGAGCCACCCACTCCACCAGCCCTAAACCCAGAAATGTGGCAGCAAAGCCATTCCAGGGGTGTTCCCCCTTAGTCATAGTCGAGCCCTCTGTCTCCAGCAGCCCCTGGGGGGGACAGCCCCAAAGTGCACTTATTTCAGGGTTTGCAATAAGTGAGAGGGAGCAGGCGGGCAGACACCCTCCCTCCAAGAGACAGCACGACGCAGAAGCAGGCCACCACTGCATTGAGCAGGTATCATAGAATCACAGAATCATAGAAGTCAGGTTGGAAGGGACCTTGTAGATCTTCAAGTCCGACCCCCTGCCTGGGCAGGAAGAAAACTGGGCTCAAATGACCCCAGCCAGGTAGGCATCAAGCCGCTTCTTGAGACCCCCAGGGTAGGAGCCAGCACCACTTCCCTTGGAAGTTGGTTCCAGATCCTAGCCACTCTGTGAAGTAGTTCCTACGGATGTCTAATCTAAACCTACTCTCCAACAACTTGTGGCCGTTATTCCTTGTTATCCCGGGGGGCGCTAGGGGAAACAAGGTCTCCCCCAACCCCTTCTGGTCCCCCCTAGTGAGTTTATAGATAGTCACCAGGTCCCCCCTCAGCCTTCTCTTGTGAATGCTGAACAGGTTCAGGTCCCGTAGCCTCTCCTCATAGGGTCTGCCCTGCTGTCCCCGGATCATGTGGGTGGCCTCCTCTGGACCCTCTCCATGCTGTCCACATCCCTCTTGAAGTGGGGTGCCCAGAACTGGGCACAGTACTCCAGCTGCGGCCTGACCAGTGTCGCGTAGAGGGGGAGGATCACCTCCTTGGCCCTACATGAGATGCACCTGTGGATGCACGATAGGGTCCGGTTAGCCCTGCCGACCGTGACCTTGCACCGTCAGCCCATGTTCATTTTGGAGTCAATAATGACTCCAAGATCCCTTTCTGCCTCCATGCTCTCAAGAAGGGAGTTTCCCATCTTATAAGTGTGCTGCTGGTTACTACTGCCCAAGTGCAGCACCCTGCACTTGTCCATATTGAAGCGCAGCCTGTTTTTGTTAGACCACCCTTGCAACCTATCCAGGTCTTGCTGCAGTCTTTCCCTCCCTACTAGCGTGCCCCCCTCACCCCAAATTTTGGTATCATCAGCAAATTTGAACAGGTTGCTTTTCACCCCGTCGTCCAAATCACTGATAAAGAAATTGAACAGTGCGGGCCCAAGGACCGAGCCCTGGGGCACTCCACTGCCCACTTCCCCCAGGTCAAATATGACCCGTCCACCACCACCCTTTGAGTACGACCCTTCAGCCAATTCACAATCCATCTGACCGTGTAGGCATCAATGCCACAGTCACCTAGTTTTTTAATGAGGATGGGGTGGGTGACAGTGTCAAAGGCCTTGCTGAAGTCCAGAAAGACTACATCCACGGCGACACCTGCATCCAGTGCTTTTGTGACCTGATCGTAAAAGGCAATCACATTGGTCTGACATGACCTGCCGCTAATGAAACCATGCTGGTTGCCCTTGAGCATCATCCCCGATGCCGGCCCATCACAGATGTGCTCCTTGATGATCTTCTGAAAGAGTTTCCCCAGGATTGAGGTAAGACTGACAGGCCTATAGTTGCCCAGGTCCTCCCTCCTCCCTTTTTTATATGTTAGATAGATAGATAGATAGATAGATAGATAGATAGATAGATAGATAGATAGATAGATAGATAGATAGATAGATAGATAGATAGATATTATATAAAGGTATTATTAAGGCCTTTTTGTATTTGGGGAGAATTCTTGCCCCTGGCACCGTATGAGCTGATGACACGGGGCCCCCGCGTCATCCGCCGTGAGGTTCATTGACATCCTCAGCCACTTAGTGTCTGCCTCTGCTGTGAGTTTGCACCGTGTCAACCTGCTCAGCAGCTGGGTTATCCAGTATGCTTCAACCATGCAGGCCAGGCTGCAACACCGTAATCCAGTTCCTACATTCACATATACATCGTGTTAAGGCATGGTCCACAGAGCCAGCCACCCTCATCTTAGCTGCTTGATGGGTGATTTCATCTGCAACATACTGTGGGAGAAATGATCTGACCTAGCTGGCACGCTCCCATGGAGATAACCCAGAAAATAATACTTCCTTCCTTCCACCCCTTCCCTTTCATCTATTTAGATGGGAGCACAGATTGTTCCTCGCTACATTTGCACAGCACCTAGCACTACAGCATACTGGTCTTTGTGGGGGCTTCTAGTAGAATACAAATCTGTGGAAGATGACAGAACAAGGAGCAATGGGCTCGAGTTGCAAGAAGGGAAGTTGAGGTTGGATATTAGGAAAAACTCTCTCATGAGCAGGGATCCTGGTTTTCTCCGATTAAAAAAAAAAAAATCCCCAAAGTAACCCAAAATCCAATTATTTCTGTGCATAAAATGAAAAGCCACTAGTATATAGATCTATATATAGTGGTGTTTCACTTTCATCATGGAAAAATGTGGATTTGGGGTTACTTTTTTCAACTGAAAATCGTGTGTGTTTTGTTTTAATCAGAGAAAACCAGCATCTCTACTCATGAGGAGGGTAGTAAAACACTGAAACAAGTTACCTAGAGAGGTGGTGGACTCTCCATGCTTGGGGGTTTTCAAGACCCGGGTTTTCAAAGCTGTGGCTGAGATGATGCAGTTGAGGCTGGTCCTGCTTTGACAAGGGAGCTGGACTAGATGTGACCTCCTGTGGTCCCTTCCCACCCTCATTTCTGTAATTCTAAGTCATAATGAACAGTAATTCATGGGCTTTCTATAGAAAAGGCAGGAGAAGGTGAATTGGGAACAAAAGCACCAAGATAAGGCATCAGCATGAAGTACCGTGAACATATATATAGTGGTGGTACCGTAGCATACATACATACATACATACACACATATACATACATACATACACATTATATATATATATATAAATATATGGTTCTTCTTTGGGGCAGACCTGTCAACTTGTCCAATGCTACCCTAGCACGATGGGATCCTGGTCTGTGACTGAGGCTTATAACAGGACCATAATACAAATGCCAACAGAAAAAGCTCGTGTATGATGCAGTCCGTAGGTAAGACTGGCTTGGCACAGCAGCTGTGCAGATGATCTGGAGCCAGTGCACAGAGCTGGGGTGAAATTGTGATGGTGTCATGACCCTCCTGCCATGAGACACAGAAATTGTAAAAAGGCTGTAGGTCCCCGTGGAGGATTTGTGCTGTTTTGCAAGCCTGCTGGAGCGCTGAGCCAACAATCTGTCGAAAGAGGTGGAGGGGAAATGCACAAACAACATACATATATTTCTAAACGGATTAATGAAATTAAACCAATTCGTGTCACTTCATGCATTCAGCAACCTGTCATGAAGCAAAAAAAAAAACCCCAACCACCCCACACAGGCCAATTCTAATACTTCTAAGGAAGCCAATTCAAATTAACCAGTCTATGAAACCAGGGAGCCTGCCAGCTGCCCCAGCATGCCCTGCAGATGGAAATGATGCACGCTCAAAAAGGCCATCCAAACAAATTTGCCTGCAGGGGTAGATGAAGGGCTAATTAGAGTCCTGACCATGAATAGACCACACTGGGTCTTTACACGATCTTATTTTTAAGCAAATATTACATAAGACAATGCCAAATAAAAACAAGAAGAGTTTAAGTTGGGAGCTTCAGTTACACAACCTGCCGGAAGCTTTTACTTTATTTATTTATCTATTTATTATTTTATTTATTATTTGATTTTATTTGATTTTCAGCGGTCATTGTATCTTATGCTCTAAAAAGCTTCCAGTTCTGGTACTTTGCAAAATTAAAACACCAGCAAGCGAGTCCCAGTTCTGTATTATTCTCTGTAGTCACACCATTATCTGCCCCAAACATCCAAAATCAGGAGTCTGTGCACCTCAATGATGATGTGACTTTCATCAAGAGATTTTCAAAGTACTTTTTGGATTCTTTTCCCCTCTCTTTGTTTTTAGCAACTTCTTTGTTAGTTTGCTTTTTAATCTTTAGAGTTCATTTTTCTATGTTTCCAAGACAGTTAGAAATGCTTCGGGAGTTTTTTTTTATTGTTTAAGGGGGGGATTTCCCCCCCCAAAAATTGATGGACTCACATGACCCTGGCATCTTGAGCTTCAGGAAAAATGACAAACACCAAATACAGTAAGAGTCACCATCAAGCCATGAATGATATCACAGTGGCATCCTAGTGGCAATCATATTACAGTCAAATCAAGAGAAATAAAAATACCTAAGGAAAAGCTGGATAAACATGGATTTTTCTCAAGTGTCCTCGTGTAGTCTGTACAAGGAAAAGGATCTTTTCATTTGCGTGGCATAGCAGCAAGGGAGCCTCAGGATGTATAGTCAGCATTTTGCAAAAGGGAAAACAGAAGCCCAGATAGACCTCCGTACTAGCCACTAATTCTGTGGATCCCAATTTTCAGCATGAACATTTGCTCCTTTTCACTTCATTTGTCAGCACTTTCCAAATATCAGATTCAAGGTGTTGCCGTTTGGATACACAAAACCAGCAGTCCCTTTCAACTCCAGTCGTTTCTCTAAAGCCATATGGAGAATCAGCAGCAGAGCAGAAAACTGAAGCCAGGCCTCCCCCATTTCTTACGGCTCTGTCGCCATCACAAGATAATCCTCAAGGGAGAACTCTTTTGCTCCTCTTCTAGGAGGAGTAATCAACCCCTAATCTGTCATGGGAAGGTTCCAGTTTCCACAAAACTTTAGCTGGGAAACGTTTCTCAGCTCCAGTGCAGAATCGCTGCTCAAGATCAGAGAAAGAGAAATGTCCAACCCTAGAAGAGCGACGAGCTGGGTGACCAGGCTGCTCTGGACCAAGTCCCTGCTTCAGCTATCAGATCATTATTTATGCAAAGTGCAGCATAATACACAGTCCCTCCCCTCACTAGAAAAGCCATTTACTATGGGTTTGGGCAATGGCAAAGGTGGCTCTCTCCTTGATAGGGCAAGTACTGTAACACCCAGACTACTGTAGTCCTCCAGGGCGTTTGCACACATTATGCATTGTGTAGATACACGTAGTTTCGTAGTAGCTAGGGTCAGGAGGGACCTGAACAGATCTTCTAGCCTGACCCCCTGCCACCGGCAGGAATGAATGCTGGGTTCACAAGACCCCAGACAGGTGATCGTCCAACCTCCTCTTGAATTTGCCCAAGGTAGGGGTGAGGACACTTCCCTGGGAAGATGGTTCCAGATTTTGGCCACCCGAACTGTAAAATATTGCTTTCTGATCTCCAACCTAAATCTATTCTCCATCAGCTTATGACCATTGTTCCTTGTCACCCCAGGTGGTGCTGGGGAGAAAAGGGCTCTGCCTATTTGCTGTTGCTTTCCCCTGATGAGCTTGTAGGCAGCCACCAAGTCCCCCCTCAGCCTCCTCTTGCTGAGGCTGAACAGGTTCAGGTCCCTCAGTCTCTCCTCGTAGGACCTGTCCTGCTGCTCTCTCACCAAGCGGGTGGCCTCCTCTGAACCCTCTCCAGGCTGGCAACATCCCTTTTGAAGTGCGGCGCCCAGTACTGGATGCAGTACTCCACCTGCGGCCTGACCAAAGTCACGTAGAGGGGGAGGATCACCTCTCTAGACCGGCTTGAGATGCACCTCTGGATGCACGACCAGGTCTGGCTGGCCTTCCTGGCTGCGGTCTGGCATTGGCGGCTCATGTTCATCTTGGAGTCAATAATGACTCCAAGATCTCTTTCCGCCTCTGTGCTTTCAAGAAGGGAACTCCCCAGCCTGTATGTACGCTGTGGATTCCTTCTCCCAAGGTGCAGCACCCTGCATTTGTCTACATTGAACCCCATCCTATTCTCATCTGCCCACTTCTGTAGTCTGTCTCAATCTAGTTGCAGCCTCTCTCTCCCTTTGAGTGTGTCCACCTCGCCACACATCTTAGTGTCATCAGCAAACTTGGATAGCGTGCTTTCCACCCCCTCGTCCAAGTCGCTGATGAAGATGTTAAACAGTGCGGGCCCGAGGACCGAGCCCCGGGGTACCCCACTGCTCACGTCTCGCCAGGTTGAGTACAACCCGTCCCCCACTACTCTCTGGGTGCGCCCCAACAGCCAATTTTTTACCCATCCAACTGTGTAGGCATCAATGCCACAGTCACCTAATTTATTGATGAGGATGGGGTGAGAGACGGTGGCAAAGGCCTTAAAGTCTAGAAAGACTACGTCCACAGTGACACCATCATCCAAGGATTTAGTTACTTGGTCATAAATGGCCATCAGATTGGTCTGGCAGGACCTGCCTTTGGTGAAGCCATGCTGATTGCTCCTGAGCATGATCTCCAGGGGCCCGCATCTGGGACATTGCAGAGAGGATCCCCAAGCTCCTCAAACCCACAGACCACTATCCCATGCTCCTTATTCATGTGGGCACCAATGACACGGCTCGGAGCGCTCCCAGCCAGGTCATGAGGCGCTACAGGGATTTGGGAGCGGGGCTTAAGGGTCTGGGGGCACAGGTGGTGTTCTCGTCGATCCTCCCAGTCTCAGGCTATGGGCTGAGAAGGGACAGGAGGATCTATGTGGTCAACCAAAGACTGCGGTGCTGGTGTCGTCAGGAAGGCTTTGGCTTTCATGACCACAGCCCACTCTTTGGCGAGACAGGCAGCAAGCTGCTGGGAAGAGATGGTCTCCACCTCTCTCCCCTAGGGAGGAGGCTCTTCTCAGCCAGACTGGCTGACCTGCTCCACCGGGCTTTAAACTAAGCCCGCTGGGGGACGGGGGGACTACCGCCACTGCTGGCCCGCTGAGCAACCTTGCAAAGCCAGCGGATCACGGCACTCAAGGGAGCCCACCCCAGCCCCAGCCCTGGTAAAATCTGTGGGCATGGAAGGAGCCCCCCAGGGGGCACTTGCCTGCCTGTACACTAATGCCAGGAGCTTGGGGAATAAGCAGGAGGAGCTCATCCTCCCGCTCAGTGCAAACAATTACGATGTCATAGGGATCACGGAGACCTGGTGGGACCCCACCCATGACTGGACCACGGGGATAGATGGCTATACCCTGTACAGGAGGGATCGTGTAGAGAAAAGGGGCGGGGGTGTAGCTCTCTATGTTAAGGAAAGCTACGCGTCCCTGCAAGCCGATATTGGCGACCAGGGTGGACGGCTGGAGACCCTCTGGGTTAAAATCCGTGGGGAACACGGCACAGGGGGCACAATGGTGGGAGTCTACTACAGACCTCCCACCCAAAGTCCTGAGCTAGACCAGGAGTTTGCCCGGGAACTGGCTGAGGCAGCTTGCTCCAGGACCATGGTTGTCATGGGTGACTTCAATTACCCAGACATCTCGTGGGAGGATCGCTCAGCAACATCTTAGCGGTCGCAGAGCTTCCTCTCGTGCGTAGATGACCTCTACCTGGCTCAAGAAGTCTATGGGCCAACGAGAGGCAAAGCGCTGCTCGACCTGGTACTGGCTACTGGGGAGGACCTAGTCGGCGACCTAGTGATCGATGGGAAGCTGGGTGACAGCGACCACGAGCTGATCACCTTCACCATCCGCCGAAAAGCTGGCAAGTCAGTCAGCAACACGCAAGTCCTTGACTTCAGGAAAGCCGACTTTGACAAGCTCAGGAGGCTTGTCAGTGAGGCCCTAAGGGACCACGACCACGGGGAGAGGGGAGTTCAAGAAGAGTGGTTGCTCCTCAAGGGAGCGATCCTCAATGCACAAACTAAGTCTATTCCATCTCGGAGGAAAGGCAGCAAGAAGGCACAGCAGCCCCCCTGGCTCTCCAGGGACCTAGCAGACCTCCTGAGGCTAAAAAGAAAGGCCTACAAAGGATGGAGGATGGGATTCACCTCCAAGGAGGATTATTCTGCACTGGTCCAGTCCTGTAGGGAGCAGACCAGGAAAGCCAAGGCTGCAACTGAACTCCAGCTAGCTTTGAGCATCAAGGACAATAAAAAGTCCTTTTTCAGATATGTGGGGAGCCGGAGGAAAAGCAGGGGCAACGTTGGACCCCTGCTGAACCAGATGGGGCAACTGACAACTGACGCCCAGGAAAAAGCCAACCTATTAAATAGGTACTTTGCGTCGGTATTTCATCAGCCCCATGGGACGCCCGTGCCCGCTACAGGGCCGGGAAGTCCGGGTGAGGGTGATCCCCTGCCCTCCATTAATGCTGACTTTGTGAAGGAACATCTTGAGAAGCTGGATACCTTCAAGTCAGCCGGCCCTGACAATCTTCACCCCAGGGTACTCAAGGAGCTGGCGAGCATCATAGCCCAGCCTCTAGCGCGGATCTTTGAAAACTCTTGGTGCTCTGGTGTAGTGCCCGAAGACTGGAAGAAGGCCAACGTGGTGCCTATCTTCAAGAAAGGGAGGAAAGTGGATCCGGCTAACTATGGGCCCATCAGCCTGACTTCTATCCCGGGGAAGATCTTAGAAAAGTTTATTAAGGAGGCCATCCTTAATGGACTGGCCAACGCCAACATCTTAAGGGATAGCCAGCACGGGTTTGTTGCGGGTAGGTCTTGCTTGACCAATCTCATTTCCTTCTACGACCAGGTGACCTATCACCTGGACAAGGGAGAAGAGATTGATGTCATATATCTTGACTTCAAAAAAGCCTTCGATCTGGTGTCCCATGATCGTCTCTTGGAGAAACTGGCCAATTGTCGCCTTGGGTCCCCCACGATCCACTGGCTGGAAAATTGGCTCCGGGGTCGGACCCAGAGGGTAGTAATTGATGGAAGTCACTCATCGTGGTGTCCTGTGACCAGTGGGGTCCCCCAGGGCTCTGTCCTTGGACCCATACTGTTCAACATCTTCATTAATGATGTGGACACTGGAGTCAGAAGCGGACTGGCCAAGTTTGCCGATGACACCAAACTTTGGGGCAAAGCATCCACGCCAGAAGACAGGCGGGCGATCCAGGCTGACCTGGACAGGCTCAGCAAGTGGGCGGATGAGAATCTGATGGTGTTCAACGCCGATAAATGCAAGGTTCTCCACCTTGGGAAGAAAAACCCGCAGCATCCTTATAGGCTCGGCAGTGCTATGTTGGTTAGCACTATGGAAGAAAGAGACTTGGGGGTCATCATTGACCACAAGATGAACATGAGCCTGCAATGCGATGCTGCGGCTAGTAAAGCGACCAAAACGCTGGCTTGCATCCATAGATGCTTCTCAAGCAAATCCTGGGACGTCATTCTCCCCCTGTACTCGGCCTTAGTGAGGCCGCAGCTGGAGTACTGCGTCCAGTTTTGGGCTCCACAATTCAAAAAGGATGTGGAGAAGCTTGAGAGAGTCCAGAGAAGAGCCACGCGCATGATCAGAGGTCAGGGAAGCAGACCCTACGATGACAGGCTAAGAGCCCTGGGGCTCTTTAGCCTGGAAAAGCGCAGGCTCAGGGGTGATCTGATGGCCACCTACAAGTTTATCGGGGTGACCACCAGTATCTAGGGGAATGTTTGTTCACCAGAGCGCCCGAAGGGATGACGAGGACGAATGGTCACAAACTACTACAAGATCGTTTCAGGCTGGACATAAGGAAGAATTTCTTTACTGTCCGAGCCCCCAAGGTCTGGAACAGCCTGCCGCCGGAGGTTGTTCAAGCGCCTTCATTGAACACCTTCAAGATGAAACTGGATGCTTATCTTGCTGGGATCCTATGACCCCAGCTGACGTCCTGCCCTTTGGGCGGGGGGCTGGACTCGATGATCTTCCAAGGTCCCTTCCAGCCCTAATGTCTATGAAATCTATGAAATCCCCTGCAGCTCCCACAGATGTGCTCCTTGATGATCCTCTCCAAGATCTACCTGAGCACCGAGGTGAGGCTTACAGGCCTATAGTTACTTGGGTCCTGCAGCAAGAAACGTCACATCACAAAACGGCACCAAAAATCGCCATTTCACTAGGTAAGTCACGTGTGAAAACACACGTCGACATCATTTTATCGTGGCAGATTTCAATTTATCACGTCGATTTATCATTTTTGATTTTTCATTCTCTTGCTCTGCTTTCTTGTGAACACCTTGAGCTCATCTTGTTGCAGAACGGGCAACAAACTTAAAATGGTTCTTGGGACAGAAAAACTGCTTCCCATCCAGCTCTACAGAGCTGAGATAGATTCGCTGAAGAAAACCCAACGAGCCCATTGTCAATGGTGTAGTCAAAAGGCCAAGTAATAAATAGAGAAGAGGAACAGAAGTTCCACCTTGGCCATGGGCATGATCCTCCCAAAGGTGTCTTCAACATAAGATATGAGCGGCACGGGGAAGCAGCATCTATTCAGTGGTTAATTCAGGCCTTCATTCACCAAGGTGATCAGTCTGGCACCTTTCACCATCACTAAACTCTTCCTTAATGCATCTTATTTTTTTTAAGAGCCTTACTTCTTTCTTGGCACATAAGAGGCATCCAATCAATGACTCAATCCTGCAGATCTGTGCCTGTGAATTATCCAAGCATTTTGGCCAAAAGAATTTAAAAAAACCAACAAAAAACACAAAAAAACCCGAACTCCCTGATGTCAAATTTAAACAACTAAGTATTACTGAACTCATCTATCACCTGCTTTAGAAAAAGATTTCTAATACACCCATTGAACTGGAGACAAATGAACATGATGCAAGACCACACAGCTGCTGTAAATATTATCACTGTTTTTTCCCCTTGTGCATAACCCGCATGGGCGTACTGTACTTTTGCAAGAAGGATGAAAATATAGACGCTTTACTGACACCCTGGAATGCAGTCTGGCCATCTGAACCGCTTGATAGGCAGCGTTAGACCCAGAAGGATCTTCAGGGCTACTACACAGCATGATAAAATGGCAGCAGGTGTGAACACGCACCCCTGCTTCCCTTGTCGCAAAGGCCTGTCCTAGCTCATGATTCCTGACAATCGCTTTCAGCGCCTTACGCTCTCCACCTCCAGGAGCAGAGATGTCAGGGAGCAACTGGGAGTAGGCTGAGGGCATGGTGGAAGCGAAGGGCAGTGGTGACTCTCTTTCCAAGGCATATCCTAGGGGTCCTTATCCCTTGATGCCTGGAGTGCAGTAGCTTCTGGGAGCCCTGAGTAGGAGTTTGTCCGTGTTCGGTATGGATATGTGCCCCGTGATTGAAATATCTGAGCACCTTCCAATCTTTAGTGTATATGTCCTCCGAGCCACCCGGGGAGATGGAAGAGTGCTGTCATTGCCATCATACCAACAGACTAAAGCCAAGTCTACGCTGTGGAAATGCACCTCTCCCCAGGGGTACAGCTGCTGACTGGGACATGGCAACACTAGCCAAAATGAGAGGAATACACATCTAATTAGCACTGTGGGGTTAGGATTTGGGGAAAGTTGTTTTTGACCTGAGTGGAGGATGCTGCATTCCCACAGCTGGCGAAGCCACCCCCATTTTCAAAGCTCTGTGGGGTTTGGGGGATGGAAGCAATTATGGAAGTGTAACCTAATCTATTAAATGAGGGTTGGAAGGGACCTCAGGAGATCACATCTAGCCCAAGCCCCTGCTCAAAGCAGGACCAGCCCTAACTACATCATCCCAGCCACGGCTTTGTCCAGCCAGGCCTTAAAAGCCTCCAAGGATGGAGAGTCCACCACCTCTCTCTTAAAAATAAAAATCCACCACCTCTCTCAAAAATAAAGGGAATATCATTTTGGCTATTAGGCACCATCTGACAAGGTGCTTAATGCCCTGAACCCCGATTACAGCTCAACCTAGAGGTCCAAGTGAAGACTTTTATTTAGGATAGCACATCCTGGGTACGCAGAAGTATCAGCGTAAGAGAATCCTAGTGCTTGCAGATCTGCCTGCACTGTGCTACAAAACGACTGTCAAAGACGCAGCCTTGCTGACTTAAAACCACCCATGGTGCAAGGATAAAGGAGCAAATTAATTAATGTCCTGGCATTTCTACAGCCCAGCGCCTGGAAACACCCTGCAAATATGCTTGCCCTCCACTGCAGTTGGGGAACCCGGAGGGTGAAATGACCTGCCCAAGAATATACAAGAAAGCAGTGGCAGTGTTGCAAAACATTTAACTTGAACCAGGAAGGGGGCTGGGACAGAAGTTTCAGAAACCAGTCCTAAATCAGTTAAGTCTGATACTACATTCAACCAGGGTTATCTTAAACCGGTTTCAGCCATTTTAAAACTGGTTTACATGTGGTTATCTTGAGTGTTCAAGACCCCCATTGCGAGACCATCCTGTTTCTCGCTCGCCTCTTTATGTTGTGGAACACACATCTGTGAAGCAGCTGTTGTGGGAAATATAGCTATCCTTCCCAAAACCCAAGTGGCAAGCCACCAAAATTCAGGAGCAGGCACTCGCTAATCTACATGAGAACATGGACTAAATGCCCCGGCATTTTTGGCACGGCCTGAAGACCCCAGCAATTAATCTGGTGACTGATAACCCAGACCTACATACAATTTGCCATCAGGCAAAAGGGAGTGATGGGGCTCCTTTCTTTTGTGGTGTGGACAGTGAGGTAAGAGTGGCACACAGGGTTTTATGGTGGAGCAGCTGATGTGGGGCAGCCTCTGCCCCTTTTTGCACAGCAAAGACTTTCCCCATCCCCGTGTGCCCCAGTTGTTCATATGTCTGTGCTATAACAATGATAAAACTGTCACCCCAAATGAGCAAAGCCAGCTGCATCTAGGAGAAGAAAAATCAGAAGAGCTGGGATTATTTTGCCCGGAGAGGAGAAGTCAGAGAGACATTTGATAACAGAAAGATTGATAATGACAGACTTGTAGGGAACAAGACAAGAAATGACAGTCAAACTGCAGCGAGGGAAATTTGTGTTGGATATTAGGAAAAAAATATATTCTAACTTTAAAGGTAGTTAGGCATAGCAATAGGCTACCTAGAGAGGTTGTGGAATTTCTCTTCCTGGAAGTTTTCAAGAATAGGTTAAACTGATACTTAGCTGGGATAATTTAGCCAGGGATGATCCTGCTTTGAGCACACGGTTGGATTAGATGACCTTGTGAGGTCCCTTCCAGCCCTGCTTTCCTGTGATTCTACAGAGACTTAGACCTAAAAAGACTAAGAAGTTTATCTGGTCTGATTTAGAGGATTTCACAAGTGCTTCCCAATGTCACACTCTTTGAGCTGGAGAGTGAGACCACCAAAACCCGATGAAGAAGGCTTTACATTTGAAAGCTTGTCTAAGTCTATCGCAACCTGCAGTTGGCCCAACAGAAGATGATCACCCATACAAATCCTTGCTTCTCATATAATGTTCACATCACAGCTACACCATCACTCCAGCACTACCACAACCTGGAAGAAATCCATACAGAGACACATCATTGCCCCTTGACTTACATCTACTCTGGAGAAAACAGAGAGATGCTGGGCTGTACGGTTGCTGGTGTAAGGAAGTGCAGAACATCACTGCTTGCTCCAGAAACAACCTCTTTGCTCCTGGAGACATAACGCACCTTCAAGGGTTCCCCCTTTTTGGACCCTGAACGAGGTGGTAACTTCCCTGAGGAATGACGCCAGTGGTCACAGGATCCTGAGTAAAAGTGCTAGCCTGTTTCAGGTGGGAATTCCCTAATTTATTTAATTTTTTTAGCTTCCTAGTGAAAACACCAGATTTTTTTGGTTGAAAAATGAATTTTTGGCCCAATGTTTGCAAAAACAACACACTGATTTGTATGTAGCTTGCAGTCTCCTATAACCCCCAGGTCCTCTTCTGCAGTACTGTAGCTTACCTGGTCATCCCCCAGTTTATGCATTTGATTGCTTTGCAGGGCTGTTTTGCACTTGCCCTTACTGAATTTCATTTGATTACATTCAGATGCCAAAACTGCTGGGAGAAATCTGGCTTTTGCTTTATCCCCCAAATGTGAGCCAAATCAAGGAAAAATATTCTGTTGCATTGCTGCCCCTTGCACACCTATACAATTTTTCATGCTTCTCATCTTGACTAGTTTCTGCTGCCATCAGGCCCTTTGGCACCTGTTTACCTTTCAGCACAGGCTTAAGTGACAATGGGACTTCAGCGTGGGCACAGAGCTAAACCAGTGGTTAAAGTGCTTTGAGACAGAGGTGGCCTCGAGCATCTCCATCCAGCCCAGCAGAGAGAGAAAGGCTCATCTACCTGTTCCTCATGACATCACTGAGAGAAGAATGCTTGCTCTTTCGTTTAATTAACTTGTCAGAGGTAAATTAAACTGCCCACCCACCCCTCGCCCCCCTGCCAGTCCCCCCTTTCTCCCCAGTTCAACTGCCTTAGTGGAGTGGATTACATACACCTGGCACTGGAACAGCTTTCAGTCCTGCTCCAAAAGGTCAGGACAACATGCTCCTCAGCATGCCAGAGCACATATTAAAAACTCCCATGCGTTGCCGTTGCTAGGCCCCTGCTCTCCTTGGCCATTGCATGTAAACACGGGTCACGGCTGCCTCTGCAATTAACCCTTGAGGACGCGGCTTCCTGCCCCAGAGAGAACGCAAGACGGGACAGGGACAGACGAGGATGCAATGCTTAGCAAGCAGCTCCAGAAGCCCGTGTCTCGGGCCCCGGTAGATGAGAACAAGGCAGAGTCTGCAAGTGACTCCTTGCCAGGAGGCTTGGGTGGAAAGCTTGACCTGCAACCTCATTAAGAGCAGTTCTACCTGGAGAGCAGATTATCTGGATATATTGAGCCTGAAAGGCCTGTGTTGTCTGGTCATCTGAGTTCATTCTTCATGCCAGGACTTCCTGCCCTGAGCTGGCTTCTTGAAAGGCAAGAAGACGTGGGTGGGTACGTTTAAAGCATCCAGCTTCCCCAAATGTTCAGAGTTGTGTCCAGCATCCCAAGGAAGCCCCTAAGATCTCCTTATCCACCCAACCCCACCCCACCAGTGCTTCCATGAAGCCTGGCAGCATCCTGTTGCAATGCAATAACTGCTCCACAAGGGCCAATTAGTACTGCTGAGAGCTCATTAGCTAAATGAAGCAGCACAACTACATCCAGCACACCACTGCACCCAAACAAATTAGCCCACCTACATCACTGTATTAAGGTGACTACATGAACCATAACCAGAAGTGGTGCAGACTGTAGTAGCCTTGGATTTGTGGAAGGTACAGGATTACCATCCTGATTTTGGTATGCCAAAATTAGTTGCTTTGGGTATTTCATCTTCATGGTATACAAGAGTCTGGTGGATGTATCTTCCTTCAGCCAGCCTCAGTGACACCAATGAAAGCAGAAAAGCCAGGGTGACTGGCACGTTCAGTTAGATTTACACCCATCCTCAGAGAGATTAAGTCTGTAATGCAGTCTCAGAAATGACCATGGTGCTGTTTAAAGCACAATTAGGCATCTCAACATGCATCCACTTAGCCACTAGTAGCACTATAGGAGTGTGAAACTCAGCATTTCTGCCACAGAGAAAGTTTTGCAGTCTGCGGGTGGCTTCTTGCTTTTTGGCCAATGGACAAAAGCCTTGTGTCTAACGCACTGGGGCTAGGGACAGAAGTTACACATAAACCGATTTAAGTCACGAGAAACTGGTTTAAACCTGTAACAGAATAGAAGTTCAATGCACATAAACCAGTTTCAAAATAGCTGAAACTGGTTTAAGATAACCCTGGTTGAATGTAGTATCAGACTTAACTGATTTAGGTCAAACTGATTTATGAAACTTCTGTCCCAGACTCCTTCCTGGTTCAAGTTAAATCACAGTCCCCCAGCATCCCAGCATGCTTTGCAGCCCTGGGCTGGGCTAGGCTGTCTGCTCCAGAGAGCAAGGTTGGCCCCACCCCTCTGCTTCCTAGCTGAGGCAGTGAGAGCTGACTCACTGGCCAGCTCACTGCCCCACCAAGGCAAAGCCCTGCTAGGGTCTGAGGCCAGGGAGCGGGGTTAAACTTCCCTTCCCCTGAGTATGGAGCTGCCCTGCCCTGCTTACTTAGTGCTGGCTGCAACTGTGGACTATGAATCCCAGAGGTACCTGGAAGCAGGAAGAGGAAGTGATGAGAAGTCCTACAGAGTCCTGCTGCTGTGATTCTGGACTGCAAATCCCAGAGACCTTGGGGGCAGCAGGAAGAGGAAGCAAACACATAGCCCATGCTGGCTATGAGCCAGAAAGCTGTGCTCTAGCACCCCCTGGCCCCTGGCTTGAGCCACTGCAGGCATGTGGCTGCATTTCCTGAATCAAAAGTGAATGTCTATTCATTTGCTTATTGGTTCAATCTTTGCAGCGTAGACTAACCTGCAAAGACTGAATCAATTCAGCCTTGGGCTTTTTGATTGTCTGTACTTATCCTGGATGAGCAGCCAGCCAGCTCACCCCGAAGCCCGGGAAGGGTAAAGACTGCTAAGACACAGCTTCAAATGCTGCTTCTCCTTAGTGGTTGTGATGGCTGTCATCTTAGCCAATACACCCGAGCAGAGCTAAAGGTATGAACAAAAGACCCCAGGCTCTTGGTCAGGGGCTATAACAGACCCACGCGCCTTGCCAATCAGGCCTGGTGAATTCATGTCTTTTGTGGTTTCTCCTCCATGGATATTTTAGGGTTCCAGTAATAGGTTCAAAGGTGGATGACTAAGGAAAGAATAAGCAAAGAGGACAAGGTCTCCTATTCCATTGGTTTCCCCCCACCCGTGTCTGTGTTCATACTGATGCTACATTTTGTCCGAGAAGCTTTTATTATGTAATAACCAAGATCAGGTTGTTGTGCTAGGCGCTGTACAGATCCATAGCAAGCGAGGGTCTCTGCCTGAACAGCTTTCCATCTCCACAGACAAGACAAAGGGTATGAGGCAGGGAGCGTTATTACACCCATTTCCCTGGAATAACTCGGCATGCCTTGTTGAGTACATCTCGCTCTACTTCCTGCTCATTTAGCACCAATCTCTCTCCACCCACAGAATCACACAACTGTTGGTGCAAGAGCTTTCTCCTCCTCAGCTCTCACCATCTGGGAAAGTCCCTGCAGGTCCCTCCAGCTAATCTGAAGTGGAAATGCCCCTCTGCTCACACCACCAGTGGGTCTGGATCCAGCCCACGAGAAGCGCTGCAAGTTTGACACCACTACTCTAACGCATCTGGATTTGCACTTGCCCCAGTTGAGGGTTTCCCCTGCATGGTTTAATCCAGTATAAAGGGTGTGGAAGGTCTGGGGCTGGTCCTGTCCAGATGCTTAGACAGCAGGGTCATGATAGGTCTCGTTGGCCTGTCGTCACCTCTGACACCTGGGCTCCTCCAGCCAAGCTAATAAGGACCCCTTGGTCACCACAGACAACGCTGCACACATGTTTGCACGCTCTGTTCGTTTAAAGCGAAAGGTAACGCTAGCGCAAGGGACAGGAGAACCTGCCAGTCCCGGCAGGGTGAGAAAAGGCCTAACAATGAAGGGATTATAGTAGTGGCCTGATAAACATCACCCAGGCAAACAGGTTGCCTCAGACTTCATTACAGAGTGCAGCTGCCAGCAACCAGGAGTTCGCTGTGCTGAAAAGCTGTGTCAGTGAGATGATTGTGGGGCTGGGAGGACTACTCAAAAACACACCAAAGGAGGAGGGTCAGGGAGTAATACCAGCTGGATTCTCATGCGAGAGAAGGAAAGCCAAAAAGGCGCACAGTCCTGAGCATTCAGGTGAGATCAAGGGATGCCTTAAGAATGGAAAATATTCCCCATCCATCTTAGCGGTGCGTCAGTCTCAAGGGCATGTTCAAATGGACTCACCACCTGCCTATCAGAGCATCTACTCAGAGGGAAGCCAACACTTCCACCTGGCCGCCAAGAGCACGCTTTGAGAGGCAGCATAGCCCTGCGGCTAGTGCTCCAAAGTGAACTTTGCAAGCGACTCTACCACTAACCACCAAGCTAATCACATCATTCCTCTGTGCCTCGGTTTCCCTACCTGCAAGCTTAGGATAAACACTATGTAATGATGGTAGGAGCATTGGAGTGGGGACCAAAGTTACCCGAGTGCATTGAATGGGGAGACAGGAGATGGTGAAGAGTAGAGCAAACAAATGTGGAGGAGCTAAGTCAGGTCATAGCATCATAGAGAAGTGGGGCTGGAAGGGACCTCCACAGGTCACCTGGTCCAACCCCCTGCCTGAGGCAGCGTCATCCCTATCCAAACCATCCTGTACAAATGCATAATCTAGCCTTTCAGTCAAACCGCAGTCTCCCTATACAGATTGTATGTAGACGGTCTAAAGTTACAAATTTAGCAAAGCATTTCATGTCAACAAAAAGTTTCTAGTGTTTTATCCAGTACATATATTGTGAGTATAGCATGCTGCTTACCTCCTTTGAAAATGCATGGAGCCCTATAGCAAAAAGCAGTCTCTAGGGACTAGGCAGTATGAAGGCCAGTGTGTTTTTCCCAGCTCTTTATAGACAAAGAGTAAGACACCTCTCTGTCTTGAAGAATTTAGTCTGAAGCCCTAGTCTTGCAACCTGAAATGCACAGCAAACCGTCAGGCCCATGCAAAGCCTGGCTCGTATGGTAGCACAGAACCATAGAGAAGTACCTCTGGGACCTCCAGAGGTCATCTAGTCCAACCATACGTTAGTTGTCTAATTACAGACAGAGATGGCAGTGCTACCTATAGCTAAGGTTAACTGACCTCTTTCCATTAGAAGCTCCTGTTTTCAATCCCTTTTTTCTTGGCCAAAGTTGAACCATTTGGACTGAAAGTTTCCATGCTGGGCACCTGCTTTGGAAAGCTTTGGCTAAAATGACACAACCGCTTCTACGGTGCCAATTAGAGGGAAATAAATTGCTTTGATACTATTTAAAAATGATGCCAGCTGTTCCATTGAACAACTCTGTTCACTCCGCGCTTTGGAGAAGGCACTTGGAAACAGAAGAGAGGAGGAGAAGATCCTTCCTGAGCTCAGGAATGTGCCTTTGAAAACCTTCCTGTAATTGCCCAAGCTCTGAATTTCTGGACCGTTTCAGTTCACAGTTTGTCTTTAGCAAATGGCTGCTGCACCGTGGATGTAGACAGGCAACACCAAAACCAGCCCAGCTGAGGCCAGGGCAGAGATTCTTGCAGGAGGAATCCTCTGATGGGTGTGCTGGGTTGCCCTAGTTTATAGGTTTCTATCATCTGCCCACTCCTTTATTATGCCAATATAATACCAATTATGCTGACATAAATGTCTCAACCGTTCAGGTCCCTGGAGAGTCTAACAGCAGCTGGGGATCCAGCTAACCACCCCTCCCCAGATGACCACGAACCCTGTAACAAAGGACAGTCAGAAGGCGGGGTAGGTACAGATAGACTAATGAAAGAAGATCGATAGAGCAAGCACGGGTTTTTTGTGCACCCAAGTTCCCTCCATCAGCAACTATATACATCTTATTCTATAAAAGGTGTATATCTACCCATGTTTCTAACTGACTTCAGACTCATTGAGACAGAGGTAGTTAGCCACGTTAGTCTGAAGTCAGTCAGAGGCAAGGTAGATATGAACCTATATAGACTAACTAAAAAAGCTCCATCTATAAATCAGGAGCAGAAATAAGCCAGGCTATGCCCTCCAGACTTTACCCCCAATTGCCCCACTCACAGAAATCCCAAGGAGTCCCTGCACAGAGCAAGGCAGCAATATTCTGGACACGAAGTGGTGGAAAATATTAGATGAGAGTTTCATACAAGTTAGAGGCCTTCTTGGCTGGTTCAGCCCCAGCTTCATCTGACTGCAGGGACACGCATTGCCTTTGACATGGCCATTGTTTTCTTTGAGCCAGAGAAATTCCTCTCCCCTCCTTAGATGAAATTGTGCCATTGATCCCAGAGCCTTCACGAGGAGGAAGGTTCCTTAGTCTGTCTAAGTCTTCACAGGTCCAAGTCTTAGCATGATGGTACCCAAGCACCATTACCAGGTTTTACCACTATGGCACCCTCTCCCGGCTTGTCATAGTTTACAATTTAAAAGGAGATTAAATGGCTTGCCCAGGGTTGTACAGTGCATCAGTGGCAGAGACACCAAGCACATGCAGGTTTCCTGAATCCTAGCCCAGTGCTTTTCCCTACCAAGGCCTGGTAGCTCAAGGATTTCCAGTGAGCACCTCATTGGAGAAAAAGCTTTTAAACTCGCCAAAAAACTGGTTGAGAGCCCCCAGGCCAGCTGTTTGCTAACATCAGGGGCTTTAAATCCTGGTCAGAGTACACCAGCCACAGACTACAAAGGGAGCAACATTACAGAGGAGCATTAAATGGGGCCGTCACCTCAGCTGCTGACAACCAGAGAGAATATTAAGCAACTTTAAAGACTTCTGTTTGATAGCAGCGGACATGGAGAGCGAGCTAGAGCCTCACAGCAAAATTTAAGTCATCCCTGGCTCTGCCACCGATTCCCTTCATAACCTTGACCTCCTCACTTACCCCTCTGCAGTCATCCATACATGAGAAAGACCCATCTTGTGACAACTACATGCACTAAGCGGGGGGGGGGAATTTTCCTCCAAAAAATAAATGCAGCTAAGAAGGCAACCCTCTGGCTGCAATGTGACTCCTGGGTGGATAGCTCTATATTACTAAGCAGCTGGGGAAGAAATAAGCCCTTCTGGTTCATTCTTGCTATGAAAGACCTCCACCAGGGTAGAGAGTGCCCTGGCTTTTCCCCGCCTTGATTGCAGCCAGGCAAGACAGGACGAGAGCCCGTGGATTTTCAATTAAATGTCAAGTCGAATTTGGCACAGGAGCACAGCAGTGTGCATGGCTGCACGAGGAGAAAATTTGACAACTCAGCTGTTTGTGTCAAGCTGCCTTTCCGCACTACACATTTATCACCCTCCTGGCCCGGTGCCATGCCAAGGACTGCTCCGGAAAACACAAACCCCCAGAAACGTCTTGGACTAGTAGGATCTTGAATGATTCCCCGCCCCGCCCCTGTAGCACAGTAGAAATATCCGGCAATATGTTGAGTTAGGGAGAAACTCGCTCCTAGGAGACTGTGGCTAGCAATTTGCCAAGGGAATGAGATTCCTTGGGGATGCTATAATTGTTCATTATACTTTTAGAAAACCCATCCCCCGCTGGAGGGTCTCGATGAAATTTCCACTGGCCCGCAGACCGCTGCCGCATGCGGTAGGAGGGGACGTTCGGGGAGGATGAGAGATGGGCAGGTCTAAACCGGAGATCCTCTATCATGCATGTGTTCAGCCTGCAAAACACACACACATTGCAAAAAAAAAATGGTGACGAGCATGCAGAGGAGGTGGAATCAGTGTTACCGAGTGGCTAAGACATGTATCTTTTATTCCCTGCCTCCTCCATTCAGCTCTTCTCTGCCAAGTCCTGCCGGTTAAAGTTTAGGATCTTCGAGGCAGGGGATGTCATCTCCTCCATCTATAAGGCCTCCAACCTACCCTCAGCCCTACCACAGGGGAAATGTTGGCCAGTAATTGCTGCGGGATACAGCTGAAGTCAGGAGCATTTTGCTGAGGAGCGGTGGGGCCACATAGGGGCTTTGAGTGCATGTGCACCCACTGCAAAATCCTACCCTGGGCTAAGCATCAGCAGGGAGGCTCAGGACTGAATAACCCCATAGAGGAACCGAACTGCCCTCTCAGCTCATGGGAAGTGTCTCCACTGGGTGAGGCCTGAGGTGCACGGGAAGAGGGGAAGGCATGGAGCTGTGCTCTGCCTGTGTCGTGGATAAACAGGGGAGCTAGGTATGGCCGGTCAAAAAGCCCAACGCTGAATTGATCCCATCTTTGCAGGTTAGTCTAAACTGCTGAGATTAAATTGAAACACAAGTGAACAGACATTTACCTTTATTTCAGGCAATGCAGCCACATGCCTGCAGTGGCTGGGGCCAGAAGCTGGGGGCTGTTACAGCACGGCTCTCTGGCTGTGTTCACATCTTCTTCCTGCTGCCCCCGAGGTCTCTGGGGTTTGCAGTCCAGACTCACAGCAGCAGGACTCTGCAGGGTTGCTCATCACTTCTCTTCCTGCTTCCAGGTGCCTCTGGGGGTTGCAGCCAGCAGTACGTTTGGGCAGGGGAAAGGGTGTTTAGCCCCTGTCCCTGCCCCCAGACCCCAGTCAGGGTTTGCCTGGGGTGGGGGCAGTCCCTTCCCTGCAGATTGGGCTGCATCGCCTACCAGGCTTGTCCCCCCCACCTCCTTGTCAGCCAACCCTCACTGCTCCAGCTAGGGAACAGAGGGGTGAGACCAGTCCTGTTCTCTGGAGCAGACAGCAAAGCCCAGCCCAGGGCTGCAAAGCATGCTGGGGGACTCTGATTTAACTTGAATCAGGAAAAGGAGTGTGACAGAAGTTTCATAAACCAGTTTGACCCAAACCAGTTAATTCTGATACTACAGTCAACCAGGTTTATCTTAAACCAGTTTCAGGCATTTTTAAACTGGTTTATGTGCACTGAGCTTCTGTTCTGCTACAGGTTTAAAACCAGTTTTTGATCACTCAAACTGGCTTATGTGCAACTTCTGCCCCCAGGGCATATTTACATGTTCATGAATGTGCCTTAGATACTGCGCATTTAGTTTAGCATTTGCTTAATAAAGTACTAACTAAATGCGCAGTAACTCGCACAGTTTTTTGGTGACGCTTAGTGTGTGTTAGCCTAATAACGCTGTGCAGTAGGCTATTAGCATGGTTTTTGCCCACTGCGCTACCGCAGTGTTATCAGGCTAATGCGCAGTAAGCGTCTCATGTAGACATGCCCACAGAGGCACCACCTCCTCCTCCTCCTCCTCCTTCAGCCTGTGCAGAAAGTCCCAGCAATAAACCTTGACCACCCTGTTCATGCCATTGAGAGCAGACGGCCCCGTCATGCACATTATCCCAGGCTGCGAGGGAGGAGGGCCTTTTCCCAAGCCCAAATATCTGTACTAGAAAGAGGGGGAGCACAAAGTGCTCACTGGGGAAGTGCCAGATTTTAGGAGGGGAAGAATCGCGGTTCCTGCTTGTCCCATTCTGGGAGGAGTATAAGGAGAAGAGGACATGGCATTGGCAGGCAGGATCTAATTCCTGGCTCTGCAACTGCCCTGCTGTGACCTTGGTCATGTCTCTTCACCTCGGTTCCCCACTTCTCAGCGACTGAGATTGTATGCATGATTGTCTGACTGCTTTGGCAAGGTCTTACCATAACGGCCCTGACCTCAACTGAAGCCTTCAGGTGCTGGGGTAATATGAGAAGGAAGCTGTCCCTACCATCGTGAGGCTTAACCAAATCAGCCTCTATAAGGTGCTCAAGGTTTGCTAATGGAAGGCCTCATGTCCCTTCATATCGGAAGCAAGCCTCATTTACATCTCCGATGGTTTGACCCTCCTCTTGGAATAAGCTGGCAAAAGACCCCAAGCCAAAGCACATTCAGCCCTCAGGCTGGCTCCAAGCCTCCTCTATGTGGTTTCTGACCACACCAGCCAATTCCATGCAGCTGTGAACCTCAGGATGCCCGCAGAGGTTCACGGTGCATTGCCTCAGCAAAAAAACAATTATATCCACCGAGTCAACCCATGCTCTCCTTGGCACGGGCTCTTGCACTCTGCAAAAGTAAATTTGCTTTGCAAGGAGCCTGAAAATGTGCCCTTAGAGCTGAAGAGAGGAGACCCAACCAGTTTACACAAAGAGAGGGAGAACAGGCTTGTTGCATTCCAGACATGCTTCCCCCGGCTGCACGGAGGGCTTTCGGAAGAAATCCAAGGCAGGAGACTCCCGTTCTGCATTTATCCCGAGGCGGGCCCATTCGGACAAGTTTGCATGGGCAGATTTTTGTTTCCCGGGGCAAGCTTTCTTGTCCTTCCTTCATTCCTACAGCATAGGATGAAGGGATTTAAGTTGCTGCCTGCCAGTTATTCTTGCCTGTGGAAATTTCATCACCTCCAGTTATTCTTTTGCATGGAGGGTGCCCCCTTGCGAAGAGCAGGGTCCCGCTGAGTACAAACACGCAGAAAGGGCTGGGTCCCTTCCTCAGCATGCTGTGTAACAACATTTCCGCTAAGTCAGCACCTTTGTCTGAGTCTGGGTGTCCTTCCCACTATGCCCCAGACGGACTGGCTGCAAGGGGAAAGGAGCAGATTGGCTCTGTAGGCAGCTCACTAGCAGTTTGGGGTGAAAGTCCCGTCTTCCAAAAGCACTTGAGCTAAAAGAGCAACTTTCCCACCTGCAGCAGTGGTAGACTGTTATCCTCCAGAGGCTCTCTTATCCTGCAGACAAAGGTATGAAGGCAGGACCCCACGCCCTGGAGAAGCCACACTGATTTCATCAGGGATCCACAAGGATCTGAGATCATGGTCGTGGACTAAGAAGCCAAGGTTCTGTTCCCCAAATTTTTAGCAGATCAGGAGCCTGCTCCTATTTCCACTGCATTCGCCGTGGCAGGAAGAGGAGCACGGGAAAGAAAATGCTGGCCTAAAGAGCAGGAAAACGAAGAAAAATACAGCAGGTAAATCAGATAAGGTGCATTCCAGAGCACACATAGCTGAGATGGCTGCACCAAGCAGGCCTAATGCCCATACTTGACCAGAGAGCCCTATAAGCCTACTTGATTTATAGATAGGAAGGTGCATGCAGAGAGAGAGAGGCTGATAAGGGTATTTCCCCACTTCCCCTCCCATGCCACCCCGCTCCTGACTCACTTGAGGAACAATGACAATACACCTTCTGTGCATAAGAAAAATGGGAAACGCGGGTCTCCAGATAAGGGACATTCCAAGCTCCAAATGCAAACCCCAAGCGGGTCTATCACTCATCTATTTACCAGCCAGCTGGGCCCTCTTACTGAAACAACTGGGCAGGCGGTGGAGTTGCGACTGAGCGACAAGGCAGAAAATTAAAGTGCATTCAGTATCTAACTCCTAATTCAACAGCAGCACAGGCACCTCTAACCCATCTTTCCTGGACTCAGCCATCACTTCTGGAAGAGGCACAAAGGCTTACAGAGCAATAAGGATTACTTGTTTCCATCCATCCATCCGTCCTCTTTGTTGATAGTTCCACTTGTGACTCAAGTCTTTTTTTTTCCTTCCCCGAGGTCACTTCAATTCAATGCCTGTGCTGGTCTTTTCCTGCCTCTGCGCTGATTGTTACGCTCGTATTAATGCGGCAGCTTTCATCATCGAGGCCCAAAAAGCACTTTACAAGTCTCACATACTGAGAAACCGCCACTCCTACCAATCAAAATGCAGCCACCTCTGGGGTGGAAGGTGGCTGCTGTTCAACCGCTGGCAGGGTTGCTATCACAGCTGGGTTTTTTTAAGTTTTCTGGGGGAAATTAGGAGGGCAATGGGCAGTAATGTCTTCTTATGTATAGACAGACAAGGTTCTTTGGTTAAATCAGATATCTTTTATTAGAGCAACTCAAATAGTTGGAAAAATTCTTAGCAAGCTTTTGGGTATAAATACCCTTCCTCAGGCTGATGAAGCATCTGCAGTTGGTGTGCGCTCTCCCTGAGTGGGATGAATAGATCTTCTTATGTATAGGACTCACAGGACTTTACACCAGGGGCCATTGCCCCCATTTTGCAGATGGGGAAACTGAGGCACTGCAAGGGAAAGTGACTTGTCCAAAGGCACCCAGCAATCCAGGAGCAGAGTTCAGAAAAGACCCCCACTTTCCTCAATCCTATTTCCTGCGTTCTGCTCCCCAGCCCACACGGGCTTTCGCTGAAATCAGCTGAATCTGAATTTGGGTTGGAAGCAGGAATCCCTGGAGGAAAATCTCTGGCACCACTAGTCTTGCAACAACTATAGTAATAGTCACAGCAGCAGCAGCTTTCATCTCATCAATGAGGTGGCTCCCCAACAGCACGTTGCCCCCTGCACTGCTGGGTACTGCTATGGCACTAGCAAGAGCGGGAGAGGCAGTGTGACCTGATCGCCTATGGCAAGGGCTTGGAGATCTGGTGGCAAGCTGTCGGTGTGGTTATAAGTGAACAACCAGAATCGGTCCCTGCAGCACTCTGGGTGTTCCTTGGAAATCTCCCAGCCAAACAGCAGCTAGACCTGACCTCCCTTTGCTTGCACACAGCCCGAGGTGCTGCGATTATCAGCTAACACTGCTACCTTAGGTTTTATTGCTATCACACAGACATACCAAGCCACTTACTTTTAACTTTGTCCACCTCAGACACGGAGTTTCCTGGCTGGCTGCTTGTTTATGCATGTTTCCTCTTTGAGTTGTGACTCAAGCCTCAGGTATTTCACATTTGGTCCTTGCTCGCTGTGCCCCCTTCCCGGCGCTGGAGACACACAACAACTTTTGAAGCACTAAATTAATGCGAGCTCAGAAATGTCTTACCCTTGGGCTACTGTGCGCTGCTGCAATAGCACAGTTCTGCTTTCAGGAGAAAGGGCTGAACCAGCTGGGGTGTGTAGGCCTGTGCCGAACAGCGCGGAGGTGGGGGAAGTCGGAGCATGTACATGCCTGACATCACATGGTCCGAAAAATGTAATGGGCAAAGCCAAGTTGGGTGGGAAGTGTTGATAGCCAGCATTTGCTCCGCTTCCAAAAACGGGTTGGGATAGCTGGAGATCCTAGGAGAAGAAGATTAAAGTGCTGTACTTCCATGAATGAATTGATCCAAGACATGGCTGGAAAGTCAAGGACTGTTGTACCTGCTTAACAGGTGGGTGAGCTGAACCCTAGAGACAAGCCTGAAGTCCTTTGCTGAAGTGGAGCTATTGGTGGATAAAGGGCTTTACCAGAATCAGCTAAAAGGATTTGGGTCCATCCAGCACCTGCTTCATGGAGAAGCTGCTAATTCAGATCCATATTCTGATACCAGCCTCTCGTGTCCCAGAGTTTTGAAGGGGATGCTTGGTCCTTAGATTAAGTTGAAGCTCATCTCCGGTCAAAGTTCACGGCCAAGGTCATGCTGGGAGACAGCAGCAGAGACAGAAGTAAGAGCCAGAAGCTCTCACCCCTCGCCCCTTCCTCTGACCGTGCAAGGTGTACATCGATACTGCTCCCCTGCTACTCCAAAGCAAGTGGTCAAGGTGCAAACCCTGCCTACCACCTCCTCTGCCCCATGACCAAGCCCAGGCATGAAGCTGTACCCAGGGTATCCTCTGCTGTTTCCTTTCATTATGTCTCAGGCGTGCTTGAGAGCAGTGCCATGGAGCGGTCCAAAGGCAGCACCTATATGCTTCATTTCTGGGGTTGGCACACACAGCGGAAATGGGTGGGAAGGACCACACTTCTCGGGAAGACACACCGAAGGACACTCTCCTCTCCAAACGCTCCCGTGCAAAGTCCACCGAGGACCTGGAAACTGCTTATGTGGATTTGCCTCCGTTATGAAAAACAGCAGACATCAGCGGTATGATTACTATGGCTGAAAATGCACCCGTGGCTGTGATGAGGAGAGGAGGGTCATGCCCCAAACAATGGGTTAGACATTTAGAGGGAATACACAAACAGTATCTGTACTGCACTAACACAAGGAGGCCCCAGCATGGCCTGGGCCAAGGATGTCCGACTCCTTAGTGACCAGAGAGCCACACACACTGCTGCACTAGTGCAAGCCACAGACCCTTGTCCTATACCCACCCCCAGCTATATGGTAGGGATTGTTATAAAGAGCACAACAATCATAGAGAAGTAGGGTTGGAAGGCACCTCCAGTGGTCATCTAGTCCAGCCCCCTGGACTAGACCCCTATCTAAGCCATTTTATACAATCCAGAGAGAGAGCACGAAAGCTTCTTTGAGAGAGAGAGAAGCTTAGTCTATAGAGGTGCATATCAAGTTTAGACTAACATGGCAAACTACCTCTCTCTGGACAAGAGACAGACCAAGCCCCATCTATAATCAAGAGGAGCCCTGATCTCAGCTTCCTTGCTGCACAGCTCCATGGGCTGTCCAGGGCCATGGGCTGCTTCTGACGGTGGGAAACAAAAGCCAAGGGAAGAAGGGGGAGTCTAGGGACCCCCAGCAGCGGGAGTTGCTAGAGCAATAGGGGAGCAGTGGATGCGGTAAGAGCCCGGTGGCCACCCATTAATCCTTCACAGGCTGAATGCAGCCCCTGAACCACCAGTTGGATAGCCCTGCTTTAGGCAAATGCTTGGCTGATTGATTTAAACTGGTATCAGCACCCACAAATCTGTGCTCAGTTGACTAGGGAGTGGGACTCAGAAGCAAAGTACAGGGAAGCACAAATCAAGACCAGGTAAGTAGTAAGCCAGTACAGGTAAGCACAAATCAAGAATGGATAAGCAACAGGTGGGTAGCAGGCAGTAGCCGTTACAGTGCCTCATCATTACATGTTGGGGAAGGGCATAATAGTCTGCCATTGGCTGTAGACCTGAGTCACCCCGAGCAGCTCTCAGGAGTCCTGCTCCCTCCCAAATCGCTCTGTGCCATGCCATTGGCACCTCGTCCTGGCCACTCGCCAGGTATTGAGGACCCGAGCTGCCTTGGGCAGCTCCCAGAGTCCCGGCTCTGTGTACCATCCTGTGCACTGACTGAGGATGCAGGCCCAAGCTGCCTCGTGTGGCTCCCAGGGTCTGGCTCTGTGTGCCAGCCCATGCACTATGTCCCTGGCTGCACACCAGGGGTTGCAGACCCAGGCTGTCATGTGCAGCTCCCAGGGTCTCGCCCTGTGCACCAATCCATGCACTGATGCTGCACTTCTGGGCTGCAGGTTGCAGCTGCTTGCTGCTCCTGTCCAGCGAGGAGAGTCTTTAGGGGCTGTGGGGCAACAGCTCCACTCCCGCTGGCCAGCTCTGACCAGCTCTTCTTTTGCCCAGTCCTCTTCTTCATCCCTCGATGCAGCCGCCTGTGTGCTGGGCACACCGCTCTTTTATCCCCTCCAGAGGCTCCACCCCCAGATTGCAAATGGACCAATCAGCTTGAAGCAAGGTGCAGGCTTTAACTAGATCCTGGTTCTCTGCTTCACCCCAGGTAGAGGTGGGGCAAGCCCCTCCCCAGCAATCGCCTGATTGGTGGTAGTGTTCCACCAATCACAATGAGGCTTCTCCAAGCCCAGATGTGCTGGGCTGCTATTGGTAAGCCTGCCCGAATGGTAAGAGCTTGAGCTTGCCCTCTTCCCCTGAAGCAAAAGTCAGTGCAACTTAAACATGGTGCAGAGATGCCCTCTACCATTCTGAGCTATTTGCACATGGCATCTGTCCACAGTTTAGCCCAGGGTAGCCATTTACCCAGTGTAAAACAGACTATTATGCCCTTCCCCAACACGTAATGATGAGACACTGTAATGGCTACTTCCTGCATGCAGATTCCCCAGGATTTGTCAGCTCCAACCCTTGAGTCATTTACACTGATGTACAAAACCAGAGTTAGTTACACCTGTGTAAATGTATCATCTGTCCAAGTCTTAAGCACGAAGCAAAATATCACAGATGAAGAATGCAAAGTACCAAGATAAAACTAGGCAGCTTAATAGGCATCTGTCACAATATAGCAGGCACCAAATCATCATCATCCACAACTAGGGGTTAAGGAGTATAACAGAAACATGTGTCCTTAACTCTTTCAGGAGTCATCTCCAAGACACTCTGGGAAAAGGTGAACCCAACTGAATGGTGGAAGGAAAGAGTGTGCTCATTGAAAAAGAACACTTGGAAGGCAACAGTTGATGAGGAAGCCTGAAAATCTTGTATTTATTTGCTACAGAAGAGAAGAAGATGATCTATCTCAATCAGAGGATCACCCATCACTTGGAAAATGTCAGCCAAACTTCTCAGTTACCCTATGAGCAACAGTACTGCCCATATCTGCTGTGTTCTGGAGAAACATGAGGGCAACCAAGCTTAAATAGCCTTTGCTGAGTCAATGCCAGAGCCAGGAGCAGAATGCAGGCAGCGCAATGCCCAGATCCCCCAGCGGTACCCGAGTGAGCTATTGGCTTGGTGCTCATGTACATGCCACGATTTTTGCCCTTTTGTGCACTGCAACTGGATGTCTGTTTTCATCAACCGGGATTTCCCAATGCTTTAAAGTCTTTCTTGTGCATTAAACTAAAACTCCTCAGATGTAGTTTAATTCGGCTTACTGAAAATTAGTGTTGCATCCGTGGATTCATTGCATGCAAGCACAAAAGCACTCAAAGATGTGTAATGAGCCTCTTTGTCCACCAGATGGTGCTGCGACTTTTTTTGTAGTGCACCACTTCAAATAGCTTTCGCTTTTGAATTGCTTCCACTTTTTTTTCTTGTGTGGTTTGCCAGCTCCCTGCTTCCACAGCTGCATGGCAGGGCATTGCCATGGGGTGGGTGGGGGGGTACAGAACAGGGGGCAGCACTGGCCTGTTCTGGTCTCCTGCAGCACCGGCCAGGAAACTGGCTTAATTTCTTTGAAAACCTAGTGCATGTAAACACAGATGTGACGCTCCAAAATAAACAAGTTTAAGTTTTATAAACCTATTCAATGTAATGAGAATTAAAACCCATGGTGTGTACAGGCACCCTTGGTTGACAAAGCAGTGTGACAGATGCATTATTCCACTACACCTTTCTTGAATGGCGCATGTTGGCTGGGTTGAAAATTGCACCTTTAGGTCCAGACACCCATGCCAGGTCTCAAACAGAAGAGCTGTCCTAAGGCAAATCTGATTCGGGGATGGGCTAACAAGAAGGCTCTGAGAGAGACATGGATGGTGATCATTCCTCTCACAGATTCTCAGAAATTTAGGGCTGGAAGGGACCTCATGAGATCATCGGGTTCAGCCCACCCCCCGCTCTGGGCAAGAAAGACTGTTGGGATCAAATAAGGTGTGCGTCCAGTCTCCTTTTGAAGATTTCCAGGGAAAGTTTTTCCTTATATCCAGTCTGAAAGCTTCTTCTAGGAGTTTATGACCGTTGCTCCCAGTTTTCCCCTGGGGAGCTTTGGTGAATAGTTGCTCTCCTAGCCCCTGATGCTCTCCGCTGATAATGTTGTAAGCTGTCACCAAATCCCCCCGAAATTGTCTCTTTTCCAGGATGAACAGTCCCATATCTGTCAGCCTTTCCTCGTATAGCTTGCTCTTCAGGCCTCTAATCATATAAGTGGCTCTTCTCTGGACTCTCTCAAGCTTCTCCACATCCTTCTTGAAGTGCGGTGCCCAGACCTGGACGCAGTACTCCAGCTGCAGCCTCACCAATGCTGAGGAAAACGGGAGGATAACTTCCTTACTTTTGCTTGAGATGCATTGATTGATGCATGCCAGCATATTGTTTGCTCTGCTAACTGTAGCATCACACTGGTGGCTCATATTCATTTTATGGTCTCAACTCAACACTGGTGAATAAACTGTGCTTGGCTGGTGATGGGCCCTTGGTGCTAAGTTGCAGGATTCAAAGACCAACCTGTGGATGGAAAAGTTGTGCAGTGATGCTGGGGTGGTCATGTGCCTGGGAGTCATTGAATTAGAGCACCTTTTAATTCATTTTTTATTATTATTATTATTATTGTGGTGGTGGTTGTTGTTTTGTTATTATTATTATTATTATTATTATGGATTCTGGCTAAAAGCCCTACTCCTAAAAACAACATAACAGACATAAAACCATAATATAAATTTAAGCAAAAATAACAGCAATACAAACATAACAATAAAATGGAGCAAACCATTATAAAAGCATTCTTCCAACTCCTAAAATTAACGTCATCGAATACAAACATGGTGATAAATCAGATCATAAACCTATAAAATGTTGTACATAGGTCCACAATTGATGTAGTAAAAAACAAATATAGTGATAAAGTTTATCAGTCATATAGAGCACCCTTTAATAACTGGGGACTGGTGCAGAGTGAGACCAGGGTCCTGACCAGCTCGTTGTCATCCAAACATCCTCAGCAGCCCAGCATACAGCTCCTGTTCATAGCAGTGGCTTCATGTAAGTGAGAAGAATAGTCTCCATCAGCCATAGCAAACCCCTCATTTCTAGGACTACACTTTATCCTCCTGGTTTCCACCACTACATTGTGTTTGGCCCTGGCTGAATCGGTGGCTGATGATTAGCCAAAGGCAATACACAACCAGCCTTTATACACAGGTAGGACATGAAAACCCGAACCACAGCAGTAACCAAATAGAGACCATAAGACATTGCTAACAAGTGTCCTCCCACCCATGTTCAAGGGTGACCTGGCAGCCCAAAGCACCTGGCTGTGAAAGCCACATGTCTGCTAAAGAAGAAGGCTGATGAGACCTCTTCTGGAGCACTGTGTCCAGTTTTGGGCACCACACTTTGAGGAAGATGTAGAGCCATGGTCCTCAGCCCAGTCAGTCCCAGCCCAAGATGTTGCCTGGAAGATCCTCCAGGGATGCTCACAGCCACCAGAAATTAAAAAGTTTAAAATGAAGTTGTTAAAAAGAGGAAAGCAAGACATTGCCTGCAGTACGTGACTTGCCCAATAGTATTGCCTGTGAGCCAAGGAAAGTTGAGGACCGCTGATGCAGATAAAGTGCAGAGCGAACTCAAAGTGTGAAGAAAGGTTGAAAGGACTGGATTTATTCCAGCTAGGAAAGAGAAAACTCAGAAAAGGGGGAGTACAATAACAGTTTTCCAGAGATTGTTATAAAGAGCACAGCAATCGCAGAATCATAGAGAAGTAGAGCTGGAAGGGACTTCCAGAGATCATCTAGTCCAACCCCACTGAACTAGACCCCTATCTAAACCATCCCATACAATCCGTCATCTAAACTCTTTGGAAAACTATTGTCAATCCTACACCACAAGAAGTAACATGCTAACCTGCCATAGGTAAAGCAGGGGAAGCACGGTAGCCAACATCCTGCTTCTACAAATGGTTATTCGTATACGCTCAAGAGATCCCAAGTAGAGGGCCACAGCCCTGGCTAGGGAGGAGGGCAAAACCCCCCACAGTCCATTCCTATCTGACCCAGGGAAAATTCCTTCCCGACCCCAAATACAGCAATTGGTGTGACCCTTAGTGAAAGGGCAAGACCTTGTTCTCGACTGCTCTCCATGCCTGCAGAAGATGGATGAGAAGAAGAGCAGCTCAATTTGCACCTAGGAAGACTTAGTTTGGGTATTGGGTAAAACTTCCTAACTGTTTGGGTGGTGAAACACTGGACAAGGCTGTCTAGGGAGCTTATGGAATTGCCTTCGTGGGGGCTTAGCTGTGCAAGCCTGAAATTCGGCAGAAGGTAGGACTGGGGGGTAGAGGCTAACTGGTTCAGAGAGGCCTGGGTCCACTCCCATAATTAGGTTATTGCCTACAAAAGCTCATGACCCCCTGAACCAGTTAGTCTCCCTGTCTTCTGGCAGCTTTTCAGAAGTGATTGGACAAACACCCATGAGGAACGATCCAGGTATGAATTTGACCCTGCCCAAGGACACGGGGCAGTGGGAGAATCGTAGACAAAGAAGGTGGGAAGGGACATCAGGGGGTCTCATCTACTCCATCCCCCTGCTCCAAGCAGGACCGTCCTTGAGAGACCTCGAGAGGTTACACTCAGGCCAGCTATGTATTTGTAGGGCACGATATCCATAAGGAAGCAGGAAAGCATGGTGTGAATCACTTACCACTGGCTCTGCGGCTCCACAAAGTAGAGTGAGGAGATACTGGGTGCAAGTGGGCGCAGTGCACCCTCCTCACTGCTTGCTATAGCACCTGCAAAGGGCTATCTACACCTCTCAGAGACGTCTGACTTCCCACCGGTGGAGGCAGGATGGAAAAGGGGGTGTTTGGGGGCAGCACTAAGAAGAAAGCAGTTTGTTTGGTACTGCTCAGGGCCTTAGGGTGATCAGGAGCATCCTGGGGTGACCCTTACCCCACAAAGATCAGCTCTCTCCATACCTTTATGTCCCATTTACATTATCTTTCATTTCCTTGGTGAGTCTCAGCTCTGTGGGACAGGGCCCTTTATTTTATGACAAGTTAGGTCAGCATGTCTCATGACAGAGCCCTGGCTTTCCGGAGCATGTTACCACGCTCCATAGAAACTGCTCATGTGTGTGATCTTCCCCCTTGGTAAATGCAAGGCCATTTTCCCTAACTTGCTTTGCCATCACCTGCTCACGGGCCCCTAAACTCAACCACAGAGCAACACAATCAATCCATATGACAATGCACTGGCGTTAGCTCTTCATGCCCTGTCTGCACAGCTGTCACAACACTGTCTGCCTCTCTCCTGACTTCAGTGGGCTTTGGTCCTGGCCCCTGAGCATGGAGCCTCTGAACAGGCTGCAAGCTCTGGCTATTGTCTGCCTGTCCGCTTGACAAGCGCTTTGGAAACTGGATGAATGAAGCCATCGAAAGGCGCTCTGGTGACTGATGAATGCTATGCAGACTGCCAGGCACCTCCCACCCAGGACTGACCCACCCAAAAGCATGATCCCACGCAGGACAACGCAGTGGCAGATGAGCTACATGCTCACAAGCTACCGGGCAGCCTGAGATTATGCAGCAGGGCATGCGCACGGCCCTCCCTGAGCTTCCCAGCCCTTGGCATTTGCACTTTAATCCCCTGCCTTTGACCTCTTCATTGTGCAGAGTGGGAGAAATGCACATGTTAAAGGCAATGAGGAAATGACCTGGCTCCTGATCCTTCTTCCTTGACAAGCTTCAGCCCCTGATGCACGGAGCTCAGCCAGTTGATCTCCGAACTCGCCGGCCCTTGGGCCAGGCCACATCCGAGAGCAAGCCGGCCTGCTGGAAGACAGCCTAATCCCTGCCTTGCGCCGAAGCGGCCACTGCTGCTTCTGAGGAATCTCTCGTCAATCAATGGCCACCCTCACTCCCCTTCCACTCCAGCTAGCAGCCAGGCAGAGCTCCATTTCCAGGCAAAACAGCCCGTTTCCTGCTCTGCAAAGTAGCAGAGCATTGATGTAGACGTTTTATCTGTCATTCGGTGGCCTCTCTAGACCGGCTCCTAACTCATCGCTGCCCCCCATCCCAGCTGCGAACCTCTCATGGGGCATTTTAGATGCTCGTTCTGCTTGGGGAAAATCTAACGCCCATCCTGTCCGTCCGTCATCTTCCTCTAGTCTTTTTTTAAAGTCTCATTATTAAGGAACCGGACCTAAAACACGGTGACATCGGATTACGTGCTGGGAAACTTGTGACGTCTCGGGGTAGCATTGTGGGAGCCATGAGCTAAGCACAAACACATCCCAAAGGAATGGGCTGGTTTCTAAGCCTGGGTCTACTCCACATCTTCACAGGGAGGGATGCTATAGGGTATGACCACTGCTCCCATTAGCACGTACCAAACCTGGAAACCCCATTCCCGGGACCCCTCTTGCAGCCTTCCCTAACCACAGAGGCCTCTTGAGCAGCTGCAGGGGGGCTCTCCAGAGCAGTTGTGGTGCATATAAGGGGTCACCCCTTAAAAGCACCCCAGCCCAAGACCGGAGGGGATGCAAGGCAATGCAGACATGCTCTAAACCCAATCAGCTAAATCCATGCCCGACGTAGCCCTGTTGATCACAGAAGTCACTGCAGGAGTGTCTCTTCCCCAGCTGAATGCCCCATGCAGCCCATTACTCTGTGTTATGAACAGGAGTCATTAGTTTAACCTTTCAGTGGGTTCTGCGCAGGGGAAGGGGTGGCAGAGAAACGTAACAAAACCCAGGAGGCATTCGGCTCTCATGTCTAGGATCACTGCTCCACCTAGTGTCGGACTCAACCAGACAGAAATCGCAGCAGCCTGAAGCGTCACATCCCTGCAAAAAAAAGCCCTTTTCCAGAGAGGCAAAAAACATCCACGTCAGAAAAGTACAGACCTTCTCGTCTCCCTGCTGCCGTGGGCATCTCAGAATCACTGCTCTTGTGAGATCTCCAGCCTGGTTTCCCGAACGGGGATGGGGATGGGGACGGGTCAGAGACTTGGGTTACCGACTGGGCTGACCTGTGGGAAGTTCTCCACACATCGTTACACCTCGATAGTGCAAATGGATGCAGGGAGAAAGCCAGAAGGCCCTTGTTCTTCACTGGAGACAGTCTAGCTGAATAAGAAGAGCGATAAACTGAGGGGACAGGAGACCTGAAGTCTCTTCCTGCCTCTGCCTCTGCCCCTGCTCTGGTGGGTAACTAGTATGAGACACTTCCCTTTCCCGTGCCTCAGTTTCCCTGTGTGTCAACTGATCTCAGCTTCCTGTGTAAAGTGTTTTGATATCTACTAATGAAGCACTGCGTACAGGCCAGGTATTAATTATAATTACCAAAAATCCTCTTGACCAGGCACCAACACTGAATTCAGAAACCTCTAAGGCTGGAAGGGACGATAAGATAAGCTCCATATCTATTCATCCTCAGTCTAATAAAAGATATCAGATTTACCCAAAGAACTTTGTACTGCCTATTCTTTTAATGCACCAGACATCCAGATGTTGAAAGGCCTGGAGGTGCCTAAAAACATTGGAAGGTGCTTAGTGGGATTTTCAGCACTGCCTAAACATCTGTCTCCCATTGACACTCTAACCAGGTCCCACAGATACTTCACATTCACCTCGCCTAGACGGCAAATTAGAATTTCTCCTAAGCTACAGGGACAAGGACACTGTCAGCAATCACAAGGGATGCCCTGCTAGGGCCCTACACATGATCTCTGGAGCAAAAGCAGCTCTGGTGTGGTTGTACAGCTCCTGGCGCTGGGGAGGTCTCATCTCTACATGCCACCTCCGGTACGAACATGTCAGGGGCTCTGTGCCAATTGTCCTCCATGTAGAAGTTAGGCAAGGTGGGTTTGGGATGTCTTTTCCACCAGAAGGGGCATCTGCTTGGGCTAGGGAGGCTCATGAGCAGCAGGAACCAGTTGGCCAGGCTCTGCCCCCCGTTACAGACCCACTGTTTTCCAGTTCTGCTCCTCGTGGCTCTGTCCACCTTGCAAGGGCCACACTGACATCCAGCCTGTCTCCCCAGGACGCAGCATATACACAGAACAGCCGCAGCTCAGACCCTCTCCTCCAACATCTTCTCAACGCCTGTTGGCAACTGCTCCTCCGCTCTTTGCTTTCCCTCTTTTAGCATGTGTTTGTCATTGCCCCCTCCCCGTTTTAATTTCAGCGACTGGGCACCATTGGGAGAAATGAAATTGTATTAAGAAAAGGGAAGTTCAGGCTGGAAGCCACATCAGTTAGGACATATAAAGTCAAGCTGAGAAAAGCAAGGGACTGGAGATTCATAGATAGCGAGGCTGGAAGGGACCTCAGAAGATCATCGGGTCCAGCCCCCTGCACCAGGCAGGAAAGACAGCTGGGACCAGGTGACCCCAGCAAGGTGACTGCCCAAATGTGTGATCGATGACTATCAATGTGTGATAGAAGGAATAATCTTGCTTAAAATGCTGAGTAAAAATGCCTGGTAGGGGGGTTTTTTCCACATCTCATTCTACTATTATGACCATCTGCTCTGGAAAAGTATGCCATGGGATGGTTCTGCCAAGAAATAACCAGTGAAATAGCTTGCAATTGTAAATGTCATCAGTAGTGTTCAGAGTTAACACCTTCAAAAGAAGAACAAGGCAGCCCGCGCTCCTGTTTCAGGTTGCGTCACTGCAGGATGACCGTGTGGATGTCATATTCTTCATAGTCAAAGTGGAGAGGACACACGAATACACAGCTTTATACCGACACAAATCACTACTTCCAGGTAAAGCTCATCCTCAGAACATGAGGAGCAACCAGCGTATTACGTCTGCACCGCTAGCTATTTTCATTTTGCTCCATACCGAACAGCTACTCCAGCACCCAGAAGCCAGGCACTATTATAATAGCATCCACTGATAGCAGCCAGCTTGGGAAAACTGGTCGTTTGTCTGCTCCTTAACACCGAGTAAGCTCTGGGCTAAGCTGCTCTGCAGGAATTCCCTCATCATCCACATCCAAAGTTACCAATGTGACTTCAGCTCCCATAAAAGTACCTAATTGAGTCTTAAACAAGCTAATGCGGGCACTGCAAGCAGTAGAAGCACAGCGGTATAGCATTCAGTACAAACTGCAGCCAAGCAGCAAAGTAAAAACTCACATGCTCAGCTCAGCTATCAGGATCTGTGGTAGCTAATCCAGCAACTATCAACCAGGGTGCCATGAGATCCTTTTTAAGGGTGCCAGACAATGTTAGTACTGTTAGGTGTGCAAACACCTACACGTGATCCACAAAGCAAATCCAGAGATTTCAAATAGGAGTGCACAGCATCCAACCCGTTCTGATCTGCTGTGGGCTTTCTGAGGTCTTTGCAACAGAAAAATCCCTTCATTACCTTCTAAAACATCCAAAATGTCTTTTTCTTAAAAAAAAAAAGAGCAAAAAGCTAAGAGCTGGCATTTTCCAAGGAGTGTCTTGAGTGTCTTGAGGTTGGGAGCCACTGAGTTAGTCTATAGATCATTTAGGTATGTCTACACAAGTTGCAGTCACTAAGTACACTGGGGTTTTGGTTGTAGCCATGTTGGTCTAAGGACATAGGCAGGCAAGCTTCTTTGAGTAGAAGTGATATCTGTTATTAGACTATTGGAGTAGTTGGAAAAAAGTTCTTAGCAAGCTTTTCAGGTGCAATCACCCTTCTTCAGGCAAAGAGAGTAAGTATAGACACCCGCATGGATATGCCTTTGCCCCAAAGCAGGTGGTTTTCTTTGCTACTACAAAGGACAAGAGATTTGTTTTAAATGACATTTACTCCAGAAAGAAAATGATTGAGAGAAGAATAAGGCAATGACAGGTCTATGGGAGGTAGACAGAGCAGCGTCGGCTCCCCTCATCTCATTGCACAAGGAGAAAGGGACAATCAGGGAGGTTTAAAGGGACAAATTCAGAAGTGGTACCAGGCCATGGTTTTTAACGACGGGGTGTAGTTAGCCTGCAAAGCTCATGATGTCATGAAATCACTGGTGCCAGGACCTGAAGCAAATTCAGAGAGAGGGACTGGATAAAAGATAAGGATTATACAAAGTGGCAACCAAAGACAGGTTCTGGAAAACACACTAAACTTCACACCTCTGGGGTCAAGCCAGTTTCTAGCCACAAGGCTACGAACAGACCTTCTACCTTCTACCTGCATTAAAGTGGAGGAGGAGCCGACATCACGTCTTATGATGTCCCTGCTGCGTAGTGCTGCAGGATCAGGCAGACAGGTGAGCTGAATGTCTGAAACTTTCACCCAGAAGGAAGGAGAGTTGAAGCTAAAAGGGATCTGTTGCATTTGCATCATTACAGGAGCAACAGATGCAACAACTACCTCAATGCGGTATCACTAGATAGCAGTAACAAATGTTATGTGCATCTTGACCCGTCGAGCCAAGATGTCACTTCTCATGGGGAATAGATCATCCTGGGTCTGTCTCCATTGGGATTTCCTTCTTCTCCAGCCATGTGGGTGGCTGGACATGTCACAGGCAACAGGACCTCACAGGCCAGGTCTGCCCCATCTGGCAGGTCCCATGTTCCTAATTCAAACCTCTGCAAGCACCTGAGCCTCTAGGAACAGAGCAGATTCTCTGTGCTATGCCAAGGGCCCACCCTATAAGGAAGGATTAGGGCAAGGAGACTTAGCCATGCCTGGTCCGATGTCACCTGCCAATCAGGCACATTGCAAATAAGACGCCTGACAGCAACCAGCAAAGAATTTCTAAAAAGTCCCAGCAATTTGAGAAGAGTCATGCTTTCTAGTGCAGATGCATAAATGACTGTGGTTTTGCTGTAGGTTGTTTCTCCCCTCGCACTCCTCCCATCTTCTTTTTCCATTTAGGTTGCACATGTGCCAAGTTAAACAGATCACTTGGTTTCTGTGGTTAGAGCCGTGCCATAGGACTCTGCGTCCTCAGCGCTCAGTCATCCTGGTCTAAATAAGGATCTGAGCTCTCTGGGAGCATGTCTGTCTGCAGCACGGCCAGGGGCACCGAACCTAGAAATGCAGGAGCAAATCCTGCCAGGGGGATCCCCATGCTACCCTCATGGGGGACACCACCAGGGAGCTTCATTCCTCCATGTCCATGTTCAATGTATACAAGGGCATGCATAGGACCCTCCCTGCAACAGCAACAGGGACTCACTGTGGGCATGCCACGGAGTATAAGGTCTGCACTCTGCAGGGTGCTCAGCACCATCCAGCCTCAGGCATACTACTAACCACTGAGCAGGGCAGTGGTTCTCCATTGCATTCACAGCAGGTGCAAAACATAGTCAAGGGATGGACAGGACTGAATGCCTGCTCCACCCTGCTACATAGGACATCCATTGAGACTCAAGCACTGGACAGACAGAGCTGAACCCCAACAATCAGAGAAGGGGCACAAGGCTGCTTCTGCTCTGGACAGCAGCATCTGGATCCCTCGTGGACAGCAGCAATACAATCTTCTGTGAGTTAGGCACCGAGGGTCTGGCTTCTTCATCTGTTGCTTAGCTGATGCTGGAGTGTCGACTGGATCCTAGCAGCAGCACAAGCATATTTGGCTTCTGATGCAGCCCTATAGGCAAGAGACAGAGAAGTGCAAGCACAGGCTCTGCAAGCTGGATCCCACACATGGCTCAAGTGAGCGGCCTTCCCTGGACACAAAGCTCCTTCTTCTGCACCTAACAAAGCTGCCTACCCCAGACAAAAGGGCAAAGCGTTAAGGCTGATATCGTTCATGGCTGAGACTCATTTGCTATTCCTTTTTAATGGAAACTGAGTGTCCCTATGTCTTAAGAGGCTTTGAAATCTCTGCCTGATATCCATCCTCTACTTTCCCCAGTCGCCCTGCAATACTAAAGGAACAAAACTGTCCCGCATTGTAGGCATCTGGTGTTAGCTAGGTTTTTCCTCATACACTGGCACATCTTCTATTAGGCACAGAGATGTTTGAGGCCAGACAGGACTTGCCATTCAGGAGAGAGAGACAGACGTCAAGATGGAGATCACAGGATAAGTGAGGAATACCAAGGACATCACAATAATCTTCTGGTCCTTGCAAGCACTACGGCCATGTATAACAGCATCACATTGTATTGGAATATGCTTGTAAAGCATTGCTCTCTGGAGGGTGGGCCGCATGGAAGATAACAGCCTTCTATTGCTGCCATCTAATGAAAATACTTGTGTGGTAGGGGGGCAAGCCTGTGCCTTGTTGCTGCAGACCCTGCCTTTAAATCATGGTAGAAGGCAGTCGTGGGTTGAGAAGTAGTCAGGAGACATTGTGGGGCGAGAGACCAGAGTTGGCTCTCGAGGGCAATATTCACTGTCATATGCTTCACTGAAGCAACCGTTTCATGAGCCACACCTCACATGGTGAGGTGCTGAGGGAGGAAGGGTGGTCCAGGGCTTAACCTAGGTTAAGAGACCTGGATCCAATTTTCTGCTCTGCTACAGACCCTTCAGACAGCCTTGGGCCAGCTGCCGTGTCTCTGCAAAATGGGAACAGCTCTTCCTACGGGGTATTGTGTGGAAGTACATGTTAAAGAGATCACAAAGTGCTCAGACACTGTGTGAGGGGGCCCTATGGGTACCGGATGGGGGACAAAATCTGGACTGTGCTAGTGTTGCTTGTATACACAGGATTGGTGTGGTCCTGTATACGTGCACACACTTCTTACACTGTATTTAGCCCCTTCAGTGGTGCTAGCTGACCTCTGTCCATCGGTGCCCTTGGCCAGGAGTGTTTGCGCTACCCGAGACCCCGACTGTGCATTCTTGGGGAAGGGACCTACTTCACATGTAGACAAATATTTAAAGACAGCTCATCATGGCAGTTTCTCCAAAAGAGACATACCTGACTTCTTCAGCCCTACTTGCTTTCCAACCCGCTGATCACTGGCTTGGTGTCTCAGCACATCCCTCTCCAATGGAAACAAAGACTTCAGGATGGGGAAATCACGTGGGCACAAAGGAAAAAGCAGTTTGCTGAAATCAGAATGTTTTGGGTTTTTTTTGCAGAGCTTGAGTCATGTCCCTGCCATAGGTATTCTTCGTAAAGGTCTCCTTACATTTCCCTGCCAGATCACTAGGGGGCATTGGGCTGTTCTTTGCTGAGATCAGTACAGAAATGCATCCTCTGCTCATCTGAACTGCAAATTCAGGGGGGGTTGGTCTTGCAAAGAAGTACAAGTCACTAATAAAAATACCGTCACTCATTCAGACTTGAGTTAGGAGTTTTAAAAACTGGATGCATTTCAGGAGACTCAGATTCCTCAGTCTCCTCCCTAGCAATTAATGCAGAATTGCTCCATGGAAAATGTCTACAGTTTCATGGAGAGTGCCTGATGCCCAAACACTAGAGCTCTCACTTTTCATTTGTTCTTGCAGCTCTCTCCGCTGCCCTTCCGCCCTGCCCTCAAAAGTTCACAGTGAACTCAAAGCTGGGCAGCTTCCAAAACCCAGCTAGAAATAGGATCAAATACCTTGACATCTTGCTGGTAAGGCTAGTGCTATACCTTTGGGCAGGCCCAGGGAGCTGTAGCATCCAACCTGGGAGGGTCCTAAAGGGGCTGGGAATTTAAGCTGCCAAATTCCAGCATACAGAGCCCCACTGAGAGATGGGTGTTGTGGGGGGCAAGGTGGTGGGATGTCTTGAGGCTCAGATCCAGCCTATGAAGAACCCCAGGAATTTGACACCCCACCTCGGAGAATGGGCACTTGAACAAGTAGCCCCATTATAGTGCAGGCTTATCGTTGAATGCATGTGGGGTGAATTGCCTTGTGTTACCACAGGTTAAGAATATGCACATGAGCCATTACTGTGGGATAGCTAATACACTCTAATTTTGCATCCTAGATCACGTTAAAGAAAGCTTTAAGAAACCTGATTCTGCCACAGACTGGTGGTATAACCCTGGGATACTCATTTAATCTCTGTGCCTCTGTTCCACATACCTGACCAGGTAGATTTCCCTCTCCCATCCATCTTTTATTTGAGACAACAAATCCTTCAAGCCAGGGCCATGAATTTCTCTAGTAGCTGGCCCAACAGGAATCCAGACACTAATGAAATGTAATGTTTGTAGTCACGATAGTCCAAGAGATATGCAAAAAGCAAGGCTTTTTTGGTAGGTAGCATCTTTTACTGGGCCAACTATAGAGTAAAGAGAAATACTGGAGAAGCTTTCTGGAGCAAAACAGCCTTCCTCAAGTCCAGGAAAGCAGCAGATACAACTTAAACTGAAGGCAAAACAATGACTTACATTACAGTAATAGGAACTTAATTCACCAGCCTCCAGTTATACTTTGCTGTCTCAGAATATTTTTCTTCCCTTGCTGCTGTATGAAAAGTAGTAAAATATAAGGGAAATGTACCAGCCACTGCATTATTAGTGATAGAAATGAGAGAGGATAGAATTTTTTTGCTTTGAAAGCTCACCTGCATACTGCCCAGTACCCAGGCAATATTCACCTATTGCAATGAGTCTCAACTAGGGTGCCGTGGCATCATGGGTTGCCTTAAGATCCTTTACAGTACCATGCAATGCTAAGTGTGCAAATGTGATTCACAAGATAATCCCAGAGATTTCACATAGGAATCCATAGAGCTCAAGTCATCCTAACCTTAGATTTCATATAGAGGTAAGGCCGGAAGGGGCCTCAAGAAATCATCTACTCCAACCACAGAATCGAACCTGAGACTTTGGTGTTATTAGCACCACTCTCTAACCACCTGTTGCAGTCTTTCTGAGCTCTTTGCAACAGAAGAGTTGCTCTATTAATATTCTGTAGTCAAACATGGAGGAAAATGCCAGCTGTTAGTTTTTACGAGGGATGTCTTGACTCTGTGAAGGCTGAGAATCACTGGCCTATAGCATAAAGCATATGACTATGCTTTGCACAGATCTTTAAAGCTCTGGCTGACTGTGTATTTTGAACCAAGAGGGGGGTACTGTGTTTAAGATACTACCCTTAAATGGCAGAGTGCTTTGCAAGTCAGGGCACTACAGCAGAACATTTCCCCTGGTGTAATCCATTACTTAAATCATAGTAAAAGTAGAGCTGGAAGGGACTGCTGGGGGTCATGTGGTCCAAACCCCTGTCCGAGGCAGGATCCTCCCTATCCAAACCATCCTATACAAATCCCCGTCTAATATTTCACTGGACCTACACAATCAACCCTGTCACACGACTCCAAGGAATGACATCCTAACTTGCCGCGACTAAAGCAGGGGGCAACGGTGATCAGTGTTATTACATCGTGTAAGGGTGGCAGACATGAAAGAGGCCCTTAAACTGGGGTGACTTCATTTAAGTTTGTGTAGCTTATCATCCACTAAAAGACTACTGGCATCAGTTACTTCATTTTGGGTTTCATGTCTGCAACCATCACAGGGTAGCCGATTGCTAAAGTCAGGCAGGCCTGCTCCCTTGCTTCCTATCAGTGAGACACTGTAATAACTACCTGCTGCTTCAAGCTGCTCCTGGATAGCTGTGCATCTGTCAGAGACAAACAGAAGTACCAGGAGGTATAAGGTGCCAGGAGGTGTGCTGGTCTGCACTCAGTGCTAGCTAAGAACAAAAAGCTTTCCCTAGTTTTTTTAATGGTTCAATAGTGACAAAGAGAAAGTTGTTCACTGGCCTTTGTGAAACTATTCTGCAGCCTCCACCCAAAGCACCATGATCAGCACCCTCTGATATACTCCTCCAAAAACCTGAACTCATTACTGCAGATACAAACGTGGCCTCCACCCTTGCATCAGCTTCAAAATCAAGCTGGATGCCTCAGCTCTTATCTTCCAGGGCAGAGACCACAGACAGCCAAGACTCACTAAAGTTTTGGGGTAAAGATGGCAACTGGCAACTTTGCTTCTAGGGCACAAAGGGAACTTACCCCTGCCCAACAGACGCTTAACTGCAGATGGGGTGGACCTTTCCTCAGGACCCATCCATGATGTGTGGACAGGCTCCCCCAAGAACAAAGACCCATCACAAATCTCACCACCTCCTTCTCCAAGGGCAAGGGGCGTTTTTTGACCTCACCTTCCTAAAGAGAAGGTGCATGATTTATCCTTCTTTCATTTTTGTCCATCATTTCAACAGCAACTATGGGGCCAAGTCAAATCTGACCATGGCTGTTTATCACCACCATGGCTTCACTGACTTTAAAGTCTTTGGCTCCTGTCTTAGTCTTCCCAACACCCTCAACCTTCCTCGGTTTCATGTCCCATGCATTGCCACATGGGAGAGCCTTTCTAGGTTCATTATGGAGACATGCTTGGACCATTGCAGCAATCTTCATTGGATCTTCTGTACTGAAACATTGAGAATGAGAAATAATGCCATCACAGCCTTTCGTTTTCTTTACTCTCTAGACGCTGTAGAGTCTTGGTTGTTCAGGCCATCAGCATCTTTTGTTCACTCACTTTCTTTAGACTTCACCGTTCTGCCCTGCACAGCAGGGGTTTATTATGTGTGCGTGCACAAACGTCACTTGATACACTACTAGAAATCAGTGCAATACTGCAGTACCGGGCACACCAGTGTAGAGGAACCCACATGGAAGAGACTTCTTCCCTCCCCTCTAGAAAGGGGTCCTTCCACACTGCTCTTGGACTACAGGCACATACGGAAGAGGATGGCAGGGGTGGGTTTATAATGCTGTTGTCTGAACATGCTCGCAAGACAAAGCATTTGCAAAACACCCCAATCCATGGCACACTTGCTAAGATAAATGCCAGACTCACAAGCAGATCTGAAGCCAAAAAGCCCCAAGTTACAGGCACTGGGAAGGAAAGGCACTAATGAAATAAGATGATTTCTGTAGCTATTGATCGACTCCCATAGCAAAGCCCCGTCTGGACTGCAAGGTGAAGCATGTGTTCCTCTCCCAATGGCTGGCAGAGCCTTGTGAAGCTCCTGGCTGCTGGGGAAGATTGCCAGGCAAGGGAATTGCTGCAGTGTTTTTTATACCTCCCCGGTGCAGGGAGGGGAAGAACTTGCTTTGGGCTGGTTGAGTAGTAGTCTTGCAGTATTATTGCTGTTAATCAAGCCCTGTCTATACAGCAGGGTGTGTCCCAGGCTGGTAGATTCGATGGCAGGAGAGGCAATAAGTTTTTCCACAGCTGCAGCCAAGGGAGGCTCCCACAGCCATGGGTACCTTATAACATAAAAAAGCATCATCTTTTTCACTGCACTGCATTAGGTCTGTGCATCCAGGGCTCTCCATGGTGGGAGGAAGGTTTCCCTAGCTGGCCACCTTCCTTCCACAACCTGCACTTGGGGCTGGGACCCCACTGCCAAGTCTACCTGGACATTTTCATCCTGCTGTGTTGTTCTTTGCAAAGCCATGGTGCTCCAGGAGCAACCTAGTTGGCTGCCTACCTAGTCTAGGCCCCTTAAGGACCCTTGGCAAAGGATTTCCAGTCTGGGACTATCTAAGGGGCCATGACACCTACTTGCTTTCATTGGAGAAGGGCAGTGGGACATGAGCAGCTCTTGGCTCGCTAAAAGACAGCACCACAATTAAACTGAAAGGCTTCAGCAGGCCTCTAGGATCACGCAGAGCCTCACAAATCTCATGGCTTGGCTAGAAGCCCAACGAGAAGCGTCCCTTGGATGCGCTGTACATCCTGTTCTGGTTCATGCGGTTATTGTGGTAGCACAGCACTTGAGATGTCTGGCTAGCCTTGCAGAAGGAGAGGTGTGAAAAGCCAAGATCAAAAGAAGAGAGCCCTGCTGCACAGAGCGGAAGACCCTTCTGTGCCCGCACGTGACATCTTCATCCCTTGAATTTAGCCAGAGGAGTATTCAGAGAGGTCATTAGCTTTGTGGGAAGAGCCTTTCAGCTGCTCCAAACATCCAGGCACTTCTGCAAATCCTTCCACTTCCCTGTAGGCCCAAAAGTCCTTCGACTGCACTAAACTGGACTTTGCACCTGGTCCCGGGGGGCTCCCCGAAGAGACGGGTCCTATAGGGCTCAGTGCCTGGCGTCCCAATAGCCTCCATCGGCAGGAGCAAGCCGCTAGTCCCCGGGAACAAGGCTGAGCTTCATTCACAGCAGCGGTGCCTGCTTCCAGCTTTCTGGGAACAGCGGCGAGCCATTGTTGTCTGAGGGTAGCGAGCGGGAGGGGGTGGACCACACAGCGTACGGTTGGCTTCCCTGCCATCGCCGCCTCGTCCTTGGTGGCGTGTTGTGGTTTCTTGCTGTTGACGCCTTGGGGAGGCTCCAGGAAGCTCTTAGCAATTCTGTCTCCACACGCAGCCCTGCTCCGCACGCGGGTTTCTGGAGCGGGGATCGTTTTTGTGGCGTGCCGTTTTGAGCAGCTAATGAGGTTACGTGCCAATATTATTGCAAAAAAAAAAAAGAAAAAAGAAAAGAAAATCCTATTAGCTCAGTGTTTTGTCAGCCAGAGCTTAATTTGCCTATAATGAATTGGCAACATAACACCACTCATAAAGCTGATTAGCCCCAGAAACATGGTAGATCAGGGCCCAGATCCTGCCACCCTCACAGGTAACTGGGTAGAAACAGGAATCCCAGTACTAGACCAGTGCAATGGCCCTTAAGTGCGGATCTAGTCTCCAAGTAGCAGTGGCTTCACATAAGGCCGAGAGAAAGGCCAGCAGGAGGTGGTGCTGGGACAACTTGTTCCTAGAGGAAGTTTCTCTCCCGTCTCCCATAGCAGGCTGCAATCAGGAGCAGGATGACAAAAAGCTGCTCGGTCCCCAGTGCAATTCAGGACAGTCACTTTGGCCTCAAGTACTGATCTGTAAAATGGGAATAAGAGGACACCCAACAGGGATCGAAGATCCCTTCTAAGATGATGCACCTCACAAGGGTGCTGGGACTGTAGCCACCGCCACGAGGCGATCCACTGCTGTTGTAACGGGAGGCCGAGGGACACCCTTGGGATGTTTTGGAGCCTGATGGATAAAGGAAGCTTTTCCTCTCCTGGAGATTTGTCTTCCTTTAAGGCACCATCTATTTGCACGCTTTTCGGACGTGGGATCCAAGGAGAAGCACCTCCAGCATCTTGGGGGACAGGTCAGATGAGATTTCAGTCCTGCCTTCTGAGCAAAGCTTCCCCATTATACTTGGTGTCTGCGCTCCCAAAGCAGGCACACCTCACCATTATACTTAAATTATAGTGTGTGCCGCACAGAGCGCTCTTGAATGCATCACTCAGCACTGCGGTATGAGGAGACTGTTGCCTCTTTGTTTCTCCTATAAAAGAAAGAACCACGTTCCCCAGCTGACACGGAGGAGGAGGGCATTTAATAACCAGTGTTCACTCAAATAGAGCAAGGGAGTTACTTTTCACCCTCTCCATCCCATTTCTGGCATGCTCGGAAGGGGATACACTTCGGCCCTTTCAGGTTTACAGGGCGATTGAAATCGGTAGGGCCATTTCGGTCACTTGCCCCCACTCCCCACGCAGAAACATCTGATGCCCATTAGAGGTCCACGGCTAAAAGGAAAGGCTTCCAAGTTGCTACAGCATTTTCTTTCTCTGCTTCCTTTGACTTTATAAACACCCTGCTCTTTATGAGAGCTGGGGAAGGACTGTGCCAGAGTGCTTTATGAGCCAAAGAAGCATCATTTCCCCCATTTTAATAGTGGCAGAAACAGAGCAGAAAGACCTATCTATGGAGCAGGTCAGTAGCAGACCTAAAATGAAACCTGGCAGGCACCCAGGCTCCTACATAAACGCTTTGCCTGCGATCTTCATTTCAGGTTGCACTTTTTCACAGGCCAAGCAAAGGATCTGTGTACAGCAAAAGTCTTCTGTCCTGTTGTTTAGAGGGATCAAGATCCAGGACACTGACACTGGGGGGTGGGGAGGTAATCGCAGAAAGTAGGTCTTCAAAGCTACTGCAGGCTAGATGCTGTGTTGCACCAAGCTAGGTCTGATGGCTTGGTGGCAAGGGAAGCTCAGGGACCTGGCTACACCCCTTTTCCCCAACCCTCCAAGTCAGCAGGAGGTTCCCACCTTACAGATGCAGATCAGTAATTTAAATTGCACCTGTATCTCTTCAGACTGAGGCCCAGGCAGGCCAGCCTCATGGCTGAATTGAGGCGTAGAGACAAGATGCTAGGTCTAGGTTCCCTAGGGATGGGAACCAAGGTATTAACCCAAGTCAGCAGTCAGGACACAATGTCAGAAGCCAGAAACAGCATGAATGGGAGTGCCCCAGGGCTGGAAGGCAGCAGACTGGAAGCTGCATCCAGAGTGACGTGCATGGCCCAGCTGTTAGGGCCACAGCTGGGCAGGCAAACCAGGTAACTATGCTTCCCTAGGGGGGCTTCCCCCCTTCAAAGCAGTCTACCATCAGGCCTCAAAACACTTGTGGGGTTTCAAGCCGGAGCTCACTATCTCATCAAGGTGCTTGGCACAGTGCTGGCTGGTCTCCACAGCAGTTGGGGAGAATTAGCCTCTTTTGATATCATCGTTTCAGAGGAGGATTAGTACAGCATAGCTTTATCGCATCCCTACCTACCCCCGCCCGGTCTGAAACACCTCACTGTGGGGCAGGGAAGGGTTGGAGTTTCTCTCTGGCATCATTCAAAGAGTGGTAGACTCTCCCCTTGTACCTCTGGAAAAAATGCATGCGTGGAAGACAGCTTGCACAGGGGCAGAGTTCCTCTATAGGGCCAGTGAGCGTGCCCAGTAATAGCCGGGTGCCCAGACCTACAGCACCATGCACTAATCAGTGTTTGTGCAGGCAAGCTGGGCCCAGAAGATCCCTGCTCAGGTGCACAGCTGTGTAGCAGGTATCCAGGTTGCAGCCGTATGGGTCTAGAGGCAAAAGGAATCAGAACTCCTGGTAGACGTGATATCTTTTATTAGACCAACCAGATTTTTGCAAAAAAAAAAAATGTTTTGCAAAGATCTAGTTGGTCTAATAAAAGATATCACCTCTACCACCTGGGTAGCAGACGTTTAACATGTGGCCTTACCCCATTCAGGGCATAGTCAGCTGATGCTGTGGGATCTTTTCATTTCCTTGTATTAAGGGGTTTAAATGTGGATTCAGGCACAGCCCCTGCTGCATTGTCAGCAAGAGAGAGGCTAAACAGCAACAGAGAGTGTCTGGTCCAGTGGTGATCAACCCCTGGCCTGCAGGTCAGATCCAGCCCTCAAGGCTATGTCACCCAGCCTGCAGGGCCTGCAGGGCTCCCCACAGGGCTGGGAACTTGGTGGCAGCTTTAACTGGTGCTTGCTCCCTGTGACCAGCTCACGGGGTCACCCGGGCACCTGATGGGGTCAGACCCACCTGCCACACTCTCCAGCCCTTCCTCTTGCCTCCAGTCTCTCACCTGCCCCACTTTTGATGTTATTGCTAATAACAATAACCAGAGACCGAGAGTAGCTTTTCGCTTTTAGCTCCATCCTTGGGCTTCTCCACCTGAATTCAGTCTCAGGGGTCTCTATGCTTCCCTAGGGGGGCTTCCCCCCTTCAAAGCAGTCTACCATCAGGCCTCAAAACACTTGTGGGGTTTCAACCATCCCAGTCTTTACCCCGTTTTTTATAAGATCCTCCTCAGGTCTCTGCTTCCTCTACTCCCTCTGCCTAGCTTCTACCTTTATCCCTCCTCACTTGGGCCAACAACACAACCCTGCAGTCAGTCCTACTAAGAGCTCCTTGCCCTGTGGCAGCCAGGGTCAGGCCACCCTTTTTGTGCCCCCAAGCCTGGTCTCCCAGTCATCTGACCCAGTTCTTGGCTCCCAGGGCCCCAATGCTGCTCCTCAGCAGCCTGGCCTTGGCTGGCCAGTGGCTTAGTTTCCACAGGCAGCTCACACCTGCTGCCCACTGCCATCAGGCTCTGCCATCTGCCCAGGCGATGCTCCCAATTCCTAGTAACAAGTTCCCTGTTACACACCCTTGCTGCCAAATTTCCAGACCTATGGGGAGCCCTGAGGGCCAGGTGATGTGGCCTTGAGCGCTGGATCACGCTGGTGCATAGTGGTTCCAGTAACTGGGGTCACTCCACGGCTGGACCCAACTTGTGGGATCAGGTTGCACATGGGGTTGGACCAACACGCAGAGTTTGGCTGGTGTGCGTTAGACCTGGCATGTAGTCTAGATCCAGCACGCAGGGTCGGTGGCAGCACGTGGCTGAGGCTGCACCCGTGGACCAACCCTCACACAACTCATGCAGCCCCTAGGGTAGAAGCTGGAGCACCTTTGGTCTAGTCTAAGCTATCGAAGACCAGAAACTGATGGCAAACAGTAACAGCAGCCAAGAAAGCAGAGGTGGGTTATTGCTGCTACACCAGCACTGATGTGTGGTGGCCTAAGGGGCCAACTTATGCTGTGGTTTTCCTCATTGTCTCTCCCCAGGAAATGGCATTGTCCCTACACCTCAGAGGCAGGCTCATCCAAGCGCTGGGAGAAACCAGCTGGAGCCAGTGCAGGATTCAGGTGCCCAGCACCTTGGGAGTCATGGCTGGGAGGCATTACACTGAGCCGAAAATCTGATCCACCTAAAACAAAGCAACATAATTGCTGCCAGAGCAGGGAACGGCCCACAGGTCCATCCAACCAAGTGTCCAATAATGGCACGAAGCAGATGCCTATGGAAAGAGTATTTATGCAGGGCCTGTCCAGACTCATCTGTCTCCTACCCTATTTCCTTTATAGCTTTCAGCATAAAGGATGTGCTCTGGAGATGCAGAGCCCGCTGGGAAAGTGCTCTGGATGTGCTCTGGAAATGCTCTGGGATGTGCTTTGCAGATGCACACTGGGAAAGATTTGGGGCTATGTTTCAGGTTAGTGGAGGAACAGGATGATTAGTACAGAAACCCTAGGCTGGGCTCTCACCTTGAGTAGCCTCATCCTGTGCAAAGGATTGTTGTATCCAGAGGACCTGGTTGCACACCCCAGGCCCTGTCCAAAATGCCTCAAAGTGCCCGAATGCCCCTGCTAGAGATGGAGGATAGAGAAAGCCTCTATTGCAGCAGGTCATCCTGTCCAGCCCTGGAATTGGGGGTTGAAAATTGCTGGTTCTTGGATTTCACTTTGCCCTGGCAAGGATTACGGGCTGCTTAGCAGCATTTGTAATCCAAAGCAGAAGCTAATTTCTGCTCGTTGAGCAATTGGAGGGAGCTGGCTGGAGGGAGGATTGTCTGGGAGCAGAGTTCTTTAAGACACAAAAAGGCAGAGGAGAGGGAAGAATAGAGCATCCTGTCTTTTCAGAGAGGAACAGAAGAGCAGCTCTCGGCCCTACATGCCTCCTTTCATATCTGTTAATGTGCCACCAAGGATTCTGTTCAGATCATATCTTAAAGACAGTGCATTCAGTCAGCCCTGTAATGATAGGAACTGAATGTGCTTTTGGCTTCCCCGTTCAATGGATCCCCCCCGTAAATGGCTCTCCTGAATGGGAGATTTGACCACAACATAAGATAGCCTCGCTCGAGGGTATTTATGTTGGTATTACACTTTATGAATGCTTTGAGACAAGAAGTTACATAGAAAAATCCTTTTGTCTGCCAACACAATCTGGGTTTTTGTCCAAGAGCCCAAGATAATTGGAATTTAGAAACACCACCTTAATGCTTTTCCAGTGGTCATGGGCTTAATTCTGAGGAGAATAACTCCCTGCCGTTATTGCTATAAAGCAAGGCAACAATTCAGATAAACCTTTTCAGTTTCTGATGCCTTAGGGACCACCCAGGTTTCTGGAGAACAAAGCACCCCTACCACAAGCTGGGAGGGTTGAGTATCACATCATCAGAACCGCACGGTACACTGCCAACCGCAAGTTGTCAATAGCAATTGGATCATTATGGAAATATTAATCGGGGGTCATCCCCCACCCCCACCACCGCCTTTCCCCACCCATTCAGTGTTGTAGGTCGAATCCAATTAGATGAGGACAGATGCTGCTGAGGAATGCTGGATGCCTCGGCCTCGCTGCAGTTTGCATTCATATTGTCCACCTCGTTCTTATTACATTAAAAAGAGGTTGGGTGGGGGGGAAGCCTTTTATTTCCTGCCCCTAAAAAGCATCTGGGGAGGAAAGGAAGCCATAGCTTGGCTGAAGCGAGGTGATAACAGATGGGGCTGGGACAGATCACTACCTGTGCCAGTTTTCATGTGGTATCTACTGTCTTGCTCTCAGAGGTTTCCATCACGTGGTGAAGCCTAGAAGCAATAGGGTCTGCCCCAAGGATACCTTTTGCTGAAGGAATGAAGTGCCTGCATCTCTGCAGCTGGGGATTCACTCGGCACGTGCGAGCGCAGAGTCAGCGCGATCACACCACATGCCCCCTCCTCCTTCTCTGCACCCATTGCTGCAGCCACAATGTAGAGGCGGGTGAATCATGGAAACATAAAGCCACATAAGCAGGGCTGGAAGGGATTTCCAGAGGTCGCATCTAGCCCAACCCTTTCCTGAGGTAGGACCATCCCTATCCAAACCATCCTCAGAGTGATGATTATGGGGCATGGAAGGGTTGGGCTCGAGTCCAAGTTTCCAGCGACCCTCCAGTGCCGTCAGCCCCTTGGGAGTCACCAGGTCCAGTGAAAGGTTGCCCTCATGCAGCACGAAGTGGATCTCAGGCACAGTCAAGGAAACTGCCCTAAAATCTTCGCCCTTGAGGTCTTGCGAATTGTTACTGCTACCTCCGCTGGCCTGAATGTGAGAAATTATGATGTGCTTCTTGACTACAAGATAAGCATGGAAGAGGGAAGTGGGGGACCCAGGGCTGTTTCATGCTGTCCCAACCTCCTGAGCCAGGCTTACAGTGCACCAAGTGTGTCCGCAAGGCTGGTAGCATCCTGAGCACTGAGCTGGTTCACCCTGAGTCCATAAAGAGGGGCCCTTCAAGGGTTTAAGTATGCCCCGTATGAAGACAGGCAGACGGCTGGGCTGATGGCAGCAAAAACTCGCCCCTCTCGTGTAGATGCTCCAGTCCCATTCGAAGCAGAGCGGTGCCACGTGGCTCAGCCTACAGAACGGCTCCTTAATCCTACACCTGGACCCACACCTGGTAGGCCCCAATTCAAAATGGTTTTACACACACCCTTTTCAGCACCTGATGAAGGAAGCCCTCTGCTTACAAAAGCTCAGGCTATGCACCTCTGCTTTAGTCAGTCTGCAAGGTGCAAACCTACCCTACTTTCTGTTTTATGTAAATGTGCCACATCGTGGCCAGCAGGGCAATGGGAGGACTCCAGTGTTTAAAGTGACACATGCTGAGGTGCTTTTCTCATCTGGGCTGCAGTGCATGTGGTCCATGGGGCTCCACACACGCACAAAGCTACTGGTACAGCCCCTATTGCAGGATCGGGGCCCTTGCTCACCAAGGAGGCAGGGGGAGCCTGGATCTCTTTGTGCTATGTATATATGTTCTTGCTTCCTTTCATAATTTTCACCTGGGCCATAGGTGAACACTCACACAAGCTGGAGTGGGCAGTAATTAAGCAGAAGGTACTCTGCCGCTGGTAAATAAAACAAGAGTATGTGAGTCCCACGATCTCATCACATCTAATATGCAACAGGTCTTCTTCAAAATGAACATTTCCTTAAAAGCAGCCAGGTCTGAACACTGGGGGCTATTGTCTCTGCTTTGCCAAGGGCTTTTTTCATATCAGGTCATGTTCAGACATCAGTTCCCTGCCCGATGATAACAGCAACTGTCTCGAAACTTAAATTAACTTCATCAGAAGCACAACTGTCCAGGAGAGGAACTCAAATGCCTTCAATTTGGACAGCTGAGCAGTTCTCGCCGACTTCGCTGAAAGTCAGCATTGTGTAAGCGCGGCCTTATCTGGGCACGGGGACAGCATGTATGAGAGCGCCGGCCGAGGGACACCTGCAGCCTGAGGGTCAGTCCAGGTGAACGCGAGCGGGGATTTCTCTCTCCCCGGTTTGGGATCAGGCTGCCTGTCAGCATCTCCTTGCCCCCACCCTCCCCTAGGCACTAACCTGCCTGGTTTGAAGCAAACCTGGCTGAGATACTATGCCAGCCTGTGAGTCTTCCTCTTTAGGTCTGAGCAAGGATACTGGTAACAGTAAGGCATTGATTTAGGAGAGCTGGATGCAGCTCCCTGTCCTGTCACCGACTCCTAGGGTGACCTTGGACACATCACGTCTTTCTCTGTATCTCAGCTCCCATCACCAAATGGAGCTGATACAGCACCTAGCACGATGCAGTCCTAGTCACCTCTGGGCTGTCCACAAGCTACCATCATCCAAGCAATGTCCAGAGGGGGTATTTCTGCTCCCCTGATATTTGAACTACAGGCTTGGTCAGAAGTCCTTTCCCAACAACTCTCAGCTGGGAACTCCACCTCTGCAGGCACCCTGGGCCTCCAGCCCATGCTGCACAGCCTCCAGGCTCCTTTCCTCCCTTCCCTATACTATGCTCCCTCATAAGCTCTCCTGGATGCTTCTCTATTGCTCTCTAAAGACATCCCTATTTCAGCTCTCACTCACACCTCCAGACTCCCTCCAGGATCCTCAAGCAGCTCAAATACGCCGGTAGTGTAAAAGTGATGTAGCTGTGAAGGTCCAGAAATTATGAGAGAGGCAAGGATTTCTTAGGGTGATCTCTTTCATTGGACAAACTATGTAGCTGGGATAGAGTTTAGACAGGTTTCCAAATGCAAGACATTGATCTGAGGACAAATGTCTTGCTTTCAAAAGTTTGGGTAACTGTCCCAACTACATAGTTGGTCCAATGAAAGAGATCACCCTTAAATAATCTGTGCATTCGAGTCACACGGTCCTTTTCTGGTCAGCGGATCCATCTCAAAATGAAGCCAGCGCTCTACACATGGCCTTAAAGGACTGTACCTGAATAGTAGGAGGGATGAGCATGGATGCTTTTAAAGGGGAAATTTGTAAACCATTTAGAGTACTGTTGTGTTTGCATCCCAGATGTTGTATGCAGGAGCAGAGATGCCTGCAGCAATACATTTTGCTAGCACATGCAAGGCCTTGACAGATTTATGTGTCTGTAGGTATGTGTGGCAAGGACAGGGTCACAGCCCCTGCTACACTCCTGCAGGGATGGCCATGCTGGCTGAGAATTCATCCATCCATGTCCAGATGAGCAGCGTGGCAACAGTGCTCGGGTCCAGGGGCACAAAGGAAGCTATTATACGGAGGCTGCTGGCAGTCCTGGGAGCACCAGGACATGTGCTGTGGGGAACTGAACCTGACTGGCCCAAGGAGGAGTGTGGGCAATTTAAAAGGAGGACACCAAGGAGTGTTCAGCATCCCGGTGCAGGAAATCTTATGAAAGACTACGAAGAAGGAAAAATCCCCAAAGAAGAAGCCCTGTATGCCAGACCCTCGTGAGCTACGGGGGCTGGAACAAGCCATGATCGAGGATCAACCCACTCTCCCTGCAAGATAAGTAAATGGGAACAGGGGGAGGGACAGTGAGGGTCATTCCCATGGAAGCCCCGAGCTGTGACCCGGAGGGAAGTACACCCATAGAGAACGGTTGGTGTAAACCAGCTAAGAAGAAGGAGGAAGAGTGAGAGGAAGTGAGCCAATCTGTCAAAAGGCCTAGAAGGAAATTGAGGCAGCTGGAATAAAAAAAAGGGTTATAGACATTTGGCTGGTAAGGAGAAAACCAAGCAGAGACCCAACGGCTGCGGGAGAGCGTGCCTTGGAGAAGGGAGCAGAAATCCAAGTGATCCGCCCACAATTTCAATTTATAAAGGAATAGAGGGAATCGAGGACCAAAGCTAAGAAGCCCTCCCTTTGATTTAATTCCTCCAGATGGGAGCAGAATACTGGGGGTAAAAAGGGAATCTCCTTCCCCCACCACAAAGGTTTAATTTAGAGTTAAGAGGGAAGCCATACCCAGTTCCTAGAAAGGAGAAATTAAAGAGGCCATGGTCAGGAGGTGTGGGCCCTGCAGGGGAAGAAATATGAATGAGTTCATGGAGGTGATCCTTGTTTGATTTAATTAGAGGCCTGAAGAGCAAGTCATACAAGGAAAGGCTGACAGATATGGGTCTGTTCAGCCTAGAAAAGAGAAGACTGTGGGGATTTGGTGGCATCTTACAAATATATCAGGGGAGGGCATCAGGGGCTAGGCAAACAACTATTCACCAAAGCGCCCCAGGGGAAAACCAGGAGCAGCAGTCATAAACTCCTGGAAGCAGGTTTCAGACTAGATTTAAGGAAAAACTCCATGATTCGCATGACCAGACTGTGGAATAGACTCTCAGCAGGGGTGGTGCAAAAGGAGACTGGATACACACCTTGCTGGGGTTATTTGACCCCATCTGTCTTTCCTGCCCAGAGCAGAGGGTCCAGACCTGATGATCTCACAAGGTCCCTTTCAGCCCTAAATGTCTGTGAATCTGTGAAGTTGTGAGAGTAGTTATATAGTGGCCAGAATGGCGGAGAAGGAAATCAAGACACTGTGAGTTAAAGACTGGAGAGTGAGAGGCCAAGATAATCTCCACTCACCATCATCAGAGAATAGAGGCCATCAACCTGAGAGGAAATGGGGCAGGGTGTAAGGGTGGTGGAGCCCAGCACAAGATCCGCAACAAGGTCAGACTAACCAGCAAGTCCAAAACATTCATCCTCCTGAACAACCATTTTCCATTAAGACGTGGCAGGAGAGTGGGAGAGCGAGATGGAGGTCAGTATAGCCCAAAGCAATTCCAAAGCAGAAGGACATGTCCCATGTATGAGTAGAAGTTTTTTCCCTGCGGGCTGATGGATTGGAAATGTTTCCCTGTAAGCCATCTTTATCTTATGGCCCGTGAACTGCCCTTGAAGATAATGGGTGTTTTGCTAGGAAAGGCCTACACGGTTTCCCTGTGTAGAAAATAAATATGGGCTACATCCTGGAAATTATCCAGGGATGTACTGCACTTGTTGCTGTGACATGATTAAAGGAGATGGGGCTGTTTGCAGATGTACGCAGCAGAAGGAAATATAAAACAAAGTGGAACATAACATGCCTGACAGATCACATCGCCTGTGGGATTAAATGTCTTTATGGATTGCTGCATGTTCGTGAAATAAATTTAAATTGAGTGGCAGGGATGTGAGAGTGGCACAAAAAGAGAGGACAGAACTGCCGCTGTGTCACATCCTGGGAAGTCAGCTCCAGATTTCAGACCGGGATTTTGGAGCAATCAGTAAAGAGGTTAACTACACTTGATCCACGACCATTTATCTGTTGCATACGGGGAAAGAGCAATGAATGTGATGTGAATATTCAGGCAGTGTAGACCTGAGCAGCAAAGCTGGCTAGGCTGCAATGGCCCCTGCTTTGGGAAAGTCTCTTTCAGAGTTTCATAGAAACATAGAGAAGCAGAGCTGGAAGGGACCTTGAGAGGTCATCTAGTCCAACCCCTCCCTGAGGCAGGGTCAATGCTATCCAAAAACAATCCTATACAAATCCATTGTCTAACCTCTTAACAAAACTACACAGTCACCCCTGACGCAATACAAGACATAACACCCTTCCCTCCAGTCCTGGGAGGCTGGAAGACTTGTTCTTCCCCTTTTCATAGTCAATGAATGAGCAGGTGTCCAGCCTTCTTCCAGTTCATCCATCCATTTCATCTGGTTTTTGTGTCCTCTCTCATCCATGGGACCTCTGTAAGGTTCTTGGTTAACTGTCTGTACAGCAATGAGCACAACAGGGACCTGATTTGTATACTGGGATACCAACGTGCTGATGTGTAACACATAACAATGGACAATCAGGGGTGCACAGCAGATGGATGTGTCCCCTCAGCACCGAATGGTGCATTGTCACCAAGTGTGGTGAGAAACAAAAGGACTTGAGCCACTGGCATGGGTAATAATGCTGCCATGCTGCCTAGCACAGACTATATCGGGAACATTAAGCAAAGCTAAAAATCAGCTGCCAACCGCAAATTCAACAACAAAAGTTGAACCTTGGACATTCATAAGCACATCCCACATTGCACATTCAAGTGCTGAGCTCTTTGTGCTTTCCTATTAGGAGCATAGAAAACAGGCCTGGAAGGGACCTTTAGTCTGTATTCCAGCCCCAAGTCTGGATCCACTCTGCCGAAGCCATTCCTGGCAGATATATCTGTTAAATTAACAAAGCCCCTTCTCTGCCCTGAGACGGCTAAGCAGGAGGGCTGGTGTGCAACCCATCAGCCTTTCTAAGGAACTCATTGCTGAAGTATCAGAGCATCTTATGAATACAAATGATTTCATCCAAACAACCGCTCAGGGATGCAGATAAATAAGATCATCACCATTTCCCAGACAAAGAAGCTGAGGCGCAGAGAGGGGAAGTTGCTTACCTGGGACAGACACACAGGAGACACAGAGCAGATAACACAATACAATCCAGCTCTACTGCATGGATCCCTGCTCTTGTGCTTTAACCACCACCGTTCATCTTTCCTCCCTTTGAGCTGCAAAATCATCCCCTCAAACACATGGGGAAGGAAGTATGGGGGGGGGGGGGTACCCCTGCAGTGGTCCTGGCCTCTCTGCAGTGGTCCTGTAAAGCTCCACCCAGCAAGTAGCATGGTCCTAGGGCAGTGGTTCTCAACATTTTTGGGCTCAAGGCACCCCTCAATAAACTTGAGGTATCTCTTGAGAGTCTCGAGGCACCCTATGAAAATACCAGCTCCTAGTTTTCACTCATCGTTTGACTACAGAAACATAATAGAGCAATTCTTCTGTTGCAAACAACTCAGAAAGCCCACAGCAGGTCAGAATGCTTTTAACACCATGGATTCCTATTTGAAATCTCTGGGTTCATCGTGTGAATCATGTTTGTTCAGCTAAGAGTGATAACATTGTGTGACGCACCACAGCACCCTTCAAAGGATCTCAAAGCAACCCAGGGTGCCACAGCACCATGGTTAAGAATTGCTGTTTTAGGGGTATAAATAATGGTTGCTGTAACGGGTCCCTTGTACACAATATGAGTTGTTTAGATACACATTACAAAATGGCACCAAAAATCGCCATTTCGCTAGGTTCGTCACATGTGAAAATACACGTTGACTTTTTTTATTGTGGTAGGTTTCGATTTATCATCCTAAGTGAGACCACCTCCGACATGTTTTATTTTTACCATGGCCAATTGTTCCACCAGATTCAATTTTCTCATGAAACTTCTGTTACATGTATTCTTGCACACAGCTAAGATCACCATTTTCCCTGGTGCCCTCTAGCGTTTTTTTACTAGTAATAGCACATTAACCAATGATGAGGGTTAAACACGCTACTTGTAAAATAGTAACGGGAATCATCGTGGTACATTGCGAGAGTGAAATAAACCTAGAGATTATCTTTAGCGAGAAAAAGGCAACATTGTGTACGGGAGCCCATAGATGTTGCCATAATTCATGTTGCCGTCCACTAATGCTCTCAAAACGAGAGCGTTAGTGGACGGGTCTGTATCCTCTTGGCAGGAGGCGGCCAGCAGTGTCCCACAGGGTTCAGTTCTTGGCCCCGTGCTGTTCAACATCTTTATCGACAATTTAGATGAGTGTGGAAAGCATGCTGCCCAAGTTTGCAGATGTTACTTAGTTATGGGGAAAAGCGGTCATGCTAGTGGATTGGATGCGGATCCAAGCAGACCTGGGGTTGGAGCCGTGATGGTCCACAAGATGTACAAGAGGCAAGAATTTGGGGGGGGGGGGGGGGGGGCTGCTACTGTCCAGTAAAAGATATCACTACAAATGCTCCTTGCCTCTCAATGGCTGTGGCCCATTCTCAGTTCAAGGCCATTTTCAACCAGGACTGGATGCGTCTCTGAAAGGTCTGCTCTAGTCAAAACAGGAATCATTTCAGGGAGTGTCTCCAACCTGGGCTGTAAAGGAGGTCAGAGCAGGTCTGGCTAGATAACTGATTAATCAGAAAACAGTGGGCCAGCCTATGCATCACTACCAGAGATGGGCCCAGCCCTGCAAAGGATGCATTCCCACCCACGCTCTTCCATGAGGCTGATGCACGTTATCCTCTACTTCACCCATGAATAATATTAAGGAGAGCATGTCAAAGCTGAATTAGAGAGAGAGTTATGAAGCTTGAGCTGCAACCTGATCCCCTTTGTAGAGGGCTGGTGGATGAGGCAGGGTGATGCCTGCTTGCTGCTTGGCCCCTTTCCAGAGCCTGCTGGTATGTTGAGTCCTGCCAAACGAAGAGAAGGAGGCTTTGCTCTATTTGAGGGCAGCACTAAGCACTTTGGAGAGGCTGTAGTGACAGACAGCATCAGAGGTGGGGAAATTAAGGAAGCTCTTCACATAAATCCAGGCAAACCAGGGGAGAGGGTCTTGGATCCTGACAGCCACAGGAAGAGGCAGTACATCCTCCTGCCAGGAGTGGAGGTGGGGTGGCTTTTGTTCCTGGGTCTCACCTGATTCATCTCAGAGACCCAGTGAGGGCTGAGTGGGCCTGGGAATAAAAGAAGGGGACTCAGGGATCCTCCAGGGCTCCTACCTAATCACCCTTTTTCAGACTCTGGGCTGGGCTGGTGGGTGTAGCAGTAGCCGGCAGAGTGCCTTACTGATCAGGGGAATTGAGTCCAGCCCCTGTATGGTAGTGAATTGTACCCACAGGCATGTAGCAGCATGGCCATAAGCAAACTACTGCGGCTACACAAGATGACGTGGAGAACACGCCAGGGAGCAAAGGTGCTTGACGTGGCTTTCAGGGAGGAATGAAGCACATACAACTGGCACGATGCAGCCTGCTCTATGAGCACCTAACAGCCCAGGCAAAACAAGGCAACCCTGTGTTAGCCCTAGGACATAAAGAAAGTGTCATTCATCTCTTATGGGCTGAGAAGAGATCAAGAGATGGGCCCAGGCCCCTGGGGAGAATCGGTGTCAGGGAGCTCTCTCAACCCCCAGTCCTATGCTTCACCCGCAGTGTCCTCCTTCCTCCCTGGGGCTGCCGTATATTCTCAGAGGTGGAGATGAAAGATCAAAGCTTTTCCAAGCCAGTGCTTGACTTTTTGATCACACCCCACAGGTCAGAGCCACCACAAGATGCTCTTCCTGAATGAGGTTCAGACACCTTGCAATGGCTGAACCTAAAAACCAGCTCCCAGATCCTCAGTGGTATAAATCTACATTGCTCCACCAGAGTGGCCTGATACCTGGAGAGGATCTGGGCAGGTTGGGTCCATATTGGTGCTGGTAGGGAGCTAAGAAGAGCAAGGAGCTGTAGGATGGTTTCAGGCAGCTAGGCTGCTCAGCCTCCCAACCATACTCCAAGTACAGCCCAAGTTCAAGCCTCACATAGGTCTGATTTGCTACAGGCAGGGATGGAGTCACATCTGCTTGATATCTGGGCAGGGTTGGGGACAGTGCTTTGCCATGCTGGGGGGTAGTACAGAGATAATTTAACATCCAAGCTGCAGCCTCTACAAGATCAGACAGGCCCACAGGTGTGCAGTGCAGTGCATGCTGCAGAGGACTGGCTTTCCCCTCCCCAGCACTCAGCAGTGAGCAGAAGTCATCTCTGTGTGACCTGTTTAATTGCAATCCAGTTTCACAGTGGCCTCTAGGACACAAAACTGCGCCTTGCATCCATGTCAGAGGTCTCTGATTGGCAAAAGAGACTCAGCTCGCAAAATGAAACACACTCTGATGATGGTCAGGATTAAGGTGCACTGGTGAGGCCAGAAGCCATCGTCAACTCAAAGTGTTGCTACCTGTTCTCAACATCAGGGGAGCATTTGAGTTTTCCAGGCTGCCCAGTGCACCGGTTGTGTTAAAACTCCCATGACTGTAGATATTAAGCAGTCTCCATCTCATGTTTCAGATTCACAAATGTGCCAGCTGCAATTACCCTCCTAGCAGCACCACATGCTTGAGCCTTCCAGACATCCAGGGCATCCCATTCCTGGCTTGCTTTCCTCAGAGAGGCTCGTCTGTCTCTGCAGCTGTGTTTCCAGGTGCAATACCAGCCCAGCAGTTTACTTTCAGCAATAAAACTCATTGCTGCCCTCTGCCGAACAGATCTCTCATTGACAGCACAGGACTGCTTTGAAATTGTGGAGCCAAGGCATAGGGCAAAGAGCATAAGGTTTGCTTGTGCTGTTAGTGCTTCTTAAGATGACACCACCTTTCCAACTGCACACGGCAGAGAACACGGTAGAGAGTCTTTCCATTTCTCTGGGAAGGATCCTTCATTCAGAGATCAAAGTGCTAGTTTAGGTCATGATAAATCATAGAGTCATAGAAAACGAGGGTTGGAAGGGAGCTCATGAGGTCACATCTAGTCCAACCCCTGCTCCAAGCAGGATGAGCCCCAACTACATCATCCCAGCCAAGGTTTTGTCTACCCAGGTCTTAAAAACCTCCAAGGATGGAGAGTCCAACACCTCTCTGGGTAACCTGTTCCAGTGCTTTACTACACTCCTAGTGAGAAGGTTTTTCCTATTATCCAACCTAAACCTCCCTTGCTGCAACATGAGCCCATTGCTCCTTGTTCTGTCATCTGCCCCCACTGAGAACGGTCCAGCTCCATCCTCTTCTAAACCCCACTGCAGGGAGGTGAAGGCTGCTATTAAAGCCCCCCTCAGTCTTCTCTTCTCTAAATTAAATAAACCCAGTTCCCTCAGCCTCTCCTCATAAGTCAGAGCTGTTATAAATCATTCCCAGGGCCGCTGTAAAAAAGACCCCTATAAATAACATCACTGATAGTTTCTGCAACTGACTTTATGGCCTATACTTTCCCCAATACAGTATTGTACTGGGCAGCACAAAAAAAACAGTGTCCTTGCCATGGGGCCGGCAGAACTGAGAGCACCGTTTTGCTCTCAGTGGGGGCACCGGGTGGGGGGAGAGATTTATGGCACTGGAAGAACAAGCAAAAGAGAGCCTAGCTCTGTGGCCAAGGGTAGTGAGTGTTGCCCTGGGAGGGAGAAACTGCTGTTTCCCCTGCTGTTTGATGCATTTACATCACAGTTATTAGGAAAATGGCATAAGCAGTACAGGGTGGAGAGTGTGTCACACCGTGTCCCATCCTCTCTGCAGGGCAGGAGATGATGCCCAGGCTGCTCTGCCTGGAAAGTCTTGGAGCAGAAGCCCTCCCTGCAGAGCTTCTCCATGCAGGAAAGACAGATGGGAAGACATGACAAAAATGTCTAACAGAAAGGGGCAGGTCCTGGTGTTGAGGGAGAGGAAAAAAAGAGCTGGCCAGGCTGGGCAGTGCAAATCTCAAGACCTCGGACAAAGAAAGCCCACGTGTGTGCAATGTGTGAAAAGAGAAACAGGTGAGGGCATGTAGTGACAGAGGGCATGTGTGAGCCCCCTGCCCTCTGTCACTAGACAGCCCCTGCCTCAGGGGTCACCAGTTGTCTCTCCCCACTGTCCCGTCTCTCCTGTAATCCCACTTCTCCAGTGACACTTCTTATCTTGTGTCCACCTGACGTGCAAGGGGGGAATGGCCGTGCTCACCAGTTGTGATAAACAACTACCCGATGCACTGCAGGCCAGTGCCCCCTCTCACTGGCACTGTTTTAGCTCCATTGGGCTGGATCCTAAAGTGCAATCCAGGATAATCCTTTGACTTATGCTGCCATCACTCTAGATTTCCACTGGCGCCAGGGAAGCTTTGGCATTAAATAGTCAGTGGGTAAAGCAAACACTAGCAGCCGCAGGAGCTGGGACCAAAATCCAGGGCTTCGTGCCTGCCAGGGCAGCACCCGCCTCCCTGCACCGCAGAGTCAGGTCCCCTTTTTGCTCACAACTCTTCCCTTCTTGGTTACGCAGGGAGGCAGCTTCAGCAGAAGGGGGTGAAAGATGCTCACAGCCATGCCTGCCCCATAGCCCAGTGTTTAAGATCCTCTATTAAAACAGAGGAAATGTGAGTTCATGCCTCCTGGGAGCGATGGGGGTGTATATTCCCAGTCACCCATGTCAGAGCAACCACTAGGCTCTTTGAAGAAGAGGAGCTTTATCCTGAAGTAGATGCAGTTGGTCATGTAGACTCAGGACAAAAGCCCTTGCAAGCCACCTGCAGCTTACCCAGTCATGAGGAATTGGTTTTCCAAGCAGACAGATGCATCTTAGCACAGATCCAAGCTCCGCATTGGGGTGAATGAAGAGCCATACACCTCCTGGGCAACAGAGGAGCTGTCTCTGGGGGTGTCCAATCACTTCCCTTTGATGTGCATGGGAGAGCCATGCAGTTCTGAATTAGCAAGTGTCTCCAGGGCCATGCACACTGCCCTGTGACAGTACAGGAGTGTGATGGGCCAGCATGGGGGAGAGAGAAGGCCTGCCTGACCCTGCTCTTCTTAGTCTCAAGAAGCCAAGGACTAAATCTGAGCATCCTTCAATCTGCAGTGAGGTCCCAGTCGAAACCCTGTGCCCTTTGCTGGCATGACCCACATACAGGTAGTGCTCAGACTGCTTCTCTGCTGAAGCCTGAAGCTCCTGCCCTAGGCCGCAGGGTGGTGAAGGGCTTGCCTACCTCAGCTCAATGGGAAGCTGCCCCTCATCTCAGCAGACCAGCAACTTCTGCTGAACTCTGCCTGCTGTGGGAAGCCGCTGCTTCTGTTAGCGCTGCTTATAAACACAGCTTATCTCTGGGTGATGCTTTTGCAAGGGAGAGAGAGATGAGCTGGACACGGCTGTGTGCAGTAGCGCCTCTGCCTCCCTGTTAGGTTCTCAGTAGCAAGCGCTTTGGAGGTGGGAGGTCAGCACAGATAAAGCCCCCAGAGTTCGGACGCTGGACTGATTGGATCCTTTGCACAGGATTCCTAGCCTCGTTCATACTTTTCATACCATGAAAACACCAGGCTCATGGCTCATTGGTACTTTGGTCTTCCTGGGTCAGAAAGTACGGGGGCATAAAGAGAGGAAAATAGCATAAGGAGGGGCTGTATTACCCAGACTTGTCCAAAGCGCTCCAGTTCAGACGCCATTTGGGCTGAACCCTTGCTCTGGTTCTTTTTTTATGCAAACCAGCTGGGCCCATCGGTGATCCTCCAACGCGTTCTCTTTGTTGCAAGATATCAGAGCTACTTCTCCATCCCACATATGAGTCACCAGCAGGAAGGTCAATCAGGGCCATGCTTGTAAATGTGCATGCCCTTGGCAAGCAAAACACAGTTCAAATCCCGATGAATACCCCACTGTTCCCTGAACTCCTGACTCTGTTCCTCTTCAAATTTTTCTGTGCAAATAATGTATTGGTGTTGTTCTGTCCTCCCCCTGCGGGGACTGGCCAGATCACAGCTTTAGCAAGGAGCAAAATCTTCATTCCCTGCTGCCAAATCTGAGACCTGTACGGACTTTTGCAAGCTGACAACCAGGCTACTCCTCCGTAGACCTGTTTGGGAACAACAGAAGTCTTGGCTTACCTCCAAGCTCCATGCGACTAAGGCATATGGCCTTGCTGTCTCTGCCATGCCATAGTGGAGACCTCCCTCTCCGTCATGACTATAGACTGCAAACTGTTCAGAGCAGGATTCAGTCGGGATTGTTTGCCTGTTAAATGCTATGCTATGCCATGGCACTGCATGGCCAGATCATTATAACTCTATGCATTGCTAATGCACTGCCCATGGTTATATCCAGGGTGGTAGTTTCAGAGGATCATTTCTACCTGTTAAAGCATCTGTCTCTCCACCCTTTCCTGTCCTGCTTCAGTTCATTTTAATGCTTATCTGTTTCCAGTCCTGCACTTTCCACAGAGTGCTCCTTGGCCAGGATAGAGGGATCTAAGGGGGGACCATGTCTGTGTCCCCCAGTCTGCTCCCAGATTTGCTTCTACATCATTAGGGTGAAGAACGCTAATTAGAGCTGCATGGAAATCTTTGCAAGGAACATTTTTTCCATCAGAAAATGCCAATTCATCCCAAGCAAAGTGCCTTGCAGAGAAGTATTAAGTTCAACAAGGTTGGGGGGGTTTCTAAATGAGTGTCCTGATTCAGTAAACATTCAGTTTCTGCCTGCTTGGAATGAAGCAATTTGGTTTTGAACTGACTTTTCAGTTCCATTTTGTTCATTTTACACGATATGCTATTTGTAGAAAGTCAAACCTGGATTGAAACATGTTGGTGTTTACTGGATCAACCTCTCAAACAACCATAAATGAAGCTAATTTTTTAACTTCATTTCTCTGGAAGTTTCCGAACATTTTGGTTTCATTCCATTTTGAAAGGGAAATAAATTTGAAATGGCAGAATTTCCCCAAAATGTAGAATATCAGTTCTCCCCAAGCCTTGATGCAAATGGGGATCAGCAGGGTTTGGGGATTCAGGGGCAATCACTTGTTATAGTGAATATGTGCATCAAGCACTGTCCTTCAGGCTCAACAGAAAGTGCCAACGATCCCCTTTATGCCACAAACTATGGAGGGACAGCCTAAGGACTACACAGGTCAGAATTCAGCTATTTTGACTGAGGGTTTTCTCTGGTTGCAAAAGGAAGGGGCTGTAATATTGGTTTGAAGGATCTTGGGGTAATAGGGAGGAAAGCCAAGAGAAGAAGACAAGAGGGGGAGCTCAAGGGGAAGCACAGACAGTATTTCTTGGGCCAGGGGCTCACTGGAGTGGCCAACTCAGGATTTCCAAGCAAGGAAACTCTCAGCTGTCATTTGTTTCTACTATGTTCAGCAGAGCTGTAAACACGATGCTACATGAATATACCTGGTTTGCGGCACCTATTTCTCCTTGAAATAGAAACAACCCCCCTGGGGCCTGGCTAACCATTTGGACCCAAGAAACAAAAATATTCATTATAGCTCAGTCCTGTCTCTTCTTGAAAACCCACGTCTCATGCGAGGCAGTGCCAGCTGCTAATCATCAGAAGGCCTGGCAGCCCCCAGCTTGCTTCTTAAGCATGAATTCTCCGCTCGTTCCAAGCCGAAAAGGTGCTTCGATGTGCACTGGGGACTGCCCCAACGATGTGGGGCATATCCTTCGCTGATGCAAGAACAAGAAGAAAGCCAGGCCGCTGCGGGGAATCTGCAAAAGCCACTGCAAAAGCCATTGCTGCAAAAGCCACTGGCAGCGCTTTCAAATTACAGCGTAATCATGTGCAATTTGGAAATCCCACACCGCTTTATTTTCTATGGCACCTTTCACGCCAGTGACGCTCTGAGATGCTCCCCACAAAGAAATGGCATATTTACACAGCCAAGAGCCTTTCAACCCTAATCCCCTAAAAAGATGATAATCATAGAGGAGGCTTGCCAGTTGTCAAAACACATCACCTCCTGTCTTGCTCACCGTCCTAGAGCAGAAGGAGCACTGCTGTCTCCCTTTGTTCAGTTTGGCAAAGGGGAAGTGGGAGAGGCCTTCTGAAACATGGAGCGTCGCAGATGGAGAGAGACCCCTATCAACCTGGGGTTGCTTCTCAGAAGCGGAGGGTGAGCTCATCTTGGTGCTACTCCCTGCAGCAAGTGCTCCTCCAATGGGGAAAGCAATGCACAAGCTATGTCCTGCTCTTGAGATGCTCTGGGCTGTATTCTGCAAGCCGTCTGCTGGGGAGCCTCATGTAAACTTCACTGAGATGAGGAGCCAGCAGGTGACCCATCGCTGTGCTGCTGTGACACATCTTCTGCATAACCTTTGTGCCTCTCACTAGGGTAACCCCTGGTGTAGCATCATGGATTCAGACTCATCTCTGGTGTCTTTTAATACAGCACACATCACAGGGCTGAGGTTTAATCCCCCTGATAGCAGTGTTTATCTAATACTGCCTTGCTTTACCACATGCTTCTGATGCGACACTTAAGGGCAATAGTCTACCTTGCCTGCTCCCACAGTTGCACTTAGTTTTCTAGGCCCTGCCTCCCAGGCACAGAAGTGGAACTTAATGCCACTTACAGTGGACATGTCTACATGAGACACTTACTGCGCATTAGCCTAATAACATTACGCAATAGCGTGTCACGGCAAAAACCGTACTTATAGCCTACTGCACAGTGTTATTAAGTTAATGTGCAATAAGCGTCACTAAACTGTGTGCTGGCGCTACTGCACAGTAACTCTAGGTACTGCACGTTTAGTTAGTACTTTGTTAAGCACGTACTAAACTAAATATGCAGTATCTAAGGCGCATTAACGAACACATAGACGTACCCACTGTGTACTTCAGATTCTACCCTGCATGGCTAAGCTTGGCCAGATGCAGAGGCTCAGCAATAATCCAGCTGTGCAGTGGAGAAATCCCCATAAAACAGAGAAATCCCTGCAGCACACCTCCATGGGAAGTGTAGTGCAGCCCATCCTAGGTCAATGACAAAACTTCCACCAGTGCAGGATCATGCCACGGGAGAGCTCTTCCTCCCGTCTGCAGCCAGATCTTACTTCTGCAATTCTCAGCATTCTCCAGGAAATGGTGCGGCTCTTCCTGTCATGTTTGCCTGCACGTGAACATCAGGGAGCATTTATTTTAGAACTTGAAACTCATGGAGCACAGTAACGACCATTCATCTTGGGCCAGCACAAGGCCTGCGGCATGTGCAGAGATTCCCCAAGGAGAATCCCGGACGTACAATCCTTCCCATAGCTTCCCAATTTTCCCAGTGCTGGTTGGGTCAGGAGCAGCCAAGAATTGTCCTGGGAGCTCTGCAGGACTGAGCTTCTGAAGAGTCCTAGAAAAGTCACAGGCCAGCTGCAGTTCCCACTTCTCCAGAAGTTCCCTGACCCTTCTTCAGACCCCACAGGGGAACATCTGGTCTCATTAAAATCAATCAGAAAACTTCCATTGACTCCAGAAGGCTGTGAGTTCTCCCTATGCATTTATTTCGCCGTGTGCATTTGAGTTTATCTGCTCCAGGGCGGAGGTTATTGCATGGGGGATTTTAAAGCACTCAAACCTCAAGACTCCCTCTGTGCAACACAAAGCCCTCCTCATATCAGGCCTCTCCCTTAACTTCTCCATCACAAAGAAGTGCCCACAGGATAGTAGGACTGAAAGGGACCCCAGAAAGTCATCCAGTCCATCCCCTATCCCGAAGGTAAGATTAGCTCTTCCCAAACCAGCCTTGATGAACACTTGTCTAACCTAGTCTCCAAAACCTCCAGTGCTAAAGATTGTCCAGCCTCCCTACATTATCCTGTGTCCACACTTCATTGTCCTTACATTTTAAAATGCATTTTTCCTCTAATGTCTAACCTAAATCTCCTTTCTTCCAGTTTAAAACCACTCCTTCTTGCCCTATCCCCAGCGGACACAGAGAACAGTTGATCAACTTTCTCTTCGAAGTAACTTTTCCATATTCTGAAAATTACTCTCATTTCACCCCCAGTCTTCTCAGTCCATCCCCTAAACCAAAGCCTATGAGAAGCTTTGCAGTGCACCTCGCAAAAATTAAATGAATTCAGTGTCAACTAGACCAGGACACAGAGGATACTAACAATAGAGACAGCTGCAGTGAAAACTTTGCCCCTTAAAATCAATGCAACATCCCCATTGACTTCAATGGGTCCAGGATTTCACCTCTGAACTCAAGTCTCCTTCTCTTCCGATTTTTTGGCAAAAAGGTCAGATGCCTAATGAAGGTCAATGGACATGCTCCTCTGTATGGGGGGAGATCAGATAAATGAGGTGTAATAATCCAGGTGGCTCTGACTCTCCCAGGCCACGTCTATACAAGATGCTTTACTGCAAAGTAGCATGGTTTACTGCACAGTAAGCATGTGTGTCTACACATGCACGTGCTTACTGAACAGTAAATGTCGCTAATCACAAGTAAATTTGCTACCTGCAAATGCAAGTAACAAATTTACTCAAGAGTAGTTATTGCACTGTAGTGCTCATGTAGATACGTGACCAGGAGCAAATCTGCTTCCAGTCAGCCTGCCACCAGGGAGCAGGATATTGCTCCCTACCACTGCCGGGGTGGACTGCACCACTGGAGGCTGGGCGGGGACTATGTCCTCCTGCCCCGGCAGCCGGAGCTCCAAGCCTCCTGCTCCAAGACTGCATTTGGGGAGTGGGGGCTAGGAAATCCCTATCCCAGTCAAGGGCAGGTCCCAGCCCTGCACCCCAGTTGGTTGATCATGAAGCAGGGCTTGGAAAGAGCTGCAGGGGTGAGGCAGGTCCCAGCCCCCTGCCCCATCCACTGGTGGGGCAGCTAGTTTGAACCCCCAGCTGGGTGGGAAATCCCTGCCCAGCTGGAGGGCTCACTGCTAGCTGCCCCACCAATGGATTGGGCAGGGAGCTGGGATCTGCTCCTCCCCTGCAGCTCTTTCCAGTTCCTGTGCCCCAATCAGGGAGCTGCAGCTGGGAGCTCCCCGGGGCAGGAAGCAGTGATCCCTGCCAGCCCCTGGGCTAGTAACCAGCAGGAGCCTCAAATTCCCACTGCTGGCAGCAGGGCCGCAGGAAGTGGGAGCAGTTTGTTGCTAGGATCAGCAAATCTATTCCTATGTACCTGCATGTGTAGACACCTGCCTGGGAGCATTTACTCGCGAGTAATTTACTTGCAAGTAAACTGATCTTGGATCAAATGCATGTGTAGACACCCACACTGTTTGGTCCAGAGTCCCTAAGTCTGCCTGGCTGGAGACCAATCCATACAGTGGTCCAAGCGGTTCTCTATCATGCCCTTACATGGGGGACCCCAGCCCGTGACTACAGCTGTCCCTGCAGGAAGTTTTGTCTCTTACACACGCTGCGTGATTTTAGCATCGAGAAGGCACTGGAGAGCATCTCCTCGCCTGCAGCTAAATATAACTCAGTCTGACACAGGCTCCCAGGGAGTGCAAGTTCATTAGCTAGTTTATAATTACAGATCTCACACCTCCAGAGAACACAGCTTCAGCTCCCGGGCTCTAAATTCAACTGGGCCACAGAAGCCTTCTCCAAAATCCTCCTGTACAGAAAGGTCCCTGCAGGTTGGTGGGCCCGGCTGTTAAGATGAGACTACAGTATCTTGCTGAGTTCAGCCAGGGTTGCTCTAGCACTATATCTGGAAAAAGCAAAACGGTGTGATGGGTGCTGCCTAGGAAACTCGAGAAGCAGATCCATTCAGCCTACCCATCCCATAGTTTATTCATGTAGCAATGCAGCAAGACAGCTCTGGATTCTTGCTATCAGCGAGCAGATCTGGTTTGCTGTGGGAGGTTTGTGTCTATTTCTGCGGCTGAGCTAGAATTGCCGGTTGTAAGCGAGTGGCGCCTGCTGCCGGGCCCAAAGTAAATGGACAAAGGAACGGGAGAGGGTGCAAGGATTTCTACCCATGCCAAGTGAATGAATGCACCTTCATGCACATTATCTGCAGGCATGTGCATATGCCTCCCTCCCACCCTGGTGAGTTTTAAAAGGTTACAGAGCTTATTAAAAGTATGATTCATTAGAGTGCTTTTGTAACCACACCGGGGATACAGGTTTAAATGTTAATTGAAATATATTTCGCCAGGATAAATCCAACCCCGACAGCATATCTGTTTCCCTAGAGATAAGAATGCTGGGCATTAGCTGCAAATGTAAATGAGTAATTGAAATAAATGGGAGCTTGCCTGAGCTGAGGATGAATGGTATCCAAGAGCTAGATCCTGCCAGGGCAAGGAGCAGAGGGTAGGATATTCCATGGGTTTCCTCTGCAGTTTTCCATTGGGGTGAAGAATGGCTGGGGGAAAGGGAGGATCCCCCCAAAACTCCCTTGATACTCTGGGGTCCTGGTGCCCTGTGGGGGTACAGTGATCTCTACCTGGAACAGCCCTTGATCTTTGTAATTCTGGCTCCTCTGCACAGCAGCAAAGCTCCAACAGAGCACACTGCCAGGGGTCCCCTGGAGAAGGCTGTCTCAGCACCCCCATTAAACAGGAACCCTCCCTGCCAGCTGCAGCATGGTGCAGCTACAACATACACATCCCACCTCCACCTTTGGCTGCCGCTCTGCCATCCCATGCGTTGCACGCTTTGTCTGGGAGCGAGGAGGAATAGAAAGCCAGGCAAAGAAGGGTGGTCTTCTGGGTAGGGCATTTGCCTGGCAGCTAGGAGACCCAGTTTAAGCCCCTGCAAATTTGCTGTAGGATGTTGGGAAAGGTACTTAGTCTCTTTGTGCCTCAGTTCCCCCCTCCCCCGCAAAATGGAGGTACCAGCCAGGCTATACTTCAGAGTTGTGTGTGAAAACAGGTCGCCAGTCAGTGCCATGAGAGGGGTCAGGTAAGTACATACGGTAACAGCTGTCCAGCATTCATTCCTTGTTTAACTCAAGTGAATGCTTTCTCTTTGTTTCCATGTCCTCTCTCCACCTCTCCTTGAGCCTGATCTATTGAAGTCAATTGAAAAATTCCTTTGGATGCCAATGGCTTTGCCTTGCACCAGATGGAGAAATGCATGACCTATCTTTGAAGGAAAGCCCTGGATTGCTACACGGAGGACATTTCAGAAGCTGCTTATAGCTGTTGATATTCTTTGCACATTTGTTTTGGGCAGCTTTCTTTTCTGATCTCAGCGTCTATGTATAGCCAGCACCTTAGTGGGGTTTTTATGTTTGTCCATATTCTTTGCACACTGAAGAAAAAGAAAAGTTCAAAAATAAAAAGAAAGGCAACAATGAATGGCTGCTCTTTCCAGCTACACTTCCAAAGGGCCCTCCGCATATTCAAAATGCTCCATGTACCAGCCCAAGCTCATCTCCTGAGACAAAGCCAGCTCCATTTACTCAGGCAAGCTGTTTTCAGTGAACCTGCTCCCCTGAGGGAGATAAGCAGAGATTTCATAAGGCCAGAACGAAGCACTGTGATCATCCTTCACAACATTTGTCTCTACCTATCTAGACTCCTTCCCAGGATGCCCCCAAACATCAGCATCTTTTTTGCCTTTCAACGTCATCTTACTGCTTTCAATGCAAGAGCATCCTCCTCTGCAACCCACCCCTGGGAAATAGCCTCCCTGTATCTCTTCCACCTTGCCAATATTCTGCCTCCCTTGAAAACTCAACGAAACACATCTCTTGTTTCCTTCTCCTCGGGCCCTTTAATTTCCCTCTCCTCCTAGTATTTAAAAGTTGTAATTTGCTAGTTTATATATTTAAAGTTGCCATGTACTGGCCTGCATGGAGCATCTCACATACTGTGTATTCTGCACGGTGATGCTGTGTCTTGGTTCCCAGAAGCAGGGCTCCACTACGTGAAGCCATTTTTTTTTTTCCATAGTGCAGGTGTCCCGTTTGGGTTTGCAACTTGACATTGATGTTCTAATTAGGCCAGGTTCCATTTTTCTCTGTGCATCTGAAACAATCAACATCATTCTTGCAAGAGGTCAAAGTTTGCGGCTAGCCAGGGACGGTTGTGACATTGATTGGCAGGTCCCGGGTCAACTCCTGTCTTCTCTTCTTACGCAAGTTGTCAGGTCTGTGTTTATCAATTAGTCGGTTCCACAATCTAATGAGGTTCTGACGATGGAAAATCACCAGAATTTCAATCCCATCTAGGGAAAACGGCTGTGATAATAACCCTGATTCTTCTGGAATAATACATTCATGTATATTTGAGAAGTCGTGGCACCTCTCAGGGCAGTCCAGACTGCTCTCAGGCTACGATGGGTCCCTCTTTGGTTGGGATCCTCTATGGAAAAAGCTAGGAGCTGTAGGAAGTGGTGCTAGTGATCCGGAAGGTGGCATTCATTCCCTCTGGTTCTCTGCCCCATACAGAACTACAGTGCACTCAAATGCCATGTATATATAAGGCTTTTTAGGTAAATGGGATATCTTTTATTAAACCAACTCAAATATTTGAGTTGGTCTAATAAAAGATATCGCATTTACCCAAAGAACCTTGTCTGCCTATGTCCTTAAACCAACACTGCTACAACCTATACCCACATATATATAAGATCATTATTATAAGAATTCATATGAGCCTCCACTGGACACTGTCATTTGTTTTAATGGTATTTCAGCTTTGTATAATCCAAGGTGTGGGAAATAATGGAATGCAATTTCAAATAAAAGGATACACTTTCTACTTTAACAACGACCATTTCTGCTTTTTGGGGACATTATTTGAGATTATTTTCCCTGTATTTTGTCCCAGTCTTAACTCCCAGTAACATAGGAATTCAGAGAATTGAAGATAAACCTAATAAAAGGCTTCCTTCTCACGTTTATATACACACACGCACATATACACGCATATATATATATATATATATATATATATATATATATATATATATATATACACACACACACACACACACATGCAATACATCAGTTCTGTTAAGATAACTCAAAATGGCCTAGTCAGCAGCACAAAGGTGCTAGAAATAAGCAGTATAATGTAGCAAGGCAATACACCTTTCTGCCTTCTTTTTACTGTACAGTTGCAACACATATTTCACAGATATCCAATTTCTAATTCTCAACGAAAGGGAATATGGTGTTCCCCTGCAGAATTCCCCACTGATTTCCTGTCTGACTTTGTCTAAGTTACCATACCTCTCTGTGCCTCATGTTACTAAGCTGTAAAATGGGTATTATAACCGTAAGCTACCATACCTTTTAGGCGTGCCCACAACATTCTTTGAAATCCTCATGTCAAAGTTTCACTGTAAAATATAATTGTAATTGGTGAGAAGCTGACAATACATCTTTCTTTCTACTAAGCTAGCTGAAATGAGACTCTCCTTTAAAGCATCAGCTGAAATTCAAACTCAACCTCAGCTGTCTAATGATGTGGTCTAGGCGATAGACAGATGAACTATTATCCATTTGAAAGGGGGGAATTTACCACAGTTCATCTGAATCCACTGTAACTCTCTCATGTGTCACTGTTATCCCACAGTAAGTAGAAAACTAAATTGGAGGACTTTACGGGCAGCATGGCATTTTCCCAAATTAAAAATTAGCCAAGACACTAGAACAGCTCTCTTTTAATAAAAAAGGTACTATGGGATTTTTAAGACTCATAGAAAAACAGGACAGTAATATTAATACAGGACCTGATCTACAAGTACCTACTATAAGTATCCCCCTGGCCCCACTGTGACTGTGGCTTCCTTCAAACACCTGGAAGTGGTTTAACTGGGAATAGTGCTGAAGTGTTGAAAGTCCTAATTAGATGCAACCATGATTATGCTGCAATTAAAGATTAGGCCCAAGATTTGGAAGTGTTTGGGAGAATGGAGACCTACTCAAGGTACAGATGCTGATGACCTTTGAGGCTCATATTCTGTGACTCTCAGGTCCTGTATATCTGATTTGAGAGAGAAATATGTGGCTACAAAGGTACCTTCAAGATCCTTTTGTAACTCCTCAGATTTGGGTGATAGCAACCACCTACCCGAATCACAGCACCACATAGAGCAGCTTCAGGGCTGCTGTAAGTCGTGTTGTTTTATAGCAGTGATTTATCCCCCACTGTCACCAGTGGAACTGGGTCAAGGAGACATTTGGCTCCAAATACATTTAATTGGGATAGTCAGTCATTTAAAAAATAATGACAGTATTTGGCGAATATACCACAGCTATTTTTCAGCAATGTGTTTCTGCTAACACCATTAGTTCCTGACTGCTAGCAGCTTTAATTGGAGGCAGTGTTAATGCCTCTATATTTAAACAGCACTGGGGAGCAGTCTCAGGTATCAGGCTGTACGCACCTTTTGTCAACTAACACTCGAGTGTCTGAGGCACGATGAGCTGGCCCAGCATTTCTTTTACAAATCAAGCACATCCCTAAACATAATTTTCAAGTCTAATGCTGAATTCCTAAATTAATGTTTAGAGTCCTGTGGTCTCAAAGGCAAAGCAAAATCTTGTTCATGTCACCAGTAATTTGTCTGACTTACTTAAAAATCAATTTAGCCCTTAATGGAGGCCATATTCCACAGATGCCAAAGGGTACTTGAAGGATCTTCAAGGCTGCTATCAGTAGGCACTTTTCTAGTAGACCTGCAAGAGAGGCATCAATCCAGAAGTCTCATATGTGACAATACTCAGTAACACATCTATGCCCCTGGTTTTATCAAGATGTCCTATATACTTTATCGGCTAAGTACAACCACCCCTGAGCTAGAGAAAAGGAAAGCTGTGCATTGCAAAACTACTGAAAATCCAGCAACAGTACATCAAAGGATGCACACTGCTTGCAAAGAAAGAAAGAAAATGCAAGAAAAAGAAAGAAAGGACAAGAGACAATGTACACCTACACCCCTGATGATTTCTGCCATGGCAGTATTAAAGTCGGGTTAATTTAGTCAGTTCAAATAAACACAGGAACATAGGATTTACCATATGAAATCAATGGTGCCACTGATTTCCATTAAACAACTTGCAGAGTAAGAGCCTTCACCGGGAAGGAAGATGGCAGATTCTATTCTAATATTAGCCCTTTCACAGCAGGTGCAGTTAAGCAGATATCTCTTCTCAAACAGCCCTGCTGAGGAAGCAGATGCAGTACCTCCCAATCCACCATAACATATGTTACCCATAGGAAATTAAAACTCAAGCATCATTGTGTGCATGTCATATGTCCTCTGCGGGGCCCATGGATCCACCGTAACTAAAACAGAGAACCTGCTTACAGTTCATCTGAACTCACAAGGCTTGAAATTCTGCTCTTAATTACACTGGTTTATAAGCAGCAGTTTTACTGATTTGGAGGCAGATACTCAAACCCCAGTTCCTTCCCCTGCAAAGTGCCAGCATGTTGCAGAGGGGTTGTTATCTGGCCAGCTGAGAACTCCCTAGGGGATGGGGGACAAATGTAAAGCAACCTGGCCAGTGGCTTTTAAACCAGGCAACTCTTGCATGTGGCATAGAGGGTTAAATGCCATCCTGCTCTGCTATGCCAGTTCTCCACTGGGGCCAGACCCAGCTGTTATGAATTAAAGCTGCCTTATATCACAGGAAGGACAGCTTGTGAATCAGGGACCATAATGCAAACCTTATATTATAGGAAGGGCAGCTCATGAATCAGGGACCATAATGCAAAAGACATTTCTTGATACAAGAGAGATGCTAGCTGTTCAAGTTCAGTGGGTCATTTAAGCCGGTAGAGTTACAGCTGTTGGCTAAGCAGAAAATGTTGCCTGGCTATTTCTTTTCTCTTTTTTTCACCTACAAAAGTATCTAAATCATCTTAGTGTTGTTCTTCCCACCTTCCCTTCTCTCAGCTTTCTGAATAATATTTTTCCCCTTGTTTCTTACTAACAGGTTGATGAAATTTAGAAGCCAAGACCAGGCTTTTTGTTTTCCTTTTGGCTGTAATTCAGCCAGACAATGAAGCGTATGCCTAACATTAAATATGTAAATAGCCTGATGGGATATAGGTATCAAACGCCCAGATACAGGCAGATGAAAGAAATGAGATGAAATTGTACACAAATGAAATTAACTGATTCAGTGTTGGGGAAAAGAACAATAACCCCTGCTATGAGATAGGAAGAGAGTTTTTCATATCCCTGAAGGAAACACTGTTCAATCCATTTCCAAAATGTATGACCAGCTCAAGGGAGAAACACAGCCTGACCCATCCAACCCTTTGCCGCACTGCTTCTGGACAGACAGAGGACAAAAACAGCCCAAGCATCCCCGAGCGCACAAACAGCTCGGGATGGTCCAGAATAGTGCCATGCAGTTGCATTCAGCACCAAGGACACTGGGCATGAATCTCCACAACCCTGCATTAAATCATTGGTGACATTAAACAGGCATCTAAGACTTTCTGTGAGAAGCGCTGCCAGTACAAAGAACATGCATAATCAGACGCTGGACAAAAGAATTCCTACCCTTAATGTTAAACAGGATTAAGCGTTTGAAGGCACATCTCATATTAGAATGTATTACTTATCAACTCAGAAGTAAGAAGATAAATGATGTGCTCAGGCATCAATCCCATAAATACAAAATCCACATAGATTATACTTTCAACTAATACCGAGTGATTTCTTCCCAGAGAAAAAAGTGTATGCACTCTTCAAAGCACACATGCTTTTTCTGACATCTTATTACACTAAATTGTTTAACCCCATAATGTTAATCATTTGGTAAAGGACTAGCTCTCCCCAGCCACAGGCACATGTGTGTACCTATCCGGTTGTAGACAGCTGGTTCAAATGCAGCCCAAATGGCTAGCGATTGAGACATGCTACCAAGTGATGGCTGTTCAGTGACCTATGAATGAAAATAGGTGTGTACTGGTCCTCACTGACAGCACTAGCACTAATTTACATCTCTGCTGCCAAACCTAGCAGAGACCTAGAGTCGAAGGGGCGTGAAAACAAAGTTAATGTCATGGTCCTAGAAAGCAGCCTAGCATATTGTGTTGGGTGGTGGCACCCGCACACCGCTTGCGTAGGGGTGGAGGACTCTGCATTGTGAAGAGCTGTCAAGCAAGCATTTTCACACCTACGAAATTAGACTGTAAAAATAATGAAAAGACAACCCAGATCTTCAACAGCAGCCAGTATCTGCTAGGTACAGCAGGGGCTGGTTCCAGCCTCGTGATTCAGGTCTCTTCAATACAATACAAAAGAGTTCAGTTTGGCATGGAAGTTTGTCACCTGCCTCTCCTAAAGGGCTGGAAAACTCTTGCTCCCTCCAGCGCAACTGGGGAATTTCTTGAGAAAGGTTTGCTAAAATCATGGTAGGCTTTGTCAAACAAAACCTGTTAAGTCATTTGTTTTAATTCTGAGGTACACGATTGCAACACTTCAGCATAAAGAAGCCAAAGGTAGTCATTCTGCCGTTCCATCTGCAGGAAGAGTCGCTGTTTGTTTCATGAGTCACCAGCAAAAACTCTCAACTTGCATCATATCAGGAGTTGTCCGTGACTCATACTGACAAGAGGTCAACTCTGCATAGGCTTTATCATGCACACAACCTATCGATCTGCTAGGGTTGGTGGTCTCTTGTGCAGTCCCGAGTTTGGGTGGACCACACAAAAGCCTAGGAGTTGAGAACACTTGTCATCTACTTCTTCCCTGGGTACTGACTTTCTTAGTGATCTAAGCAATCGCTTAGCAGGAATCCTAGTTCACTTTCTGTGCCTAAGTGGCATGTATGCAACTCTGTGACTTGTGTAACCGCAAGTTGGGGCACTTACACAGAGTTTCAGATTCTATTTGTCCCTGTGGTGGAATAAAATCGACCTGTGCGTATAGCAGCTGACAGCAAAATGGTGATGGGGGAGGGTTTGGGGACTTGTCCAGAGAGTGGGAGACCTGGACTCTAGGGTTCCCTCAGCCAAAACGTGGGTTGAACCTGCATCTCGCCGTTCCCAGCACAGTGCTCTAACTGCAAGGGCAAAGGTTACACAATTTGCTTGCGATTTCCCAGTTGGTCTAATAAAAGGTATCATTTTGGAACCAAGAGTTCTAGTTTTTTGTAGGGCAAAGGTTAGGCATTATGCAGAAGCCTTCCCAGCCCTTTTGCACCTAATAAATGGAAAACAGTGGGCAGGTTTCTGCCCTATTTGGAGCCTGGGTACAGGCTATCTCCCATCCAAAGCATCAGTCACCTTACTGAACCATGCAGAGCCATTGGCTTGGCCTCTTCTTTTCATATCTCCATCTCCTCTACTTATCTCCCATATCTTCTCCCCTCTTCTACATATCTCCCTCTCCTGGCTCAGAAAAGCTCAGCTTCTAGGGAATGGATAGAAAAGGTGTTAGTTAATGTCTACCCTGTCACTTGGTGGTTAGAATACCATGCTACAAAGCAGATTCAAAATCCATCTGAGTGAGAGGGGACATGCTGTCCTGGGGACATGCCCTAACCACTAGGCTATTGGGCTAAGCAATAGGGTGGTTGCTCTACTCCTGCTTCATTATGTAATACCCACTAGTCATGGGTTTTTGCATGGCTGTTATCTGGGGATTTATCTGGCCTTATGGATGCTGACAGGCATAGGGAAAAAATAAAGCACTTTACTGGAAGAGGCATCAGACCCAACTCCCCAGCGTCTGTATAGCTCAGGTGCTTTAGCAGGACTTTTTGGTACTTTTATCTAATAGCTGATTGAATCATAAATAACTACTTTGGTTAGTCTATAAGGTTCAAATCTACTCTGCTTTATACCTGCTTAGCCAGAGTGCAGCCTTACTGAGTATGTTCAGTGGAGGTGCAAACACTTGCACTCTCAGAGCTGAATCCCAAGCATTGCATAAGTGCCAAAACTGCAGTTACACTGCTGCATAACTACCACTTAGGTGTGAAAAGTGAAAGAGGATTTAGGATTTATACTTTGCCAGAACAGAGGGAGGAATCATTGACCAATGACTTCACAGGACACTATTTGTGCTAAATAGCACACAAGGTCCTGGGTACTTCGTGACAAGCTGAACCTAAATGTCACACTAATGCCCCTGGATTCTGTGGTGCTCTGCTGCAACAGTTCCAGTTAAATTAAAATGGAGGTTAATGAATTCATCCAATATAAAAAGAACTAGTAGCTACGTACTTTTTATTTTACAATCCATTTTTATGCTGCCCTCAAGTGTTCAGTTTCCCATGTGTCACAGATGTTCGCAATGCTGACACATAACTGCTTCATAGATGTTGCCAGTGGGAAAGCTGGACATGCTGCCAGCTGAGCAGGAACATGGGGGCTAAAGTCATAATTAGAGATAATTGAGGATAGTAGGGTAAACTCCTTAACTGGGTATTTCTGCTCAAAGGTTCTGGAGTGAAATCACTAACATTTTTATTATTCACTGTTTTCTTTAGGTTTCAGAGTTAATAGCAGCTTGCTGTGAGAGAGGGTTTCATATCTTTCAGAGCTGGTTTCAGGCCGCAGATGGGCAGCACAACACCAGTTGACCCCTTGAAGTAGGAAATAAAATGATTAAATCAACCGGCTTTCAGTGAAGCTCCCACTTAACGAAAACTACCATCGTTACCAGTAATTGGTCCCGTTGCTAGCAGTCCCAGCAGAGACTATGTCACCATTACCAACAGTTTCTCCAGAGCCCAGCTTCGGCTTTTTGCTGAGAGTGATGTGGAGTTGTTTGCACTGAGAGAAGACAGCTCAGCCTAGTAAATAGGGTGCTAGGACTGGAAATATGGAGAGCTCATTTCTATTCCCAGCTCTGTCAGAGCGCTGCATGGCCCTTGCACCATGAGAGATAGATCTCCAGGTAATATTGTAATTCTGCTAAACCGGTAATGCTTTTGCCATCAGGCTGAGTCAAGAGGGGTGGCACCCCATGCTGCTCACAATAAGTAACCAGTTAATTAAGGAGTTCCTTCCACCGCCTTATTTTGCTCTCTTCCAAGTCCTCCAGCAAAAATGCAGGCAGCAGCTCAGTGAAAGTTTCCACCAGCAGGTGTCACCTGTGGGAGTGTATTTTCATTGCTATAATCAAAAGCTTTATGGGAAGCCATACAGAGCGTAAATAAAACAGCACTGTTGAAATGGCATCTCACCAAGCTCTGTTTATATATGTTATTTATATTTTATATATATATATATTAAGGTTTCCACAGATGTTCTCTGCTTACTGTGATCAAATGTTTCTCTGAACTGAGAAGATTAAATCACATGGCAGAAACTGTAAGTGGCTAGCTCTGGATGTCACCAAGCAGTATCTTTTTATACTGCCAGGGGGAAATGGGTGGGGATTCCACATAAATCAGAAAATGCACCAGCCTCCTGTTTCGTTTCCTTCCATGTTAGCTGCTCTCTGCAGTTTCACTTTGCATTTTAAGTTCAAATAAATGTCTCACTGCAAAAGTCCCTCAAAAGTGAAACATGGTCTCAGTAGGTGTTATTCCTGCTTACGTCAGAGCTGAATTTGGCTCTTTAACTTTTACCCCTTGCTCTGATTCCAGATGCTCAGGGCTCTGGGCCTAATCCAGCTGCTTTTTTTTCAATTGGAGTAATGTTTAGAGGTTTTGTATTCTTGGTAACATGCAGGACACGTGTAATTGTCAAGTGTGATTTGTGCAAATACAGGGGAACTTTAGAGATGACAGACAGCTATCTTTCAAAGATGAATTTGTTATTCTGGAGTGCCAGTGCCCAATCATATGTAGTAATTTGAGCAAAGGCTGCAGAATAAAAAGAGACGGATGTCTAAAAACCTCGTAGTTTCACACTGTCTATCATCCCCGGATGTGTGAGTGTGAAACCGTCTGTTCACAACACTTAGTGTGTTATTCTATTCTCTCACTGCCACATTACCTATCTACTTGCCTTGTATAAAATAATAATAATACTCCCACTTTATCTTTCCTCTTTCCCTAGCCTGTGTATTCTTGTCACTGTGTCCATAGACAGTGAATTCCCCAGGGCAGGGACAAGCCTTTCTTCAATGGTTTGGAAAGTACTTGCTACATTGCATGTATTACCATAAATAAAATAATAATATTAACAATTACTACACATTTATTTACACCCATCTCTTTTTCCTGTGTGGGATTAGCAGATGGATCCCTTTCCCATCCTGCTGAAGTCCCCTCTCACCATGTCTCAGCACAGCTGCTGCTATCACTCCTTTTTTTCCCCTGTCATTTTTCTCACCTTTCTTTTTCATTCTTTTTTAATCCTTCTCGATGTGTGTTTTTCTTCTCTTTCATAATTTCCCCGCATGTTCCTTCTTGGTTTTGTTGTTCTTTTTTTTTCTGTTGTGTTTGTGGCGGCAAGGCCTGAGATGCATCTGTTCCTGTGGCTTTGAGATATAGGAAGCAGACCACAGAAGAGAAGTGTGAGCCAGCTTGAACATGCAATTTTCTACATACACATGCCACTAGCTGTATAAGGGATACCCACTGAGTCCCAAGAGGCTGCGGGAGGCTTTTCAGGAAGCCAGCTACCAAATTATTGTAGCTGTAAGAGCGGTTTGTAGTATGAGATGTGGTGCAGCCAGAACCATGCCATTATTCATCTTCTCCCACTGCCCCATTTTCTGCCTCCTGCCCTTCCCATGCCTACAGGCCTACTGCCACATCCCGAGCCGATGCTGGGCAATCCTAGTATGCAGAGACTTGTTCCTAAAACACAGAACACATCAAACAACTGGCGTGTTTCTTTGATGACCATGTGAAACAGCAGTGACAAAGTTAAAATAATCCTTTACAAAAAATGTTTCCTCGGTTCAATGATTTCATAGATTTTATAGACATTTGAGCTGGAAGGGACCCCGGAGGATCATCGAGTCCAGCCCCCTGACCCATGGGCTGGAAGTCAGCAGGGATCATAGGATCCCAGCAAGATAAGCATCCAAATGTGTCTTGAAGGCGCTATGTTCTTAAAAGTAAGACTTCAATTCCCCCTATTTATGCAACTTACACACTATTTGCATTCGTTCACCACCAACAACAGTGAAATTTGACTTCTCGGTTTTGTTTTCTCTTTAATAACTATATGTCAGTTGTTGCCAAATCTCACCACAATCCCTGTTTCCTGAAAGCCCCAGTTCAGAAGTCGTGTGTGAATGCTTCAGATCTCTGCTTTCCTCTTAAAAAAAGAAGTTTCTAGGCCTCATGGTTGCAGAGAACAGCATGGAAATGTGACCCAGACGTATCTTAAAGGTACCAAACCTAGAAAGCAAATACAAATAAGCTCAAGGTTATTATTATTATTATTATTATTGTCATTTTAATTACTATTTTTAGACCGATTTCATGATCTCTTTAAACCTGACTCATGATGTAACATTTGGGACCAGCAGTACTGCTTTCCATGTATCTGACACCTGTCTGAGGTCCTGCAAGCACTTTCAGATCACTTTCATAGATCCATAGATGTTAGGGGCTGGAAGGGACCTCAAGGGAGGTCCAGCCCCCCTGCACTTGGCCAGGAAAGACCGCTGGGGTCAGATGGTGCACATCAAGTCATTTTTTAAAGATCTCCAGGATAGGTGATTGTACCACCTCTGGGGGGAAATAAGCAATCTCCAGATGAGGAAACTGAGGCACAGAAAAGTGAAGTAACTTTGCACCGAGTTCACTCACACAGGTGGTAGGATCAGAGCCCAAATGTCCTGATTGCTGGGCTGTTGCCTTTATTGAGGTGTTCATGTGTAACCTGAGCACTGGTAACAACTGTAGGGAAAGCCGATTAAGTCAGGCCTTCTTAAATTTGTACACAGTTGTTTCCTAGACAGCTTATCTTGGCGACATGCTCCCTTCTCTCCCTGATTACATGGGCATCCTCTGCTCCCATCCGCAGTCATGTAACATTGCTATAGCAACTATAGAAAATGTTTACTCAAAAAAGTTGTATTAGGCAAGTGTTTATGTCCCTTTCCCCTGCTTTCTCTGTTGTTTGGGACCTTGGTCCTCCTCTGTCCTGAGCATGCAGCTCAACCAACCCATCCTCTCCTCCTCCTGCTCTTCTGCACTTACTGCCTGGCTTCCTAACTCCACTTTCCCCTGATCCCCGTGTGACGACTGGGTTGTCTGGTCGCACTGGTTGTTCTGGTCCGTAAAGGTGCTGTCCTTGCCTTTCACCCTCTTCTGTCACTAAAGCGTCTATACTAACTCACTCTCGTTATTTCCATTGGGTTTGACAGCTCATTCTTTGCATCGGGAAGACTGAGAGCTTGTGTCACAAAAGGTGCGTCTGTGTCACCAGAAGGCGTGTGCATGTTTCCATTGGGTTGTGAGACGGACACAAATCGCAGTGTGTGCACTTTTCCCCAAAGCCTAAAACACATTCGTGGTACTATGGAGCGCGAGGCAGGTTCATGTATGTACATAGCACCACCGGATGGAGACTTTCACAAAGCATGTGTGTGTCACACCAAGCTGTGACTCATGTCTTTGTCACCCCAAGGCATGAAGTTCATCCACATCATCACAAGGCGTGCACCAGGCACCATGAGGCATGTTCAATCCATCACAGAGTCAGGGTGTCACCACGAGGTGAGCCATGTTTGTGTCACCAGAAGGCAGGCACACGTTGTAAGAAAGGGTGAAAGGGGTATGTTATAAGGCATACAACTGACTTCCCAAAGGTGTCAAACACATCTGTATCCGCACAAAGCGGGAGGCAAAGTCATGCCAGGAAGCACATACATGTCTCCAGAAAGGATGAGATGGCCATGCATAAGACTGGAAATAATTTCTTGGACCATCAAGTCCTGTCCCCAGTCCAGCCCCTCATACACGTCACAGCCACAAAGCACCTTAGGAAAACCAGGCCTGAATTACTGCAAAATGTGGGTGCCACCAATGTCCTGCCACTGGGAGACGTGATGACACTTTTAGCACACACCTATGCTTATGCATGTCATCCCAAGGCATAACGCGCATCTGTCTCACTGCAAGGTGCGAGGTGGGATCAGGTCACTGCAAGGCTTGCGTGTGCCGTCCCGGGTTGCAAGATGGGTTCGTGTTTCAAAGCACGTGTCACAAGCTGTGAATTAACGACATGTCACAATGTGTGTGTATTGCCAGCACAAGGCATTAGGCTGCCCATAAGATGTGTACCTGCCATCATCAGGAGAAAAGCATGTCACTGTGAGGTGTAAGGCAGGATCATACCCAAAGGCAGGCAGATGTCAGTATGAGGTGCAAGTTAGGTATACGTCATAAGCGTGTTCTCATGAAGTGTGACGTGGGTACATGCAACATGTAAGCAAAAGTTCAGTACGCATCACAGGATATATGCATGTCAGTACAAGGGGTACAAGTTGCAAGGTGTGTGTGTGTGTGTGTGTGTGCCTTTCACAAGATGAGTACATGACGAGGCATGTGCATGCTACCAGGGTGTTCCCTGTCACAAGAAATGCATGTGCTCCCAAGAAAGTGAGGGCGCACATATCAAAAGGCAGATGTGTATCACCAGGCCGTGAGAGACTGGTACATTATTGCAAAATGTGTGTGTCACCAGTGTAAGAATGGCATGTACAACAAGGCCTGTGTCTCGGGTACATGTCGCAAGGTGTGTGCGTGTCCCCGCGCAGTGCGAGACAGGTATACGTAGCAAAGCATGCATGTGTCATGGGTACATGTTACTGGGGAGGTGCGTGTCCCCACACGGTGTGAGAAAGATGCACTGGAGAAGGCGTGCGTATCATAAGTGTGTCGCACAGCAGGTGCGTGTCAGCATGCGGTGTGAAGCCGGTACACACAAGGCGTGTGCACGTCACCACACGTTATGAGGCAGGTACACGTGACAAGGTGTGTGCATGTCACCACAAGGTGAGGCAGGTACTCTGGTGTGTATCATAGGTACAGGTGGCAAGGTGTTTGCATGTCAACATGCGGTGTGAGATAGGTACACACAGCAAGGCACGGTGCACGTTATCACGTGGCGCAAGGCAGGTATACGTGATAAGACATGTACGTCACCACACAGCGTGAGGCAGGTGTACATGACAAGGCGTGTGCTCGTCACCATAAGACATGAAGCAGGTATGCACGACATGACATGTATGCATCATGTGGTGCGGGGCAGGTACGCATGACAAGGCGTGTACATGTCACCACACACCGTGAGGCAGGTACGCACAAGGCATGTACATGTCACCACGTGCGTACATCGCCACATGGCACGAGGCAGGTACACATGTGCTCATCACATGGCGTGAGGTGGGTACATGACACGTGTGCACATCACACAGTGTGACACAGGCACATGACACAACCTGTACATGCCACCACACGGTGTGAGACAGGCACACATGACACAGCGTGTACATGCCACCACACAGTGCGGGGCAGGCACACATGACAAGGCGTGTACATGCCACCACATGGCGCGAGGAGGGGGGGTCACATGACAAGGCGAGCTGACGTCACCACCCAGCGCGGGGCGCGTTCTGTAGCGGTGCAGCGCCAGGCCCCGCCCCTAACACCGCCCCGCGACCGTTGCCGAGGCGAGCACGCCCCCATTCCCGTCGTGCCCCGCGCGGGGCTGGCACTGACGTGGCCGCGGCGAGCCGCCATCTTGTGAGCCCGGGCGGAGAGCGGCCGAGACGCGCAGGACCGGCCCCGAGCCACCTCCGACCCGCCGCCGCCGCTGCCGGGTGAGCCGTGCCGTGCCGTGCCGTGTCCTTCCCCCCCGCCCTATCTTCCCCTCCTCCCCCTGCCCCGGAGCCCGCGGGCCGGCGCGGGGGCGGCCTGTGCGGGTGCAGGCCCGGGGTGGGGGAGGGGCGCTGCGGGGAATGGGCTGTGCCGCCCCCCCCCCCCACTCTCCCGGGGAAGGGGGAAACAGCGCTTCCTTCCCCCGCTTGGAGGGAGCCGTGGGGGGTGGGGCAGCGCCCTGCTGCCCCCCCACCCGCCCTTGCACCCGCTTGTGCAACTTCTTGTGCAACCCTCCCCTCCCCCCCCAAAGACATGGGTGACGGCCCAAAGGCACCCCGCTGCGCTCCCCTTGGTGGCTTCCCGTCATTATCCCCGTTTCACAGAGGGGAAGACTGAGGGGTAGTCAGGGAAGCAGCCACCCAAGGTCACTTTTAACAGTCTGCGGATCCTGAGGGTTTCCTGCCCTCCGCTTCCTATTTCCCCCGGCGGGGGGCACGCTCTCGACTGAGGGGTTTATTCGAGGGCTGTCCAGTGCCGCGCGTTTCTCCAGCCGGGGTGCTTCCCTCGCGGTTGCAGCGGTCGCGCCCGGCGGGACGAGCGCCGATAACGTACCTGGCTACCGCCCCAGGAGACGGCAACCTCGATTGTGCGTTGGCCGAGTTTCCTGCCTAGGGACAGCTCAAATGGATGTGGTTTTCCCCCCCTGGGACTCGGTGTGGTGAAATAGAAGAGGTGGGGGATAGGTTTGTGTTTAAAATCCGTCGCTTGGCTCGTTTCTGCTCCGTTTTTTGAGTCTCGACGCACGTCTTCAGTTCGCAGCGTCCGTGCCAGCGATGCCTGCTTAATGGATCGTGCCTCGTTTGCTTACGCCGGGCACGTTCGCTGCCTCTCCTCGCAAAATTAAAGGGCTTTCGGAGGGCTGCGGAAGTAGCCTGGCGAAGGCGTGCGCTGGGGAGACGGGATGGACGCGCAAGCTGAATCTTTACTGTGCCTTATATCTCCTGGTGCAAATTCCCTGCGGTAGGCAGTTGTGTTGAGGGTGCAAATGGGATGTTCAATACCCCTCCTGTGCTTTAATTGCATAGCGGAAGAAGGAAATAAATCAGCTGGTTGGTTGAAGTCAGGAAAGATTGTTTCCTTCTACATACCATCTCCTAACTTCTCAAACGTGTCCAGCGTGGACGCAAAGCATTATTGAGCTGTGACCTTTCCAGGGTAAAGAGAGACTTTATTCTTCTCTTAATGATGTATTTTATTAACTGTAGACCAATATCTACGTTATTTCCGGTAAATCTGATCACCGTATTGTAAGTCCATCAATGGAGAGAGAAAGTCTACTTTTCAAAATCTGTTGAAGGCCTTGTTATGGTTTAAAACCTGTAAAGGTATCAGTATCTGCAACCATCACGCTCTCCCTTAACTGATGAGCAAAGACGTTCAGGACCAGCTTCCTACTACAACAGCTGTGTTTTTGCATTATTCAGCAGTTTTTTTCTTGCCACGTGCAAGTATCTAATTTTATTTCTTGCTTCTAATACATAAAAATAGTGAGGGAATAAGGCATCACTTCTGCTGATTTCTCAAATCTAATATAGTTCTCATTCATGTGCCAATCTTTATCTGAACAGAAGCTGCTGGTGTTTTGGCTTTTGAATTTGGTGACATGTCAGCCACCACTTGCTTCCACTTATTTTCTGTTCACCTAATGTATTTATTACCATATTTGTTTGCGAATTGACACCAATGCGTTGTTTGAACTCATGTCATGAATGGTATGAGGAGCAAGTACTGCAGTTTTCAAGCATGCAAGTAGTTTGTTATTGCAAGCCAAGGCATGCGTTCTGCTTGAGTGGAAGCGAACCCGTTTTATTGTTGGGCCAACTGCAGTGTTTTTGACCTGGGCTGCACCTGTTGAATGGCAACTTAAACTACAATCAAAACGCCTGAGAGGGGCATTGACTGCCAGCCTTTAAATTGGTGATTCTCAGCCAGGGTGCTGTGGGGTACCATGCAATGTTAGCACTGTTAAGTGTGCAGACACAATTCACAGATTCATCCCAGAGACTTCAAGTAGTGTTACAAGCATTCTGGCCTGTTGTGGTCTTTCAGAGTTCTTTACAACAGAAGAATTACTATTTTTTTTCTGTAGTCAAAAAAATAAGTGAAAACTAAGAGCTGGCATTTTCTGAGGAGTGCCTTAGATTCCAAAAGGTTGAGAACCACTGTTCTAAATCAGTCTTCATCTTTTGGGCAATGGGGAGTGTCCAGCACACAGAGGAAACCCTGAATGTGTGGTTCTATGACATGTCCTTCCCCCAGTGCTGTTGGTTCTACGACATTACACCATGTGCGTGCGCGTGCACATCCCCCTAACTTTCCTGATCCTTTTTTTTCCCCCCTAAACTTATCAGTTGATAAAAAAAAAAAAAAAAAATCTAGGCTGCCAACAGTTCGAAGGTGAGTTAGTGAACTACCAAAGGCTGGTAGTTAAAAATCGTTTGGTAAAATTGTGTGTTTCAGGATTTTACTCTTAAAACAGAATTTTATCATTGCTTCTCTTGTCTTAAAATGAAGTTGGAAATAAGAACCTAGTTGGATGTAGGGTTTTCTAATAAAATTTGCAGAGGTTTTCTTGGTTTGTCATCATATGTGCTAGAGCAGTTTTGTGCCCCAAACCATAGGAATGATTTAACTCTTTGGCTTGCTAATCTGCCACAGCACAGATCCAGCCTGTGACATGGTGTTATCAAGCCTATGGGGCTCACAGATTCATAGACGTTTAGGGCTGGAAGGGACCTCATGACATCATTGGGTCCAGCCCCCTGCTCTGGGCAGGAAAGCCTGATGGGGTCAAATAGCCCCGCCAGGGCATATGTCCAGTCTCCTTTTGAAGATCTCCAGGGTAGGTGTCTGCACTACCACTGCTGGGAGTCTATTCTGGAGTCTGGTCACATGAACTGTGAAGAAGTTTTTCCTTGTATCCAGTCTGAAAGCTTCTTCTAGGCTCACCACAGTTCTGGAAATTAAGCAGCAGGGGAGCAGTGCCACTGCTCCATGGCTGCCAAATTTCCAGGCTCCCGGGGAGCCCTGGGCTCTGCACACCAAACTGAAAATCTAACCCCAGCAGACAGGGGTGGTACCAGGCTCCAGGGCTCAGTCCTGGTGTGGGGACAGTGAGGGGGAGGTGGCAGGCCCCTGGGGCCCAATTCCCAGCAGGAGGCAGCAGTGCCTCAACCCCCAGGATCCAGTCCAAGTACATGGGGCATAGTGGGGGTGGCACTGGGCCCCAGGATCTAGGCCTGGGGCACAGGGCTCAGTCTGGCCCAGGGCCACTCATCTGGTCCATGGGGACAAAACGTTGATCACTGAGATAGTAACATACTTATGCACGTGTTCACCCCATTATGCTTGTTCGATACCTAGCACATTGGTCCCTGCCACGAAGATATTGCAGGCTTAGGCAGGAGATGGATGCCCCAAATGTGTAGGAGAGGTATAGTGGAGTTCAGGGGAACCTGTGCACCTTGTGAGGTAAATCATTCCAGTTCAGAAGCCATGAAACTGCTGCCACCCAAGGTGGAAGTAAGATCTGCCAAAGGACGATTTGGTTTTGGTCCATACTAATGCCAAGCTCTCTTCCGCCTACGTACCGGTTACATTTATTTGTTTTTTATATTAATCTGGAAATACATTTGAGAACCGCTTCTTGTTCTTAATCTTTTTTTATTGTAAAATCTTAGGTGTGACTGTTGAGTGACATCATTGCCTTGGACCATGCAAGTTTTCATTCAGCTTATTTGGAGAGTAGTACTTACCATCTGCTTTTCTAGTTTTTCCATTTGATTGGACTGTTTCTAACATCTGAAGAAGCTGAAAGCCATATCTAGATCAGTCTTCATTGCACATCACAGACTACATCTTGATAGCTCAGAGTACCATGAGAGAGGATTGTTTCAAGCAAGGGCAAATAGGGACTCTGAAAATAAATTGCAAAGCAAAGACAGAAGTTGCTTTACTGACAGCTTTATGGTTGGTTCTTTCAAAAAGTGCCTTCATATTTTAAACACTTCAGGAATGTCAGTACTCTGCTTTTCCTTACATTAGTCTCTGAAGAGTGTGAGTAATATGCAACCAAGAGGTTATAACTTTTTGTAACTTTATTTTATGGCCTGTCTTTCTGTCCACTTTCCCCATCTGTACTAGAAAGTAGAAAGTTGTAGCTCTGGGTACAGTGTCATGTGAAATCACCAGTAGTTCAAGGGCCATCACAGATCTGCTCAAATTATGTCCAAGAAATGTGGGGGGACTTGAGTATTTCTAAGAAGTCCTTGGGTTGAGGGAGGAGGGGGGAATGCTGAGCTAGCTTTTACATATTAGGTTGAGAATATGAAATGATACGGTTTGACTTGACACCCGCATGACTTCATTTTAGACTATTAACAGAATGTCTAGATTCCTGATTACACATACTTGGAATTAAAAAAAAATAAAAAGTGGTATACCTTAACTTTTGAATGTAAAAAAAACCCAAACCAACTTTAGTCTATATTGCAAATTAAGTAAAGCTGAAATAATAGGCTTTGTTTTAAATAGAAGTATTTGTGGAATTTTTTGCATCCCCCAGACTTAAAGAATTCTCTGATTTTTAGACAAGTGCACTTTATATTTAACCATCTTTCATCCATTGCTTCAAATGTGAAAGGCCAGCTTCTAAAAATAGTTGTAAAAAAACTGCTCTTGAAGTCATGTATTGTGCCAGTGCAGTTACATATGTGACAGTACTGTAATCATGAACTATTTTTAAAATTTGCTGCAACAAAATACTTTAATCTGCCAAACATAGCTTCGCGTACAAAAGAATATAGCTTTATCTAGTTGTGTCTGTTGGTTTCAAGTGTGAAATGCTGTGCTTCTAGACTACAGTAGCCCTTAAAGCTCTAAGACACCCTCTTGAAAACTAGGGGGTTGTACTCGATGATCTGTTGAGGTCCCTTCTGACCCTAGCATCTATGAATCTATGTGATCAAACATCTGAACTTTTAAAGTTCAAAGTATGCTGCCAACTTTATGGGTACTGTAGTCTACCTGTTTTGTCTACCATTCTTACAAACAACACCAAACAGAACTAGAGCTAAAGGAAACTGGATTTTTAAAAAAATCTAACTTTGCTTACTCAGTATATTTGGCAACTCTTCCTGTGTGTATAGATGGCTAGTTTTGCCTTTTGAATGACTTTCTGAGGGGTTTTTGCGCAACAGAAAGGAATGAGACTTTTAAAAGAAATGACGTTTAGGATGTCCCAGAGTCCCATATAGTAAAAGGCAGGAATCCAAGATCATGATGTTCCTTTTAAATAACCAAAATCTGATCATTTACTACTTTGGTGCAATTAGCTAGAACTACCAAGTTGCTTTTAACTCTTGAGATCAAGCGGACTTAATTTCTGAAGTCCATTTAAGCCTTTGTTTTACCTGAGGGGCAAGTGCTTCTGATATTTGTGAGCCAGGCTTTGTTTGTTTTGTGATGTTTTTTTTCCCAGATGCATCAGACTTTGCTCACTGAGCATTTAAGTAGCTGGCAAAACAATTAGAGTGAGTTTATTTAATTTGCATGTTAATTATTTCTCTGAATAGAAAGCCAAAGTAGGCAGCATTGAATGGAGAAATCACAAGCTTAGGAATATTGTATGTCTTACCAATAGTGTTTATTTTAAATTGATGCTCTGACCTCAGTGTGTTCAGTTATTTCTGTATTAAACTCACTTTGTTATAACTAACATTTCATAGTACAAGAATGTGTATGTGTTGGTGATGCTGTCCATCAAATCAGCCTTTCCCTCCTTCCCTCCTTCCCCACCCCACAAATAACTACAGGGGGAAAAAGCAACTGAAACTGTTAGTGCTGGCATGGCAATTTATTAAGCCTTCAGAAATCCACTCTACAACTGCTGTCACTCCTTAACAGATGGCATACTTGTACTCTGAGATGGGGAGTTAAGACACTTTTTTTTTTTTAATTTATTTTTTCGTAGTTGTAATTGTTATCAATGACTCTTTCCTGTTTAGATGCTATCAGTAGTGGAGGACAGTTTGTGAGCAAGATGGTTGCACTTCTGGCCTGTATTGCTTCTGACAACACTTTAAAACAGTTGATATGTGACAATCTAGTTTAATTCCTGTAGAAACTCTTATGTATGTTGTGCTTGAGCACAGGTATAAAGCAGAAGTGTTGGTTAGAAGACAAGTGGATTTGTCACCATCTAACTTCATCTCCTTTTTAAAGTCTTCTACAATATCTTGTAAAGGACTGAGGTAAAGTTGAAAAAAATGGGGAGACATGGTGCCTTATGCCATTCGTATTTGGTTGATCAGAAAGCAAAATCATCTCTTGGCCAAAAGGTTCACCACAACGTTCAAGTAAGACTATTCATGTTTTCGGAGATGATTAAACTGTTGGTTCAATGTATGTCTGTCTGGGTAAACTTTAAGTATGCCTGTTAAATTTAAACGATACTTTGTTCACCAAGGTATGGCTAACAGCTATGAGGAATGTACCCGAGATCAAAAGCATGCAAATAAAACAATGTCAAAAAGCACAGTAAAACTAATGCTAACCAAATTAAAAACACACATAAACATTGGGTGAGACATTACAGCACTCTGAATATAAATGTAAATTTTAGTTGCATCCCTTTTTACTTCTAGTCTTACCTGGTTAAAGGAAACTTCAGCCATGTCTACCCAGGGGGACTTAACATTGGCAAAGGGCTGCCTTGGGGAAGACATCAGACAGCATATGTTTCCGCACAACTTTTGGCAGCTCTGCCAAATAAAGCCACCTCTCCATGTCATCGGTGGTGCCAGCAGGGCACAGAGCACAGCCTGGGAAGGCCCAGCCACTGGGGGTGAACTGCTCCAGCCAGTAGAAACATGTGCTTTCTACCAGGAGCCCAGCCAGGGCAGAAGCCTTCTTCCCTTGGAGAGGGGGTGTTTTGCTACTGCAAAGAATCTTTGAGCCATGGATATTCTCATAGTTTTACCAGCAGAACTTGAGTAATGTGGGCCAGACCTTTAAAGATTAGCTTTATCATTGGTGCAGTGCCACCTGGGCAAATTTCTGAGATTTCTAGACACAGCGTCTGTGGTCTAATGGTTTTATCTAAATATATTAGTTGCTAGAAATGTAGCTGCGTTGAGATCAGTGTTTTTTTTTGTTACAGACTGCAGTCTTATCCAGAAATGAGTCTGAATGTGACTGGTAAACAGCAGCAAATAATGTTAGCTGAACCTGACTAACAGGTTTCTGTCACCGTGCAAATTGTGAGGAGGTGGAGCAGAGTACAAGATCAGGGTGTACTTCACATTGCTCTGACTAGTGAAGACCAAGAAATTGGAATGAGGAGTCAGTTTTATGCTGGTGTCGTTCAGAGCATATGAAAGATCCAGAATAACAGTTGTGTGTGCTGAATTTACAGTGCATAGGTGGCAGCAATGCCGTCTGCCCCAACAGCCCTGACCTGGAGGGGCCCTAACGAGAGAGAGGAAAACTCTGTTTTTTCATTTTCAGCAGAATTAATGCCCAAGGGCTTATATTAAGCCTCAGTGTCAGTTTATATAGTTTGAGTGTAAATGTAGGCATTGACAAAGCATGTTAAGCCTCAGTTAAAATAATTCTCGTAGAAAGCCACAAGTAAGCTATTTGTGATGGTGCTACCTTTGTATTGGGAGTTATCCTGTGAAACTAGTTTTGTCTGAGTTTATCAGAAGTCTAAATTAGGAGCGTTTTGTCATTATTACTAATGTATGCCAGTGAAAAAAGGTAGGTAGGAGTGAACAGCTGAAAGGGGCAAGAGAATAAGACTATAAAAAGGTCCATGATAGGCAGGGGATTAAACAGCTTTGGGGTGGGGAAATGCTGGTAATTACAGTATTTTGTTGCATATATATGCACACTTCTTCCTAACACTAACTGGGGGAATACAGGGATGCATTATATGTGTGAAATATGAACCTCCAGGGTTTTGGAGACCCAGTGGTGGTGAGTATTGGCAGCTGTAATTGCCATGGCTCCTAGAGTGGATCTGGGAGCCACCGCAGTTAATACTGGCACTGCTCCAGTGCTGCTGTATCTCTGGACCCCTGTGGAGCGCCCCAGCTGGTTGACATGGCACTACATGCTTGCCCGATCCAGTACATAGGGGCTGTTTGCAGCCTAACGTACAGCTTGAAGTCAGGCCCTGGCATACAGCCTGAGACACCTCCCATGCCTCAGTTTCTTTTTAGTCCTAGGTAAGATCTTCATTCCTTCTTGGGGGCCTTCCAGAAGCAGAGAAAATAGGGTGTTTAGAAGTTATCCTTTAGTCAGGGTGGCAGTCTTCATAGATGTGCTAGAGAAGAAACTGTTAAGAACCCAAAACAGGGGTGGCCAGGCTGTGTTGTGTGTGCAGCAGGCAGCACAAGGATCCTCCGTGTGTGGCATACTGCAGATTTAAGCAGGGAGCACAGCGACAGATTGGGCAAGGGAGGGGGATTAGGATGAAAGTGGCACTCAGGAAGGATGTAGGGATAATTTGTGGCATGCCTGCCAAAAAGGTTGGCCCCCACTGACTTACAGCATAGTAGCGAAGGATGTCCCACTCAGGATTAGGTCTGCAGGCACATGGAGAAACGGAGGGTATGTCTTAAAGATGAGAGAGACTGTGATGTGGTAATAATGCAGACATACGGATTGAAACAAATTAATGGGAGGTGACAAAGGTCAGTTAGGTTGGAGGAGAGAGAGAGGCTACCCTGCTTCCAACAATCGCCGTGGTAAAAGTCAAGATACCTGGCATCTTTTAGTTTCTCATTGAAGGTGGAAGCTTGCAAGCAGGATCCACGAAGGGCTTTTAATAGTTTTGCAGCTTTGTTTCTCTCAAGAGCATGTCTCTTAAGCATGCTAGGGGTGTATCTTATTTTTGCCTAATATTCCTATTCCTGTCTACCAGGTCTCCAGGAATTTTTCACAGCTTGACTCTTAACGAGGATTCAGTGTGGATCAGAAGGTATTTTTGTGCCATTAAAGGGGTAACTAATTTGGTTAGCAGTGTTCAGTCTTTTGGCCCCAGGGGCTGAGTCCCAGGATCAGTGCCCACCTGGGACCTTATGCAGCCTTGGCTCGTGCTTTATCTAGTGCACAGGACCACACTGTCCAGCCACAAGTCAAGCAATTTGGCAGTTGAGGTTACTCTGTAGCCCTGTGGTCATTTTCAGACCCTTTAGGGAGCCCTGCAGGCTGGATAACATATTCCAGAGGTTGAGTACCTTTGAATTTGGTAAAAGATGGCTTACCACCAAATACAGAGAAGCTTCTCCAACAATGCTCTCGTTAGAAAGGTGGCTCTTTAGTGGGAACAACGGAGTTCAATTTTTATGTAAATAGAAAGATAGCTGCTTTAAAACTACTGAAGAGAGTAGTTGGCTCAGAGGGAGGATATAAGCTTAAGCTATCAGCAGATCTGCCACTAAAAAAATTCAAGGCTCTTTCAGTCTCCATGATGTTTTGGGGAAGTAGCAGTGGAATTAGCAAGTATGAACAGAGTAACTTACTGTAAACCCAGCACAGATTGTGCAGCTCTTCCAAGCTGTGGGAGGATGTTGCAAACGTAGAGTGTAGGCTGTATGTTAACTGAATCTATCAAATATCGAAATGGCTGCTGTCAAGGTAGAACACACAACCTAATTTATGTGCCTTTAAACTTAGAGAAAGTAACAGAATACATGATTGTCTTAATATTTGCACGGCTTGCAAAGTAGCCTAATAGCAGTAGTACTTAAACACACTCTTCAAAGGTCAGAAAGGTTATATAAGGAGTTCAGTCCAGTCCCACTTCTTCAACTAAAGGGGGTTGACGCTGCACTTGTGCTCTGGATTAGCAGTATTTGCATCGCTTGCTCCTCTTTGCTCAGACACAGCTCTTTGCTGTGAACTGAATGAGACACTAGTTTGAAAGACAGTGATTCAGAGAAATAAAGCCTCTAGAAGGAAGGAGAAGCCTCACTTTGCAAATGAGTCATGCTGTGGCTGTTTATATCTTTCCACCTTATACATATGTTGAGCTTGAAAAGAGTTCTCTGAAATAGTTCAGTATTAGGGCTTTATAGGACTCTGGACACAGAATTCAGCCAATACAATATTTTTATCTTTAAATCTGTAAATAAACTGCAAGTAACGCTAACTTAATGTTTTGGAAATTATACCATGTGTCTTTAAGTAATCCATGTGCTGGTAAAATATTTCCAGCATGACAAACATGAACTGAATTCCTTGATTCATGAAATAACCATAGTGAAGACACTGATAATGCAAGCAACCAATCCAAGACTTAAGCCTACACCCACGAATGAGAGGGAGCCATTAATTTAGTTTTGTGGCCAGCAAGGATTTTGTGACTAAGGGGCTGTGATGTAAAAGAATATGGTTACTAGACCACAGACTGAGAAGCCATACACATTTTACCTACGTAACTAAATGCCTGTCTAATACCAACTGCTGTTAGCTGCTAACTTGGGCTGAATTTAAACTCTTTAAGTGAGAAAACTGTACACAATTATTAATTCATAGAACCCCAGCTAGTTTCCTAAATGGAAAAAAAGGCTTATTATGGAAATGTATTATATTAGAAGCGTGGTGTGATAGTCCCAAGTTTACACTCAGAGAAGAGACCTTTAGCTAGTGTTCTAACACAGCTAATATTATCAAGTACTTCTTGTCTATACATTTAGATATGCTGACATATAGCCTGAAATACAGAAGCACTGACTTGCATAGTACAGTTCTGCAGTGATTGGATCATTAAACTGAAATTTTAAAATGTCAGAGAAGCTTTTTAAGTTTTTGAATCTGAGATCCTAGCTCCTTCAGTATATTGCTCAGTAAAATCAAACTTCATACTGTTGTTAATGTACCTAATGAAACATCACAAGCTAGGTTCTGATCTGCACTACATTTGCCAAGTAATTTTGGGGAAAAAGATATTAAGCATGTTTTAGCATAATTTTTTTGATGTGGCCTAAATCAAAACTTTAATAAATTGGGTGCTTGGCATCACATTAGAATGGCCTCTTGCCTATCATATATGGGCAGTATATTTTCCTATGATCCCAGTTCAGTGGGGTAAGTAAATTTATATGAAGACATAATTTGGCTTAAAGGAAACAAATCCTCTGAATATTGCATGTTCTGACTCCACATAATCCTGCTCTCCTTTATGCTTCTGTAAAATCTGTACTTTAAGTTTCTCATCTCTTTCAATTGAAGCGATAGTTTTCTCTGTATAAATAGATGTGGAGTTGAGATGCCATTTTTCAGACAACAGTAGCAAAGGTGTGAATCGTGTCCGTTTCAACACGAAACATCAAGCTGCTTCTTAAACGGCCTTAAAACCTTAATTGCTTCTGTTTGGCAGAATGGTGGTGTATGGTGATGCATTAGATAGAAAAATGTATTATTGCTGGGGCATTGGCAGTGCCCTTGTCTCTCCTGTGGCACATGATGGTATGTATATTTGTGGTTTGGGTGAGCGGTTTTGTTTGGTTGATTTTTTTTTTTTTTTCCAACTCTTTTGATGAATAGTTGCCTGAAGACATGGGACAGGACTCAGTGGCCCAAGATCCCTTTCCAGTCTGGTGCTCCTAAGTAGAAGCAGGTTCCCACCCCTACAGTGTAGTAATCCATTTTGTACTTTAACTGTTAGAGAATACTGGTTTATTCAGATTATTGGGGGATAGGGGTGGGGGTGGAAATCAGCCTCTGTTTTTCCCTTCCAGTGAAAATCCCAACTACAGTGCTTATTGGCAGAGAGAGCCACTGTATTTCAGATCCATCCCTGACACGGTGTCAGGACTTTCTCATTGTCCTCTGCCTGATAGGTTTACATGTTTAATTTCAACCAAAAGTGAATCATAACTTGCAAAGCTTTACTAAACCAGTTGGTTCATTTTTCAGAAAAATGCCTTAAAGATGCCGGTTTAATACCTAGCAGACCTTCTACTTAAGTATTCTTCATGTGACTAATTATTTTCCTGTTGATCTAGTTATAGGTGAGGAAGAAGACATGTAGGGACCTACCTAAATCATGGCAAGACGAGGTTTTTTGCGGCACTGATTGGCAGAGAGGCCCATGGGGGAGGGATAAGGGGACGGCTGTCATCTTGCTTGCTGTCTGCCCTTTGTGCTGCCACCCTGCCACTCAGCACTGATTTGTGGAGAGGTCCTTGAGGCAGGAGGGATGAGGGGGCAGCTGCCATCTTGCTTGCCAGCTGCCCTTTGTGCTGCCCCACTTCTCATCACTGACTAGCAGAGGCCTCAGCTGGGGAGGGAGGAACCAGGGGACAGATTCTCATAGTTAGTTGTTTAGTGTTGGTAGCTTAAATGCTTAAGTTAATGCACTCTTGCACTGAACTTAGCTTTCACATAAAATTGTTTCTTTCAGAAAGGGCGCTGACACCACCATGTGTCTTGCTGAGACTGTATGTAAAAATATATTAGCAAAAGATTGCAGGGTCCTTTGTAGCTATATTGCAATTAACACTACCTTTCTACTCCTGGTAGTCTTTGAATTTTCCATCTCAAGGCAAAAGAATAAAAAGAATTAATCTGTGTCTAGCACGTTTTAAGCCAATGAGCTCCTGGCAGCTTTTGGTAGAATTTGTATTGAACCACCAGTTTTAGATGGCTTGTTTTAATAGTGCAGAAGGTTATCAAGTGATGTGTATAATAACTCTCCTGAATTTTTCTCTCTAGATTTCATTGGCCAGTGAGAACATATCGCAAGCATGGGAAATATTTTTGCTAACCTCTTCAAAGGCCTTTTTGGCAAAAAAGAAATGCGTATTCTCATGGTTGGTCTGGATGCTGCAGGAAAGACTACCATTTTGTACAAACTAAAACTTGGTGAAATAGTAACTACTATTCCCACTATAGGTAAGTTCTTTAAACAGCTTGTTAAAACCTTGTTTGCTTCTTGAGAGGGCACTGACTAGATAAGTTCAGGCTTGACTGTCTGTAACTCGGAGTACTGCACCCAGGATTGGCTCTGAGTTGGGAATGTGCAGGCAGCAGAGTCTCCTTTGTAGGTGTAGGAGGAGAAGGCATGACTGCTTCTTCCTCCATTCCCTCCCACCAGCCAAGGCATGGAGCAGCCTCTGACAGTCTGCAGAAGCAGTCTAGCCAGCTCCTGTTAGGACTGCCCTGGTGCGGACTGCTTGTGAGAGTACAGATGGGGAAAATGTTGCATGCTGGGGAGAGGACAGGTACTGGGAGAACATATTTAAAGACCTTACTCGCTGGTTTATGGAATGGATAGATGTAAAGGGCTGTTAGTTCCTTTTATAACTTCTGCTGCTCCAGTCCCAGTTAGGCAGGCTTATAAAGCTCACTGGCTTGTGTTCCCTTTTTTAAGGGGTAAAAAAGCATATCTGTACTGCTGACTTGTCATGCCCCTTCCTGTCCGCTATCTCCCAAATGGGAAGAAGTGTAGATCTCTTAGTGTCCCCCTATGGAAGGATATTAGCTCTGCTGAGAGGCAGCACTAATTCGCCTGGGTGCAGTGCCACACACATGCAGGTATACTACTTCTGGTTTGGGAGTAGCATCTGCAAAGTGTAGTATAGCATGTTTCAGTCTAGTACTGCCCACTTCTAAGGGTTTTTAACTTCATGTTTAAAAAAAATGTAAGAACCTTCTTGCTTTCATGGATGGGTACTCAACGTGACTGTTTTGTAATTTTGTTCTTTAGCACAAATTGGAAAATCCAGGCCCTAAATTGATCAACTTTTTTCTTACCATTTTTATTTTAGGTTTCAATGTAGAAACAGTAGAATACAAGAACATTAGCTTCACGGTGTGGGATGTAGGTGGTCAGGATAAGATCAGACCACTCTGGCGCCATTATTTCCAGAACACGCAAGGTAAGCTGTAATGGTTAAATCACTTTTGTGACCACAAAAGATCTCTTTGTATGCTTGTTAAACTTGCTCTTAAATTGCTTATCACCTGATAGCAGAAGCCAAACTATTCCGTAAAACTGTCCTTTTTCAAGGAATTGGTTATAGAATACATATTAAACTTCATTGTGTTTTGGATTCAGTGTCCAAATTAGATTAGTGCAGATGTAAATTGGCACCCATTTCTTTAAAACACATGACAGTAAGCTTCCCTATCCAACTTCGAAAACCAGAGGTCAGCATTTTTCCTCAAGAAGTATTGAAAGCTTGCTTTTAAACAGAGCAGTTGGAGAATACAGGAAAATTCTCTTGTTTTTAAGTGCTTATGATCTGCTGTATAGTGAATTTAAGGCTATGACCTGAGGACTTGAGGGTAAGTCCAAGGATAGCGGTGTACCATTCTTAAATGTATCTCTGATTACAGGATTTTTGGAGGGATGGGGAGGTTTAAAAGATGGAGGGTGAGCATTTGTTGGCTTTCAGAATTAAACTACAGGAAACAGGATGGCACAATTTGAGGGGGGTGGGGAGGAACCTATTCTTATTCCAAATTGGGAAAAACATGCATAGTTCGTATTATTTGGGATTCTTGCATCTGTCAAACTAGGGATTTCAGTAGACTGAGGTGCCTGTTACCCTATGCATGTCAATAAGCTATTTGCTTTAATCTCTGTTTAGTCTTTAAAAATAATAATAATAATTCTGCAGTGTTGGTTTCGCATTTCAGAACAGGGATAGCTTTTACAAAGGAGAAGTTATGCACCTTTTTTTGTTATAACTATTGTTTGCTTGTTTATAGGTTTGATTTTTGTGGTTGACAGTAATGACAGAGAACGAGTGAATGAGGCCAGAGAAGAGCTTATGAGAATGTTGGCAGAAGATGAGCTTAGAGATGCTGTCTTATTAGTGTTTGCTAACAAACAGGTATGGCTTAGCAAGTGATCTTAAAGAGGAGCCTTTGAGTTGCAGGTTGCAAAATAGTTTTCCAAAATGGTTGGTACGTAGCAAGATGTGAGACTTTGAACCATTTCGTAACTTCTAATGTGATAAACGAGTGTTTAGCAACATACCAAATTGACCCTGGCTTCGGCAAACTTGTATGTGGTTCTAGTCTGAAATGTGTCTGTAAGCTGAATTTCCATATCATTGCCTTGCTGGTGAAGACTGCCACCAATTTTAGTTTATTTGATAGCTGTTTCAGGTGCTGCACCTGCTTTGAGCTTCCCTCTTGCAAACAGGAGATTGACTGTGTGATGGTGCCACAGTATAAAGTATCCTGAAAAGTTTCACTAACCCTTCCAGTGATGGTATAAACTTAGATGTTAATCATTATAAGTACAGAAATATTAAGGCTCACTCTCAGGATGTTCTAAAAATATTAGGGGTGCACCGATAGAGATTTTTGGGGCTGATATTGATAGCTGATTTTTAAGGAGGCAATATTGGCTGATACCGATCTGATTTGTGATGCGTGGCTTTTCAGCTTGAAGAGCTGCATCCAGCTGGTAAGTCTGGTGTGGTGGGAGGGAAGGGGTGTGGGGGAGGGCAGATCAAGGCACCTGCCATGAGGAAGGAAGTGGGGCTGAAGCATGTGCTACCCAGCTGGGGCAGAAAGGGGTGCAGGACAGTTGCAAGCAGGGGGGCATGTGCCCCCCCAGATCTGCGTGAGGTGGGCTACAACTGTGGGCTGGGGCTGGGGCCAGGGCAGGCATGGGACGGAGTTGGGGGTGGCTCCTGTTGCTGCATGTGACTGCGGCTCGTGCAGGGGGCACGGGAAGGGGTGGGGGTTTCACGTGGCTCATCTGGTGCTCATCTGGCGGCTTCCGCTGCTGCTCCCACCACTTATCCAGGAGGGCATGGGGGTGCGTGTGCTTGCAGGGCAGGATGGCACTGGGCTCTTCCTGAACAGGCAGATCCAGGGGCACACGCTGCCCCTCCCTCCCCCCCCCAGTGCCCTCCCAGAGGAGTGACAGGAGCCCCCGCTACTTTCCCATGTCCCCTGGACAAGCTGCAGCCACAACCCCACACCCTCCCTCACTGCAGAGCCTTGATCTGCCCCCCCCCCATGCCTCTCGCCACACTAGACTTACCAGCTGCAGGCAGCTCTCCACGCTGCCGGGCTGTGCTCCTCACTGCCTGCGTGCTGCACTGCGGCTGCATGCACACATGGGCATTTATCAGACAAATTATCGTTTCCAATACATTTTCTTTATATCGGTGTCAATCTGATATTGGACCGCGGTGCACCTCTAAAAAAGCTTCTAAATTTGAAGCTTTCAGATTAGGTTTTCCATCTAATTCGTTGTTGCCAGTAAAGTGTTTGGCCACCCAGATTTAGTCAGTAAAACCAGTGCAGCTACACTGCAAAGATGCATGTATGCAGTTAATTGCACCTGCCTCCTAATTGATAGAAGGAGTAAAATCCCCCTGACTCTTTGCCTTATTGGCTGCATACACACGTTTTGGAGTGAACTGCACTTAATGCTTTTGCAAAAAAAAACCCCAAAAGTTCCTAGGAATTCAGTTGCAAAGAAAACTTCCTGAATGGAAACTGCCATCCCAGAGTGTCCTTAAGAATTAGGCGGCCTGAAACAATAGCCCCTGAATATATAAACTGTCCTACTCCAGTCTGAGTGTTAACCTGAAACTTCATAAGCTTAAGTGTCCACTTTTAACTGTTTCATTTATGATCTCTTTGAGAGAGACACTTTGCACATGCAAATCAGTCGGGTTAGAGTCTCATGGCAGCCCACTTCCCTAATTTATAAGGATTCCCTTTTCCACAAAGCAAAGGCTTTTAAAACTAAAGGCTCAAACAGAAAGCTCTTAAAATCATCTCAGCACATGCTGGAGATGCAGTGGTCTTAGTCTGAATAAGAGCAGAGACTTTCAGAGTTGCACAGTTCTTTAGTTGGCAGCAGTTGCAGTTTAAAGCATCCTTACTTTTCTATTTAATCAAATGAGTTCTGCCACTTCGGTTCACCCATTCTTAAGCAATTGTCTTCTAATGGCAGCTTCCACTTTGGCCTTTTATAAATTTGAAACAAAAATTTGCCAGCTTGGGTCTGAAAACTGGCTGGGCTTCATACCAACTATTGAAGGCGTTTCATGAAGAGCAGCCATATTTGATACATGAGTTGGGTTATGCTTTGTTTTGTACCTTGATGTGGGACTGCTTTAACTGAAAGGCAGAAAAGGCTCTTCAATATGGAAAATGTTGTCTTTGTCTCCTCTCAGGACCTGCCTAACGCGATGAATGCAGCAGAAATCACAGACAAACTCGGACTGCATTCTCTTCGTCACAGGAACTGGTATATCCAGGCAACCTGTGCCACTAGTGGAGATGGTCTCTATGAAGGACTGGACTGGTTGTCCAATCAGCTCCGAAACCAGAAATGAAACCATAAACCTTCCTCTTCCCTCTTTTTCCACCCTCCCTCTTATTTCCTCCTATTCGCCCTTCGCTTTACTCTAATGTGGCAAACTGTGCTACTTTGTGGTATTGAGTGCCGGAAGCTGTTTTCATTTCTTTTGTCACAGTATATATTGCACCATGCTGTAAATGTGGCAAATACAAGCCTGAAAACAGTTAGGTTTCTTATTTAATGTAAATAGTTTTTGTTTCCAGTGAGGCAGTTTCTGGTACTCCTATGCAATATTACTCAGCTTTTTTATTGTAAAGAATCAACTCACTGTTTAGTACTGGGAAGGGAGTTCAGTGGATTAACATGGGTTGCCAGTGGTCAGCATGCAGTAGAGCTGAGTCCTATCTCTATTGGGTTGTGAGAGCTGTGAGATCCATTTTGATGGTTGGTTTTTAACCTGAAATCTGTATTTTTTAAATAGTCAAAGAAAAGTAAAAACACTTAAGCGCATGAGCATGTTTAACACAGCTTCTGCGGTTCGACCTTGAATACCAGTTATTTTAATTCTTGTGAACGTTGAAGCGGTGATGACACCATCCAAGCTTCAGCTGGGTAAAATACAGATCAATGTGCAACTGCTACATCTCTGGATCTTTCTAGAGTTCATAATGTTTGTGTTCATATTTATTTGTACGTGGAGACTTGTTCAAAGGTTTGTCTGAGCTGGTCCAAAACATTTTGCAAACAAATTTCACGTTGCTTAAAACGCTAATGTACTTTGGTTTCAGGTAAGGTTGATGCGACTTCCATCAGACTTGAATAATTTCTGGAAGGGTCACATTTTTAGCCTGTTAGATTCTATCATCCAAAGTGTTTTGTACTTTTCTCGTGTGTAAACCACTCCAGAAGGCAAACCTTTCCACAGAAAGCACAGCCTATTAGTCCTAAGCTCTATAGACAGAAAGTACTGTACTTAAGTAAAATGCCATGAAAAAAACACCAAACATCTATGTATAGTGTCTAGAAAAAAGCATGAGAGTTTGGAGTCATTCCATTCTAGAAGTATTCAATCTCATTTTGGAACAATCCCATATCTGTATATGTGTGAAAACCCTTGGCATCCCTCATTACTGCAAGGTTCAGATTTGCCATCAGAAAAAAAGACCTCTTTACTTTTCTTTTGTATTTTGATAAACACTGAAGAAGCTGGAGCTGTTGAAAACTTTAACTTGAGGAACTATCAGAACTGGTTTGTTTAGTGTTGTGGAAACCTTTATTGCTTTCAATACACAGTTAGTAATCAACTGTTTTGTATACTTGTTTTCAGTTTTCATTTCGACAAACAAGCACTGTAATTAAAGCTATTAGAATAAAATCTCTTAACTATTTCATGTTTTTTACGCCTTGCTGTTTATTCGATCACCTTGGCGGAATCATAATGAGAATACTTGTTGAATAAAATGTTTCATGAAACTTGTGCCAGCATTCAGTTGTTTTGCATCGCCTCCTGTGTAGTGTGAAAGGTCGCATCCGTGCCTAAGGAATACCTTGCCCGGGAGGTCAGGCCCGACATATTCTTTGCCTTCAAATATGGTGAAATCCAAACGTCTTGTTATCTGGACTCTGCAAGCCAGCAGCATTACTCACTGTTTAGTTAACTAAAGTACAAAATCTTTCCTCTTTCCAGGCAGGTCTCCTGGGGCGGTTGCTCATCAGCCCTGCCTCCAGCTTTTAATTCTGTTAAAAATGCCCTACCTATAGAGTACATGATGCGGCTGCTGTGCTGTCCCTGTGACTACAGTACAGCCTGGCTGGGAGCCAGCGCAGACGTGCTCCACCCGGGTAAGGAATCTTGCAGCATGTTGGTTTCAGACGCGTAGCAGGAAATAGGCCTCCAAGGGGCTGAGTCAGAGGAGCTCCACACAGGCGGCTGCTGGCCTTCCTGCCCTGTGACTACTCCCTGTTTTTGCTGAAGCTGAAAGGCAAGGAGGGGGGCTGTGAGCTTGAGAGGCTTAGAGATCCTTGGAGGTCTCTGCTACTGGAAGAGGGGATTGTAAATCAGAGGGAACAGATGGCTCAGCTGCCCTCATGGAGGGATGTGAGGAGAGTGGGTTTGGACTGGGAAGACTGGAGGAAGCAGGAACCTAGACACTAGATTAAAGAGCATGGAAAGAAATTGGTAGAGAAAGCTCTTGGGGGGGGGGGGGGGAACTAGTTCACTTGTAGCTGCCCACTTCCCACTCATCCCTCAACTCTGCTTTAAACCGTCTCCACTGTACATGTGTGATGGGGTCCTAGTTTGCCATTTGTGGCAGAAAAGCATGGAATCTGGGGGGGGGGGGGGTTCACAACCTACCAAAAGCGTGCCGGCATCCTGCAGCGAGCGGCTCTCTTGCCTTGGTTTTTGCCTCCCAGGCAATCAACAGTGGGGGTGGCACAGCGCTGATTGGCAGACAAACCACGGCAGAAGTGGCACTGCTCACTGTGGGATGGCACTGCATTTTCTGCTGTTTCCACAGGGTGACTTGAGCTTTCTTAGCTTACGGCCCCTTTCTGTGCCCCCTCTGCCCTTGCCAACTAGGCACTTGCTATTCAGGAGTAAAGAATGTCTCGGTGCTGGATGCAGCTTGGCAGGAAGGAAGCATGGCCCTGATTTTGGCTGTTACTAAATGGTTTCAATGGTGTCATTTGCTTTGGCAGATCGGAGCTATTTTTGAGGTGCAGGTCCCCATCTGCAGCACGGGGAATTGTGCTCCTTCCCCATCTCGCTAGATGACAACCTGTCCAAGGCGCAGGGGATGTCCCTTCACTTGTACTTGTCTTGTGCCTAGTACAATGTGATCTTGATCTTCGCAAGGTCTTCCACGTTTTACCGTAAGATCGTGAAAGCGCAGTTCAGCTGACTGACCCTCCCTCGGGCGCAGAGTGGATTACTTGTTGCATCTGCTTTCTCCTGGGGCCTCCAGGCTGGCAGCTGCTGCGTAGCACGGGCAGCTGTTTTTGGTTAGCCTGGCTTCCAAACAAAGCACTGCTTTTCCAAGGTCTGTCTGTCTCGGACATCCTCCCAGTCAGCCCTATGTGAATCAGCTTGCTTCCGTCATGAGATGACTAGCAATAGAGAGGTGGCAGGGAGCTGTTATTCTAGGCAAATTGAATTATTGCAAAGTGAAATATTCCCTGGAACATCCTCGCTGCTGCCTGAATTGCAAGCCCAGCTTGGGGTCATAGCCAGGAGGGTACTTGCTCCTGGCTGCCTTCGGTGGAGAGCTGAACTTCGCAAGTCTGCTCTTGCACTGGTGCAAATGGCTGCAATGTCACTGGAATCGCTGCAGCTGCTCTCTCCCATGGCACAGGATCTGCTCTGAGCTCATCTCGCCCACCCAGATGGAGTGGGAGGCCAGTCATGACTCAGTGCCCCACTTCCATCTGTAACAGGGATACTGCTTGTGCTAGGAGCCCTGCAGTGCTGTTCCTAGCACGAAGCGTGACTGTGTGCATGTCTTGTGTTGGAAAGAGGGACTTGCAGCTGGGGACCAGGGGAAGGATGCTGCGGGGGAAAGGAAAGGTGGTCCTTTATGATCAGTGGCACAGAGAAAAGATAAGGCAAGTCCAGAGAACACCATGCTCTAAGCGCTGCGAGCCTGGGTTGAGAGAGGCTGGGAAGGAGGGGGCAGCAGGAGTGGCCTAAGGCTGGCTCTTTGGGCACAAAGGGGCTTGCAAACCCCCCCGTGATGGACACGGCAACCTGTTCCCTTCATCTCTACTGGTACCAGCAGTGCAGGATTCATCCTCTCCCATGTTGGAAGGAGGAAAATAAGTTTCCCCTTGTTATCTGAGCTCACTCACTCTTTCCCCATCTTGGACAGCTGTGGCCTGTCAAGGCCAGTGTATGTGCTGTCTGAGCTCCGCACTGCTGGTTTTCACTGCCCTGCTTGTCTGGGTGCAAAGGTCTCTGCCACCCATGGGTGCAAATGCCAAGGCAAAGGCTGATGGTGTCTCTTTGAGCCCCAGAGAGATCAATAGATGGCCCTGCTCCTCCCTGCCACCCTGGATCCCAGCGGCCTGGAGGGGTTGGACAGTTGCCCACAGTGCAGAGGAGGACGAGTGATTTTAGGCTGGTTCAGCTGAGTGACAGTGCTGTGCCCTGGGCTCGAAGTTGCTCCAGCCTGACCACTGCCTGCCAGTCCTCCCTGCCAGCTTGCAGGGCAGGTGTGGGCAGGGGCTGCAGAGCAACACGTGTGTTGTGCCACCAGCCAGGAGGGGCAAGGGCCAGCATTCCCCAGAGGTGACAGCAGCATCCTAACTGGTGGGCCACAAGCAGCCCTGGGCTGGGAAGGTGGCTTTTATCTCCATCGTTTGTTCCATCCATCCCATCCCGCCAGCCCTGGCTCCCATCCCTGTCTTTCCTGGTTCAGCCCCTTTACTCAGGGTTCCCCCAAAACCCGACTTCAACCCCTCGCCCCAGCCACCAGGCACCAGCCCTGGGATCCCCCTGCATGCTGCCATAGGGAGTAGCAGGGAGATGAGGCTACTGCTGCGAGAGGGAAGCAATAAGGACAAATTTCACCCCTATCAAGGCCATGCACCCAGCAGCTTCCTTGGGCTATAGTGGCCCTGGCTCGTGTCCAGATTGGGGGGGGGGTGGTGAAAACAGATACTGCTGCTGTCCTTACTGTCTGCCTCGTAGGGGGAGGCTCTGCCCTGGAGATTGATTCTTAAACCATCAGTTCAATCACGGCTTTAATAGGTCTCGTAAAACCCAAGAGGCTGTAAGGGGACCCCAGGTGTTGGGGACCCACGGGGAAAAGGACCTGGCAGAGCCAGGAGATGTGTGGTAGTGTACAGCAAAGGGGCTGAGCGCAAGGTGAAACGTGAGCTGAGGTTCATCCCACTGCTGACACCAAGCCTACGGTGGCAGTGGAGCTTGGTCTCACAAAGGTGAAGCTTGTGGGGAGGGAGATGGAGACTGCAGAGCCTGCGATAAACCAGGCAGGGCAGGGAGGGGACGTGCAGCCGTAAGCTGAGAGGGTGAAAAGAGCTATTTTGGCACTAGGCAAAGAGCAGAAGGAGCCTCCCGTGGCTGCATCGAGGCAGGGCGTGTGGGCTGCAAGGTGGACAAGCAGCAGGTAGACACCATTCAATAAGGCCAGACCCTTGCCGGCTCCTTGAAGTACAAATGCAGAAGCAGCCAGTTGTGGCCAAAGCCACCCCTGAGGACCCCAGGAAAGAAAGGACATTAGGGGCCAACTCCGTGTAATCCTCATGCAGACTCAGCACCTTTCTGCTGAGGGTTCAGGGTTAAGTAACAGCCAGGCCCGGACACCTCAAACAAGCCTGTGCCGCCACTTCATGCTAGGGGCTTTACAAGCTAAGAGCAAGGCAGAGGCTGTCCCTGCTCTGCGGAGCCTGCCATCCAAGCCAGCCGGACAGGCAAGGGTGGCAAGGACACATGGCCCCCGGGCTGTGCCCTGCTGCTGTGAGCCCTCCTCGCTCAGTCCCTCCTGCTCCACCAGTGCCATGAAGCAAAGAACCGAGAGAAGGATGCTGAGCATATGCCCAGCCCCGCGCACAAGCACCGTGCTTATTGGCACGGGCTCAGACAGGGACACTGGCTTGTGTCTGGGGCAGGCTGTGGGTGGAGCAGGGCTGAGCGGCAGGTGCAGCTCTCATTCTCCCAGCACGGCCAGCCATCCAAACCCCAATGGGCTGAACCCCCATAGCCTAAAGTCCTGGCGGGACAACCTCCTCGGAAACTCCCATCAGCACATCAAGACTCAAAGCTTCCCAATGTAGACCCCCTCCTACCAACATGCCTCCGTCTCAGAGGAAACGCTGCACATGAGGATTGCATTAGTGTCTATACAGGATGCCACAAAGGACAAGCACGTGCAATTCCTCATTGCAGCAGAAGCAAAAAAGGAGGCCGAAGAGCAGTCTGTGGCCTCAACCTATGGATTAAGACCCCCCAACATAAAAGCTAGAGCGATGGATCAGTGCTAACGCACGTTGCCAGGACCTCTGTTCCATCTGAGCTGACAGACGCAGCCAGTATCGTGGTACCTGGGCGGGTATTTCTTTCCGACTGTAGCTACAAGAAAGAATGGGTGAAGCCATGTGCCCCATGGGAAGAAGTTTCTCCCTTGGGAAGTATGGTCCAATGGATAGATCTCTGAGCCATGAGTCCTGCGTTCTCTACCTAGCTCTGCTGCTGGGTGAGCTGAGACATGGTAATGTGCCTCGGTTTCCCTCTCTGTGAAATGGGGGCAATGATAATTGGCTTCCTTGGCAGCTTGCTTTGAGACCCACTGATAGGCCTCACAAGGGTCAGAAGTTGCTGGTGCTAAGAGGCTCAAAAAGAGCATGAAGGGAGGGTAGGGGGGAAGGTCATGACTAGTCACTCCCAAAGGGGTCAGGCCCCTAATGCCCTACCCTACACCAGGAGTGCTTCAGTGGGAGAGGCGTATGGGTAGGGAGCAGCCCTGGGATCCCAAAAGCACCCCATCCTTTTGCCTCTGGCCAGCAACCTTGGGCAGCTCTTCCCCTGCCTTTGTGCCAGGGGGAACGGAGCAGAGCTTAACCTTTAGGGCCCAAATGTCTTCCCAGCCACTGAGCACTCAACGCATGCGCTTACAGCTGAGTGGATGTGCTGACAGCTTAAGGCTTGAGACTGCTCCTTGCTCCAACCTGGGCCACCCTGGATGGTCCCGCTGACTCCAGCAGGGCCAGTCCCCCATGGGTCCAGAGCCGGGTCCTGTTCCTTCTGGACCTTCACATCCCTCATCGCACTCTTTTCCTGCTATTGATGCAGTCTGGGTTTTTTATCCAGTCCCTCCAACCAAGGTGGAGACAGCAGCCCTCAGCACAGAGCAGGGAGGCCTGGGGCGGCAACAGGCAGGTTGGGTGGGGGCAACAGGACAGGGGGCAAGCTTGACTAATTACACCGTTGGAGTGAGCATTGCTGGTTTGGCTTGCCACTCATCAGAGCAAAAGCAAGGCCATTTGCCGGGTCAGACCGCAGGTCCATCTGGCCCAGTCTCCCATATCACACAGCAGCAGCGAGAGGATGCTGACACGGAGAGCGAGCTGCGTCTGATCAGGGTTTTTCCCTCTATTCCTCTCTCACTTGCAGCCTCCAGCATTTAAAGTTTAGAAAGTCCTGATTCAGGGGCTGCATCCCAAACTCAATAGCCCCTGAAAGGTCCCCACTCCTGAACTCAACCAGTGCATGAGGATTTCCAAACCCCTGGGGCATTTCAAGTCAGGGATCTCCCCCGCCCACCAAAATAAAGCAAGCCACCTGTTCTGCATGAAAGGTTAAACCAAACAGGGAACTTGTACACCGCCCAGTCACTTTGATAAACTGTTTGGAAGTCCCAGAGGTTGTCCGCGGCCCTTTGAGCAGGGCAAGGGGGTGGGCGCTCTGGACAGGGGACCGCAGCATGAGTCTGTGCATGCTAAGATCGCATGCTTGGATCCCCCACAGCGTGCACAGAGCAAGGAGGGCTCTGTGCTGCCCCAAGGCAGGGGGGAGGATGGGATGGCAGCTTTAAACCCCTTGCGTGCTCCCCTGAGCTTGCCCCGGTCTGAGCCAGGTTCTTGCACCAGCCTGCAGTGGCTATGGGGGTGGATCAAGGTAGATCTTAACTATGCTTCTTTGCCAGCCGCGCCCCTGGCACGGCTGCAGTGAGGCTGCAATGGCTCAGTGCCTGCGAAGAGCATTTGCACACTCAAGTGACCCTACTACGACTGGTGAAACCGGCTTCGGGGCAGATTTCTGCTAACTCCCCTTGCACAGCTCTGGATTGCAAATGCAACTGGCTGAATAGGGGCCTGGAACGGGCGAAGCCCCCAGGCATTTCCCTGCTCAGCCGAGGAGTTCAGGTGAACAGACTCATGATTAAACAGGTGTCTAAGTGTTGTCCTGCATCCCTAACAATAAGCTTTATTTTGGCTTGGCTACCCAGGCCCATGCCCCCCCCGGACCTCTGAATACACATGCTGTTTAACACTGCTCAAGGGATATCTCCAGCAAAGAAACAGCAATCTCCAGGGCACAGGATCCATGCCAGGATATGAGCATCCACCACTGGATACGTGTGGTTGATCTCACACGGGCAGGCCAGCTCAGGACCTCCAGGGATGCGAAAGGCCCTGTATTTTCCCCAATTGACTGGGTGCAAAATCCTGGCGATTTCCCAGCCAGGATTTGCTCAGCAAGAGAAGGGAAAACACTATTTTTAAAAACTAACTAAATAAATAAAATTAAAGCATTTAAAAAATGGCAATGATCATTAAAACAAAACACGACATACAGCCCCAGTTGGCAGCAAAGCATCCCCTTCAAAAGATTGTTATTCATCTATGGATAAATATCTGGCTGAGGTATTATGATCCCAGCACTCATTCCTGCCCAGGGCAGGGGGTCGGATTTGATGATGTGTTCAGGTCCCTTTGGACCCTAGAAACTATGAAACTATGTTATCATAGATGAATCTCTACGGTGCTAGGAGGTACATACTTGCATAGGACAGAAAGCCCCTGCCCCCAAGAGCTTATAGCATCACTACACTGCATCATTGAAGGAGCAGTGACATGCATGTGATAAGGGCTAAGGGTAGCTATAGCAGTCTGGCTAAATCCCTATTAAAGATGGAGAAAGAAGGATTTTAGGAACCTGGGGGAATCCCTGCTAAGCTGTTTGTGGAGATCTTATATGGTGTTCAGCTGCTACCATGACACCGGGCATTTTTAAGAGATTTTGAAGAGGCTGAGATGGACTGGGATGGAAGAGGCCAGGGTTATGCTCCTGTCTCTGCCATGTACTAGCTGGGGGACTGTGATCATGCCATTTATTTGCTCCAAGTCTCAGCTCTTCTGTCCTGCCACTGAGGGCAGGGCATGTGGCAAGAGGGCAGCAAAGTCTGGATCTGAGCTCAGGAAAATCTTCCTACCTGTCGGAGCAGCAGGACAACGTGCCCAGGGAAGCAAAGTGATCTCCTCCCTTGGAGGTTTCCCTCAGAGAGACCGGACAGGCGTCTGTCTGGGACGGGTTGGGAATGGCACACCTTGCCATCAAATGTTGGACTAAAAGATCCAGCCCTATGACTCGTTCTGGGGCTGCTACCTCTCCTTGCAAAGAGCTCTGACACCTGGAGGTGTAAAATCACTTGAAACCCATTGCTCAGAGGAGCTGGGCAGAATTGTACTCATGGTCCTGGTTAAAGCAAAAAGCATTGGTAGTTATTCAAATCTATGGGGACAAATGCAGCCCCCCCAAAATCAGCCCAACCTCCACTTGCCCCAGGCAGGAACAGGCCCCTGCTAGTGTGAATATACAATACTTACATCAACAGACTGCTCCAGGCAACGGCCCTTTGGTTGGGGGCCGAGGTCCACGTCAGGGGAGCAGGGTGCAAGAGAGACAGCTGGCTGATGCCTTCTCTGCCTGATGCAGGGCAAGCGCTCCCTCTCCTGGCAGATGAGAGCTTTGCCGCAAGGATAGGGAAAGAGTCGATCTGGAGTCAAATCCTAGCACCGAAACGCAGCACATGTTCCTCTTCCTCGCCCAAGAGAAGCAGAAGTCTCTGCGGCATACGGGAGCGATAGTGTAAATAGTTCACCCGTCATATAGTGATGCTCACTGGGTGCATCTACACGTCCGTTAATGCGCCTTAGTTTACTGCACGTTTAGTTTAGTACGTGCTTAATGAAGCACGGTGATTTAGTGACGCGGACTGCGCCTTCGCCTCATAACGCTGCGCAGTAGGCTACGAGCTACGAGGAAGAAAATGGGTACTGGTGCAGAGCGGGGAGCTGGGGGGATGCTTTCTTGGCAGGAGGACGAGGCAGGTGTATGCTGAGGCCCGTGATCACCAAGACTGCGAGTGCCCGGCCCCGTGGCCCACACGGGATGTTTGGGGGCTCATATTGAAGCCAAGAGGAATGCCCCTGGACTCCAGGGGGATCGGACCGAGCCCTGCAATGGGGGGCTAATCCTGCAAGGTACCTCACAGCTACTACAGGGCTCCACATGGGCTGATCCTGCTCCCTGCAGCCGTCTCCCCCTTATCATCCGCAGCACAAAGGCAAGCCCGTGCCAGCCCCTTTCTCTCTCTTGGGGTCGGCGTTTTGGAAGCAGGCTCCCTCAAAGCCAAGGGCCGTTTGTCTTCAGCGCCCTGACTCCCCCTTTTCTTGTCAGCCGGACGATTATTTCAGCATTTCTCCCTCCTTCCCGACAGCTAATAATTATCTCCATTTCCTTCTTCTCTTTATCAAAAGAGGCCATTTTTCAGCCAAAAGGGATTACTCGGGGCCATACATCATCCCCTGACATTGTGCACCAAGGGGGGAAATCCAGCCCCTTGTGCAAAAAAGGCCGGAGTGGGGGTCTGTGAATGGGGCAGATCCCCTTAAAGCTTTTAGGGGTGAACAGCATCGGTCCGCTACCAACTGGTCCTGTTCTTCATGGGAACAGCCGAGGCTACCACCCAGCCAGGCTCCTGCTGCTTCTTTTGCATGGCTGACTTGAAGCAACCATTGTAAGCCCAAATTAAGGTTAGTTAACCAGTCTAAAGCTCTTGAGGCAAGGGCATGCATCTCTGCAATGTCACCGTCAAATCTGCATCGAGGGCAGGGCGTTGTTATATGGTTCGCACGCAGTTGGATCAGGGTTGCTCCAGTCATATTCTGCAGAAATCCTAATACTCCAACAAGCGACCGCAGTGGCCATGCCCGGTTCGGATCTGACTTAGAGCCTTCCACATTTTTCGCGGACAGTCAAAACTAGGAGGCTGTATTGTTGGGTTGGAAATTAGAAGTTTATTCCAAATGGTCATTTCGTTCCACACTTACTACGCCGTCGTGTCCTACAAGGGCTTGTACACATGTCCACAAAAGTTTCGGGGAGACCAAGCGGTGAGCCAAGAGGCTCTTTAAATCTCTACGGATGGGGAAGTCTAGGTTGCCGTTCATGCGGACGCCCTCTCTGAACGTAGCTTTGTTGCAGCATATGTCTGGAGGAGCAATATCGCCCAGCGCCTGTCTGCTATATACGAGTCACAAGGTCTGCTATATACTCTAACGTTGTGGGTGCGGCACGCATCCTGGCTGCACTGAACACCCGCAGTTTATTTTATAACTGTGGCTTCCTGCTTCCAGGCTTAAAAATAGCTCCTCTTCTAAAAGGCTCACATGCTGAAGGAGGGCTGGGTTGGCCCTTCACTGTTGTTAGAGGGCCGCAGCCCAGAGACGGAGCAGTCAGTGCGAGCATCAGGCTGGAAACAGAGGTGATCTGCTCCGTGTGTGCATGCCTGGAGATGAATGAAATGATGCACTAGCTGCGACCCAACCTGTAGCCCATGAAGGATACACTGTGATGAACCCGGTGCATACATCCTTTCCTAGAAAGAATCACAACCCAGACCCCACACGGCGGGGTGTAATAGTAAAAGCCTGGGATTTGGTTTTGTTACTATCCTGGGGTGCTTAGGTGGACTGCATCCACTAGTGTTACTGTGGACACGTCAGCAAGTGCCTCTGGCTTAGTGTGCCTTAGGGTGAAAAAGGCATCCAGCTGGAGGATGCACAAGATACGGGGTAGGTCACGCTGCATGCAATCTGCCGGTGGCACTCACCACCGCTGCATTTTGTACGAGCTCATGTGGGTTTCAAAGGGGAATGGGTAGGTCCATGGGGGATTTATCAGAGGAAGGGATGGTGCAAGGTTGAAAAACCTATAAACCTGACTATGGCAGAGCCTCAAGGCAAGGTCTGCAAACGGGGGGAAGAAGTGGAGATGGGATCTCCTGGAACAGCCCCCTGGAGCATGCATCTCTGCAATGTCACCCTCAAATTTGCATCGAGGGATAATCTTGCAATTATCATCATCACCTCCTGGCTGGCTGCTGAGACCGAAGGCTCCAGCCCTCCACTTCCCAGCCTGGGGACAGGAGGAGACAGTGACGAGATCCCTCCAGACAAGGGTCCTTTCAATGTTGTCCCAGCAGAAAATTTCCCTGAGAAACCCCCATATTCCTGCTAGAGATTTGGGTTTCACCAGAAGGGCACAACAGGATGGGTCGCTCTCCTCTGACCAGCCCTTGCTTCCACCCTGCATCATGGGTCTCGTTCACCGTCTTACGGGGGCAGCTGCGTGTGCAAGGGTTAAGCCATCGGTGAGTCGATGCTGGAAGGGCCGTTGTCTCCGCAGGAGCCTGTCAGGATGCTTTCCTGACCTTTGAGCCGCGTAGCATACCTGCGCATGATTTATACCATTAACAGAGATATCGAGGCCTAATGAAGTCATCTCCACTTCCTCTCACCTCCTGATTGAGACCCACACTCCTGCTCGGACCTGTCTCAGCAGCAGTAATTAAAGGCTTTATTGTCCAGGGGAGGATTTAGGGGAGGGAGGGAAGGGCGGTCTGCTCCTTAGGGGGCTTCCTGAGCGGTTGTGGTGGGGGGGGAAGACTGGTCAGCTGGGTGAGCAAAGCCTGACTCAGAAATGGGAAGAATCAAGGGCCCTTTCAAGGATCAAAAGGGGATTTCACCTTGCCCCAGGCCTCTGCCGCACCAACAAATGATAATCATAATCATGAGTAATGGGGAGAGCTGTTTTACTGAGCCCTGCTCTCCCCTTCTCCCCCAGCCCTGAGGACAGCTTGCAAGGCAGGCGTCCTACCTGGCAGAGCTGCCAGACAGCATCAGACCGTCCTGCCTCCGGCCATGGCAAGCAGTGAAGGCTTCAGAGGAAGAATATACGAAATAGGGCATGGGCAGAGTGGTGCATCCCCTGCCAGACTCACCCAGTCCCCAGCAGGTGTAGGTTAGGGAGGTCCTGAGCCTGGGTTTGCACCAGTGAATGATGGTGTTTTGCACTGGCTTGCACGGGGATACGAGGGCTCAGAGGTCCCTGGGGCTGGAGCTGGAAAGCGAAGAAGCCAGCACGGCCACAGCTGGCAGGTTTCAAAGCAATTTTTTACTGCACTGACATTTCACAGCGGCTGTTTCCTTTTCCAACGGCTCCCGGCCCAGCCTTTCGAGGCTTTGCTTATGGCCCAGCCCTGATTCCCGATGGATCATAAAGCTGCATTTCCCTTAGTTAAGCGCCAGTTCGCACGTATGTGAGAGGACACTCACAGCCCTGCACTTTATTACAGAGGGGAACGCAATTCCTCTGTCATTCGGCTGTTACTTCGGCTTCAAGGGGCGGGTTTTCCTCTCTCGTTTCCTTGATCGCTTGCAGCATGAAATCGAGATGAAAAACGCAACCCCCGGCCCAGACGAAGGGGCTCAAGCTGCAAAAAAACACCCTGCACATTTACAGCTCTTCAAGTAGCCATCATAAAGCAATCGGCAGCTCTAAAAATTACCCCTTCTTGTAAAAGGTAATGTCCCACCTGGACCTCTCATTTCACGGGAGCTGCAATCAGCCTGGCCTCAGCCCACAGAGAGGTGGCAATCGCTGCGGTGAAAATGGCTTGATTCCTCCCAATAAATCCATCTCACTGGTTTCAACAGGGAGTGCAAATGATACGGGGTTTTCCAAATTAACCAGCTGCCTCCTCCACCTCTCGGCCTCCCCAGAGAAACGCCTCCCATTCCTTGCTACTGCAGTGGCACGTCCTCATGAAAACCCCACCCTAAGCAAGAACAGGATGAGACCCAAGGGTCCTGAACCGCCCCATGCAGATTCTGCCGATGGTTTCCATGGGGGTGCATTGAGCTAAAGGAGGGAGGAATAGGACTGTGGGCTGAGCCACTGCTCTGGGGCTGCAGCATTGGCATGGTGGGGTCAGGGGTTTGCAAGACATGATAGACGGACAGACAGGCCGGCGAGGAAGGGAGAAAGAGAGCTGAGATACGGAGCATGTCACAAGTCATGGTGGGTCCCCTCCTCCCAGGGCTTGCCTGCCACGCGGAGCCAGGATCGTTGCAGCTGTGCCATCACAACTGTGCTGGGAAGATGCAGGGTGTGCCCGGAGAAGGGGTTCTGCCACCATCACTGCCCCCCTCTGAATGACACGAGTTGTGACAAAGCTCCTCCTCTGTCTGCCCACACCAGGGGATTCACCAACATGGCTGCGGGCATGAAATATTTCCACATCTCCTTGCTGACAGAGCGAGGCTAGTAGGAATCGAGGGTGCCAGGTGATGTCTTGAGGCACCCTGGCTAGAGAGGTCCTGCCAGGCCCCTGCTATCTCAGGCTACCATGTCACAGAGGATGGCAACCTCGTGCATTGAGCATGCCCGGCAGCTGTTCTCAAGAAAAAGAAAGGCCATCAGATGCTGGGGGCCATCTAGCCATCCCACCAGCCCAATCTTCCCTCCATGTTCCTAAGGAGAGAGAAAATAAAGTGACCAAGGGGAAGCTCTGCAGCCTAAAATGCCACCATCGTGATTGTTACTAAACAAGCTAGTATTGAACGGCTCCACTGAACCCCCCAAGTTCACCCTTGGGGTTCAACCCTTTGGGTCCCCTGGGAGGGGACGTGACACAGAGCACCCCTGGGAAGCACGAGACGGTGCGGCAGGTCTTAGCAGGCCCATCTCCAAGGGATGGGAACATGGTGTTGCATCCCTTTCAGGGAATTACGGCTGCTTTCTAGAGGCAGCTGAGTGGCAAAGCGAGCGGTTATTAATCCAGATCCTTCGCAGTGAGTGTCCCACGGACCCTGAAGAAGCATGGACAACAGAGACAGCTCTTTTTGTGGGGGCTGACCGGGTCGACGCGGTGTGCCAGACCCTCTCTGGGGAGAAGCTGGAGAGCCGCATGCCTTGTCTTGCTTACAAACTTCATGCTTATGGTAACAGGGCCTGATTCACTCCAGTCCCATTGTCACACTTCTCCACAGCCTATCGATGGCTCAGTTTCCCCATCTGTAAAATGGGAACAAGGGAAGTTGTGCGGAGAAGAGAAGACTGAAGCAGGAATAGCCTAGAGTCTTCCAGTATCTGAAGGATGGTTATAGAGAGGATGGTGATATACTATTCTCCATAGCGGTAAGGGGACAAGACTGAAATTACAACAAGGGGAATTTAGGTGGCCTTTAGGAAGAATTTGCTGTCTCTGCGCCAAGTGCTGCTAAAGATACCTGGAGAGGTGGGAGAAGCGCTAGTGTTGCAGGTGTTTAAGAGCGGGTTAGACAGACCTGCCTGGGATGGTTTAGTCAGGGATGATCCTGCCTTGAGCAGCGGGTTGGACTAGATGGCCTCCTGAGGACTCTGTCAGACAGGTTTTTCTATGATCCTGTGACCTCCTTTTTAAAGCTCCTTGAGATCTACAGCTGCTTTAGGGAAATAGCCTTTTGGCACCACTGCTGGAAAGTGCTTCTTGGCCAGCCTGTGTATGCAATATCAAGACTGAGGACAGAGCTGCTCACCACTGTCCAGATACAAGTGCTTGGAAAGCCACGTCAGAGGTAACTGGTAGGGGCAGAGGTAAATGCAGAGAATATTTCTACCTCCGCCTATGGCTCCCAGGCCCTGGCAAGTGCTTTCCTAGAGAGGCCTGTTCCTTTCCTAGACAGATTTGCATAATTAACAGAGCACTTGATTGCTTAATTGCTTCTCTGACATCCAACTGGTTGTGCACAGCTGATGTCTCATTACAGTCTCTGTTTGCAGATGCCCTTTGTCTCCAATATTCCTCTGAACGAGCTGGGGGCACCCCATGGAAGATACTCCAGGCCAGATCCATGGCTGGTGTAAGCTAGCACCATTTTGGCTGGCCCATTGACTTCAATTTACACCAAGGGGACAGCTTTCACCTCGTAAGAAGTCCTTGCACGTCCCCATGAAGGATTTTACCAGGGGTTTTGGTGCATGTCGAATGCAGAATAAGTTATGGCACAGATCAGGCCTCCCAGGACCATGTCACAAAACTGCCTGCCTAGAAGAAAAGGTACCTCTATGGTATCCATCGCTGGTTGTTAAAGCCAGACTCGTTCAAACTGGAACGAAGGCGCATGCATTTCACAGGATGATAGAAAAGTCCATCTGGAAGAGATCTTCAGGGGTCACTTAGTCCAACTCCCTTCCTGCGGCAGGATCATCCCTATCCAAGCCATCCTAGATAAAGCCACTGTCTAACATATTAGCAAAACTACACGGTCAACCCTGACACGATCACAAGACTTAACATCCTAACCTGCCACGGGTAAAGCAGGGGAACCACCGTTTAACAGTGAGGGGGATTAACTCTGGACCACAGGAGGGGAGGATAGCTTCTACATCTCCTGGCATCTTCAGATGAACGCTTTTCTGGAAGGCATGTTTTAGCCAGACACAAGTTACTGGGCTCCATACAAGGGTACCAGGGTAAAGTCCCCAGACCTGGGCTTTGCCAGCACTCAGACACAGAAGATGATTTAATGGTCCCTTCTGTATTACCCAAGACCTCATGCAGGGGCATCGCTCCCAGCAGCATCTGCAGGATGCACAGGACATCTGCAGCATCTGCACAGGACAGAGCTGGTGGTAGTAAAGCTTTCCCAATTCCCCTCCATCCCAACCAGCAGGCACCAGCCAGCCCACCGTGCCCTCCACTTTGCTTGCATGAAAAGGGGCTCATGGCAGAAGAGACATGAAAGGCGCAGCAGCACCACCTGCAGGCATCAGATACATGTGAGAGGCAAGACTTTATTTGGGGATGTCTTTTATTGGATCAACTAGGTTATGTCGTTAGGATAAAGTTAGACAAGCCTTTCCAATGCAAGACATTCTCCATCAGGTCTCCGATCACAGGAAGCCAGGCACGGCCTCGGGAAACACGGCAGAGGAAAGGGACCAAGAAAAACTCTCAGAGGTAGCAGACACACAATGAGCAAAGAAACCGATTACCGGGGGAGATCAAGACCTCCCAAAAGAGTCAAATCTCAGCTTCCTCGTGTGGGAAGAATCCAGGAGATGGATAAATTACAATGTGCCATAGACCCAGTGTCAATATTTAGCTGTTGGTCCTTAGGGTCCAGCCAGCTGATGCATTTGTGTTCCCAAGGTCTCCTTTTAAAGGTGTTAGGTAGATATCCCTTGAGCGCAAGCATAGCTAGCTATAGGTATCGAGCATAGCTAGATATAGGTATTCAGGTTGTAGCCGCCTTGGTCTAGAGGCAAAAGCCATCAGGACTCGTGGTGGAGGTGATCTCTTTTATTAGACCAACTAGATTTTTGCAAAAATTTTTTTTTGCAAACTGTTTGTAATAAGAGAGATCACCTCTACCACGAGTCTAGATCGATATAGCCATTCTAGCTAAGGCTGGTCTCCCCCATTGTGCAAGGGCTCAGATGATTCATAGCCCTGAACGGGGAACACCTTGAGCCTTAGGTAGTCCTAAAAGCCTTCTGCTTACATGCCCTACCGCTGCGATGGCAGCCGGCACTTCCTCCCGCACACCAGGCTGTGACTTCCCAAGCACGGGGCTTGCACTCCCTCATCCCTGCTACCAGAAAGGCCAACCTTGCAAGGGCCAACCCTCAGTAGGGGCAGCCCTTTGTTTTTTTGGAAGAGCTAACTCCAGCTCTGTGCGCTGGGAAGAGACCTGAAGCACCAGGCAGAAGGGACCCTTAATAACCCTCTGCACTGTACTTGGGTGCAAACGTTTGCACCCTATGCTGCGGCACCCTTTGTGCCTGGCCTAGAGATGGCTGCACGGACTAAAACGTGCCAGGCTCGCCCGCCAGCTGTCCTGGTCTCCCCGGAGGCTGACCGCTCAGTGCCTGCAAGGTTCAGGGGCTGGGGGAGCAGCCCCCAGCACCCCGAGACCCAGAGGGCTCCAGTCTCTGGGGCTGCAAGTCTGATACCATCGGCCACACAGCAGGCCCTTGCAAGGGGGCAAAGAGGAGGGGTCCGTGGTGCCACCCCCGGCTGCTTCCCATCCCCTTCTCCTCCTCAAGTGCTTGCAATTCAGCAAATTAAACGTGTCCCCTGGCACCAAGCACATGCAGGGACACAACCCCTTCCAGGTGGCAGCAACATCCTGCTATCTCCTTTGCACCGTGCCCTCATAGCAAAACTCCCCTCAGCCCTACCATGCCTTGCACCGGAGCATCATGCCACCCCTGCCTTGGCCGGCTGGCTGTTTCCCACCCAAGCTACCTTCCCTGCTGGGAGGAAACCTATTAATCAGAGAGAAAATGCTGGAGCTAGGCTCTGGGGGCATGGGTCGGGGCAGGGGGAGAGGGAGGCTTTCCTCCCCCTCCATTAGCTCCTTCCCTTCTCAGCCCCTCTCATTTCCAGCTGACAATGGGACTGATTCACAAAAAAGGTCCAGCGCTCAAAGGCCTCCCCCAGAGGGGAGATGGCTCTCGTTGCCTTCTTTTAATTGACCTTCTGCCATTCGGAAAGCGGCGGCCCACTGGCTGGCGTGCACGACAACCATAAAAATCAAGCCTTGACGCCAAGGATGAATTGGAGGCAGACAATAGCGGGCCTGGTTGGGGACCATATTTATCCCACGAGTCAGCTCAGCCCTGGGATCTCAGGCAGCCGGTGGGAGCGCCGGGGAGGGGTGGAGGGGAGCAAGGCGGCGCTCATTGACAGGCAATAACCCACATTGAGTGGAGGTGATGGGGCCGGCACCGCCTGTCAGGGTGGCGTTGTTCCTCTCCCTGGCTGGGAAACATTCAGGGAAGAAAAGCAGCCCCCTTTCCCCGCAGGCCCTGCCCCTGTGAGAAAGCCGAGACCCTGGGACACTCAAGGGCAATGCCACACCGTCGCTCGGGTGCAGTGGGTGACATGGCATGCCTTAATCTAGCTTTGGGTTGTGCTGTGACCCACCTACTAGAGTCCTTGGGTTGGTCTAGTGTTAACCATCCCAAAAAGGATCCTCCAGATCTCCCCAGATGCTTTGCATCTGCCTTAGCACCTCCCTCCAGGAGCTCTCTCCCAACTTCCAGCCCAAATTCATCATCACGTCTGCGAAGGCTAAGCAGAAACGATCCTCCTCCTCCTCTCAGCACCCCGGCGCCACCCTTGAAGGCCCCAGCCCTTCAGCCCACTGACTGAGATTCAAATTCATATTAAAAAATAAGAAATAAAACACCTCCAGTACACCTATTCATCCTGCCAGCTTGCACCTTCTCCCTGTGGGCTTGCTTGCAAATCAGACTAGCTCCTTCTTCCCTGTGCCTCAGCCTGCACTTTGGACCGAACAACCTGGCTCAGCAGCCAGCCCCCGGCACAGCTACAGACGAGGTTCCTGGTTGCTCACCGTTGCATACGGAGTGAAAGCCTTGCTCAACTCAGGGTTTCAGCTAAGGGGTTATGAAATGGCTTGAGTCAGGCGAGCAGAGAACAGGCCTCTTGGCTCCCTGCACCCTGCTCGCACCACTGTGTGGGAGGGTAGTACCCCAAGGTCCCCACTGGACCAGGGCTCTGTTATGTGCATGCACAAAAGACAGTCCTGGCGCTAAAAACCACATAGTCCCAATAAAAAGGGAAGAGGGAGGATCCGGGCAACTATAGGCTCATTAGTCTTACTTCAATCCTGGGGAAACTCTTTGAAATCAAGGAGCACATCTGTGATGGGCCGGCATCGGGGATGATGCTCAAGGGCAACCAGCACGGTTTCATTAGGGGCAGGTCATGTCAGACCAACCTGATTGCCTTTTACAATCAGGTCACAAAAGCATTGGATGCAGGTGTCACGGTGGAAGTAGTCTTTCTGGACTTCAGCAAGGCCTTTGACACTGTCGACCACCCCAATCCTCATTAAAAAACTAGGCAACTGTGGCATTGATGCCTACACGGTCAGATGGATTGCAAATTGGCTGAAGGGTCGTACTCAGAGGGTGGTGGTGGACGGGTCATATTTGACCTGGGGGGAAGTGGGCAGCGGAGTCCCCCAGGGCTCAGTCCTTGGGCCTGCACTGTTCAATTTCTTTATTAGTGACTTGGACAACAGGGTAAAAAGCACCCTGTTCAAACTGCTGATGAGACCAAGGATTGGGGTGAGATGGGCACGCTAGAAGGAAAGGACAGATTACAGCAGGACCTGGACAGGTTACAGGGGTGGGCTAACGAAAATAGGATGAGATTCAATACTGACAAGTGCAAGGTGCTGCACTTCAGCAGTGGGAACCAGCAGCACACTTACAAGCTGGGAAACTCCCTTCTCGAGAGCACGGTGGCAGAAAGAGACCTTGGAGTCAGTAATGACTCCAAGATGAACATGGGCTGGCAACGCGAGGACACGGTCAGTAGAGCTAACCATACCTGGTCCTGCATCCATAGGTGCATCACGAGCAGGTCCAAGGAGGTGATCCTCCCCCTCTACGCGACACTGGTCAGGCTGCAGTTGGAGTACTGCATCCAGGTCTGGGTGCTGCACTTCAGGAGGGATGTGGACAGCATGGAGAGGGCCCAGAGGGCCACCTGCATCGTCAGGAGGCAGCAGGGCAGACCCTACAATAAGAGGCTACGGGACCTGAACCTGTTCAGCCCCCACAAGAGGAGGCTGAGGGGGGACCTGGTGGCCATCTATAAACTCACGAGGGTGGACTAGCAGGGTTTGGGAGAGACCCTGATCCCCCGAGCACCCCCCAGGGTAACAAGGAACAACAGCCACAAATTGTTAGAGAGCAGATTCAGGCTAGACATCAGGAGGCGCTACTTCTCAAACAGGGTGGCTAGGATCTGGAACCAACTTCCAAGGGAAGTGGTGCTGGCTCCTACCCTGGGGGTCTTCAAAAGGAGGCTTGATGCCTACCTGGCCGGGGTCATTTGAGCCCAGTTTTCTCTCCTGCCCAGGGCAGGGGGTCGGACTAGATCTACAAGGTCCCTTCCGACCCGACTTCTATGAATCTATGATGAAAGCACAAACATATACAGTCATGATGAGGAAAGGACGAGGAACTGGGCGTATTTAGTCTGCAAAAGACAGAGGTGGGATTTAATAGCAGCCTTCGACTCCCTGCAAGGGGGTGCAAAAAGGATGGAGCTGGACTGTGCTCAGTGGGGGCAGATGGCAGAACAAGGAGCGATGGGCTCAAGCTGCAGCGAGGGAAGTTGAGGTTAGACAGCAGGAAAAACTCTCACTAGCAGGATAGTAAAACACTGGACCAGGTTACCCGGAGAGGTGGTGGACTCCGTCCTTGGAGGTTTTTAAGACCCGGCTAGACAAAACCTTGGCTGGGGTGATGTAGTTGGGGATGGTCCTGCTTTGAGCAGGGGGTTACACTAGATGATGAGGTCCCTTCCAACCCTCATTTTCTATGATTTTATGGGAACACGGACTGTAATCTAGACCCATTCCAACCAAGTGTGCAAGCCTCTAGTCTAGGCTACAGCCAGGCTCCCTCCTCTGCTTCCTCCGGCCCCTACATCTTGCACTGTCCTGCCCAGCAGGCTGGCTCTAGCAGGAAAAGCAGTTCCAGTTAAAACAGCCCCTGATCCAGTGGTAAGGACCTTCCTGAGAAATAGGAGGCCTGGGTGTGGATTGCCCCAGGCAGAGGAAGAGGCATTAAGCCCAAGTCTCCCCTGTCCTGGGTGCAAGCACTTGGCTACTCTCCAAGTGGCAGAGGTGGCAAGGACAGCAGCAGCACTGGCCATCCTTCAAAAACAAGACGGGCAGCTCTGCTTACCAAGCACGCAGATGCCAAGCACCAGGAGAGAGCTCAGGCCTGCGGCCCCCCAAGGAATGAGGCATCTCCTTGCAGTAAATGCACCTGATGGGTGGCAATTTAAGACTCGCCCCTACTTTCAGCAGTTCCTACAGGCAGCTGCATGCTACGAATGCCAGCTTGAGGCATCTCCCTGGTTCCTGCGGGCTATTTTGGGGACTCTCGATTCCAAGCAGAGGTGGACAGGTTCCTAAAAGTGCCACCAAGGTTACTGGATCTGGCCCTCAGCCCAGTTTGCCATTTAAATATGTCCAGTACCCTTACCCAGGCTGTAGGTGTCTTTGCACTTTCGGGTTGTAGACAAGCACACAGCCCTCAGCGCACAGGCAAAGCTGGTACACTTTGCAGAAGTCTGGCTGTAGCTGTAATTGCCATTTTTAACAAGGATCTGCAGTGCGACATGACACTAAAGTGGACAAGAAACCACATCCCTGACACCCTGAATTGCTAGGGTTAGGCTGCATGTTCATTGTGGCCTTTAAAAGCTATGGAGGAGAAAAAAAAACCCTAAAAACAAACCAAACAGCCCCATTATCACTTACTGGTCCTGTACCTTGACCAGCTCCAAGAAATCTCACCATGATCTCTCCCCTACCCTGGGGGTCTTCAAGAGGAGGTTAGACGAGTATCTAGCTGGGGTCATCTAGACCCAGCACTCTTTCCTGCTTATGCAGGGGGTTGGACTCGATGATCTATTGAGGTCCCTTCTGACCCTAACATCTATGAATCTATGAACTGAACAAGTTTTCTTCCTCCTATAGACTATTGCTACTCTCTACATGCCTGTCTGGTGCACAAGCAGAAGGAGCCGTGACTGCTGCACTTTGCTTAGCACTGAACTCATTGTAAGGAAGAAAAAAATATGCTAGATTTGAATGCCGCACAAACAGGGTGTTTGGAACAGCAGCAGGCTCCTGGGGGAATTTTGGTCCAGTTATCCAAATCAAGCCGTGCAAAGCAAGAGCTAGACGGTTGGCATAACCTACATATAATGACAAGAAAAGCCCGAGAGGCACCTGCCCTGGTGACTTTGCAGCTGAATCACTGGCTTGTTTCAAAGGCTAGGTGTCAGCTTGGCTTCCTTCTGCAGTCGTAATTCATCCTACCTACCATAAAACCTGAAAAACCGGAGCTGCGCGTTCCCTGTCTCTGCCTAGTGCTCTGGCCCCAGGGTTTCATCCTGCGGCACTTCCCTGCTGGATAGAAGATCAGGGTGGGGACACGTCTCCCCGGTCCAACTCCAGACAGCCGTGGCAGGCAAGTTTGAATACCACACCCTAGACAAGGTGAATTTGGCATGAATGACAGAAAATAACCAGACAGAGAGAACATGGGCAGTGGCTGCACAAGCTCTAACCAGACAGAGAGAACATGGGCAGTGGCTGCACAAGCTCTTACCATTCCCAAAACAATGCCCTGCCAAGGTACTTCAAGCAGGGACCCTCCCCTCCTTTCTGGCAATGCAAAAGCTCAAGTAACATACAGGCTGTGGGGACTCGCCTCCTTGCTGACCTTGCTTAGGGTAGTAACAGGGGCAATGTGATGAGAGCTGGAAAGAAGCAGACACCTGCCTACCAGGCATCCCGCATGCTGCCACCTTTCTCCTGCTGGCACTTCTGGCTATGTTGCAGTGGCCCCAAGAGTAACTCAGGTTGCAAGAAAAAACAAAAAGGACAGGGGCCTTTTCATTAGGGAACCACATCTGTGCTCACCCAGGCCATGCTTCCACAGCGGAGGCAGCACAATCCCAGGCTTAAGGCACCAGATGCGAGTCTAACCCCATCTTGATTGTAATCCAGTCTCTGCCACTGACCTGCTGTGCGGCCTTGGGCCAGTCTCCTCTAGGCTACACATCCCCTCAGGGTAGGGGGCTGCCTACTGTAAGGAAAGGGTCGGGTACCCTGCACACTACACATTCAGACCAGACGGAAGAACGAGCTGCCTTCCCACCAGCTCTGCTGACCTGGCTGTAATTGCGTGTCAAGGAAAGGTCCAAGGGTACAAGTCCATCCCCAGTGCATCTTGGTTGGTTCTTCCCACCACCATCCAATCCCAGTTATTAACCCCACCAAACCTTGGATTACCAGCCCTTTGATGCATGACATACAGCTGAGAGCAGGCATCCACATTCCCTTTTACAGCCCGCATGAGAACAGATCTGCAACCATTTGCTATGAGGGAAATAGCAGCTCAGATGCTCAGTCCGTGCTGGAAAACCCTTTTCCGCTACAGCAAGGCATATGAGACCAGACCTAGGATAGTTCCCAGCACTGCAGTTGCATCTGCTCTGTCCAAGCAAAACAGAGAGCATGCCATGGAAATGCACTGTGTTCCCTCGGCCTCTTAACTACCCCACACCTGCACAATTCCCCTGTCCCACCAGCACGACTCCGTTCAGAGTGGGCCTTCAGTCCTAGAGAGGCTCAGTGCTCGGTCTCTGTCGAGGCTTATAACAGGGACACCTCGGCACTGTCTGCCTTGCGATGCAAATGGGCCAGAGATTTCCAGCTCCATTCAAAACCTTCCATAGTTTTCCAACACAGCCAAGCTTGACAATGTCTTGACCATCTAACTGTTAGGAGAATGGCATAGCACGTGTGCCCAAAGAGGCAGTACACAGGCAACATATCTAGGGCCACAGGTATATTGTTACAGCCGCAGCTAGTTCAGCCTACAGCTGGGAACTTCTGCCCTGGCATGGATTCAGCAGAAAATGCCCTCCTCTATGTGATGTGGGCATGGCTTCCTGGAAGTCAACAGACCCATGCAAGTGACACCAGCCTCGAATTGGGGCGCAGTTCTGGAGACGCATCCTGACCCCAACTCATATCCAGGAACCCCTGAGGGAAGAGGGATGCTGTTCATCCAAAGGTGAAAGTTCCCTTATATTTAGGGAGCATTACTTTGGAGTCACAAAAGCTCCTTCACTCCCCCTAAATTCTTCATTAGAAGCCATTTGTGGGATTTTAATACACAGCAGCAGGTTAAAAACCACATCTATAAACTTCTTGCTGTGCACTCCTAGGGGTCCCATGCACAATGACTCCTTTGGTGTAAAAGCTCATGCTGTTCCAGCTGCATCCCGCTGGGGTCTTGGACGTTCAGATGGACCAAAAACCACTGCCTTCTCAGTCCAATGGCCTTGCCCATGTGGCAAGCTACACACACTTCCTACAGGAAGTAAGACTTCCCAACAAGCCCTTTTGTTGGCTATTAAGAAATAGATATTCCAAAACTAAGACTGTGATTCTGTCACCCTTGAGTGAAGATCCCAGCATGGCTGGGATCTCCCACGAGAGTCAGCGAGCCAAAGACCAGAGCAGGGCAGCATCCTTGGCCAAGAGCTCATCTATCTTAGCCCAAGAGCTAGTCTACCTTAGAAGTGTTACCAGCACCATCCTTCCAGTGTGGGCACTGTCCCAGCAGCAAAGGAGAATTTTTGCTAAGGTAAGTGCCTACAATGGGCCAAAGCAGAACAAAGAACGATTCCCTCCCTGCAAGCCCCAGCCAGCAGAGCACATCAGGGCAGCCCTAGCTAAAGCATCTGTGCTTTAACAGCTGCTGGCACCATCCAAAAAGGTGCAAACTGATAACAGAGACAGGCATTAAAAATCCCTGGGCCAGACTCTCAGCTGGGGAAGCTTGAGAGCCACTCAAAGGCCTGGGGTCACACAGTAAGGTCCGAGTTGCACTGGCTTGCATCAGCTGGAGGTCTGGCCTCATTGCTGTTATCCAGACAGGCTCCCTGTGAAACAAGGCGACCGCAGTGTTGGACCCCCACCCCTGCCCGCCCCGAATCAGTCGTCTGAATCGGTGTCGTGCCGCCGCTTGGCGCCGCGTGCTGGAGGGGTCCTGCTTCTGCTCCTCTTCCTTGCTGGGGGTGAATGGCGGCTGGGGCTGTCGCTGCTGCCCCTCCTGTGAGCTGCGCGGCGAGGGGGGCTGCTGGAGGAGTCTGTGTCATGCCGTCGCCTGCTGGGCCGTCTCTGTGCCTCTGCTTTGGGTGATGAATGACTGTCACGGCGGCCAGCTCCAGCCCGCTGGGAGGATGATGAATGGTCCTTGGGGGAAGGGGTTTTCCTCCTCCTCCTGTAACAGACAGGACAGGGCACATCGTCACGCTGCTAACCCCATGGCCCCCACGGAGAACAAGAGACACATGGACGTGGAGCAGGGGGGCTCGTCCCCAAACGCTCTGCAAGAATGCAACGCCATGAGGCTTCTTGGCATGGAGGGCACGTAGCCAAGGGAACAGTCCTGCCCTCTCCCATCTTCTCTCCCGTGAGGAACAGAGCCCCAGAAAACACCCCCCTGGGAATGCACTGTCCTGCCCTAGGGCTAAGGCCAGGTGCCACCCACTAAGCCTGCTCCGGGATGCACGCAGAGGCCAGATTCTGCCAAGGAGTGACACTGAGATCAATATGGTACTCCCACGTTCGCCTTGGATTTACACCTTTAACAAAATAGACTTTGACCAGGGAAAAAGAGTGCTTGGGGGGGGGGGGGGGGGGGAGGGGGGGGTGTAATTTTTCCCCACCACCGCTCCCTCCTGCTGTGTTGTAAATGCTGCGGACGGGGTTAATGGCATTCCAGTGTCAGGCTCCCAGACAGAAGTGAGAACAAGACAGCTGTATTAATCAGATGTCCATTCACCACGGGCTTCTGAATACCAGGGAGGCCTGGAGGGGCAACCTTGCCGATTCGCATGTTGCAGCACTGGCATAAGAAAGTCACCCTGGATGCCATGTGCTAACAGCTGCTGCTCTCCACAGACCTCCTGTTCAGGGGACCGCCAAGTTTTGGCAGAGGTATACCACGGGGCATTTGCTGCCATCACCACGTGGGGTTACTGTAAGCATCCGAACCACAAGCTAGAGTCGGAGCTGCCAGGGAAGCATGGGCTGCACCGCCCCTGACTCTATATGGTTCCCCCTTGCTCAGCCATGCGGGGCCCAGCTCAACCATGGGATTGGTGCGACTCAGCAGGGCTCTGCTTATCGCTCGGTTGGCACAGACAGCACAGTCCCTGCAGTCAGGTCGGCACCAAAGGGCTTTCCTACACTGCACAGATATTATAGGATCATCTGCACAGAGATCCCATGGGGACTGAGCTGGCCTGTGGAGAGCACCCCGCCTGAGTGCATCCCCTTCCCGGGAGAGAGCTGCTCCGGTGGGGAAAGTTTGGTAGTCAGCGTGAGTGGCAGCTCTGCTTCTGGGACTGCCCCGAGGAGAGGGGCAGCTCTGGTCTCACAGTGCCCTCATGTGAGAAGTACTGGCAAGTGCAGCTAAAAATAAAGAACAGCTGGGAACAGTACACATATACCATCCACTTAGTTGGACCACGAGAGAAGCCATCAGTCTCACCCCTGCTCTGTTCACAGGGATCCTAAACTCACTTATGCTAGTGTTGCTCTTTCCTTATGCCATCAACTATGGCATAACCCAGGAGTAATGCAAATAGTGTGAGAGTGTGAGCAGGATCAAGCTCCTGTTTGTGCTGCACCAGCTAAGCTGTGCTGGGCTCCACGCAAACACTGAACAGAAGATGCCTTCTCCATAAAGCTTACAGGCTATGCTATACCATATCAGGTATCCCAAACATGGCTTCTCTACCTGCCAGGGAGGTGGGGGAAAACAGTGGGTGTGCTTAACTACTCTTAAAGCAGCAACTTTTCCTTTAAAGTGCTAAATATGAGGTAGTTTGGTCCCCCACAATACCAAAAATAACCCTGGCCACTGCCACAGGACATGAGACCCTCACCCTGCCTTGGCAATCGGTCGGCTGGTTGGGAAGATGGCATTAGATTACAAACCCACTCCAAGACCATCAATTGGAAATGATGGGGGTGGCATGCCGTGTCCTCTGGATATTTAGAAGCAGGGTAGTAGGCTAAAAGATCTCATGCATAATTTGTGCACAGAGTGTGTTTGGAGAAAAAGAAGGCTAAAGCGACAGAGATTTTCCCTGCAGTTTGGCTAGAGTGGTAGAGCCAATTCAAACCTGCTGTGGTGACTGGGGAAAGGGTTTGCTGACCACAACTGGAGGCCCAGAAGCTATTTACCTAGAGCAACTTGGAAAAACCTCAGAAATGGACAATGCATGCCCAGCGATTGTGGGAGAGTCTGGGGAGATGGCCTTGGTGCGACTGGGCAATCCAGTCTTGATGGCTCCCTTGAAGGATCCTTATACTACCAGGCAACTTTGCGGGAACACTGCTGCCTCGTGCTAAGTACCCCTCACTCTCCTCAGCTTTCAGCCCAGGACGAGAGCCAGGGATATTTTCCGCAGACACATCTAGGGAGCTCCCTTCCAGCCGTGCAGCCAGCACCTGGTGTGCACACAAGCAGGGAGAACTGGGACAGGTATCACAAGGTCGAGGTACTGCAGCATCCCATCACCCAGAGCTGGCCAGCCATGGAGCAGCTAGGATGAGACCACACCGCTGCCCTGCAAAGAGTCCAGCCCCAGGAAGATTAACCATTAGAGCAGCAAGGCCCTGGTATAGCCTTCCAGCCCTCAATGACACTCCACCAGCCTCTCCTGGATGGGGAAGGGGATGCTGCAGTCCACACCACCAAGGCACCTCCAGCACAAGGACTGCAGGAGATGTTTAAAACCTCAGACTACAACCTTCTGCCCCAGGACTGGATCCCACCCAAGGGGGATCCCGCTGAAGCTACCCACGAGGTCAGGCTACATGATCCTTCCCGGCCTTGCCCCTGGCACAGGGGCCTTAGACACTGCCATGATCAAAAGAGAGCAGTGAGCAAAGGTAGCAGCATTGGTACCTCTCCTCATGGTCTGGAGAGGAGGCAGAAGAAGAGGCGGCAGTCTCTTTCTTGTGATGTTTCTCTTTTTCCTTCTTCTTCTTCTCCTTCTTATGCTTTTTCTTCTTCTTTTTCTTCTTCTCCTTTTTGGATTTCTTGCTGCTCTCAGGCCTACGCAGTGAGAGGGAGAGGCATGAGTAGTATGGACACATCTTTGAAACCCCAGACCCGCTTGCCTTTTGACGGCCCATGGGAGCATGTTGGTAGGTCTCAGCCCAGCCTCGACATATCCCCACGCCAGCAGCAGCAGGGAAGAGCAGAGGAACACACTCCTCAGTAGCCCACGGCCAAAAGCATTGAGGAGCCAGCAATCCTTCAGGGAAATACAGCTCCCTCTGCCCTAGGCCCTCTTACAGTGTCTGCAAGCAGGAGGGAATATTTACAGCTCTCTCTGGCCTATAACCCTCCTCTATTCCCCTCAGACGCGTGCATATTCAAAACAGAGATGTGCACTCTTTCCTCCCATTTGCAGAATTCGTTTCGATATTGTCTCTGGGGCTCATCTCCATTCAAGCATCTTGCATAGCTGCTAGAGACAGAGGAGAGCAGAGGCAAAGCTCTGCTGGAGACCTGGGTCTGGCATTTTGCTGTGAACACACGGAGGCTCTGGACACTCCCATTTCTTGTGACGGAGTGTCCTGCTGCCCATGCCCAGGTCTTGGGAAAACCTTCAGTTGCCATATTTGAAGTCAGGAAGGAATTTTACCCCATGGCGAGATTGGTATGGACTGTGGGGTTTTTTACCTTCCTCTGTAGCAGGGTGCATAGCCCTCCATCTGGGATCATTGAGAGTGGGACACTTTTCTAGAAGTGGGACACTGGCTGCCGTGCTCCCCCTGCTTTCCCTAGGGCAAGTTCAGGGGTCACATCTTGTGTTGTCAGGTTGATGGTAGTTTTGCTAAGAGGTTAGATTATGGATTTGGGCAGGATGGTTTGGATGGGGACAATCCTGCCTCTGGAGCTTCTCCACACTTCTACGATTCAGTCTCCCAGGATCACAACTCCTCTATGACAAACAGCTCTGCTTTTCCAGGGGAACAAAGAGCACTCACCATCTCTGAGCACAGCCGGGGCCCTGGGAAAACAGGCTGTGCACTTACCCTGCTCCTTAACTGCAGCAGCAGCTGACCTTGAGCTTTCTGCATTTCATTAAGTCTTGCTACTCAGAGCACTTTATACCTCTAATAGCACCCAGGCTGACAGGACTTAGTCAGCTCAGGGCTGCTATTAGAAGCCTTGATTTGGTGAAACCAATTGACCGTTGTTAATTATGCAAGAAAACAAGTACAATTACATCGAAGCAGAAAGGGGGGGGGGACTGACGAGCTCTTATGCCATCAAGTGGCTTATGCACTTCAGGTATGCAGAGAACTGATACTCGTTTCAATGTGAGCAACAGGCAACACACTGGAACTAGCAACGCAGTACGAGGTTAAGTGAACGGTGCATTTATCCAACAGGCCCCCGACTCGAGCAGCTGTCAGCCACAGAACAGACACTTGCTCAGGTAAGTCAGGGTATTCCCAACGACCGGAGGCTCATGAATTTAGAGGGGTTTTTTGTTTGTTCTTTTTTTAAGGCAAAAGGGCTTCATTCAGAGCACAGCTGCGATTGACCCCGCAGAAGTATACAGATCATCCTGGCTAATTCACAGCCTACAATGGAAGTGGGGCTGTTTTGCTTCCATGGCTCTATGAGGATTTGATGAACTGACATCTCTCAAGACCTCAGATCAAACTGACACATCGAGGTGGAAGGACAGCCCAATGGTTAATGCACTTGCCTCCAAATCAGCAGACCTGGGTTCGAGTCTCAGTTTTATAAGCTTCTCGTGTCTGTGAGCAACAGTTATCTGCTTAAGATGCAAATTATAGCAGTGTCCAACTTCACAAGAGGGAGGGTCAAAGATAAGTACTTGTTCCTGCAATATCCAGGCACTTCATGGATGGACTTAAGACAGTCTAGCCAAGGACAGATGCCCAACATGTACTGCAGGGATCAGACAAGCGGCCTACAAACCAGCTCACAGGCTTGACACACAGCTCTGCGGCATCACTTCTTCCTTCCACCCCATAAATTAACTCTGTCTTTATCAACAGTCTTGCCTGAACAAAATTTGTTTCAGGATTAAACAGATCCCAGCTGCTAACATCCACAACACATGAAACGTGACTTGCAAGGCATTTCAGTATTGCCAACCCTCATGATTTTGGGCATTTCTCTTTGGGAACATGAAAAATGTAGCTCTTTCTTTTATATATAAGAAAGAACTAAGTTTTTCAAACTCCTGAAATGGAGACTTTAAGAACAATGCCAACAATCATGAGGGTTGGCAATACGGGTATTTTCAATTCAAACCAAGGGCACACAAGGCTGGGGGGGAATTCTTCCGAGATCCACCCAGCTCTTTGCTTGCCATTCCCCACCCGAGAGACAGCTGCAGATAATGTGCAAGCAGGCTATTTTTACCTTTTCTCTTCTGCTTTTTCTTCCTTGTCCTGCTTCCTCTTTGTGCTGGAAGTCTCTGGATTCTCGGTTACTTTGTGATGCTAGAGTTTCAACAGGAAAAAAAAGGGTCACACCAGCATGCTGCTAACAAATCAGCCCTCGACACCATTAAGAGGATGTCAAAGCTGAGGATAGGAACATCCTGATGATATACGTCAGGAGCACCTTTCTTCTCCTCAACACCAACTCTCCCACACCGTTGCCCAAATTGCCCCTGGTCTTCTAGTTGCAAATTTGCTCATGTCTCCCCAGCTAAGGGAAGGCACAATGGAGTCAGGGCTCTGGCTAGCACCAAACTGCAGCATTTCCCCGAGTGAGGGTGAAGTGCTGCCATTCTCTGGACATTTTCTTCACTGCAATACTGCATTACAGCCCCTCTGGCTTTCAATAATGCCTTGAGCTCTTTCCAACCACAACCTCACTTCACTGTACCTTCCCCCAACCCCTGGTACCTCCATTTCCGTTCCTCATCGTGATGCACTGAGGAGTATCTGTCCTGTAACTCAGCTACCCGAACGGTCCCAGCCACCCCAGCCTCGTAGTGAGGCTCAATAGCTTAACTCACACTTCTCATATACATGCCATGGGAATGGCTGCTTCGGACCCCTGAAGGCTGGGCTGGTATCTGGGGATTTGACTCATTGCACAGGTAAGAGGCAGAGCTGCAGACTCTGAACATTTAGGTCCAAACCCAAAGTTCACAGAGGTGAGGACGACCAGGTCAGGTTCTTCTCCATTATCCCCCACCAATACACCACCCAGCTCTCAGGATGCATCCAGTTAAACAGCAGAAGATCATGGGGACAGGATCCCCTCCTCTGCCACAGACTACCCCCCTGACCTCAGGCAGGTCACTTAGGCCAAGCCTACACTGATATTTAGGGTCAACCTTGAGGTCACGTGAGGCACCTCCTTCTTATCTATATCAGACTTTGTCGCCACACCAATGTCACAGGTTGCTCTTCTTTTGTGAGCACAGCACTAAGATGCATCCTAGCTTTCTCCATGGTGTCCTTCTAGGAATCGGCCTGTAGATGGTTTGTCTCTACTCAGGAGCAACAGAAAAGGGGCACTGAGGTGCAGGAGAGGTGGAAGAGAGGAGCAGGGAATTGTGACGTTGCTGCTAAAGCACTTCCTGGGCTCAAGGCCTACATCAGTTCACACCACAGTGCATGGAGAGCACAGGCCAAGAGATGAGAGGGGGTGAGGGTGCCAGCCTCATACCCGGGATCTCAGCAGAGCTTCCAGGCTCAGGTTAAACTGCTGTTTAGAGTCAAGGAAAAGGGTTCACGGTGTGGACAGTGGCAGGTACACGCTTAAGGATCTAACAGGCAGACACAGCCTTATCTCCCTATGCCTCACCCCCCAGTCTGTAAAATGGAGGCAATCTTACATGCTTGCAGCACTTCTGCAGGGTACAGAACTACGCTGCAATCATAACATGCTCAGAGGTTAAGGGGACATGGGCCCACATAGAGCCCACATCAGCATGGGGACAGATTAGTCCTGACACAAAAGCACTCCCAAAACATGAGCAAAGTGAAACCAATCCCACAGGACTGGCTTAGGTGGGGGGACACCACAAAGCAAGGATCATACCTCTCCCAAGCACCCAGCATCCCAGCCCCAAGGAGTAAGCCATCACCCAGAGTCCGGAGAGACTCACCGTGAACACAGAAAGCCCCAGCTTGGCAGCCTCTTTGTCTTCTCTGGAAAGCGTCATTCTGCCGGAACAGCCGCTGGAAATCAAAGCAACACCATGTGGGCACTTAGAGGCGACGTTCTCTGGCGCATGGGCACAACTACAGCTGAGCAAGTGATGTTTTCACAGCGCGGCGGAGGAACGTCCTTGCCTCAGCCCAGACTTGGGAGCCCAGCGTCCCCAAAGTCTGCTCCCAACCCTGCCACAGAGTTACCGCAGGATCTTGGCACAACCCTTTAATCTCTGCCACCCCTACGTCTCCTTTGGGGATCACTTCGCTTAAGAGGGTGGGTTGCAAGGATTCAATGATGGTAATAAATCACTCTGGAACCCCATAAAAAAAGGGCACAGCATTAGTGCTATCCCACAAGATGGCCCAGAAATGACCAGACAAACAGGTCCTCTCTGTTTCTTTAGACTCCTCTTGTACTACATGAAGCACTGAGTTTTGTTTCCATCCTTACCAGGTTAGGGCTCTATGGATGTACAACAACCTGCAGAGTACGTCTCTACCTACACAGCGCTTTGGACTTCACAATATGCTACTAAGATGCTCTTCCCTTTGCTGGAGAAAGATGTGACCTGCTTCTGTAGAGGGAAGCTGCTGATTGGTCAGTTCTAATTAACTTATTAGATCACATCACTTCCTATTTGGCATGTATGTTCTGGGGGCCAACAGGATAATTCATGGTCTGCTGCCCTCGTGGTGGTAGAGGACAACAAAAGGGCAACAGGGAGAGAAACCTGAAGAGGATTCGGGGAGCAGAGAGCTGCAGGAGCAAAACATCTGCCAATTCAGGGCCGCCAGAGATCGTGTTAGACGGGAGCGGTTTCAAGAACAGGGGAAAGCACTGCAGTTTCCTCCTCGTAGAGGACAGCCCCCTACCTTGAGCTCCCCAGCCCCACCACACGATCCACATCCTTATCCTCATGTTCCACTCCGTCGCGCTTACAGACCTCGGCCAGGTCCTGCGGACAGACAGGCGAGAAGGAGCATTATGTCTGTGGAACTGAACAAAGAACTGGGCAAGCTGGTAGCACCACCCTCCCTGTGGCAGGAGAGACCAGTGCGACCCCAGACCGGGCATGAAAAGGAGAAGGGGAAATTCTCTGGGGCCAAAGAGGCTGCGTGTCACCTCGTTACTCCCATCAACCAAACCTTGCAAAAATCCTCCGGGATAAGCAAGTACTGCAGAGGAAGCAGCTGGCCTTCGCCTGATGGAAAGGGCACCGGGCTGAGAATCAGGAGGCTCCGAGTCTAATCCTGGCGGTGACACTGACCTCCAGGGTAGCCTCGACAAACTCCGTTCTCCTCTATTAGAGTTATTTAGATTGGGAGATTCGGATGAGGGAGCGATTCTCATTCAGTGCAGAGCCCTGATCTCAACTGGGGTCTCCTGATACTCTGGTAACATTACCAGAATAGCCTTCAACCACCGTAGAAGCACCAATTCACGGACATTTCAGAAAGCTGGGGAAAAGTCTGCTCCAAATCTTACGTCTTCTTACAGTGCCTTACTCACAGTTAGCATCCCACATAGTCAGGGATTGAGAATTAAGCTGCTTGTTTTGCTCAGCCTTAGACAACAGCCAATAAAGCAGAACCAGACCAGCGAGAGTATTCAGGCGTCATCCCACTCGTAAAACAACAGGACTGGAAATAATAGTTTCCCCATAGCAAACGCAGCTCAATTTTCGCTCTGCCTGATCCCTAAGTACTGGGCTTCAAAAGCCACCTCACTCTTATTGCCTGGCTCCCTGCTTCCATGCTCGAATCCCATCATGTCTCAGTGTCTCCAGCCCCACTGCCGTGACGCGGGCTGAAAGCAGCTTTAAAGCCCAGCTTTCCCATGATGCAAACCACAGCTCTGTAACGGACCCCCAGGTTTTTGCTGCTGTAATCAGCATTTTTTGGCTCTCTGAACACAGGCTTTTGTGCCCCCCCAAAAAATGAGGGGGAGTTGACAGCGCCACTCCACCCAAGAGCAGCTGCACTGCTAATCTAGAGAACTACAATTCCCAGAATGCCTTGCACCCCGGGATGCTGCCCAGCTCTCTCCTCTCTCCATACTCTGCACCTGCAATTAAGAAGGTGGATGGAGGGGGGAGATGGCTTCCCCAGGAGTACCTTTTCCTGCTAAGCCTCCGTGCTCCTGAAGAGACTGGCTACTCCATCAATCTGGGACCAGCAGAGAAGCAAGGTGGGGAATCAGGAAGGTTTTGGGTTTTTGGATGCATTTTTTTTTTTTAAAGGGGGCAGAAACATTTTTTAGGGACCAATACGTAACTGAGGACCAAGTTACCTTTTCTAGAGACCTGTTTCTGACCCTAAAGGCTGAAACCCCACCCTCACACCCCAAAGGTGAATCCTTGTAAGCACCAGTCTGTTTAAAGCATTCATTTCAGTATTTTGGCATGCAAAGCCCAGATAGTCTATGCCATCATGAAATGCCATCTTCCCCCCCACCGCTTCCCACCAGCACAAAAGTGCCACATCTCCCAGGGGATGGATGCCCATGTTACCTCTTTGCTCAGGCCGGTGGGGTGTCTCTTCATATTCTTGTAGCCTCTAGAAAGAGTAAAATCCACAATATCATCATAAAAAACAGCAAAGCAAAAACAGGTGATGTCAGGCTCCCATATCACTCGAGAGAGAGAGAGAGAGAGAGAGAGAGACTCAGTCTGGCGTTGTCATGAACGTACTCCCCATCAGTTCAGCTCTAGGAGATTACCAGGTCAGGAGGCCCAGAGACGCCAGGAACCACAAGTGCAAGCGGCTCCAGAAACAGAAACGTGTCTTTGGTTAAGCATATTTTAGGAATACAGAACTAGAAAGGCCTCCTGGGAGCTCAAGTCCAGATCCCTGCATTCAGACAAGCGCATACCCTGAGCATCATCCACGTCGAACCCTCTCCTGTCCAGCAGATTCTGCTTCATCGCATATTGGTTATTCACACATTTCGCTTATTTGCCTACTTTCTCATAGGACAAAAACCATTTGCTCTCTCTTCAATTAGATTTTACTTGCATAGCAGCTTTGGGCACATTTTTGGTTTGCTGCATAAGCCAAAGCTAGAAAAAGAAAGGCTAGAATCAGTTCATTCAGGGGTATCAAATAAACGGCCTGGGAGCTGGACCCACTTTATCTAGGGAGAACTGCCCGAGGCAGAAGCCTGGTAGATGTGGCAATGAGTAGCAGGAAGGCAAACGAGGGCTGACACCTTCCCTCCCTACAGACTAAACACCCACGGAGGAGGGTGGGGCGGAAAGTCGAGGCGACTTCCCAGGCTGCGACAACCAATTCACAACCAGAAACGCGTAGTGGAGAACGCAGCTCTGAGTGTGTGGAAGTCACCAGTGCAATACATCCCCCCTGAACTTACAGTGCTGCCATCATGGCCTCCTGTTCGGCCAGCCGGACAGCAGCCAACTCTTCTTCCCGGGACATCTGCACGCCCTCCTTCTTCCCCTTCGCATACCATGTGAGGTCCTTCCCCTTCTGCCACCTTCCCACCGGAGCCATGAGGGAATTCCCTGCCGCAGAAAACGAGAGAGGCCGTCAGCAGAACCAGAACATCCGGCCTGTAAAGACGTCCCTGCCCAGGCAGCAGAACAGAGTCAGATCCATGACTCGGGTCACGTGGGGACCAATCCACTGGGATCAGAGACCTGGGTTCAGACCACTGACCTGCCACATAACCCTGGCTAAGTCACTTCATCTCTCCGCCTCAGCTTCTCCACAAAGAGGGTAGATGCTGTGACCCCCATGGGAAGCGCTCTGGCACATGAGCAAAGAGCTCTACAAGAACCACCCAGCTCCTGCCCTTAGCCAGGCCCAGGGCATCCTGCAGAGGCACCTGTCTGAAGCTGCAAATCTATTCAGCAATATATCCCAACCTCGAAGTTTCCAGTAACAGGTCACTGGGATGGCTCAGGAACCTCCCCTGTAATAGAAACCCAACACAATACCTGAATAACTTACGTTTATATAGCATTGTTCGCCACTAAGGATCCACAAAGGGCTTTGTAACTCTATATATGCCGCTGCACTGAAAAGCAGCCAAATCTAGGGTGGAGCGTGGCAACCACGTGACACACGAGCGCCCTCACAGATGGCAGAAAAAGGTTGTGTTGGCAACAGGACAAGCCACTAAGCTTCTAAGAGTGGCATTTTATGAACAGGCAACATGTGAGAGCCCATCTGTGCAGTATTTGTATGGCAACTTTGTACTGCTGCAGCCCCCGAAGTGTTTTAGCAGCGTGATTGACAGCCTAAGCCAGATTCGCTTTGCTCACCGATGCTCAGACACCTCTTTGCTTCCTAAGGGAAATGGGACATTCTCCAAACAGTCTTGCTAAAGCAGCTCTTCCCTTTAAGCCCACCACAGATGGCCAGGCTCAGCGTGGAAGGCCTGGAGTAGAGTTCCCAGGCCTGTGTTTTGTAGGGCAGACTGGGCGATCGCAGCGGACCCACACCAGCCTCAAAGACCTGCAGTGGCCTGTTCAAAGCACCAAGTGCTTGCAAGGTGAGGCAAAGAGCAGAACCCTTTTCAGCCAACGTGAACACCACGAAGAAACACCCCAGCAAGGCAGCGAAGCCTGCAAATGCAGCCAGAACAGCGGTCCCAAGGTGGCCGAGACTTGGGGGTCTTGCGGATACTCACCAGCCGCCAGGGCTGCTGGTCAGGCTGTGACAGAGCGCTGGATTCCCCCAAGGGCTGTAAATAATCATGGGATCTCCCCTTACCCAGATAGTTCTCCCGCTGCTTATCCGTCTTCACATCCTCCCAGTTGAACTGGTCCTGTCCCCCCCTCACACCTCCGCGGGATGAGCCGAACATGGCGGGAACGGCCAGCAGCGATGGGCGAATCAGAGATCACCGCCAGGTGCCCAGATGCTCAACCCAAGGCACTGCATCTAGAAGACAAGCAGGAGGATTACAAGCCCCAGCCCAGCCTCAGCATCCTCTGTGAGGAGCAAAAGGCTAGTTTCCCTAGGAAAAAAAAGCCACCCCAGATAACAAGCCACACTCCCTGCACCTTGCACGGGGGCTGCCTGCTCCTACACCAGAGCATTTCAGCGACTGGTCCGTGCCTGGGTCAGGTACCAGGAGGAGTAAATGAGCGTGTTCTTCCCCTGCCCGCTCCCCTCCCTCCATACGCCGAAGTGGCTGAAGTTGGCCGCTGCGAGCAAAGATTTCTAGGGAGAGCTTTCTGCAACAAGGGGCCTGGCCCCGGGCTCACTCTGGCAGGAAAGTCTCCCCCTGAGCTGAACCCAGCCCTCTGAGGCCAGCCAGCCTCACCCCAGCCCTGCAGAAGTGCTCAAGTGAGACATCCCAGGCCTTCCACCGCCACGACACGAGACGCCGCGTGTCGCAGGACACAGAGGTCACGCAGCACACCCAACTCGTGGTCCTCCGAACACCGCATCCTTCCACTACCCGGCTCCAGCTTCGGGAGGGGCAAGCTACCCCACCCCCCAGTGCCCTGCGGGGCTTTTTGTGGGTGCACATGAGAAAGGCAACCTCTCCCTGCGCCCTGGGGCAACGGGCTCATGCCCCGAAGTGCCAACTTGGATCCCCCTCGCGCGTTTTTACACAGCAGCACCGTGCACACACCAGCACGCTGCTCCCCCCAGCCCCAGAGCTCCCCAGCAGATCAGGGCACTACAGAGAGACAAGGGCCAAGCTCCACTTCCCTCCCACCCCCTGCAGGATCATTGCCCTGCATCCCTGCTGGAAGGGGGAACAACCCAGGAGGGTGATCAGCTGCTGGGGGCTTTCCTGCCGGGCCCGGGGGGGGAATCAGAGCAAACACACGCGCGATAGAGACAGCTCCCCCCGCCCAGCCCAGCCCCACTCCCCTGCCTACCCGCAAGGCGCTGCCCGCAGCCGCAGCCCCCGGACCGCCCCGCCCCCACGTGCTCCGAACGCCTGCACCAATGTTGCAAGCGGCTTCCGGCTGGTTCGGAGCATACCACGGCGCTCCGCCTGCGGGGGGGATAGAATGGAGCAACCCGGAAAGAAGCGCGGCGCCCGCCTGCCATTGGCTGGGCACAGAGCGCGCCCCCCCCCGCCCTTCGGAGAATGCGGCCGCCCGGACGTGCCATTGTCTCGGGGGATTTAACCCTTTCCCTGGCGGCGGGGAGCAGGCGCAGCGTGCTCGTCTCCTCTGTGACCTAGAAGCTGCGCTCGTGCACCAAGTAAGGGCTTGTTGCCTGGGAAACGTGGGCGGCTCCTGGAGCTCTTAAGCCCTGGGTTGTCCACACGGTAACACCCTGGAGCCTCCTTATGCGGCTTAAAGTTACGCCACTCCCAGCAGGATGCTTTCTGATCCGCACAACCCAGCTCCTGTCCCGTTAAGGGGTGGCTCAAGTTGAAGTCCTCCAGTATCCCAGGATCTCTTGCACTGCCACACATAGAAGCCCGTCCTGGCTCACCCGCCTGCTAGTGGGAACTTGCAGCTGCAGCTCCTAGCCCTGCTCCTGCTCACCCGCTGGCATCACGTTTTCCCTAGAGGCTGCTATATTTAGCAGTAGGGAAAACCATTTCCCCGTTTCGCTGTGGCTTTGAAATCTCCCGAGATGAAAGGCTCCAAGCAGCCCTGGAACATCCTGCCCTCATACAGAGCAGTGCATCCCAAACACCCATTTCAAACCACCCCTATGGCTTCCAGTACCTCCTAAGTACAAGATAAGGTTATCGCTCAGCCATGGTTGATCCTGGGAGTGGCAGACTAAGAGAGTTTTCACCTTTTTAAATGATCCATAGGCAGCAAGGTCAGTCTCAAAAACAGGGCTAGTACGATTTTACAGACTCTGAGGGCAGTTGGGATGCTTCAGCCCAGGTCCTAGTTAATTGATTCCTCAACCCACAAAGCCACCAGTACAGGGGCACCAGCTGGCACCTTTTTTGGTTAGCTCAGCAGAAAAACCAAAGACTGAATGCTTCAGGGAGAATGAACTTTCCCGTCATTCCTTAACGTATTGTGGTTTTTTGTCATTGCCCATCCAGCCGATCAGCAGATAAACAGAGACCTTCAGTCTCCAGGGTGGTACCTTTCAAACACACACGCACACACACACACACACACAATAGGAGCACAAGCAGTTACGGGGTAAAGGATCTTTACTCATGTAAAAACCACCACCCTAGAAGATTGTGTTAGTCTCCTTCGGCACAGTCCCAAATCCTCAGACCTCCTCGCAGATCCTCCGAACAAGCCCTCATTTTTTCTTCCAGAATTGCTTGTAACGATCCATATTAAAGTCATCCTCAAGCAGTCTCTCCTGCGTGACTTGGAGCTTGTTGCGATCACGTTTCCTTAACCGGGCTCTTCTTTCAGCCTCAGGAAGAGTGTTGAGGTCTACAGGCATCTGAGAAGGAAAGGGGGAGGGGGGATAGAAAAAAAAATTAATCAACAACAGAACAAAGAGAAGCAGGTCGATCTAGAACAGAGCTCCAAGGACTCTGTCGTGTCCGAAAGGAGAAAGGCAAGATGTGATCAAGAGATTTTGCTCCAAAAAAATCAATGGCCACGCAGTTTTCTAGAACGCTGCAAGTTGGATCTCACTGCCCGAAGCGGGCTTGTTGGTTTGAGAAGGATGCACAAGTCACTCTGCATTCATCTGTTACCCAAGGGATTTAAGGAGGCATTAGTGCAGGCGTGGGCAAAATACAGCTCGTGAGCCAGATCTGGCCCACCAGCTGATTGGATCCAGCCTGTGAGGGGTGACCCCCAATTGATTGGATCCAGCCTGTGGCTGCCCCTGTGGTACTCCACATGGAGCCAAGCCTGGTGCAGGGCAGCCAGCAATGCACTTCTGCCTGCACCCGCCAACCCCAGGCAGTGCACACAGCTTCCAGGAGGACTGCTCCTGATGCCTGGAAGCCATCACCTCCAGCAGCGGCTCCTCCTGCTCTCGCTGCAGTGGACCTGGTGGAAGGCAGCTGGGAGCCAAAGCCCCGCATGCTGGGGCAGGAGCTGCCTGGTTGCAGCTTCTCCCCTGCTGGGAACAGTACAGCAGGGAGAGGTGTTGCCACTGGAGGTGAAGGGAGCTGCCACACTAGAAGAAGTCCTGCTACTAAGCTGTGCCTGCTGGCCAGGGCCAGGATGGTGGGTGCAGGTGGGAGCACAGCACAGCACAGGCTGCCTGTGTAGGCTCAGCCCCATGCAGAGTCGGAGAGTAGTAGCTATGGACTGCACCGCCCGGGCAAGCTCTGCTGCATACATCCCCTGCTCACCCCCTTCCAGCTCCCAGGACCTAGCACCCATGCAGCTTCCCCCACCCTGTACATGCCCCCCCAGCAGATCGCCCATCTCACTCCCTGCCCACAGCCCCATCCCACATAGGGAGTTTTGGTAAGTTGTTGTGCAGGGGCGGAGGGGGTGGGTCTGATGACCCAACCTGCGACAGCTCATCAAAACTCTTTATGTGGCCCACAGACCCAAATAATTGCCCACCCCTGCATTAGCGAAAGCTTCCACCTATCCAACTAGTTGCTGTTTGGGCAACTTTCTTTCTCCAACAGCTCTACAGAAGAAAGAGCTCTGGCTCAGCCTTACCGTCAGAATCCACCTCGGCTCCTTATAGCGAATGTGAACGGTCGATCCATCAGGCCTGATCAGGAGAACTGGGTAGACCCTGCCGTAGGTCTGTCTCCGTAAGCTAGCAATGGCAGTCCTGTTGGAGTTGTGCTGGCTGGGGGTTGCGTGCAGACTGCAGATCGTGGGGAGCGGCCGCTGGATCAGATCTCGCCGTAACAAGCTATTAAAGGAATTCAAACAGGGCAGGGTTGATGATCTTCCCTACACTCCTTCAGGAGAAAGAGCTCATGGGCCTGCCCTCAAGCACCACGTAAGAATAGTCTGTCGTATGCTAGAGAGGGAGAAAACCTGAAGTCCCAAGGAATGGCACTTGAACCACAAACCTGGTCCTGAGGGGGATTTTTTCCTTAACCACCTTGACAATCAGGTTATCTCCTAATACAAGAGACTTGGTTTCAATGTGCAACTCAAGTGAATGCTCCTACGGACCCTGTCCTAACAATAAACACAAGCACAATTTGTGGCTTGATCTTCTGAAGTGCCAAATGCCTTCTGCAAGCAGCTGGGGGCCAGCATCTCTGTTCAGAGATCATGCAAGATGAGTCCTCAAATCAGCCAACCTGCCAGATGCGAGTGCAAAGCTTACCTCAGGCTCCTGCTTACTGCTGCCATGCTGGTCCTGGCAATGACTGCAGAAAAGAAGGGGCGCAAATGGATGAGGCACGTGCCTGCAAAACCCAGTCAGATCTCTCTTCGACTCTACTCCATGAAGTTCCTCAGGGCAGTGATGGGATTTCTACACTACCTCTTGGGACGCGCTCTCCTTGTTGACGATAACCTGATGACCAAAGAGACCAAAAGGAGATGGCTTAAGCCAAGCGATATTTCCTTAATTCTTCACTTGGATCACTTAAAACTTAAAAAAGGACGAAACAAAACCCACCCACCCCCGGTGCGTCTCTGAGTTAACATTTCCTTTAGCCTTCTAGAAAGCACTGCAAGATGACAAGCTGGAGAAAGGGATTGCTCTGAGTGGTCAGACTCACCTCTCTCCCTGAAGAATGGCAGAAGCAGGAGCGTTCATCTCAGGGCAGGCCAATTTGTGCTCTGCCTTCCCTGATTTTTCAGCTAGCAATGGGGTAAAAATCAACTAAAACAGAGACCCAGGGTGCAGAGGGGCAGACAGGACAGTGCAAGCAAGCATCCAGCATACTGGCAGTGACACCTGATGTGAGCAGCACCTCTTAGCAGCAACATTGCCCCTGGAAACATACCCTGGACAGTACTGCGTGCTCAGAGGACCCTCCACGTAACAGCAACAGCCCCTCAGAGCAATGCAGAACCAGGGCACTGGCACGTGGCTACTAGCAGGCGCTATTTCTAGTGGCCGTTGTGTGGCAACACTTCTCAGTGGCAACCAACCAGTAGCTCCCAACTCCTCTCATAGGCCAAGGATGGGTACAAAGCTCTGGATAGCAGGGAAATGCAGGCAGCTGCCTGAAGCCTCCTGTCCTCCGTCAGGAGAAAACTGCTGTGGGTCTGAGCCCATGATCAGCATCTCATCACAGCTGTGGGGCGCGAGATGATCCCGGGTCATGTTCATCCCTGGCCAAACCCCTCTGAAGTGCGAGACCACAGTTGCACATGTCCCGTGTCTGGCACGCGGTCATCTTCCAGCCGTTCAGGTTTGCACGGCGCCAGCCCCAGGATGCGAGAGGCAAACGCCTCCGCAGCTGGCAGAGACCTTGCCCCAAACCTGCCACATCACATCTGTAGGACAGGCTCAGGGGTGCTCCTGCACACAAGGCCGTAGGACCGTGATGGCTTTTTGCCGGCCTCATTCGGGAAGCCCTAAGTCATGGGGTTCCTGCCTGCCTGTGCCAAGCCCCCGGGGCATTACTGCAGCAGGCGAGGGGAGCCACGGCAGACACTTCCCGCAGCCCCAAGTGCCCTGAACTGCCCTGTGTCACACCGCAGGGAGCCAGGGGCAGACCCAGGTCCAGGAGGGACCACCCCCTTACAGTCCCGCCCTCACCACTGCCCCCCTCCATCATTACCAATGGTCTAGCCCTAGAAGCTGCCCCCACCCCACCCTAATGGTACAACCCCTGAGGCCACTTCCTTCCCTTCCTCCATAATGGTCTGGCCCTTTAAGCTGCCCCATTCCATAATGGTCTGGTCTAAACTGTTCCTCCCCCCTCCTCCATGATGGTGTGACCCTTGAAGCTACCCCTCCCCCCCAGCTTCATAATGGTGTATTCCCACTGCTTCCTGCCCCCCCCCATGATGGTCTGGCCCTTGAAGCTGCCCCCTCCCAATGGTTTGTTTCAGACTCCCCTCCTCCATGATGGTCTGGCCCTAGAAGCTACCCCCTCCCAATTCCATAATAGTTTGTTCCTGACTCCCCTTCCTCCATGATGGTCTGGCCCTCAAAGTTGCCCCTCCCTCCTCCCCTAATGGTTCAGCTCTTGAGACTGCTCCCCTCTAACCCCATAATGGTCCAGCCCTGCTCCCCCTCCTCTGACAGTATGACACTTGAAGCTCTACCCCCCACACACTCCAGAATGGTCTCGTCCGAACTGTTCCTGTTCCCCCCACTCTGCCCGTGAAGCTCCCCCCCCCACTCCATAATGGTACAGTCAGAGCTGCAGCTACTCCTGCCCCAACCCGGTCTGACCACTGCAGCAGCCGCCCCGTCCCACACCCTCACCCCCCTGCTCCGCGCGTAATGGTCCGGCCCGAGTACCCCCCACCTACCACGCGCCCAGTGGTTGGGCCCGGGGAGCGCGAGCCGCACTCGAGGTGGGCGGCGCGCTAGGCCTCAGCGTCATCACTCCGCGCCGCCCGGCACGCGCGGCGTCTCCGGGTGATGGCGTGTGCAGGAGGTGGGTGTCGCGGCCGGCTGACGCCACGCGGGGCCGGGGCCGGGGCCGGAGGCGGGGCTTCCTCGGGGATCCCGGCTCCCCGCGCCGGCGGCGCTTATGAGGTGGCGGCGGCTGCTGGGCTGCGCCCTGGCCACGGGTGAGTGACGGCCCCGCCCGCCCAGTGCTCCCAGTCCAGCCCCGGGGCCTCTAATCCAGTCCCTCCCAGTGCCCCCAGTTCTCCCAGTCCCAGGGTCTCCAGTCCAGCCCCTCCCAGTGCCCCCAATTCTCCTTGTCCAGCCCCTCCCAGTGCTCCCAGTCCATGCCACCCCAGTTCTACTACTTCTCCCAGTGCCCCCAGTTCTCCCAGTCCCAGGGTCTCCAGCATCTCCCAGTGCCCCCCTTCTCCCAGCCCAGCCCCTCCCAGTGCTCCCAGTCCTGGGGTCTCTAGTCCAGCACTTCCCAGTGCCCCCAGTTCTCCCAGTCCTAGGGTCTCCAGCCCCTCCCAGTGCCCCCCTTCTCCCAGTCCAGCCTCTCCCAGTGCTCCCAGTCATGGGGTCCCCCCCCCGATCTGTCACAAGATCCTTTTATTTTGTCCTCCCTGTGCGTGCCCCCCCCCGCCTTTCCCTGACCCCACCGGGGCCCCCCCTTGGGCGGCCGCGCGCCGCGTGTCGGGGACGAGTCCCCGCGGGCGGGATGGACGGGGCCGCGCCAGGCTCCGGCTGGGGTGTGGCAGCCCCTGCTTCCTCCGTCGCGGGGCCTGTCCCCCGCGCAGGGGATGCCCGATGGCTGCGAAAGGCAGCGCCCTGCTCCCAGGCTGCGGCACCCCGGCTCCGGCCGTCTCAGGCAGGAAGCCTGGCTGCCGCTCGCCGCGCGGCGGAAACCCAGCAGCAATTGGAGGCTGCTGCGGCGAGCGAGGGAAGCGGCGGGGAGGTGCCTGCGTGGCCTCAGCTCTGCAAAAATAGCTTCACGGCGTCTTTTAATTTCTAAAGATGGGGACTTTGGTTTGCATCTCATCTGGAAGGCAGCAGTTAGCGCACGTCGTACCTCTCGCCCCGGGACGAGGGGGGACGTCTCTGGTGGTTTAGGGGGCAAATGGGTCTTGCTGCAGGGGAGATGCTACTCTGTAAAGCTCAGGCCCTTCTTCACCTTGATTAAAAGTGAAACCACCGGACTCTGTTTAGCTCTGTGCAAAGGTCGTCTGCCTTGGGTTCCTCGCCCTTCAAGCAGTGAGAAATGTATTGGATCCAACCTATAGAAAAACACGTGTGGCTGGCCTGGTTTAGTCGGGGATGGCCCTGCCTTGAGCCTGGACCAGACGGCCTCCGAGGGTCCCTTCCAGCCCTCCTTTCCTGTAGCTGGTCAGATGCCTCTCTGCCCTCCAGAGCACACCTGAGCAGCCTCCGTCCTTTGATGGCATTTGCATTTGTGCTTGTCTGAGAACAGCTGGAGCTGCTTAATTATTTACCAGGTGAGGCATCTGAATGGCGAGCTCTGTCCTAACATGTGTCCTCTATTGAGGACTCAATGATCTATTGAGGTCCCTTCCGACCCTAAAATCTATGAATATATGTGCTTCAAAGATGGGTCCCTTGGCACGAGTCAGTGTTTAGAGACCAACGTGTTTGGGGCTGCCGGGTTTTTATCCAGCAACAGCAAACAGTGACTGTTTGTGTTGTCTGTGTGCAAACTCTGCAGGTGTGTTTGAGTGCACCCCCAAAACACGCAGGCAGCTCAGTGCAGGGACAGAACAGCTCACCCCGCCACCTCCTCCATCTCGGCTCTCCTCAGCCAAAGCAAGCGCCCTTTGCATCGAGACCCTCCAGAAAACTTTTTCTTCCCTTTCAGCACTGACTCAGCCCCTCCCGCTGCTTCCTGCCTTGAAGAGCCCACGGAGCCACTCCCTGCTCCTGTTGGTTTAGCAGGGCAGGGAGAGCAGTGGCTGAGCAGTTAGTTTTTGCTGTTCTTTGGCAGCACCGAGGCAATGAGTGCTGCTTCCCCTGCTCCACATGCATCCACTATGGAAAAGGGCCTGTGGGAATGTACTTGTTACACCCAGGATAACTCCAGAGAAGTACAAGAGAAGCTGAAGCAAGTTCCTCTGAACTTTGCACCTGTTTTTTGGGGGTATTATCAATCGGGCAATGTTACCAAGAGCAGCTACATGCAGCAGAGAATGCACAGACATGCTCACTCCCTCCTGGTGAGGACTTAAGCCCTGCAGAACCTGTCCACGCTCCCACACGTGTGCCTTCGTGTGGAGGAGTTTATATGCTTCAGATTCAAATTTCTGTATTCCCACCCATTCCTCTGAGATAAAGGTCTCGTGGCCACTTGCGAGTAGGGAGCAGGGAAACCAAGCCGTGACCTGTGACCGCCTTATTATCATCGGGTGTGATCATCACTGCATCTCAACTCCCTTCAAACTGCCCTTCCTAATCTGCTTCTCTCGTGTGCTAATCCCGATTCAGGCTGAACCACTTCTGGGATCGCAGTATCTGCGAGGAGGAATGGAGTGACACACCTAGCACAGGAAAAAGGGGTGAGGGGAGTCCAGGACTCCCCAGCATACTGAGGTTGCCCCGAGACTCTTGCTCACGCTGGAAACCAGGTCTGGAGCAGGATGCTACTTCATTTTGGAAGTTGAGTGGAGTTGGGTAGCCAGGCTTTATTGATTCGGCACCAGGGCTGAGCTCTCTGCTGTCACAGTGTAGATGGACACGCAACGTGCTGGGGTTATTTGACCCCGACAGTCTTTCCTGCCCAGTGATCTCACAAGTTCTCTTCCAGCCTAAACTTCTGTGAATCTGTGGCCCTTTGTCTCAAGCAGACTCTGCAGGTCTCCATCCATTTTGAGCTAGCAGCGGTAGGTAGAAGGGCAGGCAGGGGACTACACTGGCCTTTGCTTGAGGGTGTATCAGGTGTTTTTCTATTGCACTGAACTGTATTCAGATGTTTTCTCAGAGCTTTCCCCTTGGCTTTTTTTCTTTCCTGTGTCTGGCTTGGCACGGGGCTGATTGAACGAGAGGGGGAGCTGAGGGTCAAGGCCAAGGAGGGGATTGCCTGGATGGGGTTGGGATTGCCTATGTACATGAGGAAGGAAGGGTGTTGATCATCTGTTAAATGCTTGTCCTGAATGGCCACATATAACAATGAAGTATCTGGGTATCCAAACCAGACCTGCCAAAGATTTGCATTTTTTCTGTGCCCAAACGTCTTCATTTCCCTTCATCTCTACCGTTTGTAAGGCAGACAAGCCCCGAGAAACTAGAACAGTGCAGCACTGGTGTGGCACTCATGAAATCAGTGAAATGCAGGGTAGTAGACATGTCTCAAAGCATGGCTATGGTGGACCCATACGGAGGCAGCGTGCTTTCAGCCAGGTGCAGTGGGAACCAGTGCTTGGTTCCTGCGGTCTACCTCTTGGTCGATGATGGGGACTGGCAAGTGAGGAATGAATCATAGGAACCATGTCCCTGCAGTTCCCCTTTGGTCGTTCTGGATGATTTTCCCCTCTCTAAAAAGATCTGCTCTAGTGCAAGCAGGAGTAAATTCAGAGTGGACTTGCTGCCTACAGATGACTGATTAGGCTAAATCAGTGGTACCCATCTTTCCTCTCCTGCCCCCACCATGGGCCAGATGGGAGGTGCCTGGTCCATCCACAGGCTAGATCCAGCCATGTATTGGAGGGGGAAGGGTGGAGGGTTATTAATTGCCACTGCTGCCATATTTCCTGACCTATGGCAGCCTTATGGGCTGGATGCCACTGCTCCGTGGGCTGGATTTGGTCCACGGGCGAGGGGTCGAGCATCCCAGTCTAGAGGATAATGCTGCTCCTGCTGCACTGGCAGCGTGCGAATCTCCGAGTTTGCTCATTGGGAGATTGCACCGGCTGAACTCAGATGCTTCCCAAACCAATTTTAGTTCACTCAACTCAAGCGTCTAGTTCAGACGAGGCTTTCCAAGGCCGGCGGCGCTGAACCTTCATCTAGAACTGACACTCCCAAACGCCGCTTTTTGTGACCGTGGGCAGATCTCGCCTCCTTTCTGCTGCACTTTCCCCTGTTTAATCATAATCATAATGAATGCCTGTGGCCTGGAGGTGTTCAAAGGATTAATTAACATTTTAATAAGCAGCTTTGAAGGAGAAATGTGCCAAAGACCCTTCCCGTGATGTCAGTTCAAAGCAGCCGTTGGGAGATTTGACGTGCGCTTTTGTGCGGCTCTTATTTGAGTTGAGGGGAAGGGATTATTTTCTACCCCTTTGGATTAAGAGCAGGGTAGAAACAGCGGAGGCAGGAAATACTCAATTACTGCAGTCCCTCGCAGGGAGTGCAGCATGTGACTGTCCGTTTGCAGCTACTTACATGGCTCTGAGTGTGTGTGCCAGCCCTGGCCTTGCCAGGGGCCAAACAGCCCCTGAATTTCTGTCCTTCCCTGTGGCTAAATGTGAGGATCCCGAGGATCCCATCAGAAACTTGGTGCAATCAGCAGACTGCAGTGCCTGGGTGAATATCCTTTTCAGACCCGTTTTTATGAGCCCTTTCCTTATTGCATGCTTTCCATGCAGATGAATAGCAGAGGTCTTAGCTTCCTTTCGGCCTGTTGCCAGCTGGCTTTTTTTCCGAGCAACAGGAGCACGCGGATGAAGGTGCAGAGAAACAGCTTGTTGTTAAAACACGCTGCAAGCTTGTAGCACAGAGCCAAGTTGCCCTTCCTGTATCGCTAAAGGAGAAAGCTGTCCTGCGGACCCCTGTAAAGTCCTAAGCACTTCACTGCCTTTGGATGCTTCTCTCCACACCTGCTTGGTACCTGTTGGGGGTATAGCTGGCACCCCAGTGACAGCACTGACTTAAGCATGGTGTCACCTGTGGAGGAGCTGGGGCTGGCCTCCGTTGCCACTAGCTTGCTGGTCTGCTCCTCTTTGTTGTGTGTATATACAGGGAATAAGTGCATGGCTTCCTCTGCAGCAGGGGACATGACCCTCTTCCTTTTCCCATGCTTAACACGTTCCAGATCCCAGATCAGTGTGACCGCTGCATCTTCTGTCTACCCAACTTTTCCAGCCACCTGCTAGAAGATACTCAGCAAGAAGGATCTCTTGAATGCTTTGTAGCAACCCTTGCAGCAGTGGGACGCTGACAGCCCTCATCCCTCTGCTTCATCTGTGGCAGGTTAGGGCACTTTTGGTGTCTCGTAGTTGTGCAGTGGGCTCGGTGTAGTTTTAAATAGGTGAGACCAGGACTAGTACGGCCTGGTTTAGTTGGGGAAGCCTCGAGCTGGGGCCTGGACCAGAGGACCTCCAGTTGTCCCTTCCAGCCCTACTGTCCTATGATCCTATGTTAGGCCAGACTAGCACCAGTCACAGGACAGCTGTGTGGGTCTGCCCCATTCACATCCCCTTTCAGCCATGCTGGTGGTTGGAAGGAGACAGCACTTTTGACTCCCTTCCCCTTTGCAGAGAGCTCTCCAAGGCGCTGCACAGCTCTGCTCTGCTCCTGTACCGGGCAGTGCTCTGGGAGCCAAAAACTTACCAAAAGCCTGATCTCATCCGAGTCGAATTCTCTACACTGCCAGGCGGACGGAGCAGCAGATGCAAGGGAACAGGAAAGCAGCTCTGGCAGGTAAGTGGTCAGAGTGATCCCAGCACAGCCAAGTTGAGTAGGTGGAAGATGCAGCAATCAGACTGATCCAGGATCTTGTGTGTTAGGCACTGGGAAAGATTGAATGGCTGGAGGCCTTTGGCACGGATAAAACATTGTAGTGGTCCAGGAACTAGGAGCTGGTGCAGTATCTCCTGGATCACACGCAGACACGGCCAGGTTGAGAGAACCTGTGACGGGCTCGAAGCCCATCATTTTGTAAATCGTAGGGCTGCCCTCCCACGCTGAACGTCTCTTGAAAGCTGCTGTTCCAAGCGCTCGCGGGACGTGAGGCAGTGGCTCATCTCTCCACTTGATTGAGGTGTAGCAGCCAAAAACCATTACAGTCGCATCCCAGTTAACAGTGGAAAATGGCAAAATAGGAGGTGAGAAGGTGTCGGCAGGAGTGTATTAAGATCTATTAATCCCTGGACATATCTTAGGAATGCTTCTGTTGAGACCAGACCAGGGTCTGACCCAGCTGAGGTCAGAAACAGTCAGTTTTGCTCCTCCTGCCTGAAGAGAAGCCAGCGTGTCTTAACACTATAACCCCTTGTAAGGCCAGACCTGCAGAGAGCCTGCCTCTTGCAACGTGCAGCTATCTTTTGCTGTCTTTCCTCAGCCAGAGGTTGAAGTGTGGCCCACCGGTTATCTGAAGGCTTCATAGGCTGGGAGTGAAGCATTTATAGAGAACATCTTAACGACAGGAAAGGAGGTTAAAGATGTCTGATCCAGGGAACCTTTCCTGTCCTTCCTCTCAAGTAGTTTTATCATCTCTAAGCTATCTGGCTAATCGGGGTTTATTGCATTTAACTCTGTCATCTTTCTCAGCTTATTCTTATTGCATTTAACTCTTTCTGTGCCTGTTTTCTGGCTTGCCACCTGTGCTGTCACCTTCCTACCTTGGGTAAATTCAAAGAGGTTGGACGATCACCTGTCTGGGGTTGTGTGATCCCACCGTGTGCTCCTGCCAGTGGCGGGGGGTCAGACTAGATGATCTGTTCAGGTGCCTTCTGCCCCAAACTACTATGAAGGAGCTTGGCTTGGTCGGTCTAGGAAAGCAAAGGCTGAAAAAAGATATGATTCCTGTCCCAAAGTAGCTTAGGGCAGTAAATGCCAGGGGAGGGTCAGAGCTGTGTACGCTGAAGGACAGTGGTGGCACAAGAACAAATGGGTATAAATAGACCACTCATGAATTCGGGCTGGAGATCAAAAGGGGGTTTCTCAGCATCAAAGTGGCCAGGTGCTGGAACAAAGAGCAAAGCAGCAGATCAGAGCAGGGAGGACAAAACATCTGGCTGCTTTTAAGATGCAGCTCAGTTGGTTTATGGAAGACTTATGCTACGTGGTCACTTGTGATCACAGGGACTGGACTTGATGACCCAGCAGGTCCATTGCACCGCTGTACCCCACCCTGGTGAATTAAATATCCAGTGGCTTGAGGCTGCAGGGAAGTAGGTTTGGACTGGATAGCAGGAAACACTTCTTCACCGTTAGCGCAGGAAGGCAGTGGAATAGATACATGCCTAAGGAAGTTGTGGACTTTCCATCACAAGATGTTTGAGAAGGGTTGGACAGCCATGGTTGGAGATGATCTACGTGTAGCGATGCATGTCTTCTACTGTGGTCCTTTCCCAGGCTTCTGGGCTTTGTCTGCCCCCTCCTCCCCTTTCTGCTACTTGTGTCAGGGTGTTTTTAAGCCTTCCCCACAGGCGCTGGGTGCAGCCAAGACTGGGGATTTTGACTGGGCTGTGTCAGTGCTTCTGCTGGGACTTAAAGTCGAAGGATCCTGGCTAGAGGGTCTTGGCCTTGGCCTTTCCACTCAAGGTCAGACTAATCATCGTACTTGGGGTCCAGAATTATTTTACCTCCTGGTCAGATTGGGCTGTGGGGGGCCTTTGCCTTCCTCTGTAGCAGGGGAATGGCCCTTTACCTGGGATCTCTTGAGTATTTATTAACCATCGTTTATAGAAGCAGGATGTTGGCTTCTGTGATTCCCCCGCTTTAGCTGCAGCAAGGTAGGGTGTTATGTCTTGTGTTGTGTCAGGGTTGGCGCTAGTTTTACTAAGAGGTTAGATGATGGATTTGTACGGGATAGTTTGGATAAGGATGATCCTGCCTCTGGCAGGGGGTTGGACTAGGTGACATCTGGAGGTCCCTTCCAACCCCACTTCTCTGTGATTCTCTATGAAATAGCAAACCATTTCCCTGTCGTAATAAAAAGCATTGCTACGCTGTCTGTGATGTTCAGGCAGAAGGCAGGGTAGGTTTGCATATAGATGGTCATTGGAGTTGATCGTTTGCATGTGTTAAAGCCCGGATATGCTTTGAAGTGGAAAGCATATGCTGCCAGTAACCAGGGCATGACTCCTGCATGCCTGGAGGTTTAGTAATAAGAAGAGTAGAGAGATCAGAAAAAACCAAAGGAGAAGATTAAAGATCAGCAGAAGGTGCTCATTGGCTGTCTTAAAATGGCGAATCTGTAATTAAGGCTTACAATGCTTGCAGATGCAGCCGGCTTTCTGCCTGCTCACTTGTCTGATCCGTTGGCTGCTGCTCCCAAGAGCTGGATTTTATCCTTTGACCGGAAGACATAAAAGGTGGAGGTAAGGCTCGCAGTGATAAGAGGGGAGCATTGCTAATTCACCGGGGCTGTTAAGCAAGGGGTGTTTCCGCTGCTCTTTCCTGGATCTGTTGAGCAGAGTGAAGTTACTGTCACAGATATTGGTTGCTTTCAGTTCCTCTCTCTTAATAGATAGGAAAAATTGGGAGGAGAGAGACGTAAAGGCAGGCGAGGAGAAAGGAAGAATGAAAGGGGAAAGCGGGAATCTTCTGAGCATTCCCAATTGGTATGTCAATTGGGAGATGGAGAGTTCGTCTCGGGCTGTGCGGGGGAATAAGGACAGAGGTGCCCCAGGAAGAGCGAGTTGTTAACGCTGAGCTGACGGACAAAGGTCTGCACCAGCATTTGGCCATCACACTTGGCGTGTTACTTCTAAAGGCTGGTAGACACAGAAAGAGCAAGAAGGCTGTGTGCATCAAAGGTGATATTGGGTGTAATGGAAGAAAAATCACATAGTAAGTGTTTGGCGTCTGGGTGCTGGGGAGAGCCCCCTTCTATCCCCAGTACTGGCCTGGAAGGAAATAATATCCCCCATTAATGCCGCCTTGTTCTGTCCCGTAGCATTTCATGAGCATTAATTAAGACTCATCGTTTAGGATCCCTGCTTTGTGAATGAGGAAAAGTGGAGACTTGAGAAAACAGATGGTGAGTGATTTTTCACAAGAACTCAGGGCTCTTTCTCTGCCCAGCCCTTTTACGCTTCCCCGGCTGGTGGGGGAAGGATATAGTCTCTCCTTTTCAGTAATTAGCAGGACTTCTAATACTTGCATGTAGCTAAAGAGTTGGGGACATCACAGTCTGACTCCCTGGACATCCTACAGGCTGGTTAAGCCATGGGTACCTCTCCCGAAGGAAACTTGGGAAACGAGCTGTGACAAAGCATTCATTGTATCGGGATCAATTCCCCTCTGTCCCTCGGGGAATTGATTAGATAACATAATAAGACTTTATCTTCCAGTTGTGACTCCATTATGAGCATAAAATAATCCAGTCCCCACCTGAGTTGCAATTACCTGGATGGTCCTTGTCCCCACCCCCAAAACAATTAAAGTCCTTCCTGAATAAATAAGACTTCATTTGTATTTCCAAGTTTGCTTCTCCTTCAGTGCTTGTGGAGAAAAATATCTGGTAACACCCAGCAGCCTCCTCATGAGATATGCAGAGGACTCTTGTTGGTTTTGAAATTAGATGTAAAACATAAGTGCCCGGGCAGGCCGTGGTGCTCTGCAAATGAGATCGGGGAATATGCCAGCCTCCAGCCTGCTCCTGTTGACCTGAGCAGAGTCGGAGGTGAGTTATATGCCCGCAGCGAGAATACAGCTGTGGCTAATCCTGCAAGCGTCTGCCTTGGGTACGAGGCTATTTTAAAAGCGATTTGCAGGGTCAAGGTGAGATTGCTGAGATCCCCGTTAAAACACTTAAGGGTTTTCTAGTGCTTGACTTCTGAACCCTTCTGAAACGAATGGGGCACCGGGAGCTTTTCTGCTTACACAAATGTATTTTCTCAGGAAAATCTGTGCAGGTTTAAACTGTGCTCTCCGTCTCCTTCCATTTAAGGAGAGACCCACCGAATCAGTTGGTTCAGCAGGGTTGTGCCTTTGAGGTGTCAGTACACGAATTTCCACATTATAGGCAAGTTGGTTAGTAGTAACCCTCCTACCCAAGGGAAGTGTGAAGGTAAATAGTCTTCTTTCTTTTATTTTTTTTCCACCCCCCTCCAAATGGTGGGCTGTTTGGCTTAAGGTCACAGAGCGAGTCGGGTCAAATGCTGGACGAAGCCTGGCTTCTAGTTTTCAGTGTCCTCAGTGAGTATTGTCTGCGCATGCCAAGGCAGGAGGTGATGTACTCGGCGACCAGAGCGCCTGCTGGATTTTGGGAGACGGTGGGATGTTCTTTTAAAGGACAGACTTCATTGGAGTTTGAACCTGGGACCTCCCATGTGCAAACTTCTAGTGCCGTGATGCTCAACCAGGGTGCCACCAAATCCTTTTTTGCACAAGATTAGTTTGGGTAGGTGAAGACCTATGTCCAGTCGCGTGTGAGGGGCTTCCCTTACTGCTCTACTCCTTGTGTGATTGGGATGGGGAATGGCTTTATTTTGGACACGGTGTTTGGATATGTGTCAACTAGCTCTAACTTTTTACCTCCTTTTCTCACTTCCCAAGGTATTTCTCTTTGAACAGGTGCTTCACCTCATTGCTCTTAAATGCAGTAATGGTATCTGGGTCAGTAGTAGCCCTTTTACCTCTCCCTTTGTGAACTGAGCTTTTATGACCCAGAATTGGATTTCTTGCCTCCCAAGTATGTTGCATCAACAATCCTTATTGGTGCATCACTTGGATCAGGATCTGTTGATGCAAGTCCACGTTAGTGATGCAGCTAAATATAAATGAAACGGGTTTTTAGAAACTCCTCTTCCTGCAGACCTTGAAATGCAATTTAGTGGGGTTTTTTAGGTTGCCTTCATTTAATAGGTGCGTGCAGTACTTCATAGCAGTGTTAACAGATAAGGCTGTCATAGACAGTGGAAGACAACCTTTTGGCAGGGGTGTGCAAATTAAGCCCACATCCTCCCCAAGTGCCACCCTGGTCCCCTTTCCCTGCCCGATCTGCTGCTCTGCTTTCTGCTTCTTGCTCTATCTGCCACTGGGCTGCTTGTCCCATCCGTAATGTGCCGTGAGCCACACACGAAGGCTGCCCGTGCCGCTTGCAGTATACTGCCCACCTCTGCACTACAACATATGGTTTGAGTCCACAGCTTGGAATAAAAGAACATATTTCCAAGCTACAAATCTAAAGGCTTTTCCTCCCTTGTAATATGCAGCGGGGTTTTATTCTTTCTCCTATTAGGTACATCCATTCCAGGGACTGAATGGCTTGATCCATTCCTGATGGATGTTGAGCTATGCAGATGCCAATTTGAATTCCTCCCTGCCCAACAGGGAGCTACTCAACACAGCTCACAAAGACACTCTCACGGACCCAGAGGGACAGCCTTCCATCTTCAGCTCTCTCTGTGCAAAAATGAAGTTTATTTCCTACCTTTGGGGACTTTTTAGCATCTTGTACCATCTACACTTTTCCCAGAGCCTGCCGAAGGGACTTTGATCCTGAAAGCTTGCAGAAAAGGACAGTTTTCTTGCCATTTTCCAGTTGGTCTAATAAAAAGGTATCATTTTGGAACCAGGAGTTCTAGTTTTTTGTTATGTCCATGCTTAACAGGAACTCACTTCCATTCACTGTCCCTTTTGGGTCCAGGAAGTGAGTTGGATTTCACTTCCTAGGGGACAAGCATCTACTTCACAGAGACCTGCCCTGCATGTGGCACTAGCTTGTCAGCTGTCTTGGCAGAGAAACCATGGCTGCCTGGGCCATGGTGACCGAGCTCCCTACCCCTATCCAAGACCCTTCCAGGTAAGGACTAAGGGGACAGGAGTATATTGTGAAAGGCAGCCTTGCTGCACTGCTTCTGTTCATCTTGCATCTACTCCAGGGAGAAAGGGCATCACTTTCAGGGCTGTCGGTCCATCCCTTTGCACCACGAGCACCTAACTAGTGGTTTCAGTTGCACAGCATGGGAGTTAGCATATGCTCGTCTGACTTGATCACTATTCCCTGACTAGCTCCTGTTCTGCTCCTCTCTGAGGCCATGGCATTGAACATCTGATCTGACCTTTGGCTGCTGAAGCTTATTCTCAAAGGCAGAGGACGAGGCACCTGCTGAAACTTTGCTGTGGTTTTCCCATGATTTTGTGTGTTCTAACCAAGACACCTGCTTGCCTTCTCCCCTCCCCAGCCATGCAGGGACCAAGGCCCGTCGTGCTGAGTGGCCCTTCAGGAGCAGGAAAGAGCACCTTGCTAAAGAAGCTGCTTAAAGACTATGAAAACATCTTTGGCTTCAGTGTCTCCCGTAAGTATCCATGCACAACTGGAGCTTCCCTTCCTGAAAACTCGAGAATAAAAGACAAGGGTCCCTTTTAGTAGTAATTTTGTATGCACAGCTGGGACTTCAGAGGGAGTCTGGCATTGAGTCGGGTCTAAATTCCATTAAATGCTAGCTGTTGTGGTTTGGGCTAATGGAAGTATCTTAACTTGTGTAAATTTAAGGTTGGAAATTAGGAGGACCTTTCTGACTAGGAGCGTGGTCAGGCATGGGAATAGGCTGTCTAGAGAAGTGGAATGGGCATCCTTTAAAGTTTTCAAGAGCAGGTTACACAGACACGTGAATAGGGTGGTCTAGCCAGGAACAATGCTGCCTTGAGCAGAGGGCTGGACTTAATAACCTTGTAAGGTCCCCTCCAGCCCTACTTTCCTATCACTCTATGAACCTTGTTTTACACGGCTGATTGTACACATGGCGGGGGTTTAGTCCCCTAAATTGAAATGGTTGTTTTTTAATTGTGACGATTAAAAACCCACCGTTTCAATTTAGGGGCTTCCATCACTGTTACAGTGAGGGGCCTGATCTCCCCCCCCCCCCATGGAGCTTGCCTGTGTCTCCCACAGCTGGAGGGCAAGCTGCCGGCTGGCTGAGTGGCCCCGGAGCTGAGGGGGACCCTGGTCCTTCCCTCCGTGGCAGCAGTGCCCCCTGGGGCTGCCTGGTTGGGCTGCTAGCTAGCCTCCCAGGGGTGCCACCACCGTGGAAGGAAGGTCCAGCGCCCACTGGCAGCTTGTCCCCTGACCGCAGGACACATGGGCAGGCTCTGCAAAAAAAAGGAAAAGGGATCAGGGTCTCTCACCATTTCTGCCTTCAGCCTGCCTCTCCAGTGGTTGGGGGGACAGCTGTCAAAGGCCACAACATTACAAATAGCTACGTTGCAAACTAAACTACATGCACACGTGGTTTAGTTCACAACATATTAAACTCATTTAAATTGTAAAAAACCCTGCACATATACAGCATGGTCTTGTGTCAAGATGTTTGTTGCATCTGCAATGTATTAGATGCTTTACGGATGTATGGAGAGGCACAAGCTTTGCCCCAGAATGACTACAGTGTTTTAAGGGAGATGTGCTGATATGAGACCCTTGCTCTCCCTATGCCCATGTTCAGGGGCTTGACTGATAAACTGCTTCTGCAGACAGCACACAGGAGATTTGTGCAAGGCTCAAAATTTAACCCCAAACTTGAGCTTTGTGGCACTGAGAAAATTAATCTAAAAACCTAGGAGGAGGAGTTGGTGGGAAATGGAGAGGGAGCAAGTAACCAAATGCATGCTGAGAGGCGTGACGGGAGAGAGGTAGTTAGGTATGCGAGGGCCTTGGAAATACCCCAGAAGGGCCTCTGCGGATGTTCATCGGGAGAGAAATTCCAGACAAAGCTCTGCCTTGGCTGTGTCCAGGGTGCAAAGCAAGAGCAATCCAGGTGATCTTCCCTGCCTGCATGCTCACTGCAGAGGGGGAGTTGCTAAGCGTCTTACATCTAGATTAAAGGTTTATCTCTTAGCAGCCTAGAATACACACTAACCCAGTTGAAACGAGTGATCTTGGGTCACGAACACTTTTCTTTAAACATTTATTTAAAAAAAAAAAGTCACTTTTGCAGACTGTCAGTGCCATGTTCTGCACTTGTAATTTTTAAAAGGTCTGGTGAGCAATAATGATGCTCTGCAGGGTCCATTCTCTTGCCCAGGTAACCCACTCTAGCATTTTCCAGGGGATGGCAGGGCTGGGATTTCTCTTACTCGGTTGTAAAACATACTTCACTATCCACTGCCTTAAGTCACCCCTTTGAAGTATCACTGGGGCTCTGAGAGCAATTGCTCTGGCACTTAAGCTATCTGGACAAGCTGGACTTATTTTATAGAGCCCCTGGAGGATATTTTCAGGCTTCCTTGCCAGATGGATAAGGAAGAGAAATGTCTGATTTGTGCTGGTACGTGAGGGGCTGTGGGTGAAGCCCCTAAATTATCAAATGTAACTTTGAAGGTCATTTCAGAAGTGCCCGAGACAGAGACACAGATGCATCTAATGTGTGTGTGCATCCAACACCCCAGCGCAAATCTTACCATGTCCCAGAAGTAGGCATTACTCCTCGCCCCCTGGGTTGCCTGCCTTTCTTTGTAAATCCACATGCAGTGCTTATACCTCGGTGACCAGCGCTTTGTAAAGGTATAAGGATGAACACAGCTTTGCCTGGATCAAGTTCATGTTGCTCAGTATGAAATGCAGTAGCTGATGCATTGCATGCTGACTTCTTTGGGGTTTGCAGAAACATTGACAAATAGCATAAATCACAGTCGTTCCCATAAAGGACTCCCATCTGGTTACCCACTTCATTCGGACAGTTTGTTTTAGGCAGTATATGTGGCCCTTGTCACCAGGGCATTCAGGCACCTTCTGATCTTATAATGAATATAGCGCTGAGGTAGAGCAGTGCTGTTAGCTGCACAAAGTCCTGGAGTGACTTATCTAGGCTATACAGGGAGTCTTTGCGGAAACAGAAAATTCAAGCCAGACCTTGCAAGTCTTGGGGAACTACCTTCTCCACAGGGCCTCCTCCCTTTATGTATTTACCCATTGTTTTAGGCAAGTGTTATGACAAGTCTAGTAAAACCTGGATCATTTGTATCTGGGGGGCTCACAACCTGCTTGCTTAGTGCCAGGCTGCAAGGTTACGGATGAGGCATTCAGCTGTTGGCTGCAGCCTTTACTTCAGAGGATGCCAGTTCTCTGCACAGCTGGTAGGAGAAACAGCCCCCTTTGAAATAAAAGCCACAGAAAACAGCTGGAGCATCTCAGCAATCCTGCACAACTGCTTCTGCACCTGTGTGTGCTCCTGGCTAGTTCATAAACCCGCATCTTCATAGCAGGGGATGGGGAACAACCCCAGGAAGGATCTGGATTCTGCTGTCAAGGCAAGCTGTGTTGCGTACCAGTCACAATGGTTCCAGAAGTTTTGATCAGTAGGGGATCAAATGGCCCACTGATTGATTGAATTAAGCTTCCAGGGGGGTCACTTTTGATTGCTTTTTTTGGCTTTATTGCACTGTTGGGTGAATTGCAAAATTACAGGACTGTCTTTGTTTGCAGACACCACCCGGCAGCCACGACCAGGAGAAGTGAATGGCAAAGGTCAGTATGTTGCACCAGTGCATGCCATCAGGTGAGGCAGGGACACAGCTCTGAGTGGTGTAGACCAACAGTGTCAAACTCCTATGAGCCCACGAACCCCTCTTCCCCTCCTCCACACATATGCCTGATCCAAAGTATGCAGCACATGCCAGTCTGGGACACCAGCCCCAGTGGATAGCGTGGTTTGTGCAGAGCAAGTACTGTGGTCAGCCCAGCCCCGGCCCCAGCAGGCAGTGCACATCCTGGGTACTGCACCCTGGGTGAGTCCGGGGCAGCACCAGGATCCAGGTTATGGGGCTCTGGCCTGCGGGCTGTATGTGTGACACCCCTGGTCCAGACAGCATTTCCTGTGGGAGCAGAGGTGGAATTTGCAGAGCTGGAGATAAGCAGCAGGCTCTGCTGGTAGAAGCTGAAGGGCAGACTTATTTGAAGCCAAGGGATGGATAAATCTCTTAGCAATCTTTGTAGTTGAAAGGAGGAGTCCACTGAATGTGCCATTGCTGGGAAGCCAGGCTAATGAGTTTCCTTAGAGTTGGCAGAGTGTTTTTTCTTTGGCCTGCTGGCAAGCTGGAGGAGCATCTGCTTCAAAACAGTCTTTCACACTTCTCCATTGCTCCTTTCATGCCAAACAGTCCCAGAGAGACTGATACACCAAAGCTGCATACGATACACAAGGATCCCTTCATCCTTCAGTGAATGAGGCTGGCTGGGCTGTGGCACAGTACAGCTGCAATAGCACATAGCAGCATTACCCAGCAGCATGTGAGAAAGAATAGAGCAGGTGCAGTAGAACCGGAGTCCAGGTTTATCCCAGATGCTGGAAGAAGTGAGTGGTGGGGTTAGAAGAGAAGGCAGGCACTCCCACGCTTCTTCCTCAGCTGCTGCCACTGTGATGTGGGGTCCAGGATTTTCAAAAGCAGGTGCCTGAAGTCAGGCTCCTTGGTCTATAACAAAACACTTCAGCAGCCTATATTTTCAACCATGCCAGGTGTTCAGCAGCTCCTGTGCAGCTTCAGTGGGAGCTCCTGTGTGTTCAGCACATCTGAAAACCAGGCTGCTCTAATTAGGAATCTCTTTATGGATTTAAGAGATTAACTCGACATGCCCAGTTTTGAAAAGCTTGACCTTCAGTCACACAGGTTGTTAAACTCTGGACTGCATCCTTAATCCAAGAACTGTGCTACTAATAGTAAATAGAGCCCCAGTGAAATCTGAGATGACTCCTTTGCTACTGATTTGCAGGGAGCCGTGAGACTGATCTCAATTGCCAGAACAAACAGGGCTTGAATGCTAGAGTCATTCCAGGGTCTTAAGGCAAATGAACTGACTTGCTGGTGCCTTTTATTCTTGGATATTTCAGAAATGCAAACATGAGGTGTGGTTTTTTTTCCTTCAAAATGAGCCAGCACGTTTCACCCCAGAGTGGAGATTTTTGGGTATGTTTTGTTGCAAAGGTGAGGGGTGGCTTCCCCAGCAAAAGCAAAGTGTTTAGTCTGAAAGTGAGCTTACTGTCACGGTGTTTTGCCAGCCTGGTACTGTAACGAGATAGTCATTGGAGAACCAGAGCAGAAGTGTCAATGTAAACAGCAGAAAGGGTATTATCTGGCCCAGTGTAAAGATGCGGAGGGTGTTAACAGGTACCGTGGTGAGAAGAAAGGGCAGCTTTTGTGATCCTTTACATGGTAACTGAAGACCAGTTTTCAGACTTGAGTACCCAGAAGCCAGGCACCTAAATCAGCACTTAGTTGTCCAGAATGATGGGGGTGGTGTAGCCAGCATGGTCCAGGGAATATGAGAGAAGCAAGATTTGAGGGGCGAGGCAATATTTTTGAATGGTTTTAGGTGCCTGGTTTCCAGGTACTCAAGTCTGAAAATTGGTCTTCAGTTACCATGTAAAGGATCACAAAGATGATTTAGGTGCCTGGTTTCTATGTAGTTGAGAGAGATGTTAGAAAACTACAAAATCCCCTTTCTCAACTTTGGAAAAGAAGCATCTATAGCTGCAACCAGATACCGGGAACCTGCTTCTTTCCCAGCCCTCGGGAAGGGCCTTTAGTGGTTGACTTAACATCTTTCCCAACTGCATAGTTAGTCTGATTTTTTTTTTTTTTTTTAAATACTGCCTCACCTCACAAATCTGTTCCCAAATAGTCACGTGGATGCTTCAGTGTGTATTAAACACTTGAGTAAACTTGGCCCTGAGCCTTAAACGTGTTTTCAAGTCAAGGACAAGCTGTGAATTGATGCGTATTTTCAATATCACTTATCCAGATTACCACTTTGTGACCAGAGAAGATATGCTGAAGGACGTCAATGCTGGCGAATTTATCGAGCACGCAGAGTTCTCTGGAAATATGTACGGAACAAGGTCTGTAACAATTGCACCATCTCCAGTAGTCCAGGGGTTGACTCACTCTTGTGTTCTCCATGAAGATGGCATTGGGGCTGTGTGTTCATGATGCTCTTCTTTCCAAACCAGGCAGATGCTCTCCTTAGGTGAAGCTTCTCACTTTAGCAGCGTGGCACGCTTCATTTTATTCTGTCACTACCCATAGGAGGTGACATCTACCCCTGTGGAGAGGGTCTTCAGGAGACCTGTGCAGCACTTGACATTCGGTTCAAGGCCCAAAGTCTGACTGAAACTCATGTGGTTCATAGTATCCACACTAGAATTAAACAAAGTGGGACTTGAAATCCCCATCCCGCCCTAGGATAGCTTGTGTCCCAAGCATGATCAGTCCAGCTGGCATAAACCTATATGGTTTCTGTTGCAAGTGGAAACAAGCTTCTGTGCTCCAGTCTGGGAGAGTTAATGTTTGCACATTAAACTCCATGTGGTTGCCACCCTCAGCTAGGCAGATTTTAAAATAGCATCACTCTTGGCCTCCAAGCTGTTTGTTCATAAGCCACAAAGGCAGCTGCAATATTAATTAGAAGTCGTTTAACAAAAACTCTCATGGTAATGATGGTCAGATCTGAAGGCATTAATGGTGACAATGAAATGATTAGGACACCTTATCAATAGTAGAATGCATTGGAATTAAAATTGAAAATGGTTTTAAAAGTAAACTGAAATGATGGTTTTTACAATAAAATATGCAAAGGGGAAAAAAAATGGGGATTTCTTAGGGTGATATATTTTATTGGACCAGCGATGTAGTTGGGATAAAGGTAGACACACGTTTGAATGTAAGACGTTCTTCCTCAGGTCTCTGATTCTAACACGGCTATGGCGTCACGTATATACAGGCGTAAAAAAAAAAGTCCACGTTTTCTGAAGTGATTCAAAATTTGTGGCAGAGGTGATATCTTTTATTAGACCAATTAGATATTTGCAAAAAATAATAAAAGACATCACCTCTGCCACGAGTTTTGATTCCTTTTGCCTCTAGACCAATACGGCTACCACCTGGATGCCTGAAGTGATCCATGATTTCAGGGGACCAAATACTTGACAGTCTTTTAATTCAGTTTATTGCTGGCATCATTAAACATGACCGTGATCCTTATGTTTCCTCCACCATATTATCGTGACATAAGAGATGGAATTACTCTCTTTCATTCAGGTTCTTCTATCTGTGAAAGGGTCAAGTGATTCTGAAGAACAGCTGATCCTCAGACATCATTAGGACCAAGATATTTTCAGACTAATGATTTTGCATGCATCTCCCAGCAGGAGTGGATTACTTAAAGGGACCTCCCCTCCCCCCCAATAATGCTGAGTGCTTGCCTCTGAAGATGTCTTGAGACAGACCACCGATATTTTTGCTTTGTATGTGTGTGCAGTTGTAGAGACTGAGTCTGTATTCTCCACTCCCATTGAAATCAGTAGTAGTTGAGGATGCTTTGTGGTTTTAGAGCTTGTAACTGGGAGGAGAAGGGAAAAGCCAGTTAAAGGTTTAGCATTCGGGACAATGTGGGTCCATGCTGGATGGAGCCATGGCTCTGGTTACTAACAGCATTTGTGGATCTGGGGTAAGAAAACAGAGCTGTGGTTCAGAGCCGTGAGGAGCTCAGTCTGCAGAGGGGCAAGCTGGTGGGTTGCAGTCTTTAAACTTCCTTCCTTTCCAGGACTTTTCTTTGCATCGTGTATCAGGTTTCCATAGGCAAAGCTTCTTCTGGCCTCTAGCCAGATGCTGCAGTGCTTCCTTGTACTGCTTTCAATATAACTTGCAATTCTCCATCTGTGAGATGCATGGCACCCTAAATCACTCCTGTCCCATGAGCAACAGCCTCTTCTAGGAGCACACAACCCGCTCTGCCTTCTTACGAGCTCCTGTTACGCTGCGCTCGTCAGCTGCTCTCTGTTGCCTGGTGTTTTCTTCTCCCACCACATTTTGAGGACATGGCACGCAGGCCTGGGGTAAGGGACTGGAAGTAGATGGGGAATGGGCCACCTGGGTGGCAGAAGGGAGAGGAGTCGTGGCTGTGGGCTGAAAGCTGAAGGAGGAGGATGGAGGAGACGTGGGTGGGGGGAGTAAACAGGGTAAAGAGAAATACCCACAAATCGAATAAGGCTCCAGGAAAGAGGAGCTGAACGAAAGAAAGGGCACATGGGAAAGGAAGAAGGGCACAGCAACTGCATCCATAGGCAGGACTGTGGAGGGGAGGTCGGCTCCCAGTGAAGTGATGGGAGCAATGGAGCTCATGGCTTTTCCTGCCCCTGAGGAATTGGGGTCCTTCTCTGATGGACTCGCTATTACTGCAGCCATCCTAGGGCTCCAGGGAGGCCACAGCTTGGGGAACGAGACTTGCTGGGGAAGAAGGAGAGATTGCTGCCCTCCATAAACCTGCCTCTCTGGGACAGGGATGGTCCAGCCAGGGGCAGGCATCACTGTCCTTTGGGGATCTGTTAGCTCTTGGTGGCCTGAAGGAAGAATTTGGGAGGAGGCAGCAGTGGCTGAGCAGACTTGGGGGAAAGCCTGTGGGCATAGGCCAGCATGGAGAGGGCACGAGGGATGGGTGGGTGAATGGGCAGGCCATTCATCTGCCTTCATCCCATAGCATTCACTAACAGCGATAGCCCAAGGACGGGAGCGCACTCGCTAGTGCCCGGGGTAGGCAGGGCCTCGAGAACAGGGGAACGTAACCCAGCAGACGCAGCCATCATTTCCTCTGCTCTGCACTTGGTTTGTCACATCCCTGAGGATATCTGATGCCCCTGGGGACGTGTGAGGGTGGTGAGGGACTGAGCATCACAAGACAAGCTTAATAATTGTTTTGAGGCTTGACAGCAGCTCCTTTTATCCTCTGCTGCCGCCTTCAGGCAATTTGAACTCGACTTCAGACGGCCTCAGGATTTCTCCAGCATTACTGCTGAAGATCCCCAGCCATGACCTGGTGCTCCATCAGGCCAAGCACTGAACAAATCCAGAACTGAAAAAGCCAGCCCCTGCCCAAAGAGCTTAGACCTGGCCATTTTATTATTCTGGGCAGTTCTCCTCTATGCATTCAGGTAATGGGAGTCCTTTTAAGATGCTGGCTTTGCTGTTGTAGAAACATAGGGAGAAGCTGGGGTGATTCTCCAGGACTGCCTAAGGGCCCAAGGCAGCCCAAGGAGAGGCTGGTTTAATGAGCATTTTAACTGTGTTGTCCCAAACCAGCAGATCTGTGGAAGATCCTTCCTTTTCCAGGGACTGTAGGAGCAAAGATAGTTGCATTCCCTTCAAAAAGCTCTTCCTCCAGGCATCTCTGTTTTTGACGGTGTCGCCACCCTCGTAGTTGTTCCGGACTTGCAGGAGCTCTGGCATTTGATCCCCAGTGCCAGAGACCTTGAGCAGGCTGCTCAGTGCTTGCCCCAGTGGAAAGCAGCGTCCTCGCTTCATCCATTTCCACGGATGAAGAGAGAATGAAGAGCCATCTCCATGGCTCTCCACTCAGGTTGATGTAGGCTTCCCGGTGTGTTCTCTAGGCCATGGATGGTGGGAAAGGCGGTCCTGCCACTCCTCACTCCCTCTGTCCAAGGAGCTGGGATCTTGGGGTCCCCAGCTAGTTAGAACCACCCCCATTCCCTAGGAGGAGAGAGATACAGCTGTTAACACAACCGAGGCACGTTTCCAATGTTAGTTTGCTCTCCGGCCTCCCCCAGGGACGCGGGAGTCTGGGCATCAAGGGAAATGTCCTTGCAAAAGACCACCATATGGGGTGTGGTGTGGTCCAGTACAGTCCACCTGAGGGGCGAGGGCCCACTGCTGGAGCCGTGCGGACTCGCAGCTCTCCCTGCACAGTAACCAGCTCCTTCCCCTCCCTCCCCCAGCAAAGCCGCCGTACAGGCCGTGCAGGCCCAGAACCAGATCTGCGTGCTGGACGTTGACATGCAGGGAGTCAAGAACATCAAGAAGACGGATCTGAATCCCATCTACATCTCCATCCAGCCTCCGTCCCTGGACGTCTTGGTGAGTCTCGAGGCTTCCTTGCATAGGTCCGGACTTTGCTGTTTCCGAGGAAAGAGGCAGCTTGTATCTCCAGGTGCAGTAGGAAATGACCTGATGGATGCATTGATTTAATGAAGGGATGGGGAATTGTTTTACCCCTCTTTTGACTGTTTGCTACAGAGCCTTTAAGAAGTCTGTGCAGACCTGCTCTCTCCCCCTCTCCTCCCTGCATCTTGTACTCTGGCTCTGCCTTTGCATGCACATTCTCCTGCTGCTGCTGCTTATCCCTGTGTCTTCCTGCAAGTCTCTGTCCCCTGGGCTCTACCTCCTTGTGCTTGGAGTTGCATTGGCTCTGGGCTGTGAGCTCCTGACAGCCTGGCTGGTTTTTGTGCACAGTCAGGAGAGCGTTGCACTCACAGCTGTCTGCAAGGGCATGATGATTCCTAGAGGGGATTGATGTCCGTATCCATATCATCATTAGTCCTAGCGAGGCTGGTATTGTGCGGTAAGACAGCAGACGTCCCATTGATCTCTGTTCTGTGATCTCATCCCTATAGTATTTCTGTGAGGGTGGGAATGTTTTCACTTTCTTCCTTCCCTCTGCTCCCCACCCCCCATTTTACACAGGGGGAATTAAGAAGCAGAGAGAAAGTGACTATCCAGGGTCACTCAGTCTGTGGCAGAGTAAGGGAGTGACCCAGGTCTCCTGAGTCCCAACCCAGTGCTTCTCTGTGGCCCCCCCATTCCTCCCCACCCACTCCTCTTTCTTTTTGCTGCCTTAAGTGCCTTGTGCAAGGGAAAAGGCCACTCTGTGTGCTGCCATCATAACACCAGCTCTGAAGAGTCACCTCTCGGCTGCTGTGGATAGCTCCAGGGGTGCAAGGCTGGGAGCCCTGACATTGAATCGCAGCCTGGGCAGTGATTCTCCTTCGGGCCTGGAGCAAGTTGCTAAACCATTTGTTAAGATGATATAATGCATCTGTTCCGTGTGTGTGGGTTTATTGATCCAGGTCTGTACATGCTCCCCAACCACGTACATTGCTCTTGATCTACTTTGTCTTGGCACTGGGCTCCAGACACAGCCACGTCCAGCCCTCCTGCGCTGAGGGAACAGGGCATTCCCGGTGGTTTCCAAGCTTTTGGAACCAATGGGCTAACTCAGTGTTTCTCACAGGCCACCCCACACCCTCTGCATCACAATTTTAATTGGAAACACTATTTTAATCGGGGCCCCATGCAATCTTCAGACCAGCTGTAGAGCCCTCCCTGTACCCTGGTAGACACAGGTTGGAAACCAGTGACTGGGAGCCCACATAGGTGGTGACAGAATGACTTTCGGGGCACAAGGAAGGGTGTGGGCTGCTTGCTAAACTGACTCTCGGATGTGCCCTGACATTTGCCATCTTTGGGGTCTAGGAAAAGAGACTGCGCGAGAGGCAGACGGAGACCGAGGAGAGCCTGCAGAAGCGGCTGAAGGCAGCTCATGTCGACTTGGAACTTAGTAAGTGCAAGAGCCTCACGGAGACGTGTCCCCCTGCTCGCATCCCCTGCTGCCTTTGCATTGCCTGCAGTATCCTCCATCTGCCCCACTTCTGACCTTGTGTTCCCAGGGCCCGGGAGGATCCTGTGGAGTTTTCCAGGGGGGCCTTTTAGGAATAAGAAACAGACTAACAGCTTTCTTGCTCCTCCAAAGCCTCTGGGATTTTCTAGCACTATTTTCCACCTCTGGGCATTGTTTCACAACGTGAAGGATTTAACCTTTTGGTCCTCGCTCTGTTACGAGGTCAGCTGCAGGGCGTGTTGTGACTCCTGTCCTGTCTCTTGTTCTACCTCCACCACTCTGACACAGTCTGTGCTGTGTTGTCTTTCCCTCTGGTTTTGCTCAAACTCCTGTTTGCAAATGGATGTTGCATGGAGTCTCGCTTTCTTGTGGAGAGCATAAGCAGAGTGCCAGGCACTCGATCTACCAGAACATGCTGAAATTCCTGGAAGAGGTTTGGTCGGCTAATGAGGAGGAAAGTAAATGGTCCTAATATGCTCTTCTGGCCTAAATGCCTATGCCCTGCTCAATGCTGTCCTTTCACAGCAACTGATGAAGAGAACTTGGGTTCATGAAAGCTCATGTGCTCTCACTCTCTTGCTCCACATTATATACATATGCATATGCCTATACATTATTCATTAAGTCTATAAAAGTTGCATATCTACGCTGCCTTCTGACTAAATGCCTATGAGCTTATGTTATATACAGGCCCTATCATGATGTGCACCTAGGACTAGACTTGACCCAAGTAGAAGGTTTCATGCTCCCCCAGTAAATGACTTGGCAGAGAGCACCCTTAGCATGACCTAAATGAAAATGCAGAAAGTCCCCAAGCCTTAAATTCCCAAAGGAGAAGTCTAAGGAGCTGCCATCCCTTCCACAGGTCCTAATTGTTGTGCTTTGTTTGGGCTCCCTAGGTAAGGAGCCTGGCCTTTTCAACTTGATCATTATTAATGACGACCTAGAAGTCGCCTACTTGAAACTGAAGGAGATTCTTGCAGAGGTAAGTCACCTGGCATGAACGGCACATACCCCCAGTGGCTGGGGGGGCAGAGCTGTGCTGGCAGCAGCGGGGAGCTCCTGCAGATGCCGCTGGCAGCATCAGCAGCAGACGGGCGATCAGGGACTGTTGGCGGTGCCTTTTTGCAGGGGATGCACTGCCCCGTGTAAGGGGTTCACATGGATCCCCTACACGTTGCCCCTGTCACCTGGGGCACCTCTGCCTGTACAGGCTGCTGTAAATGGAGAACGACTTGGTGTGTTTGTCTGCCACCCTTCCCCCCTGCCATTTCCCAGCACAGTCAAAATGGTGGGTAGCAGTAGGGTCCCCACTTGAGTGAGATATGGAGGCACATGCCCAACTCCATGCACTTTTGGCTTTGGTGCCTAAAGTTAAACTGAAGTGCCCTGCTGACTTGTGCATTGGCAGTGGCTTTTCTTCCTGATCTGGGATCATTATTGGCAGGAGCTGACTTGGCTAGGCACCAGGTCTTCTAACATTGCACGGGGCCAAGTGCCCTGATCTCCATCAGGAAGTGTTCAGTGACTTTCACGAGCTCAGTCAGGGTACAAGTACAAAGAAACAGAGGAAACTTTGGCCCCTGCACCAGACAGAAAACATCACCCGGCATTCAGTAATTAGGCTGCTGGCATGTTTGGCTGAGCTGTAACAAATAGCAGAGGGGTCACACTGCTCCTATAAGAGGGACAGCTACTGTCATCCTCTTGCAGGCAGGGGAGCTAAGATGTAAAAGGGTAAGTGACTTGACCAGAATAAAGGGGGGAGTCAGTGTCACACCTAGGCTGCAAGTGCAAGAATCCCCCATGCTCAGCCTCTTGCCATAGATGCACACCCACCCTTTTAAACCTATTTAGAGCTGTTCAGGTATTAATGGCTTCCTGGAAACGAGCTCGTCTGTTCCCAGCAGTGTTCTGGATGCTGCAGTTTCATCCTCTCAGCCGTGAACTGATCTCTGGGCTCCACAGAGAGATCTGCTCTCAGTGTTTTTTGCAGACCCCTTAAAACCAGCCCTAATAATCCAGAGGGTCTGGGATAACACTCTCCAGGCTCTCTGATGAGCAGAGCTGGAGACACATTATTATAGGTAGTACTGCTACTTGGGAGTATTAATATAGGTAGTTACTACACATTAGTATAGGTAATACTGCTACTGGGAGAAGCTTAGATGGTAGACTAACCTGGAAGATGAAGATGGAGCAAGGGTGCAGACACATGGCATATTTACTCCAGAATAATACTTTAACTCTGTTGTAAAGAGCAGGGACAACGAGTTCTCCCAAATTGGGTGCCCAAAGCAGGTGCTGTAACAGTGCCTGATCACTACGTGGCAGAGGAGCCAGTTTTAAGCAAAGGACTACCCCAGAATGGAATTGCATGTGCTCATTACCACTCTCTACTTTGTATCAGAGTAAATTTTTTCAGAGCAAATTTATATTTGACCTCCTCAGAAGTGATGCTAGAGCAGAGAACAGCGTTTCCTCCAGAGTAAATGTGGTGGGTAGGGTGCTCATGCCAGTTTTCCTTTGCAACAAATAGAGATGGCTCCAGAGTTAGCGTAGTGAGTGTGTCGTATGTCCTTACGCTGAGCCCTGAAGGCTGAAACCAGACAGCAGCAGATGAGCAGAGGCATGCGTTTTTAACACTGAGTGTAACATGGGCAGTTTTACCGAAGGATGTGTAGGATCACATGAAGCCCTCAAATCAGCACTTCTCAACCTTTTTTAGACTGAAGGCAGCCCTTGGAGAAAGCCAGCTCTTACTTTTTCACTTGTTTTATGAACTCAGGAAAATACTAGGGTAATTATTCTATTGCAAAGAGCTCAGACCACAGCATATCTGAATGTTTCTGACACCATGGATTCCTATTTGGCATCTCTGGGTTTGTCATGAGAAACATGTTTGCACATCTGGCAGTGCTAATGTTGCATGGCATCCCACAGCACCTTTGAAAGGATTTCAGGACACCCCAGGGTGCCATGGCACCCTGATTGCAAATCACTGATCTAAATCAAGATGGCATGTATTTCTAAAAGAGGAGCTTTTCTTCAGCTGCACCAGACAGGCTGGACACAAGGGTTGCTAGTGAAATGTAGCGGCCCGTATTTCTCAGCAGGTCCGCCTGTCTTTTTCTGGGCTTAAAATCTGTGGATTTAGGAATAATATTAGAGGGCAAGAAATGACCTTTCTACTTCTGTGTATTCTTACAGGAAATCAAGAAGGCCCAAGGACCCAAGAAGTCCTGAGTTCTGTCTGCTTGGACGTTTTAACATTGTCTATCATTCCCCAGATGCTTCACAGCTTTTTATTCCAAGAGAGACATTCCCTTTTGTCCTGATCCCCTTCCGAGCAACAACAGGATGTTAATATTAAAAGGCGACAAAACGGCGCCCAGTCCAAACCAACCTTGCATTTGTGTCAGCCAGGGGGTCCTGGCACTTCCTGGGTGTGTTTCTAAGTTGGTATGAAGAGTCCAGGCAGGCAACTGAGAGCAGTTATCCTTACTTCCCGACCAAAGGTCCCGTGAGTACCTCTGGGATGCCGGGCTGCTGCTGCCAAGCTCTGCCCGTGTAACCGGAGCGTGTAGTGTACATAGCAGTAAGCAGCATCCTCCCCACCCCAGTACAAAAGGTGGGTATGCTTGTCTCGTGCCACGGTTACCCGTGCCACCTGCTAAGGGGAACTGCTTGTCCCGTTTCCTCCTGCAAAGTGCCCTGTGGGACCAGGTCGCAGGAGGAGGCTGGCCAGTCTGGGAAAGGGATTTGGAGCAAGGATGGAGCAGAGCTGGGATGGTGCCAGCGCTGGGATCCTCGTCGCTTAGCCTTGGGGCTCCCCTTGTCTCTCTCTCCCTTCCTCTCCCCAACCCAGGGGACATCGTCACGGTTCCTTCAGAGACTCATCGTCTCTGCTTCCCACCCTGAGTCTCTGTGGCTGATCCTGGGGTTGCTGCCTTGCACCTAGTCAGCAGAGCTCAGGCCGGGGAACCCTAGACCTGGCGCCAGGCCGCTCGGAAACATCGCTCCCCGCCCATCCCCGTTCCCAGTCCTCCGCGGACACCGACCGCTTCCTGGCTCGTGCTGGGTGATCTCAAAGGAGTTCCAGGGGAACGACATCTTCCTCTCCCCTTCTCAGTCCTGAATGCCTCTGGGGTGGAGGCATGAATGCTGCAGGCAGATGTACAGCATTGCATGGTGATGGAGGCAGGTAGGCTCCCAAGCCCCTATATTCGGACCTCTCTGAAGAGTTTCTTTCCAGGCGGTGTAGCCTTTATTCCTGGCAAAACTGTAAAATGCCCCCTTGAGGGTGCAAATAAATTCATTTTTTCCAATAGGGCTCCGGTCCTGGTCAGTGCCTAGTCCCTGCGTCCCAACCTCCTGCTTGGAGACCTTTGCTCCAACACAGCTGTGAAGAATGGTGTTTTTCTTCCCCGAGTCCCTCTGACACTAACCCTTTCATCCCCAGAATCGAGGCTGGGCCCTCTCCGACCACTGCGCTTGTGTTGAATCCTCTGAAAGCTCCCGGTCTCCCTTCGTGTCCTAGAATGGGTGCGGGACCTGTGGTCTATCACGGTCAGTCTGTGATCCAGACTGCTTGGGCCCTTTCCATCCTTAATCTATTAAAAAAACCCAGAGCCCTGTTAGCTCCCGCTGTGTTCCTCCACGTGCCGCCAACATGCACCCCCTCCAAAATGGTTGTGGTGTTTAATGTTCATGTCCTTACGCAAAGTATGTGAGCTGATAACAACCTTCGAACCAAAGTTTGCTTTCCAAGGCACTGGGGACTAGTTCCAGCCTCTTTGCTTTCAGGCTTTCTCCACCGTGAACTGGGGTTGGAAGGTGTGCACCAGCCCCTGTCCACTGTAACGTTCAGCAGTGAAGCATTAATATTATCTGTCCCAGATCTTAGCATGTCCTTAGAGTCGAAAGCTTTAAATACCCGCATCGTTAGAGTAATGAGACTGCTTTCCTTTTTATAGTAATGAGACTGCTTTCCTTTTCTCATCATCCGCAATTTTCGGTGGTTCTGAAACATGTGCCGGCTACTTGCCCTTCAGAGTTGCAGTCTTCCCTGCTCCAACGCCCGTGTCCAGGAGTCCTGGGCTTACTGGTCAAAGAGAGAAGTTCCCAAACCACAACTCCCCTCTCCCGCACCAGATAGGAGCCTGCGGCAGCTTTTGAACTTCCCTCTCAATCGCTTGGGAGTCAAGTTGACACCACCCTTCTGTTCCGATGGCTGCGTCTGTACTTTGTCGTTCAACTGGGTCTGTAGAAGCCCTGGGAGACCTCCTTCCAAATTATCTTGTGTCAAGTCGGTCTGCTCCACGGTGCGGGAGTTAAAACAGCCTGTGGTCCCCATTGAAATCATGCCCGTTTCTTGCTGCTTGACCCGCTCATGAAAGGCTGTGCCGGAACAGAGCAAGTCTTTATTCTTGGTTACTGCAATGGCTCGTGTTGGAGCTGTGCCGCACGGCTCCTCCAGGTGGTAACAGAAGCGAGGGAACCCGGTTGCCTTCCTGGTTTGAAACCTTACGGAGTTTGGAGCCAGACCTCTAGTGGTAATCAGCCTCTGGAGATGCAGGCAGCCGGATTTGCAGTGGGAGTCCGGCACATTGGTGCCTCTGAACTGTAAGTCCATTTAACAGTCCAAGTAGGGGTTTGGATATTTAGAAGACACCTTTAAAAAAAAAAAAAAATCACCCTTGCAGCTCAGTCACAGTAAAACCGGCTGTAATACTCGTTACCTGGATTAGCATTTGCGGCCCCTTTGTTTCTGGGGGTTATTTCCTTGCGTGCCTCTCGTAGACTCCCTCTTCTCCTTTCCCTCTTCCCTCCCGCTTCTGCTTTCCTACCTGTTGTATTGTAGTCGCGCGCTCCACTTCACTCTGCTCTTTGCTGTCCTGTCACAGCATCTCATGAAGTGAACTTGGGTTCACGAAAGCTTGTGCTATATATGTGTGTACATGTGTATGTATACGTGTGCGTGCATGTGCATATGTGCATGTGCGTGTATGTGATATATAGAGAGAGATCTATATATATCTATAGATATAGATATATATAGATCTCTCTCTCTCTCTCTCTCTCTCTCTCTCTCTCTCTCTGTATATATATATCTATATATATATACAGAGAGAGAGAGAGATCTATTATATATATATATATATATATATATATATATATATATATATATATATATATACCACACACACCAAAACATGATTTTTATATTATATATCTAGATATAGATCTAGATATATAATATAAAAATCATGTTTTGGTCCTCTATAAAGGTGCATATCTGCCCGGCCTTCTGACTTTGTTATAAGAGAGCTTGAGAAAGATAGAGAGATTTAGTTTGTCCGTAAAGGCATATATCTATCTTGCCTTCTGGCTGACTTCCAACTCGAGAGCTAGCTACCTGTCTCATAATAGTGAGTACACAGCACTAGAGGGCACCAATGTCTGTGCAGATCCGTTAGGAAGTTGTGCCCAAATGCAGAAGAGCTGAGTGGTGTATAATGCAAACTAGCGACTCCACAACTCTTGCTACGCTAGTTTGCCATTCGGTGGCCGGTTGTTCAGACCTGCCCCTGGGCTCTGGGAGGTTGGTAGCCAAAGGGACTTAAAAGCTTTAAAGCCTTAGGATATCCTTATGAGAGAGAACTTCATACGGAGGGATGTCTTTGGGCTGAGATGCAGACGTGCCTGGAGAGGAGGCAGCAGGTGTCCAGCGCTGTAGCAGTGTTGGACAGACAGGGAGGAAAGAACCTGATCCGCTTGTCAGCCCATCCACCTTGCACTCGGTGGATGAGGCTGCTAAAGAAATAAGCCCTGCTCACTCGTGGCCATGCCCGAGTCTGCAGCTGTGGTGTGTTAATGTCTTGGTGCCCTCCTGGCTCGGGAGAGCCTGAGCGCTGTGCCAGGATGTGGGTTCAGGGCTGCACCAAGCTGTCTGCACCCAAACGGATGAGCCTAGGCATACGTGGGAGGGCTTTTTTTTTTTTCAGGCACCTGAGATCATGGCGTAAACTTCCCCGAAATGACCTCAACTGAATAAGACTTGTAGGTTCTCCTGGCACGGTGGACTAAAGCAATGAACACACGAGTAGAGAGCACCCTGCTTGCTGCCACTTCTTCCACACCAGCTGCTACAGGTTCACCAGCGTGTAAAACCAAATAGAAACCAAGTTGCCTCTCTGTTCACTATCTGTTGGTGGGTCCAACTGAAGGGCATAAACCCCAGGGACCACAAATGCAAAGCTTTCCTCGAAAGGTACGCCTTTAGACATGCGTTACTCATTGGACCATCCAACCACAGGCTAACACGTGGTTACACCCAGCTAGATATTAGTCCTTATGTAGCAATGGGTTAAAATTTCAATCCGTTTTCAGCATCCTTTGACCATCCTATCACTTCCAAGTTGCTCAGTAAGCTCCACCTCAATTGCAGAGGTACTGAAGACAGGCTATTTACAACCCTTGGAAACGTTGATGCCTCCCGGGATGTTTTCCACAATCGTACTGTGGGTCTGACCATTGAGCTAAGCCTGGGGAGCTTTCCCACCATGCTGTGGTGGCCAACGCCTGTTGAGACAAACAATGCAGCGTTGCATCGTTCACCAGAGCAAGGAGGATATGGGCGCTGTGGGCAGAAAAGAGGATTTAACATCACTGGATTTTTTATCTTGGTCTATCTTGCAAGCTTTTCATTAAAGCAGAGCATGCTCTTTCACTCCCCTTAAAGCAGCAGCTGGCAGTCGCTATCCAGCTGCACTGTTGGGACTTGGAGGGGATGCGGGAGGGAAAGCACCGCAGCCTTGAAGGTGCTTTGTGCCTTTGCAGGAGGTGGGGAAGACATGGCTAGTTAGGACTGACGCTTGGCTTGCAGGCTGCCCCTGACCTGTTCCGTGCAGTTTTGAAGCCTAGAAATCTCAAATCTCATTTAAAAAAATAATAACCCTCCAAGCACAAACCAGGGTAGTCTCTCAATGCATCTGCAACCCAACTGAAGCCCGAGGGGAGCAGGTCGGGGGTGTCTGCGTTCACCCGCAGTCCTTTTAGCACAGTGCTTCCCAAACTTTGCCTGAGCATGACACCATCTATGACCTCCGTGGCCCAGGGGGTAGGACCTGCTGTGGGAGGGTGGGGAGGTTCGGTGCTGCTGCCGGGAGCCCCACACGGGCCATGCTGCCATGGTGAGACACCCCCTGCCCACCAGCAAGCAGCAGCGGTGGTGCAGAGTTGTGTCCTGGCCAGGCAGGGGACACCTCACCGTGGTGGCTTGGGGATCCCGGCAATGGCACCAAGCCTCCCTGCCCCAGTGCCACAGCGGTCCCAGTGGGAGGGCAGCAGGGCAGGGAGCCCCGAGCCTGCAGCAGCCAACCTGCTCCCACTCCTGCCTAGTGTGCACATCTTGGGGGGGCACATGGCCCCCCCCCCCATGCCCTCCTTCCTCAGGAGCCTGCAGCCCCATTTTTTATCATTGCGACCCCAAGATTGGGAACTGCTGTCATAGTGGCAGTACGTCCTGGACTCTGACCTCCACTTGCATCTTAGGTTTTACTGGGGTGGAAATGACTGGGTGGTGGGCCTGGCGGCTGGGGAAAAAACTTAGCACTTTATAGGGTGAGACCCCTGTGCCAAATTGGTCCGCCAGGCTGGCTTCCCAGGTGGAGGACACGAGTGAATCGCCTGACTCGGGTGTGTTGGGAGAGGAGCGGGCAGTCCTGGGAGACCCCAGGGCAGAGCTGGGGGATCCCTGCACCCCAGGGTGTCTGCAGTGCTGCTTAAAGGGTGGCAGGGATGAGCTGAGCAAGGCGGGCGGTCCAAGGCGAAACGTGTTATTTTATGGGTCTATCTGGCTCTTCTCTAGGGATCTTAGAGCTAGGGCCCCATAGAGGACGGCTGTGAAGCAGTGGTCCCTGATGCTCAGCAGATGACAGGAGCGTTGTGTGCCCCGGGCTGGCTTGGGGGTGACGAATACTGCCTGCCCGGGAAGCACGGGCTTCTGGGGACACGGCCACCTACCCAGCACATGGTCCGGGAAGCGAGTCGCTGAATTATGCTGCAACCTTGGTTCACTGGGGACTTCCCGATAGCTGCCGAGAAGAAAGCATCCTGCAGGGAGTAGCTGCGGAGGAGAGCTGGGCCGGCAGAGCAGAGGTAAGCTTTCCACAGAGGAGAAGTCCAGCCATGGTGGAGGGCATGCGACCCACGGTTGGTGCCGGAGCAGAGGCCGCGGGAAGGGCACATGGGTGGGCACCGTCGGATTAGGAAAGGGAAGCCAGAAAATGACTGGAAAAGGATGTTTCTGCTTCTCCCTCTGGATCGATGGGGTTTCTCTGCACATTTCCTGTGCTGTGAAAGCCATGCTTCAAGGCTCACCTAAGCCTTGTTTGAGACTCTGGGCTGGGGCAGAATGAAATAAACTTTAGGAGGAAAATATGCTTAAAGCTGCTCTGAAAAACCCTGACCAGAAAACCACGGTGTGCACCTGCCTTAGATGTTTGCGTGACTGCGAGTTGTACTTGGAAACAAAACCAAGCCAGAGCTTGAGGGCTTTCTGTAGGGTTTTGCTCCATGCCCACCTGGTCTTGACTCAGACAAACCCAGTGAACCTTATACCTCTGAATACCTACCTCGGTTTTCAGACCCCTATGTCCAAGCTTATGCCTGAAAGTCTTGGTGTGTTTAACATATTCTGCATCTAGGATGTCCCAGCCCCTTGGGGGTACAGTAACCCCCAGTTCCTGCAGCTTTTCAAGGGGTAGACCTTGCACTCCTACCCCAGATCCAGGCCTTCAGAAGCAATCTCCATATTGGCCCAAGTAAGGTCAGCGGGAATATTACTCTTGCCTCTGTTAGGGGCAGGGTTAGACGGATGCCGAGTGCTCTTGAAAATCCCACCCAGGATACTTTCACACCTTAAGATAGTACATGGAGTCCTGTTGTGCCAGGCATTGCACCAGCAGATGTATAAAGACTGCCCCAGCCCTAAAGTGTGAACAGTTTAAAACTGCTGGGAGTCTGAGGCTCACCGGGAGGGTAGTCATTATTGCTGTATCTCCTAAAGTAACATGGCTGCTTTTGGTCCTACCTAGGGTGACAAGATAGGATGCAGTATAGCATGACGGACAGAGCAACGAGCCCTCAGGAAGCTGGGTCCTGTCCCAACCTCTGCCACTAGCAGTTGGGGTGACCAGAGGCAAGTCACTTCGTTGCCTTGTAAGGTGGGGATGCTGTCTGCTTTGTGCATAGGGCTTCCCATCAGAAGATCTCACAGGGCTTCAAGAGAGTTGGGTGTTACCTAGTCACCGCTGCTCTATTGCATCCCTATTTCTCCTTGCAGCATCCCTGGGTACGTTGCTGGTCCCAACCATCTTAGCAATACCTCTTAGATTCATAGAAAATGAGGTTGGAAGGGACCCCAGGAGGTCACATCTAGTCCAACCTCCTGCTCCAAGCAGGACCAGCCCCAACTACAGCATCCCAGCCAAGGCTTTGTCTACCCAGGTCTTAAAAACCTCCAAGGATTGGAGTCTCCACCACCTCTCTGGGTAACCTCTTCCAGTGTTTTACTAGCCTCCTAGTGAGAAAAAGTTTTTCTTAATATCCAACCTCAACTTCCCTTGCTGCAGCTTAAGCCCATTGCTCCTTGTTCTGCCATCTGCCCCCTTTTCACCATATTCTCCCATTCCTCACGTCAAACCAGTCCCATCGGGGCTGGGTAGGTAAAAGAAAAGACACCGGAGGCTTTTGCTGTGGGTTTCTTGCTTTAAGGCATTCAAGGTAAACACAGCCCTGTTTAGCAGCCGTCTCTTGCCTGCACACTTTTCAGTGTGAGCTTGCACTCGCCCTACTTGCATAGCAGCAGCATACAGGGAAAGAGCCTAACGGGTTGCTTCAGATCCTGATGATCGGCTTCTTAACTAGACTGTGCCGCCATGCAACACTTGCCGGTTATCTTTGAGCTTGTTTCCATCAAAGGCCAATCTCCAAGAAGAGCGAACCATTTCAGGTCGGGCGTACGTGGGGTGACTTGTATCTTGGTCCTGTTGCTATTGCTGGTGTTCCCTGTTTCTCAAAGCACGCCGGGTATACTTCTAGCTCCACTGCACTTGCTGGCACTTCCCATTACCTTGATTGAAATGAAGGTTTCACTGATATTTTGTGACGGCCGCCTCTAGTGCTGCCAGGTCCTTCTACCAGGCAGAGTAAAGAGTAAAAATCCTTTCATTTCTAGGACGCTCCTGTGTGTAGTATCTGGGAGCCCTGAAGCACTTGCCTCTCCTCTTCTGGACTCTATCTGATTGCAATGTATTTTTTTAAAGCTGACTTAGACATAAATATGCCAGAGGTATTGGGGCTACAGGGCATCATGGTCTTCTCCTTACCCATCTGCTGCAGTGCTCCCAGCGTTTTGCTACCCTTGCCACTTCTGCTCTTCCAAGTGCTCCTAATGATTTGCTATGGGCCTCAAGCCTTCTAGTAAAGGAGATAATAGGAGACAAGAAGCTGCTGTGCCTCACTGCAAAGGTGCTGAGGTTTGGTGGTATTGGGCATCATTGCCTCCCATCAGTAATGGCCCACGAGGCTGTTGCAGCGCCTCTCTGCCTTGAGGGGCAGCTGAGTAGACGGGACTGTTCACCCCCCGTAACTGCTGTATCAGGAGGACGGATTTGCCCCTCCAGCCTCCTGGACTGATAGCACGTGCCTAAAGGATGCATCTGCTGCATAGAAGAGCAGGGGAGCTGCTCTTTTCAGGGCTGTCTGCTTGCTTGTTACGTGCCGGCGTTCAAAATAGCACGATCCAGGTGAAACGCGGCACGTGAAATCATGTCCCAGCTGTGATGCAAGCTGTCGCATCTGGGCACGCTGTCTATTTATGGCTCTGGAGCACGGACGTGAGTCAGAGCGGTTTTTGGGCTCTCAAATGAGAAGTGAGTCTCTTCCCTAACAGGGTCAGGAGACTTTAAATGGGCTTATTCTAGCTTTTGGCAGTTTGAGCTATTAGCACTGCTTGGCACTAAAGGACAGGGCCTTTTTCCAAAAGGGTCCTTGATCCTATCACCAAAAGGTAATACCTGCTGCTGTAGTGATCTAGGAAGAAGTCGCTCTCATCTAAACAGAGACAAATTCACTGTGAATTTAAATTGTGCCAGAATCTGCCAAAGTGTTGCAGTGAAGTGTGCGCTGTAGGGCAATAAACCAGATCAAATGGCAGCTTTTACAGCTCAGGGGGAACTTGGGGCATTGCACCTCTTATGGGATTGGGATAAGATTCATAGCTTGTAAAGGGCTGGAAGGGACCTTGCAAGATCATCGGGTCCAGCCCCCTGCCCTGCGGGGAATCTTGCAAGGGGTCATATAGGTGAAGTGTTTATGCTGAGTGAAGAGATGCCAGGCGGTCTGCAGACAGGTTGCTGTTGGCATGATAGTTGTACAGTGCTGTGTGGCTTCAGTGATGCCACACTTCTGTTTTTCCATATTGGGAAACAGTATATTGCAATAAAAACTGCAGTGCATCATGCCTGGCCTGGCCAGGACTTGGGCATGAGACTTTCCCAGGAAACTCATGCAGGCATACGTGTATTTGCTTTGCATCACCCAGCATGTGCACACACAGATGCAGACAGGTTATTGATGTCTTCACGTCGGGGCTTCACACGGCCAAGCACCCCATATCCTGTACAGGCTAGGGACGTCATCGAAACATAGAAAATGAGGGTTGAAGGGACCTCAGGAGGTCACATCTAGTCCAACCCCTGCTCCAAGCAGGACCAGCCCCAACTACATCATCCCAGCCAGGGCTTTGTCCACCCAGGTCTTCAACACCTCCAAGGATAGAGATCCCACCACCTCTCTGGGTAACCTGTTCCAGTGTTTCACCACCCTCCTCTTGAGAAAGTTATTCCTAATATCCAACCTCAACTTCCCTTGCTGACTTTTTGTATTTCAAAAAACCATTTGGTGTTATAAATCATATTTGACTGTACAGGTAATTATCTTCCAGTTCTTCTGTTTGAAATGATGTCCCCTTTTTGTTGAGATCACGTATAGCAGAATCAGAGACTCTATAGCAGGTGAACCGCCAACATTTTTGGCAACTACTTTTTGGGGGGGTGAGATTGGCCAGTGTTTCCAGACCCTTGCTTTCTGGCTTTGGGACAACTTCACTGCATTGGTTTTGCAGTGACTCGATACAAAAAAAAATACCCACCCAGGTTAGTTCTCATTCTGTTGCTAAAAGAAGTTATTGCAAATGATTACAAAGTACATTTAAAAAAAATAGGATATGTACAATTTACTGATTTTAAAGAACACTTGTACCCAAGGGCTTGTGCAGTGTATACAATACAGCTTGGATTCATTTCCAAGTCCATTCAGCTGGACATAGTTGCTTTAGGGTTTGACCCCTGAACCTGGAATGACTTTAGCTTGTAATGAAACCTAGCATCAGGCAGGTCTTGCACGACTTGGATGCAAGCTCAAGGGATAACTGACACATCAAAATCATTATTTCCAGTCGTCTTTCAGCAGGGTCTCTTCAGGCCTACTGATATGAAATTTGAAAGCGAATAATGCTTGGGTTGAATATTTGTGCCTTTGTGAAACAAGCAGCATGAGATGACTTGCCTACCCACCACCCCAGTGCAGGCGGAGCTAGGAATTGGAAGTGCCTCTGCGGGTTAAATAGGGTATTTATTTCCTAGCAAGCAGGGGTGTGTTGGGTACCTCCCAAAAATGATGCACAGCCTGGACCTGGAAGAGCTTACGATCAGCTGGCCCAGTCGTGTGGTCTGACTGCATCTGGTGGGCTAGCCAGGGGGCATGGGCATGACCCGCAGCTGCTCAGGTTGACCTGGGGAAAGCCCCACTCAGGTCAGTGGGCAATAGGTGAGACTTACCTCCAAGAAGGGAGCCCGGGAAGATGGGCTGGGGAAGGACAGTGGTTACAGTCACGCTGTGCAGTTGTGTATTGAGGTCCGTGCTCATCTCTGCAACTTGGTTCTGACTTCTCTCTCCTCCTTTGTCCTTGGAGGCAACCTAGGTGGACTTTCCTCCGGTAAGGAGTTAAATGGGAAGAGGGCGATGGTGTAGGGTTCCCTTTGCATGGAAACCAGTCACTAGAAAGGAGCACAAAGATGGGCTTTAGGCTAGGAACAGACATTGCAGTGGCTCCTGGACAAGTTGTGCCTGTGCCTGCCCCAGCACAGAAATATGCTGGGATTTGTGCGTACACGGGGTTGGGGTGAGCAGCTGAAGGCCCTGCGCTCTTCTGCCATTGATTCAATGAAGCAATCCCTGGATAACCATTCAGATGCACCCCGCGATGTCCCGGGATAAACTGTTAGTTCTTCTTTTCCAATGAAACTTCCTAGGATTTATCATGGACATGGGTGTCTGAAGGACTGTGCCTTGACCCGGGATAAAATGGTTATCTAGGACAAATGCAATGTCTGTTTTGTCGCCTTAGAGAAAGAAACACAAGGGTGCCGGGGGCCCCCGATGGAGCTGAAGAAGCCCATGAAAGTGGCAGGATTACAGGTCCTCCACTGCCGTGCTTTTGGCAGGGAGGAAGAGGTGGAGAAGTCCACGGGCACGCCAGGAACGAGCTATTGCATGGGATGGAGCCAGGATGCATCTTGGCACAGCTGCCAAGGCTGGAGGACAAAGGCTGAATGCATGCAGGGGAACCACCTGCAAACCACAAAATCCCAGTTGTCGGTACTCTGCCCTACGGGAAAGGGGAGAAAATCCTCACTGGCAGTCATCTCTCAGGAGCATCCTCACAGTCCCCTCCTCCCTTACCTCCCCCTGTCCCAGGGACCCAGGCAAACCTCCTTCCATCCAGGCTCCTTTGGAAGAATCGAAAGGAAGTTTTTTGCAGAGGGATATGAGGAACTTCCCCCTGGTTTCAAGAGAAGAAACCCAGTCTGTACAGCAGCCTGTCCCTCTCAGGTCTGGAGTCAGTCAAAAGTGGAGCCGAGACTCCCTCCAACCCCTTCCAGCTCCTGGCATGCTGAGCACACGATGGCATTTGCACCCGTTTTATTTTGTGCTGCTAGCGATACTGCAAACGGGGCTGATTCTGGGGGACTCTTAACGCCGAACTTGCCCGAAAGCCAGGTGCTCTGTGCAAGCACCTCGCGTCAGCTGAGTTTAATGCCCATTCTTTGCTCACGCACGCAATGTGTTTTACCCTTTTTCATATATGATGGGAATTGGCACTAACGGACTTGTCGTGGAGGCTGATTGCTGTGAGAGATGCTATACAAGCCCTAAGCTAGGTCTTCCTTCTCAAAAGCTTTATTTCCACTCTACATACAAAGCCTAGCCCCTAAAAAGCACAGGGGAATATCTTCTGTCCTGTTCTTACAACCAGAAGAATGTAATTAGACTTTTGATCCATTCCTTAATTTCATTGAGGCTTTCCAATGGCCTTAGCTGACCTCTCTGGTACCATCCAGGCTTGCAGCGGGAGTGCTGAATTCGACGGCCCCTCTCACACAAAGCTTCCACAGTCCTTTCCAGTACAATGATGATTTTTTTTTTTAGTACCAAGCTGGAAGAAAGCATCCAGCTGTGTGATAATCAGCACAATAAACCATGCTTGACTACTAGCAATTAGGTGCTGCAGCACAGCAGAATTATTCCTTTGCACAGGAGCGGTCTCATTTCCTCACTATGCAAGAACTAGGGGTCAGAAAATGGGACTAGTCGGTAGTAAGTTTAAAATTAATGGAAAAGAAACAAGGGTGGGTGGGAGGGAAACCTGGGTCAGACCCCGTTCACTCTCCCTTCAGCATCGGCTCTTGGCCACGGTCTGATGATGAGCCAGATGGACTTGCGGTCTGACCCAGCAAATGGTGAACTGTGGACGCCCTGACATGAGTTACTATTAACCCTCTCGATCTATAATCATGTCCACCCCACCCCACAGCCAAACTGGTAGAAATCTGCCAGGCACTAAAAGATGCCACATTTACTTTCTTTTACATGACATGTAGTTAGTTCATTGTCACAGGAGGCAGTGGAGGCAGATAGCATAGCCAGGTTCAAAAAAAGGGACTGGATAAATTCACGGATGATAGATCTGTTAGTGGCTTTTGAACAGAAGGGTTGGAGATGCTTCCTCTGGCATCTCTACCCCAATAAGTGGTGAAAGGCAAGGAGGGTAATGAATAACTTTAGCTATATCCAATTCAATGCTCACTCTCTATCACATCCACTCCTGCCACTGCCAGAGACAGAAGACTTGACAAGCTGGACCATTGGGGTGACCCAGTGTGGCACTTCTTGTGGTCTCACCATCAGAAGCCCCTGATTTATTAGTTGTAGGGCAATACAACTACAACTAAAGAACTAAAAACTGTCCTTTTACTAGTGTAATTTGGTAAAATTACAAAGTTTAATTTTAGTTAAACTTTGGCTCTAGTTTCAAAGCTTCAGTGGTAAAGCTGGGGGCCCAATCGGAGGGGCTGGTGTGGTGTTACTAGACCAGAAAAGGTACTTGCCAATGTAGCCAAAAGCTATGGTTGACAGCTGCACATGTGCTCAAGTCTCTGTAATGTTCTGGGGAAAGATTTGGTGCTAGTTAACTTGTCTTGAGACTCCCTTCCTCTTGCTAAAGTATAGCCTTTCCCCCCACATGCAGCAGCATAGCTGGCTCTTATAGATCCACCGTGGTGTTGAATGGGCCGGTGCAGCACAAAATGCCTGCAAAGGACCCCAAACTGGGAAAGCCCTTGGTACATACTTAACTGGAGGCACATTGACATATTAGCCAACGTTGCTGGGCTGAGCCGAGCACCTCTGTAGTGAAAGTGTAAGTAGATATGCTTTGAACCAGCTGGTTGGGAGATGCTGGGGAGCCTCTGCAGACTGGATGAAGAGGGACCTGTGATACATGCTGACTTCTAACTGGATTGCTAATCTCCTGGTAGGAGCAGTGCAGTGTTTTGCTGAATATGAAACAACTAGTCATTCTGCTTGGTCCAAGCGGCTCCTGCTCATCCCTTTGGATGCTGCAGCTGGAAAGGCTCCCAGCAATGCGGGGTGCTGCAACTGGAAGAACAAGATGGACAGCAACGGTGGATCCAGGGACGAAGCCAGGAATGGGAAGAGATTGAAGGGATGGGGGCAAGCGTAGCAGGGAGGAAGAGCAGCTTGTGCAAAGCAGAGGGAATTGGGTTTAGGGGTATTGGAGGAAACCAGCTTGAAGATGGACTCATCTGCAGTGATCGTGGGGAAGGCAGTGGTGATACTTTTGCATATGCAAAAAGTCTGGACTAGTGCATGCTCCCTGGTGATGCATGTTGAAATAAGGCCGGTCAGATCGCCGGTTGTGGGGTGACAGTCACCCCTTGTGTCGGGATGGAAATGCTCCACTTATTGCTGTCTTCTGCCCTGGGGGCCTGGCTTACCTGTCCCTCACTGCTCCCAACCAAAGACCAGGTGTGATGCCCTAGTCTGGTCCAGCACATGTCCCAAAATGCATTGCTTGCCTCTAGAGATGGAGCCAGGCCAATACTCATGTTCTGTACTCTTTAGTCTGGGTCTGACAGCATTGTGTTTGCAGGGCGAGTTTCACTTGTGCCTTTCTGGTTGCCTTGAGTGTGTCCTCTTGGAGGGGAGGCTCCATCTCCCCTGGGGAGCAGTTCTGCAATGCTCCCCTTTCAGACGGGATCCTGGATGGAGGTGCTTTGTGAACCCGAGGTACTGATCCTCTGGGGCCCTGTCAATACAGTGTCCAGGCTGCCTTAAAACCAAAATGCTGTTATTTTAATACATGGGAGCAATACGTAGCATAGCCACCAATAGTCTACACGTGGACCTGCAACTGGACATCCCATGCTGGCAGTCTTGGCTGGCCCGAGCTGCTTCAGACCACCTAGCCAGCGGATGTCTGTGCTATCTGATTGCTCCACTAAGCTGCCCTGAATGACGTCCTTCCATCTAGCCGTCCTTCCATCTCTTGCCACGGCCCCTTTGTTCCCCAGGAGCCAAAGCCAGACTTCTGGGTTGGTGGTCCAGCCTTTATCCCAGACCCCTGCCAGTGTTGGAGAGGCAGTTTGTGCCATTCACTTCCTTACTGTTAAACCAAATCGGTCTGTTCATGGTCTAAATGTCAGAAAAAAACCCCAGGTCAATGCCCAGTATTTACAAATCATAGAAGAGCTTCATGTATATCCTGGACATGGCCCGTTCCCCGAAAGCCTCAGCTCTCTTGCTCAGCTTGGGGATGCACCTGGGTAGCTCTGTGCATTAGCACAAATGCAGAGCGCAGATCCATTTGCTTCCTACCCCTCTCGGATGACCACGTCCTGCTCGCTTTCCACGTAGCACGCTCCTATCGGCTTTTGCTCTTCAGATTCAGGCCTCGCTGTCAGTCGCGTTAGCTGCTCGTCCTGCCACAGAGGACACCATGGGAGGGAAGAGTTGGCAGCAACAGCATGGCAGGTCTGAATCAACCTCCCAGAAAATCTTCCAGGACGACGGTACCAGCTGTGAAATCTCTTGCATTGCTCGTTTTCAAGAGGAGGCTACATGGGCATCTGCCTAGATTGGCTTAGGAACAGCAAATCCTGCATCTGGGCACGGGGTTTGTCTTGATGAATCAGAGTCCCAGTCTGGGAAGGGCCGTCAATCTGTCCGAGCAGGCTCCTGCTCCCTCAGCATCAGCAATACCTTGTCCCATGAGACCTGCCCAAATAAATGCTAAACTTCTCAGAAACAGGGATGTTCATGTAGTCATCTGCCCCTTGGGACATCTCGAAGCTTCCCGCTGGCCTCTGCTGGGAACGCAGGCAGGGCTCTAACGAGCAGCTTTCACGGCAACCACAGCCTTTTCAAATCAGATTTAAAATAACCTCATTTGTGACTTGCTAATGAATGGCTTTGCTGCTGCCTGAGGCATCCTTGTGCATGGGACAAAATGTACCCATAGTGTTCCCTCAGTCTCAGTGATACAGGCACGGTCCTACCCCTGAACCTCTCTCATGCAAAGCATCAAATCCATCTGCTTTAGATGCAACCCAGCTGTGTAAATCATCCAGACATGCATGTGCATCTAGCAACTCGGGACCTTGCTCCTTCAGCTCCAAACCCAAAAGTCTTGGGTCTTTCCACAAAAAGAGATGCCCTCTGGCCACCCAGAAAACCATGCCCCTAAAAAGTCCCTAGAAGGAAATTAGCTATGTCACTACCATGACCCTTCCAAGCTTTTAAGGGTGCAACATGTCCAAAATAGATGAAATAAGTAGAAGAAGAGTATATTTGGCCTGGAGGATGTCCTGCAACGTAGCTTCCACTGCCGATGGGAAATCTCCTTGTAAAGACATGATCTTTCTCTCCTGAGGACGCTGTTGGAAGGCCTTGGGGGGATGCTTTTGCAGAGCTCTGCACGAGGCTGGGCTCTTGGAGAAGTCCCTGTAATTCCTATGCTGCGTGTTTCAGTTCAAGGGGAGGACTGCCGTAATGTGCTGGGTACAGCTCCTTCCAAACCCTGACCAGGGCTTTAGGATGTCCAAAGAAAGATCAGCCCTCATGAGTCCGTGGTAGGGTCTTCTACTGAGCTCAGGGCCAGATGGGGTGAAGCACTGGGGCGACTACCTTGCATTGGCGTGAGTGCTTGGGCAGTGCAGAAACGATCCACAGCCCTGGGCTGCACGTGCCTGTCTCGAGTCTTGGTGCATCGGTGCAAGCCATGCCTGGAGATGCACCAGCTCCACGTTGTCGATGCAACAAGGTGTGTGCTGGAGACCAATATCCGTTAGACCTTGCCAAGCACCTCTTTGCAGCTCTTTCTTGTTATCCCTTTGTACTTCTCATCTTGGCACTGCTCGGTTCTTTCTGAACTGCTCTACAACTCCTTTTCCTTAGCTCCTTTTTCAGAAGGGCCCACACTTGGATCTCTCTAGTTCAAATCTTTCTTCCTTCTTTCCTTCCTCGGTGTGGAGGGCTGGTGTGGGGTCTTTCTCCCTCTTTTCTCTGGAGGAGCCAGATACAGGAGGGATGCAGATGTGGAGTACCTTAGGTCCCTCTCCTTGCCTGGAGGAGGGGACTCGCCCATAAAGCGTCCAGGGGAAGTCCTCCGAACCCTGCCTTGTTCTCTAGCCTCATTTCTGGGCAGGATTCAGGGCCTCTAGCCCTGGAGAAAACCCCTTCTCTGGGTGTCAAGTCCCAGTGCTTTGCTGTGAGATAAATTCACATTCACTACGTGGTAAAAGCGGAGCAGACACAAAGGGCGCAGATCCTACTACAAAGGAAAGCCCTTGAAATCCAGGATTAAGTTACCCCTTGAAAAATATGCGGAAACTTCTATGTGCAATGTGTTGCGTATCTGCTTCCCTAATGCACTTCACCCCAAATAGGCTTTGCTCAGTGCTGCCAGGATGTCCTGCCAACTGCAACAGCACCTGGTGCGGGTCCGGGAGAGCTGGGAGTGGAAGAGGCGACAGACTTTGCAGAGGGATGCAATGTTATCTAGGCGGGAGAACGTTTGAAGGCTTTCCTCAAGCCCGATTAGCGTGGAACGAGACTAACAATTAGAAACGTGGAGCTGGCAAATGCAAGGAACTGCTTATGGGAAGGGCTTGCATGGTGGGCTGGGTTTCAAATGAACCGTGGCGAGATCGGGGATACGAGGGCATCAGCGTGGACAGGTCTGTTGGGCACTGCTCCAGCGTCAGCCCCAATCCATAGCTGCAGCCGTGGTCAAGGTACGAGCAGACAACCTCCTTCCCAGCCAGAGTAGCAGGGATTGAACTGGGACGTCTTGAGCTGAGAGCCAGATCTAGAGGGTCCAGGCTGTGTAACTGGTGCCTGTCAACCTCTCCCCTGACAATTGGTGTATGGTGGAAGAGGAGGAGAGCTTGAGATACAGATGCACACTAAAATGGCATAAAGAAGGTCTAGAAAAAGGAAATGGCTCTTTGTTTGAAGACCTCTGGGGGTAGGGGCTCTATGTGTGTTTTGTGCTGGTGCTTTTGGTCCAGGACAAGCTCATTCAAACAACACTCAGGAGGTGGCAGGGGTGACCTCCAAGTTCAAAATGTATTCAGCTTGCCACAAAAGCAGGACTAAAATTCACCCGGAAGCAGAGGGTCTGGATTTGATTGAATTTCACCCGTCAAATTTGGTACAATAACTACTCCACGGGGAATTGAATTCTTTAGGTTAAATACCCATATAATATTTACATTTACTGAGCAAATGCATAAAAATGTCCAGGTTACTGTTAGGTGATCCACTTCATACTGCGCACGTCTACATGTGAGCCCAGCTGCGCCGTTGCTACTGCGCGGTCATTTAGTACTTGCTTAAGCAAGTGCAGGCATCGATTGCTTAAGCAACTACTAAATGAGCGCACCGTAACCGGCGGTACTGCCCAGGCCCAGCGCCGCACGGGTTGTTTCTCATGTAGACGCGCCCACTATGCTTTAAAAGCGGTGCAGGAAAAGTTTACAGCATTTCTCATCCAAGAAATGGTTTGGTTTTTGGTGGGGGGGGGGTTCTCTTGTTTTGTTTTTGGTAAGAAAATATCACGTTTCCTTAACTAACTATCCCGTGCTGCTGGGCATGTCCATATCCACATTTCAGGGTTCGCTTGGGCAGTTTTGATACCCGGTTGCATGTGTGTTCAAATGTGGTGCAGCCTTATTGATGCTCTTGGGTCCCGAGCACATGACATGGCAAATGGATGTTACGCCGATGTTTTCAACAGAGCATGTCTCCGTTTGAAAACGGGTGTTGCTTCCGATTATGTATTTTTTGCCTTTAAATACAAAGCAGCTGTTCTGCCTACACCAGAGTCTGGAAAGCTGGGTGGATAAGGGGATCTGTAACCTAAACTGGCGGTGACAATGATTAAACTCACTCTCTGAAAGGCAGGGTGGGAGCAATATTACAGCACTTTTATTATTATTTTTTCCCGTTGACACTTGGGGAGGGGGGAACAAATAGTCCTTGTTTCAGTGTTCGGCAGAGGTGAGCTTCCCTCCTTCCCCCATACACAACTGCTACAACCCCCGCCTCGCAAAGGGCCTAGTAATAACTATTCCCATGATACAGCATCCTAAAGAAAGACTGAGGCCTTGCCATGCCAGGAGATTGGGGTGTATGTAGACGTGTTTATTAAATTGTGTTGTTTCCATCTCAGCTCAGTGCTACAGGATCGCTCCATGTGGGCGAGCCCTGATTTGCTTCCTGGATCCACTATTTTCAAAGGTCCAGTAATGCATCTTCTCTTCTCGGAGGGGATGGTATAAAAGCAGCTGTTATTAAATAAATGTGTGGATAAAAGCCTCGGAAAGGAAACACTTGCAAGCTCCCCCGCGCCCAGCAGCATGGCGTTGTGGAGTCAGTGCAATGCTCACACATGTCGGATCATCTGGTTTCACGTGCGCTGGGACAGCCTCTCGCCTAAACACTTCCTCTGTAACATAAAGCAGGCCCTGCAGCCCACCGGCGAGGTGTGTATCGTCCGGATCTGCCCAGCTCCTGGAGCATCTCGCCTGATCCGCTGAGAGCAGGCAAGGCCCACCCCCCTGCCCCTGACGTCTGGGCTGGATTAGCAAGTGCATGGATGGAGCTGAAATGCCGGGACTCTGAACAACCAGGACAATCCCTCCTGCTGCTGCTCTCCAAGCTCTTTGCTGCAATTACCGGGCCGGCCGGAGCCGTGCGCTCTGCTTCTGCCTGGCGCCAGCCTCCAACGTGAGCCCCTGCCCCTCCTGCAGCAGCTCTCTCCTGGGAGAAGCCCGGGAAATATGACTGTTTATCCGGCGGGGATTTGCTCTCGTCCCTTCTGCGTGGCCTTTTCTGGTGCTGCCTGAACAAAGGAGCATCCGACGCGGCTGGTAGCAAACGTAACGGGGCACGAAGGCTGTAAGGATGCTGCGGCTGGCATAAGCGGTCAACCTGGTTCGATGAGCAGAGGCGGCAAGCGCTGACTCTGGAGGGTCCCAGGTGGGTGTGCATTGGCGTGTGTGTTGGGATGGGGATACACCTGCCGGCTAGCGGGGGGTTGTATGGGTTTTGCAACACAGAAGTGTATGCCCAAGGTCTGTATTTGGCTGCTGCGTGCGTATCGGTTTCCACGAGGGATCTGTTCAATTCCATTGGTTTTAATCTCTGCTCCCTGCTACATTTTCCATGTGGTTGAATCGATGGAGATGCCCGTTTGTGCGCAGTCTGGGGCTGGTGTGGCAGCGTGCAGCCTTTCTCCTGAGTCCGCCACGCGGAAAGAGAGCGCCCATCCTGGGATTTTTCACCGGGGTTTCTTCATGGTGCTCGCTGGCTGTGACGAGCTTTGTCTCCTGCCTGAAACGACCCCGAAAGGCAGGAAAAGCCGGGAAACGATGCAAAAGCAGGTGCTGTTTTTCTTCCTCTTCTGTTGGGAAGGAAGGTGGAAGGAGAAAGGATGCCTATGTCACCTCGCAAAGTGTTTCTGGTGAAAAATGCTCGAGACCCTCTGGAGATAGGCGTTCACTTCCATAGCCTGCCGGGGAGTTTGCTCGGCGCTGGGGTCCGTGCATGGGCTACTGGAGGCATGGAAATTAAGGTTGTTTAAAGTTATGCTGAGCATTCGTGACGTGCTGGAAAGGACCCAGGAGTCCCAAAGTCCCTTGATTGCAATCACAGCCTAGAGCTGACTCAAACTGAGTGAAATTCTGCCGTAGCAAATTTGAAGGGAGCGGGGGATTGATCATTTTTGCTTTGCTTTTCCAGACAGCTGGAGCATGGTGGGGGGAGGAAGAACCTGGCCTCTCCCCAATGAGTTAAAGCATCTCTGCATTGCTTTAATTGGCAGAGAAGGGGGGCTCACTCGGAGCCTGGAGCGTGCTGCGGCCACGGCAGGGACACGGCAGAGGGGGACAGAGAGCCGTGCTGTGACCGTGGGTATCAACAATAGATGCTTAAGCGGCTTCTTCATCGCAGGCCCACCAGCCACAATGCACAGAGTTGCCCTTGCATCATTACGGTGACAGGCCTATTGATGCCGGCTGTCTGCCAGCTGTTAATTAAAGCCTGGGTGAGTGGCTGCCTCGCTGGCTGGCAGCATGGGATGGGCAGTCATGCAGGGGGCAGCTGGGAGGGAGCACAGACTTAGCAGGGAGGCAAAGAGGCCTTTCGGGGAGGAGGAGGCTGGACCTTACAGCAACCTGAATGCGGTCATCCTCTCTCGAGCCACCAGTGGAGGCACGATGCTACAAGGGGGCATTGCAAATGGAAGAAGGATGGCCTGATGTGATCTCTTTGCTACGGGGGTCATCCTCGGCAGATTTAAACCTGCTGTTAAGATCTCGGAGAGGGTATAACATGAGAAAGAGCGTTTTAAATATGTCCATACTGGTTGTGTGGACATGCGTATTCTGTACGAAGAGGGCCGCTCTTCGGCTTGGCCTACAAAGGCAACCCTAGTGCAGAGCAAGCCCCCGCGCGGGGAGGTGCTGCAGAAGAGCGTCTCCACTAGTGGATAAATCCCACAGGCGAAGTGCGACCCCTTGCAGATGGAGGCATCGCCGAAGGGTATGGGATGGGGCAGTACCATGGGAGGGGGTTGGACTTGATGATCTGCTCAAGTCCCTTCCAACCAGACCAACTATGAAACTAGGAACAGGGCTCAGTGTGGTTAAGACCCCAGGGGCAGCGGCCACGCCGCTGCAGCTGCACCGTCAGTCCCTGAGCTAACTAGCTTAAAGCTGGATTGTCTATGTGCATGAGTCTAATTATTTGATCCTGCCCTGGTGAGAGGAGATGTAGCAGATGACCTCTCAGGCTCCCTTCATTCCCGTCGTCTATGATCCCACCCGATGAATCAGAAGTTGGGCTGGAAGGGATCTCCGGAGGTCATCCATCCAACCCGTGGCCTGAGGCAGGATCGTCCCTATCTAAATCATCCCAGACAAATCTATCCTCTAACCTCGTAGCAAAACTACTGTCAACTCAACATAAGACATGACACCCGAACCTGCCACAGGTTAAGCAGGGGGACCACGGCAGCCAATGTCCTGTTTCTGTAAAAGGTTAATATACACTCAAGAGATCCCAGGTAAAGGAAGGCAAAAAACCCCACCCTCCGTACCAGTCTGACCCTGCGGTAGAATAAAAGAGTGAAGCTGTGTCTTTGATTGCAGTGTAACTATTCTGTGTGTGTACACGTACAACACCTAGCACACGTGTCTCTGATTTCAGTTGCACCGTCTACGTGCCTTTGCAATGCAAGTGGTGGTAGTAATGCTATTTATATGGTAGCTCCCATGGCGGGCGCGATGTCTCAAGAAGGAACAAGCCTTTGCCCTAAGGGCGTCAGGGTCGTAGGCTGGATGTTCGGGTAACAGCAAGAGAGATTTCCATTGGAAAACTGGATTTCCCGGGCACTTCGTAGGAGTGGGTGGTGCTGGGATCGAAGGTGCTGGAGGGGCTTAGCATGAGGGATGGCCATAAGCCATTGATCTCCACCACTGTGTGCTGCATAGATTGCAGAAAGGCCGCACGGTGCTGCGGGGACTGTGACCGGAAAGGCCCAAGACACCTCTTGAAGTACCATAAGAGACCGCCGGCAGGGCTCATGTTGCACTCTGGGCATGGGGCTGTGCCCCGTGGTGCGGTGTTTTGCAGCCAAGAGAGCTGGGGTGGGACCGTGGCTCTTGGTGACCACAGCACAGTAGCTTTGGGCCAAGGAGGAGGATGGGCTGCCGGGAACGTGGTACAGCTGCTGCTGTCATCAGTGATGGGAGCGGTTGGAAAGCTCGCCCTCGGACTCAGCTTTGACCTCGCAGCCGGCGATTATCTTCCTCCCCCGTCCCCTCGGAGCAAGTCGGCTGTTTGGGCGCATGCTGCCGACTGATCTGGAGCCAGGGATCTGTCTGGAGAGTGTTTGGACTCGTTCAACTTTGCCTTCCACATCAGACACTGCAAAAACCCCTGGTGTTTGATGAAAGATAAAAGAAGAGTGTTTTTTGCCAAGGCCTGGGGAGCCCTAACACGTCGCACCCGCTCATGGACCTGTCCTCCATGCACTTGGCCATTGGCAATCCCTTGCAGTCGAGGATGATCGTCTTTCATGATCGTCTCATCTTTGAGTCCAAAGATGCCTGATGAGGCCGATCCAGGATCGACCGACTCCGTTGCAGCTTGGGCACATGTTTCTGCACCGGGCGGTGGCGCTGGGCTCGTGGTTTGGTCTGCGATATGCCGTTCCTGCCACTCCCGCTTTTCATTCTCCTGTTGTCATCGTGAGGTTTCAAAGTACCGAAATCCTTGTAGCAGACCCTTCCTCCATTTGGGGCAGCCCTAGGTGATCTTCTCCCATGAGTTGACAGCAGTGTTGCATGTTTTCAAGTCGGCCTTGAGGACGTCCTTGAAATGCTTTCTCTGCCCTCCTCTTACGTGTATGCCTTGGGTGAGCTGGGAGAATAAAACTTGCTTCGGGAGTCTGGAATTGGCCATCTGGGTGGCCAGCCTTGCAAAGTTGGTGTCGTATGATCATCGCCTCGATGCCTTTGTCCAATCCCCTTTCAGACTGGGCTAAACGATCAGCCTCCACGGCATCCTGTGGCAATGAGCTAATTGCAGGTTGTGCCAAGAAAAACATCCTTGCATCTGTTTGAAGCTGGCTTCTTAATGTCCTTATCGCATGTCCCCTAATTCTACCGTGGTGAGAGGGGGTAAATAGTAAATCCAGATTTGCTTCCCCCACGTCACTTGGGATTGCATAAACTGTTCTTTTAAGTTGGGAACTCCACTAGCCTATTTAGTCTCTCCTTGCATGGAAAACCTTTCCATGCCCTGATCATCCTCATTGCCCTCGTAGTGGGACACAAGTGCCTCTTGTGCTTAAAATCATAGAAGACAAGGGTTGGGAGGGACCTCAGGAGGTCACATCTAGTTCAACCCCCTGCTCAAAGCAGGACCAGCCCCATCTACATCATCTCAGCCAAGGCTTTGTCAAGTGGGGCCTTAAAAACTTCCAAGGATGGAGATCCCACCACCTCTCTAGGTAACCCGTCCCAATGCTTCACCCCTCTCCTAATGAGAGAGTTCTTCCTAATATCCAACCTCAACTTCCCTTGCTGCAACTTGAGCCCATTGCTCCTTGTTCTGTCATCCATCCCCACTGAGACCAGCCCAGCTCCATCCTCTTTGCACCCCCCTGCAGGGATTTGAAGGCTGCTATTCAATCCCCCCTCGGTCTTCTCTAATCCAGACTAAATAAAACCAGTTCCCTCAGTCTGTCCTCATAAATCATGTCCCCCCAGCCCCGCAACCATTTTCATTGCTCTCTGCTGGACTCTCTCCAGTGTGTCCACATCCTTTCTGTAGTGGGGGACCAGGCTTGCAAGCTGGGGATTGCCTATGGAGCAGAGGGCTGGGAGGCTGCAGCTGCGTGGCTTCGGCTGGGTTTTACACACACCCCTGCGAGACAAGCGGCCCCTTCTCGAGCGGGGCTCTCTGCGCCCTCGTGCTCCCTGGCAGATGTTCCTCATCCACCCACTGGACGCTCCCTCCTGCCAAGAACTGCCTGAAACATCTGCCGGCTGCTCCAGCCCCAAATAGCCTGGCTGCTCCATGCACGGCTGGGGGCTATAAACACCTCTTTCCTCCACCATCACCTGCCTCGCTCCCCGCACAGCAGCCCCGAGGCCATGGGCATCCTTCTGACACCCTGCCCTCTGGATGAAATAGGCTGTTTCCCTGCAAAATACAGAAAAACCAGCTCCACTTGATCCGAGGGCTAGATAAGTACGTAGAAAGGCTCTCCTGGGCTGCAGCTGTGAGTCTATAGATGGCTCGTTACTTGGGAGCTTGGTGGCGGGGGTCTTGCAGGGAGACTTGGGTGAGCAGAAGGGAGACCAGCTACTCCAAAAGGTTTGGGGGGGGGGCAAGGGGATGTCCTGGTGGATCCCTCTGGACTGAGCTAGCATCCCGTTGGGGCTGGACTCTGTAGGTTGGATCCTGTGTCTTTGCCATATCTTCTCGGATAGCATCGAAAGTGACTTATGAGGGGCTTGGATCTGATGCAGCGGAGGAGGGTGAGCCAAAGGAGGGGTTTGCAAAGCAGATGGCATCTGAGCAAAGGGCTGGGGGAGCAGGTTTGAGTGGGTGCTTTGCTTGTCCCATCTCTCCCAGAGACTGGCAGTGAGTTCCCGGGCTCTGGGCCAGCTCAGGCAGCTGCTTAAGGGAATGGATGCAGGGAGATGCAAGTAAGAGGTCTGGCCCTAGCCACAGATGAGGGGTCACCATTTGGGACCTCTGCATTTTTGACCTCTTCTCTCCCACTTGGTTGCAAGAGGCTCTTCTCGAGACCCACCATGCATGTGATGGCACCCCCCACACCCTTCCAGCTGCGTCCCCCAGTATGAACAGACAACATGACAGTCTCCTTGGTGTGCCCAACACATTGGATGCTGATGCAGCTTCCCCTCCTTCCCAGTGGTCATGCCGTGGCTTTGCGCAGGCAAGCTAGAGGATGCTGTTGGACCCAAAAGCAAGATGTCCCCCACACGTGAATAAAGGCACTACGCTCTGAAGTGCTTTGCTGAGGCTGTGTCAAGACAGAAGGTTATGTAGTCAGTCTCCAAAGCAGGCAGATCTGTCTTCCAGGGTTTGTAGGAAAGCAGGGCTGGAAGGGACCTTATGCCGTCATCTAGTCTAGCCCCCTGCCCAAGGCAGGATCACTCCTAACTAAACCTTGAGTTGCTAAACCTTGTTGCTAACCTTGAGTTGGTTTAGCCAGGGGTGTTTCCGCCTCCAGACTGGTGCAGTTCTAGCAAATAATCGGACTCTTTTTGCTCTCAAATAGTCACTTGCCCTTCAGCCTGGTGCCCCTTCGCCCCTAGATGCCTCCCATGGCTTATCCCGAAGCCTGATGCTTATGTGTGTCCTATTATCTAATTATGACCTCTCTGGTGGCTTCCTCTCCCACTTGACATTGTGCAAGGAATTGTTTTTCAGGAATTAAAAACTCTTAGCTCCAGCATCATCCACGTATCCACTCATGTACGCAATTAGCCACAATTTACATTCTTCAAGTTGTTCCCTACAATTCTGCCTACAGCAAACGCTTGCGCTTGCCGTGGGAACTCACGCCTGGCTTCACCGGGTTTGGAAGGAGAGGTAATAAACTCTTGTGCCTCTTTGGGTGACCTATGGTGTCAAATAATTTCACTTGTGTTTGCTTGCTACAGATCTGCAAGAATTAAGCAGTTTATTATGGGAAATAGGCTGGTATTGGCACCTAAGTGAGAGAGCACTAAAAACAATCCAAGACAAAAGACTGCGACATGCCAGGATGTTCTCATATGTACTCAACTAAAAATAGGATGAGTCTGGAAGTTTCTTTTCAGAATTGAAAATTGCTAAGGGCTGAAGTGGCGTGTCCCGTTCGTATTGCACAGACCATTTGTGTTGGGTCTATAGCGGATGGGGCATGGTGATCTTTTTAAAAATCAGCAAATCTACACTTGAATATTTAAGCAAATCCGTTCTTGTCTGTGTCCATAATCCTTTCATAGTCACCCAGCAGGACCATGTCGGCAGATGAATTTACTGCCAGGAGTGCTTGCAGATACAGATGTTCCAAGTCAATATTGCACAAAGAAGGGGAACCAGTTTCCACCTGAGGGACATGAGTATTCATGCTGGGACTCGAGCCCTGTGAGTGACTCTTCCCCCCCAGCCCCAGACAGCAGCACGTCCCATCCCCTGGGTCTCACGAGTGTCTCAGATCCTGCATACTTGCAACAAATCTCTTGTCATTGAGCTGGTTGTTCAGAGGGCAGCATCTACAACAGCAGCCGGGTGACGTTGGGTCTGCACTAGAAAATGTTGTTCACAGTCATGTTGACTAGGGGAGTGGGGTCTTCTGTTTCTGATGATGAGTCTATACCATGTAGGCAAAATGTACACTATTAGTGTAGATGTTGCTGCTACTAGTATAAAAGCAGTGTTTTCCCCAGGGCGGCTTATCTCGCTTGAGCAGCTGGTAAAGATATGGCATCAATAGTACAGCTACCAAATACATCCCTGGCATCAATAGCACCTTTTTTGCCAGTACAACCAGCAACTCTGCTACCAGAATTGGCTAGAACAGTTCTCTTGGTGTTTTGGATGTTGTTCCTTATACATGTGGATGAAAGGTTTGAGGTAGTGATTTTGGGGATTCAGAGTTTCATGGTGGTTCATAGATTCATCGTGGTTCTGAAATGAAATGTGAGGAAGTTCAGAAGGGTTGCAATATTGAAGGAAGTCATGTAGCCACACACTCCAAAATTTCAAACTACTTGCAAAAAACTTACCATTACGGTAATGCTGTCTTCAGGAGCTATGCCCACTGCAGTGGGCGCACACGGTGGAGGAGTGTGGGGTGGAGGGTACATGGGTGGGAGCAGGAGGACATAGACTTTAGGTGGGGGAGGAGGGCGGAAGAATTAAGAGAGGGTAGTAAATAATTTGGGGGATATTGGGTTCCTCCGCCATTTCTTTTTATTAAAAGAAAAAAAACAAAATTACCGACCCAAATTCTGTGGCCACTGTGTGCTGTGAAGGAGGAGGGAGGAGTGAGGAGTGAGCGAGGGTAAAAAAACACACAGTGGCACCTACTGGCTAAAGGCTGAAACACAGCGATGCCTTGTGGCGAAGGGGATTAATTAGAAGTCTTTAGCGTCACTGGCTGTTTAGACGAACCAACTCCATAGCTGGGGCGGCGTAACTGGGGAACGTCGCAAAATAAGACACCTCCAAGTAAGTGTTATTTTAAGGCACTAAATGGACTGTTAGGGTGGTGGGAGATCCCGGGTTGTGCAAACACAAATGCAGTTGCGTCGGTATAACTGGGAAATATAATTTTTTCTACATGCGCTCATAGTTGTTAGGGGCTGGAAGGGACCTTACAGATCATCGGGATAACTTTGGTTAATGACTGTCTTGCAGATGCAAGGGACTGGACTTGAAAGCCCAGGAGACCCCGGCTAGTCCAACATTCAGCAAGCCTTAGCATGGGATTGTCATTAGGAGTCATCTATGCCCTTGGAAGCCCATGGGACCTGTGCTTCAAAGCCATTTAGTAATGTTTTGGAAAGCATTCAGTCAGCTACAAGAGCTGAAATAAAAATAGCTTAAAAACTGTGATCTGCCCTTGGGCATTCTGGGAACAGAGGAGGGGAAGTGTTTTAACTAAGCAATCAGTTATGAACGAATGGCTGGCTCAGGTTTAGTGGTTACTGTAAACCATGTAGGTATTTACACCATGTGTGGAGGGGATTACTCGCTGCCAACTCTCCCCACACAGCGGTGGTCCTTGCACAGAGACACAAAGGAAAAGGGCTAGTTTATAAACAGTGGCTATCTGTCACGTTTATTTTAAATACTGTATTTTCTCATATATGCTATGCACCTTGGTTTTGAAAGGCAGAACGAGGGGAAAAAAAGATCTTGCTTTGCAGTAACTGAGTAGCAGCAGTGAAGGAGCCAGGCCTGCTCATTGTCCTGCTCCTTGTGGATTAATTCCAGATTTTTACTTTTGCTTATGCTTCATAAGTAGCAGAAGCTGCTCTTATTGTATTTCTCACCTATAACGTGCACCTCAATTTCTAGCAGTTTTTTTTTCCGGGGGGAGAGGTATGTGTTGTATGCAAGAAAATTTGGCACTTCATTGTCTGTATTTTTCCAGAAAGACAAAGTAAGTCTCCATGAGGACCAGCCTCTCCTTGTGCCAAGAGGAGTCAGTATGCCCTGGTCTCTTGGTGCTGTTTGAAGCCACACAGCTCAGCCTGGCTTTCCTGCTGCAGTGCAGTCTGGGCAATCATGCCACGTGCAAAGCATCGATGAAAAACCCAGCCCGGGGTAGGTGGCATTTGAAAGAGAAACTGGCACCATCCCAACAGCCATTGAGCAAATCTTTGCACTTGCCCAGGGACACCCAGGAACATGGAGAAGGGCCTTGCAAAAGATCACGCTTCAGTAGACAGGCTGGTAACCCTCCTGGAGGGCAGTCTGGGCATGGGGACACAGCCTAGGGACAGTCCTAGCCACACTGGCTAAGCTTAACCTCCCAGCAAGGCACAAAGCAGCATGACCCAGGATACGATTGCTTGCTGCATGTGCTCGTGGGAAGCCCTGTCTGTGGGCAGCCAGGGGAGAATTGATTTCTCTCTGAATTCAGTGCGTTAGTTGACACCCATCACAAGCCGCGGCAGGAACGATGAACCCATTCACACAGCTGGGATTTGGAAATCGTGTGTGGGCATGGAGATATGACAGCACTGGTTTTCTGCCTGGTGCCTCCAGGACATCAAATAGGCTGATAAAAATTAGCATCTCCACTCCCACACAATCCCAGTGGCATCCTGTTGGTGCAGAAAGCAGAGATCCTGAAGGTGATGCAGCAATCACAACTCGGACACGTGTTTGGTGGCAAAAGCTCAGAAAGGTTTATTGTCATTGGACAGCACAGCGGCCAGTCTGATTGACAGGCAACCCAAGTTGGTGAAGCTCATCCTTGACCAGGAGAGACACCATATATCCTTCATGCTCTCCTAAGTCTCTGAGGGACAGTCTCCCAAGACCTGCATTTATGCTTGAGTACCCCTCCATCTTGTGCCCACTTTTCTCTCTCTGCCAAGATGTTCCTTTTTGCTTGTTTTCTTTGCCAAGTTCATGCACCTGCACTCTCACTAGTAAGTTCTGACTTCGACATTTGTAGTCGCTCTTTTTATACTCCCTTCAGTCTCCTTTTTTGCTCATTAGTGCATTTTTATTTTCTTTCTTACTGGGTCATCCAACAGTCAGGAGGCCCCTTCCTTCCATGCTGCTTTTCAACACTGTAGCTTACTATAGCTTAGCATAACTATGGCCTAGCACAATCAGCACTCCTACATACCTCCCTCTCCATATATACATACACATATACACACACACACACGTGCTTTCTAGGAGTGTTTGGAAGGATGCGTGCACTGAACTAGAGGGGGTGCATGTGTGTGTGCACACGTGTGTACACAATGTTGCATGTGGCATTTGTCAAACATGTGCCATTTGTATATATGGCACATATATGTGTGTGTGGATGTGCCATGTAAATGGCTCATGACCATGTAGCACTCCTGACAAATGCCGCATGCAACATTGTGTATACACATGTACAAACACACACATATGCACCCCCTCTAGTTCGGCGTATGCACGTGTCCTTCCTAGAAAGCACTTGTAAATAAGTGCATGCTCTTCCACTCACAGGCACTCCAGCACCAAATAGCCAGGCAGAAAAATCAGTAGCACAGTCCTTCTGGAGGCAGAAATGGGGCCTGACTCCTCGGGGAAGCAGCTGCCTGCTGCTGCCTCCGTTCAGATGCATGACAAACCGGTCAGTGAATTTTACAGCTGGTTCGCCTTGTATCCTCGGTTGCATAATGCAGCACTGTACACAGTTGTAGTGTGTAATGAAAGGAGATATTGAGCCCCGTGCCAGAGATCCAGTCCAGATGTCTTAAAGCTGTCGAGTGTCCCTCCTAGAAGACTGATGGTGGAGGACCAGTTTGTTTGCTGCAGTATCTAGCAAGTGAAATGGCAGCGTGGAGAGTTGCCCTTTTTTATTGCTGGGTTTAGGCAGCTTAGGTTTGCTGCTGAACAGCTGCTGTATGCCAGCTCAGAGGTGGCTGCATTTCAGTGACAGGGGAGGGTCAGGCTGCTCTGTAAACTTCAGGCCTTGGTAGTTTGAAAATGGCCTGGCTGGCTGTTACAGCATGTGCTTGGTTTGCATTAACTTGAGTTGGCCATGCAATCATGATGGTGTGGGGGTGGTTGTCCCACTGGTGAGGTTGCCGCTGCAAAGGCTATGTCCAGTTATGGGCCCAGCTAGGGTGTCTGCCTCCACCTCAAGCTGCATTCAAAGATTCATAGATGTTAGGGTAGGAAGGTCATTGAGTCCGACCCCCTGCCCTGGGCAGGGAAGATTGCTGGGGTCAGATGACCCCTGCATTGGTCTTTTAGCTCTGGAGTTTCCTGGTTCAATCCCAGGTACATTGGCTAAAATAGTGACCCTCACACTTGGTGTGGATGCTGAAGCAAAGCATATGACTAAGACTTTCTTGACAAGGTTCCTCTTCCTAGCCGTGTGGATACCTGTACATGAAACCATACTGCTCCAGGGCCCGCTGAGGTTGGAAATGTTGGTCAGTGATGTCTTGCTAAGAGTAGTTTCACTTTGCTAATGGAGTAACAACCAATGGCATGTGAATGACTTTTCCCCCAGGGGAGTTTCTTTCATTCTTCTTTATTTTCCTGTGACTAGCCCTGGAGTGTGGTGCCAGATTAACAGCTTTGGAGACAAGTATGTTGTCCCCAGCCGGGTAAGAGATGCAACTGCCTAGTTTGCGTTTCAATGGGCCAGTAGGGTAGACTGGCCCCCACTGACACCATTCTATGTCTTGCCAACATAGACTGATGTGATTCAGCCCATTTCTTGTAGCACGTCAAGGAGTTACTGGAGTGTCACCGCTTGTTACTGAGCAATGGCTAATCAGGCTATGGGTCAGAGGCCCCAAGTCCTGTTTTCAAGCAACCCCCCACCACCCCACAACCATATCTTGTTTTGTTTGCTGAAGAAATGCATAGATTGGAAAAGGTATTTCCATGAGAGGGAGCCCAGGGCTATGAAGCCATCGTACAAAACCTTGGTGTGACATCACTTGGAGCACTGTATGTAGTTCAGGTCACCTGTGTGCTAGAAAGACCTTTGCAGACTCTAACAGGTGCAGAGAAGGGCTACGGAGATGGTCAGGTAGGCAGAGAGGAGACTAGGGAGGTCTGGTTTGTCTTAGCCTTGCAAAACTAAATGCAATCTGGTTGTATGCTCTAAGTACAGCAGGGGAGAACATTCAGAGACAGAGACACTAAAGGGCAAGGTGGATGCAGGTGGAAATGGGTACAGGTCGTCTGCGAGTGAGCATTGGCAGGAGATGAGAAGGTGGATTCAAAGCTGGAGTAGTGAGGGGCTGGAGAAGCCTTCCAGTTGGTGGAGAGGTGAAAAATAGGCTTGACCAGTTGGTAGGTAGGCTTATACAGAAAGCAGACTCTGACCCGCAGGTCCCTTCTCTTCCACTGCTGGCCCAGGAGACCTCACTGGGGGCCTGTCTCCAGTCCGCGATGTGGAGCTCTTCCATGCTATGCAGACAGCTCAGGTCCTGTAACTTGTTCATGATGCATGGTCATCCAAGCCAGTTACAGAAAGCATGGGGGAGCCAGGCCTACCCCCATCCTTTCGGTCTTACTATTTTGTGGGCACCCATGCTTCACTGAACTGGGTTAGCTAGGAACAACTGCTCCAGTGCATCATGGGCAAATCTGGGCAAGAAGCCACACTGCATTGGCAGGAGACAGGAGGTCTGGAGCACCTGCCTATAAAAGCATAAGAAGTGCCACGCTGGGTTAGATCCATGGTCCAATCTCTGACAGTGGAAGGAGTGGATGTTTTAGAGGATGAGCATTGAACCAGTTATTTCTAGAGTGATCTATCCTCTATTCATTATGCTTCTTGGCATCTACCATTATTGGTTTAGAGATGCCAGAGGAAACGTCTCCAACTATTCTGTTCAGCAGCTGTTAATGGATCTATCATCCATGAATGTGTCTAGTCCCTTTTCGAACCTGGCTGCGCTATCCGCCTCCACCGCCCCCTGCAGCAGTGAGTTCCACAAGTTAACAACACGTTGCATAAAAAAGTACTTTCTCTTGTTAGTATTAAATGTCTCTTCCTGCTTTCAGTCAGTGTCCTCTCATTTTAGTATCCTGGGACTCGACAAACAACATGTCCCTGCTCACTTTGTTACAGTCATAGAGAAGTAGGGCTGGAAGGGAAGGATGTTTAATAACTTGCCCAGGAAGTACTCCTTTTGGGAGGAGTGGGGTGGGACTGTTGGATGTGTATGGGTATGGTTGGGGGTGGTGTGGATGTTTGGGGGGTGTGGGGTATATCCAGTATAGGGTCATCAACACTTGTGGAGTGAAGAGAGATTAGCAGGAATCAAGTAGGTTGAAATGAGCCATGAAGTCAATCAAAGTCTTTCCCTCCCAAGTGCAGGGGGTTTGGACCCGATGGTCTTGTAAGGCCCCTTCCAGCCCCTAACATCTACGAATCTCTGAACTCCTTCAAGAAAATGCTGCCTTTTCTCCTAGGCAGTTGGCTTTAAAGTTTGGGTAGAGCAGGTATCAAAGGGGGATGCGATTGCACCACTGCATCTTCCTCCTCCCCCCTGTCTTGGACACGTGGCGTCTCCAGGAGGAGTTGTATCCCACAAGCTTCTGGGTGAGGTCAGCAGGAATGTCTGGTTGGCGCAACAGGCGCAGATCAGCCACAAGACCCTTGCAAAGACAACAGCAAAACCTGTTACCTGCCACTATAAAGATCTGTATATACCTATTGGTAACAAAGAATTATCCCACATCACAAGCCTCATGATGCTACATCCCTTGTGGAGTGACCGGATTTTTACAAGGAGCCTGTTATCGCTGGTGACACTAGGCTGTAGCTTCGAGCTTATGGCCCTTTTGCTGCTTTTGAGCAACCAGGAAGACATATGTTTATGCCCCAAAACATCTGCGTAGCCTTCATTTCCAAGATCTGATCCATTTGAGACCACTATTTGCCTCTTGGTAAAGGAGCAGATGCATGGCAGAAGTCAGAGGTAAAGCAACCCCCCTTGAAACCTCCTTGGCTGGAGAAACAGCTAAAGCACTTGGAGGAGATGAAGCAGCATCAAGAGCAAAGTGGCCTGCAAGGCCTGCCTGTTGGCCAAGGTCTTCCCACTTCAAGCAAAGATGAGTGCTAAAAGGAGGAGCACGGGCGGATCCCGGAGGGAGCCCAGGGGGTGCAGTCACACTGGCTGTGGCTGTGCAGTGCATTCTGAATTCAGTGGCAGGAGAAACAGGGACAAGCAATGGATCTACCCCTGGATCTGCCCTTGAGGGGGAGGGGATGGTCAAAAAAAGAGGCATGGGCTATTTCCCATGGATCTTGCAATGACCCAGCTGCAATGACCCTGCACTGTTGCCTCGCCACTGGCCTGGAGCACAGGATGCACATGGACGGCTTCCCTAGCCATTTGCTGACTTGAAGACTAGTCATGAGCATTAGGATGAGTTAGTCTAGGCTCTTGCATAACCCAGGACAGAGGATACCACACAGCGATTCCTTCCTACATCTACAACCAGAGTTTTGTCCGCCTGCCCATGGTTTTCCTTGGGGTTTTCGGCTGTGCACGGATGTGAGACCCTTTGGGTGTTAGTCCCACCGCAGGAACTCTGATTGCCTCTGCAGGGTAGAGTCGGAGACCTGGAGGAATCAAGGAGGGGAAAAAGCCATGCTCACAGCTCTGGTCCCCAATCAACCAGCATCAGCCCAAGGCGCTGTGCATAGAGCATAGAAGTGGTTGGCCGTGGTAGTCTGAAATCGGGCAGAAGTGGCCGGCTGGCATGGAGTGGCTTGGAGAGAGAGCACCCAGATGCTAGGAATGGACTGCCCCTTTGCTGTGCATAGGAGGTGATGCTGGGAAGTCCAAAGCTCCTGCAGATCCACGGATATAGTCTCTTGTAAATCCACGTGCTTAAAAAGCGTGGGGATGGACACAATGGAACGAAGTGGCACGTTCCACGGATCGTGCGGTGCTCACTTTGGCGCCTTTCTCATAAAGATGAATGCAATGATGTGTGGCATAAAGGGCGTAAGGCCTGATAATTTCCTTGTACAGCTTTCTTTGTGCTTTTGAAGCAAGACTGGTGGGCAGGACATGTAGATTGTCCTAAAAATGAAGGACATCTGGCTAAAAATGGAGACCCACCATAAGGTTTTAATACCAAGACGTGGAAGGCTGGGTGCTGTAGTCTGAAAGTGATGGGATTGATTTGCTGAGAGATTTTGGGATGAGTCCAGATATATCCAGAGTTAGTAAGGAAACTTTTTTTTTTTACTTTCTCGGCTGATTTAATGCTCTGCAAGTAATCAAGGAGTCCGCTTCCTCTTCCTGTGTTTTGAAGGAGATGAACTAGAAGCTTTTGTATAAAAGTCCTTTTGTCTGAGGTTGCCTGAGGATAGTGACCTTCAGGGAGGGGAAACGTGTTTTATTGCTAACCAGCTGTGCAGCTGAAACAGGCCTGGAACAGGGACTTGAAATTTTGAAGCAGAAATAACATTCACCGGCGAGAGGTGCCGTTGTGTATTACTCGGATACTGCCAAGGACTTGACCTAAAGCCCACTGAGTGTATGGATCCAGCCATGAGTTGGCTGTAGAGTGAAGGAGGAATTTCCTGAAACTATCAGAAGTTGTGGAAAACTCATAAAAACAACCAACTAAAAAAAAGCATTTAGGAAAAATATGCCAGATGCTGGGAGAAAAGAGGTGGAACGGGGTTATTTTACCACCAGGTGAAGCACTGGCACTGAGGGAAGGAAAAAGGTGAAGATCAAAAATTAAATAGGGGGTCACCCTTGGGGCAGGGTTTGCCCAACTGACAGATACCTGCCATTTTAAACACCTGTATAACTTAGTCTATGAACTTCTTGTGCCAACGCACTTGCATTGAGGGTATGGCTATTTGTCCAAGTTGCCACGAAGAAAGCCAAGGTGTGAACTTAGACTGCTAGTCGCACTGCAGTGTACATGCTTTTACCCTACGATACACATGAGTTAGCTTTCTACCTCAATACACTGGATGGAGGTTGGATCTGAATGAGGTTTCCACGGCTGGTTAGATCCAAGGACAGATCTTGTTTGTCTGTACTGACACCCAGCAGTGCACAATGACCTCCAGAGATTTCTGTGGCAACACGTCCTACTGGAACACAAGGGCACCTACTCCTTGCCCCAGTCGGACGGGCAATACTGGAGTATCTTGGGATCACCCTGGAGTATGTGTTGGCCAACGTTGTACTGGTGACCTCTCTGCAGACCCCCATGAACTCAGCATTGTCCATCATCCCTAAAATGGACAAAAAAAGCAAGCAGTTCAGCTCGGGTCTATGCTTTCCCCAACAATAACCCCTGTGACTCTTTTTGTCTGGTACGTGTCTGCATCTCCGTAAATACTGCCACTCGTCAGGGACCATCTGCAATTCAGATTGCATGTGGCGGTAACTGGTACAGCAGGATGCTTGTGAAAGCAGAAACACAAAACCCTCTTTTTTCCCCGCCTTTCTTTTATTTCCAGGCACACACAAAGGCATGAGGATCAGGATATTTTGCTGGCATTTAGTGTTGCTCTGGATCTGCTTTGGGTTCATGAAAAATTGGAGCAGATCTACAAGCTGGTGGGGCAGGGAGCGGTTCTTGACCAGGCTGATGATGGGACAAGAGGCGGCTGCCTGTTTCTTTTTCAAGCAAAGGGCTATTTTGGTGCAGGTCCAGCACGGAGGCACTGGAAGCTTGTTGCAGATGCAGGTCAAGTTTGGTGACTGGGGGCAATTCAATTAAAAAAAACCCAACTACAATGAAAAACGGGGCATTTCAGCCTTTCTGAAAAGGATTTTTCAGTTTCTCATGGGAGGGGACTTGGGGCAGCATTGAAAATGGAGGGGGAAGAGCCCAGCGGGATGGCAAACCTGCCCGAAACTCTGGGGAGTGACTTGAGACTTGGTCCCATGCAAGCAAGGACAGAATGGGCTTCGGTCTTGATTTTGGTGAGGGCTTTGCCCGTGTGAAGGCAAAGGGACCTGTCTGCCTGTGTTTTCAGGCCTCGCTTGGCACCCTGTTTGGGGCATGTTTGACATGGATAGGAGTTTGCTACTCCATTCAGGGCGGTTTCTTTTTGTCGTGCCAGAAAACCGAGTGACCTTGAGTCGCAGCCGCCCATTGATCCGGACCCCGCACCATGCCACTCCTTAACTCGTTGCCAGTCGGCGGAAGTGCATTTTCCTCCTGCACATGCCGTAACCCCCAGGCACGCAGGGATGCTAAGCCGGCATGCTGGGTAGTGGAGAAGCAAGCTCAGCAGCGTCCCTCTGCATGGCTCAGTCTCATCGCTGCATGACGTGGAAGTTGCTCGCCCTAAAGCTCTCCAGAGTTCAGTTCCTGGGTGTTTCTCTCTGGCCGGGCGTGTGATGCAACACATTTAATTGACTCGTGATATCCAGTTGCTAATTATACCGTGATGCGGCAGCCTGCCCTGCACAGGCCAGTAGGCAATAATGTTCGCAGTGCTGTGACCCAGTGACTAGGGTCCTTTGGCTTGTGCAAGTGTTTCCTGTAATAGCGATGTGAGCTGAGGGTTGTTGACCTGGCAGCTGCTCTGCGAATGGTGTTTTTTGGGAGGGGTCCCCGGGGCTGGAGAGGGGGGCCTACCAGACCTGGTGAGCTACCTGCACCTATCCTGACGCTACCTCTCCTGCCTCCCCTCCTTTCTCGGAGGCATGCGGCTAGCACGGTGATTCCCGACAGCACCCTGGAGTGCCTTGAGATCCTTTCCAAGGTGCTGCAGGGTGCCGCTCGGTATCAGCACCATGAGGCGCACCAATGTGATGCACCTGAGATTTCAAATAGGAATCCACAGTGTCAAAAGCATCCTGCCCTGCTGTGGGCTTCCTGAGCTCTTTACAACAAAAGAATTGCTCTAATATTTTTCCACCGTCAAAAAATTTGAGCTGGCATTTTCTGAGGGGGGCTTTGAGAGGTTTTCCTCTGCTGGTTGTTGTCCTTCTCTTAAAGGAGGTTGCACAGTGTGGGAGAGAAGAGGGGCATGACGATAGGTCACCTCTTGCCCTGTCCCTTGCCCACGGCTATGGCTGGAACTAGCAGAGGCATCCGGAGGAATGAAGGGGACGCGTGCAGAAGTGATGTCTCCCCACCAAACCGGATCTTTCTCCGGGGATCCCAGGGAGCAAACTTCCCCTTTGCAGGATTTGGTTCTGTGCCTTTTGCATGCTAGATGCCTTGAAAGTCCGCTTACGGGTGCTGGGTTTGAAGAAGGGCAGTGAACTGCCATTCACACACAGCAGGTCTGAAACACTGGGGTGGGGGGTCCAGGCTTACCCTGCTCAGCAGACCCAGACACAGGCACAGGCAACTGGGTGGCTGCCTGGGGCCCGAAAACGGAAAAAAAAAATACAATTGCAAAAAAAAAAGTTTGAATATTGCGCATATACAGGACTGGCAATGTTATCAATTGAGACCAAACTACTTAAAGACATCGATACCGCAGATGCAATAAAGACTTTTGCAACAAAAACTGCCGTAGAGTTGAGTTTTTATAAACATTTCATAATAAAAATGTGCGATTTGAACATTTGATTTTCTTTCTGTTTTTGTTTTTTTTTAACATTGCATCTTCTATTCGTCGTCTAAAAAAAATGGTAATGTTTTTCCCATCGTCCGATTATTATTATTGTTATCTCTGGCAGAGCGGGGCCTGATACTAAAAGTTTATCCGGGGCTGCCAGGAGTCTAGGTACGGCACTGCCATTCAGAAACAGGTCCCGACGTGATCCAAGAGATCCCAAGGAGAAGAGGGGAAGCTGGTTGTAGCCAGTGACTCCTCAGCTTACGAGGGAAATGGGAGTAACCTAAGATTGTTTCTGGGCTTTTTCCATTTTAACCCACTCAAATTGAAAATTGGCTCAGGAGATGACTAGTGGCCTGCATCTCATAGACTCATAGATATTAGGGTCGGAAGAGACCTCAGCAGATCACCGAGTCTGATATCTGTCTGTAAAGTGGAAGCTGCAGCGTTTCAGCTTTTTATTTAATTTTTTTCTGAACATTTTTTGGGTCTTGGGTGTGCCCTGGATTGTACCTTGATATACGGCAAGGCATAGGACAGGAGCGAGACATCACAAGAGAAAAGTGGATAGGATACTTAAAAAGGCTGTTGGGATACCGAGATGATGTGCTCGGCGTGAGAGCCCATCTGGAACAGATAGCTGTGCTTGTGAAAAACCAGTAGCATGGGCAGCATTTTCCTTTCTAAGCCACTGGTTCAAACCCATTGCACACGGGACGCGAGTCGGTGACCCACGGCGGTTAACGTTTGGCTGTTTCTGGGTTTGTAGCAATGCAGCTTAGTTGCCTCCGCTCACTGCACATTAGACACACGTCCTCTGTCCTAGAAAGCCATCACCAAGGGAGTGGCCCCGGCTGGGATCTCAGCAGACACCGAGGACCTCATGGGCGAGAGAAGAAACTTACCTTCTAAGGGCTGGAGATTGTCCCTGCAGGCCAGGACTTAGGATACTGGGGTAAGTGTCCTTGGGTTCTGCATGAATATATGGAGGGTGTTAATTAAGTTTTTTAAGAGCAAGTTAGATGAACACTGGGCTGAGATGGTTTAGTCAGGGGTGATCCTGCCTTGAGTAGATGTGGCCTCCTTGTATCTCTTCCAGCCCTCTGCCTGTGTGACTTGCATTGCTTTAGAAGTGGGGTGTGATATAAGCCTTACCAGTGAAGGCTTATTGCACTGACCAATGTACTAATTATAGCAGTTTATGACTCTGTGTGCACTGATCCGCCATGCTATGCATGCTTCTTAGCTTGTGCTCCAAACAGTGATATGCATTTAATATTAATAACAATTTCCAGATATTCATATCTATGCCCTTGTGCTAAATTGTGAAGCAAACTCCCCTCATGCTTGCATGCACCAAACGGTCACACTTCTTCAAAGTAAGAGGAAAGACTGCTGGAAAGACGGGACGAATGGATAATGGCATCAAGTCTAGCAAGTGTTTCCTTCCTACCTGGGACTGTCTTGGGTGATCGCTAGCGTCTTTGAGTTTCTGAGTTGTTCAAAAGTGGATGAGAAACAGGCAGGGCCTGGTTTGCATGATGTTGATAAAGCATTTGGGAAATTCTGTAACAGCTTGATCACATGCAAAAGATCTTATTTTATTGATCAACTTGCTATCTATGAACATTGGATAGGTGTGTTGAGTTGCTCTATGAAATGCTGGCACCATACCAGTAATGAGCAGCATGTTATCTACATTGCTGTTGTCTGATTATACTCTTAATAATCACAATCAACCATTTGAAGGGCTTTACCAGTCTGGTCTTCTGACCCTCCTTTTTTTAATGCACAGTCAACTCCTGCAAGGCAAAGGAAGCAGTGAGCAGGGTGCGTTGCACGACATGGGGTGGCTGAAGGAGGATTAGATGGGTAGTGAAAGGATAGCCTGTCTCCACTGTGAATGAAAGGGCATGGGAAAGGCTGCACTGAGTTAGGGTATATATGCAACATGTCCCTGTATGGCTTCTCCATCAAATCCCTTTCATTCCCCTGGGAAAGAAACCCTGGACTCCAGGGGAGAAAGCAGCAGCTGCTGCTGTTCTCATTCAGACCCTGTTCACGCAGGGCTCGTCCCCATTGCCCACTGCAGGTCTACCTACCTCCACTGCTGCATAGCCAACCATGGTCATCTTGAGTAACTGGAGCGGTGATGAGAAGCTCTTGATGTCTGCATGAAGCTGGGGCAATGGAGGGCTCTGCCAGGCCTCTGCTGCTTATGGAGCAAGACCCGACGGAGCAGGTCATGGGAGACTTGAAACAGCGCTCTAGGGCATCATGTGGCTGGTGGCGATCCAGTTGAAGGCTTGCTGTATTAAGGGAAACAAAAGGCCAGATGGGTCTCTGATGGCTTGCTTTATTTAAAGGAAGAATTTGGAGAAAAGGGATGGGAGGGCAAAAAGGAACGGCAGCCTTCCAAGAAAAATGTGAGCGAGGCAAAATACTGAGATAAGTAACAACAGATGCATCCTGAACAGACCCTTGGGTTGATGCTCAAGTCATGGAGGACTACTAGACCGACAGAGGTCTGGGGCTTAAAAGGCCTTGTGTGACTACAGCGTGGAAAGTGTCTGGCTGGTTGTTGGCTCGGGTGGTGTACTGGCAGGTGCTCCGTGTTGTGCGTTGGCTGCCAGTTGATAGACATCACGGTGTTAATTTTAACCTATGAAGCCTTCAGCCTTCTGCTTACCAGCAGACCCCTCTTCTTCCTGCGTTACTCTGCTGTGTACGCAGTAAACGCCGGCATCTGAGCTGAAGTTGCTCTTGTCCAAAAGGAAGGGTGTGCAGGCAGGTGGTTCTCCGTGACTACAAACATATTGGTCCCAGGATAAACCATTTTATCCTAAAACAAGGTGCAATTGTTCAGGGGTCTATATCCATTGGCTCTGGATAAATTCAAAAAGTATCTTAGGATAAGTACTAATGTTTTATCCTGGGATATTGCAAAGTGAGTCCAAATGGTTGTCCTGGGATTGCACCACTGAACCAATGGTAGAAACGGGACATTGCATTCATCTGTTCACTAACCCCTGATTAGACGGGTGATGTGTATGCATGCCCTGGTTATTTCTCTTCTGGGACAAACACAGGTACAACTTATCCAGGGAAAAATGCAGTGTTTTTGTTCTTAGCCCAGGAAAGGACCCTCACCTCTGGAAGGTGCTCTGTGCTTTGGTCATCCAGAGCTTGGAGCTGTTGACTTGCAGGGCATGCTTCAAAGCCTTCTTTTGGAGTAAGGGTACAGTTCATGGGTTGAGCTCTCCACGTCCTGGTGGGGTTGAGGTTAAGTTGGGAAAGTGCTGCTGTCATGAAACACTCCAAGTGTTACTAATCAACTTGTCAATGCCAAGTTTCTTGAACTTTTAAATCCTTTAAAACTATCAATTCCACATTATGGTAGCTCTGAGAGGCTCCAGGTGTGTGATGTGCCCTATATGAATATAGCGAGAATTAGTCTTTACCTCAAGAAGCGTACAGCCCGAGTGAACAAGATTGACAAAAGGTGGGAGAAGGGGCACATCCCCATTTACAGATATAAGATCATAAATGCATTTATTACTGGAGCTAGTGGCCCCCTCTCTCCCCGTATGTGCCTGTAGTAAGTAGTTAATATACAGTGAGTGGTTAATTATATATATAAATAACATCTAAAGAGAGAATGACCTCAGACACCCGTGGTAATGCATTTATGCATATGGAAATGGAGGTAAAGATATGGACCGGGCCATATTTGTGATGGTGATGTAATATCAATGCAGAGTGAGGAGGGGTGTGTGTGTGTGTGTGTGTGTGAAAATATAGGATGGGGAGAAACAGACTCTGCAGAGGCAGCTGAACCGTAACTTCCCCTGTGCTCGCTGGGACACCTAGTGTGATGTGGCACTGGTCTTGGCTGGGTCCCCTAAGTACTCCATTTTCTCACCCACAGTGTGCCCCCACTTAAGAGATGCACCTTGATTTTTGAAGGGAAAAAAAATCTTTCCTTGAAAAGTAGCAGTAAGTAACTGGGTAGACACGTCTAGCTGGGGCGAGGGTTGGAGAAGACAAGAGGAAGTGTCCACAGCCAGCAACTACAGTGCCCCACATGTAGCACGGCAGCATCACTTTGGCTTCCCCCCACCCCAGAAACTGCTATTACTATATTTCCTCAGTTACAATATACCTCCCAATTTTCAGCAGTTGAATTTTGAGAGGGGAAACAGTGCGCGCTGTATACGTAAAGGTACGGTAATTATGGACCTGCTCTTGTGGCTGCGTAATGTAAAACAGAGTTGGATTTTGCACTTCAAGCAGGGATTCGGCTTTCGTGCATAGGCTGGATCCTTCTGAAAAGCACAGTGCATGTGTATGAGTGTAGCATTCGTTGTCACAAAGCACAATTAGGAGATCATCAGTGAGATTCACATCTCTGAAGCAGCATTCCCTCCTTGCATTGGCCCTTCACGTCTCCCATCAGAGTCCCCAGACCGCTGCCACATTAACCGCACCCCACGTGTGCCTGCCAGCATGTGCTCTCCAAATCCAGAAATGCACTACCGAGGCCTGTCTAGATTGTCCCTAGCAGCTGTTCTCAAGTGCCGAGGCTGAGGTCTCAGTAGCCGCCAGAGACATGCCTTGAAGCGTCTTCACTAATCTCGTTCCAGTTTTGGAGCAGGCAGGGCTTAAATGGAAATAGCCAGAATAGGCTGTCACTGCCAGGCCAACGTCTCCTTTGTGCATTTGGGTACTAGGTGTGGTTGCTTAAGATCGCACGCTCTAGGGTGGGTGGGTGGGTGGGTGGGTTGGTTGGTTGGTTAGAAAAGGCATGGGTGGGAGTGCCATTCTGAGGGTGGGAAGGTCTTGCAGCATTTCCTTAGCCATGGATCTGGTGGTACCTAACCCCATCGGTGGGCTTGTTTCATGGCCAGATCCCCCACCTGGAAGTTGTTGCGATCTTAGGCTTTGCTCATCTTGCTCGCTGAAGTTGGTGGGAGCTGAGGGGTTCCCATGACTGATTCGGGGTTGTGAATGGGGTGAGCAGCTTTAGGGGGAAGTTGCACATTGCACTGAGACCATACTAAGGGCACTTAAAATGCCAGCAGCTGAAAGCTAAAGCTTGATCATTCATGCTAAGTGCCCAATGAGCTTTTCAGTGATGCCACGTCAGGCAAGGGTTCACTCTGGGCTGCGCTACTCTGCTCCTGTTAGGGTAACTTCAGTCTACTCCACTGAGATAAAAAGAGCAATTTGCAGGCCTCCAGCATCCCAGAATGCACTGCTCCATGCCCTCCCCCCCAGGATAGAGCCTCAGTTTCCTGGCTCCTAGACCCACCCCTGCTCTCCAGCCCTCTAGTGGCAAGTCAGAGCTGTGCCGGCAAGAAATGGTATTAACCCAGGGGCAGGCAATTATTTTGGGCAGAGAGCCGCTTACTGAGTTTTGGCAAGCCATCGCGGACCGCATGACAGGCAGCCAGGGGCAGCTAAATATTAATTTTCTAAAGTTTTTAGGGCCCTGCAGGCTGGATAGAATAGCCTGGCGGGCTGCATCTGGCCCGCGGGCCGCATTTTGCCCACCCCTGGATTAACCTTTAACACCACGGTTTCCAAACTCCTGACAGATTGTGCACCGCCAATTTAAAATGGTACAACAGTAAGTACCGCCAGCAAATTGTTGTCCTATAAAGTCATTATAATAAATCTGTTACTGCGTACCACCGGTGGTGCCCATTACCGACGCTTTAACACGTGACTGCTCATAGCACGTTCTGACTTGAACACAGCTTCGCACTCCACAGATTTAGTATGGCCCAAGTGTAATGTGTAACTTCCCCTTCAGTTTTAGGACTTGTTCAGAAACCTGTACTCTGGGTGGATTAAGCTATTGATCCTGGCTTGGCCTTACAGATCAGCATAAGGTTTTCTGAGTGTTTTAAGGTTGGAAGAGGTCATTGTGATGGGAATCCTGCAAGGAGTCCTTCGAGAACCTCAACATCAGTCCTGTAACATCTGGCAGAGCTAAAGCATCTGCTTTTAATAGAGAACCTATCTTGATTTTATCCATTAACTGGCATGCAGACTCTAGCATATCCCTAGGTAAGTGAATCCAGTGGTTAATGAGCCTTGATTTGTAGCCTGAAGTTGGCCATCCTGCCAAGGGTTTGGGTAAGGTAAGGGGAAGGGTTTGTGAATCCAACTCCTGGTAAGTATACGGCAGAGACAGGAGAACGGCCAGGTCCCTTTTGTCCTAGTCGCATGATGCGTATTTTGTATGTTTGTAAGCTTCTGTGCGGGGTCTATCGCAGAACGGCGTAGAGGCTTTTCTTTCTTTGGCTCCCAGCCTCTCTCCTGTATTTGTGGTGGCTTTGTAGTAATGACCCGGGATCACATGCCCATGAGGTGATGCTCCCATCACGAAGAAGTGAATGAAACGAGGGGCCGAACCTTTTGATTGAGAAATCTGTGTAGTTCCTGGCAGCTCCGGGGTTGGAACAACGAGAGCATTGAGAGCACAGTCTGCAACGACGCCGTATTGTGCCTGGCGCCGAGAGACCGCGCGTGCAACCCAAGGAATTGATTGTCTTCCCTTGCTTTGTTTTAGCGCTGCCGCACACGATCTTGTCAAAGCTCTCCGGCTATGCAGTGAAGATCTGCCGCTAAGAAGCATCTCCTTTATTTGGTTTTTCCTGTCTGTGAAAGGTAGGACGCTTCTCATGATTTCATCAATAGCATTAAACTTCGTGTGGGAATCAAATATCGTTTCACAGTGACGGGGTGTGCGATCCCGCAGTCATTCTGAGATGCAAGGTAACAGTGTGATATAGGTGACAATAGGATGTTGGCTTACCTTTGATTTTTCTAGTCCCTGAGGGTTTATAGTAACTCTGACTCCCAGGAGATTTGGAATAAGTGAAGTTTGGACCCGAGGCTTTGATTCAGGAGGGTAGCACTTGGCTGCAGAGCTGCAGCAAAGCTTGGGTAGCACTTTACAAAGCTCCTCTGTGGTCTTGGGGGGTCTGGATGAGACCGAGCGCTCTGTCTCTGCTGCGTGCCTGATAGCAGAGGCGAAGGGAGCTGCATTTCCAAGGGTGGAGCTTGCAAAGGAAGAATGGGTGGGCAGGGCTTATTTTTTAGCAGCCACCTTAAGAGCAGCATGAAATCACTATAGACCCTGACATTAGACAACATTTGAGAGCACCGAGGTTCAGAGCTGGATCCCAGTGTGGGAATCAGCTACTTCAAATCACTTGGAGGGAAAACATCCCGGGAATTTCTTTCACCTAAATAGCCTCTCTGGTTTTCAACTCGTTTCTCTCAGGTCGGCAGTGCCTCTGGAGGTCCCTTCCAGCCCTACTTTTCTAAGATTGCAGTTCAAAGAAAGGGAGAGAGAAAACCGCATTGCAAAACTGTGGCTTAGAAGGAGCAAACCTGGCATCTGATACTGGGGTTTGGGGATTTTTTTTTTTTAATCATTCGGAGCCATTTCACATGGACGATGGCATTTTAAAATGGAAAGGTTTAGAAAATGAGGAGGTTTCATGTGACAATGTCCTTTTTAAACTTGGAGTTTTTAGGGGCTTCTCTGGCACTGCGGGTCAGAGCACTATATGAAACCTGGCATCTGTGACACTGGAAGCTCCCTGGGGCAGGGGCTCTCAGCGTGTCTGGCCTCCAGCCACACCGGTGTAGACATCTTGCCAGTCCCAGGTGTTGAAAATTCAGAGTCAGGCCCCCAAAATGAAGATTGGTTTAAAAATCCTGAGATGATTGTGGGGTTTTTTTAACACATTTTACATTCTTTTCATTGACCTTTTGAGCTGCATTTGGTGCACACCTTCAAACTAGCCTTTTTGATCAAGGAGAAACGCTTGCTACTGTGAACAGCTGGAATCTGCGTGCCTCTTGTAATCCCAGAGCTATAAAATGGGCCTGTAAGAAAAACCTCCATTCACCAGCCATGAAGTCTTAAGAGCTGGCCATGCCATAAATAATAGATAAGGCTATAGCATGTGGATTTGCAAGGGGGGGGATCAATACTTGTTTATATCAAGGTGCAGAAAAATTCGACTATCTAGCCAAAATGTCTCATGTTGACCCACCGCTGCTTTTTTCAGCTAGCAAAGTGCTGTCTTTCACAACTGTGAAAGATGTCTCTTGCACCCAGGTTGTAATCCCCTAAGATGGTCCTTGCCTGAGTCTTGGCTGCGTTTCTTTATAGGATCGTTGCTTTGCACTTTGAAGCATGAGCTCCCAGTTCTGATGGAGAGAGAGTAGTGCATTTTGGAAATGAATTTCACTTAGGCTTCCCAGACTTCTTGACTTACACAACAATGCAAGACCTCAACAGCTTCATGTCTATTGGGGGCTTGATTCTCCGCCAGGTTTTGTCCGTATATAAGTGATTAGCGTGGGGTGAAGTGGCTCTAAAATGATACCAGGACAATTGCCTGAGGTTTTATAATGACTCTTCCTTCATTAAGCTTGATGGAAATGAATCCACGAGGCAGCATGAGGCTGGACTATGCAGTGGGTGTGTCTACATGTGCATTTACTGTGCAGTAATTTACTGCGCAGTAAGTGGTTTTTAGGCCAGCGTCTACACATGCAGCTAACGCTGTGTGGACTAAAGTTAGTCCCAAGTCAGTCCATACATACAGTGTTACTATGTAGTAAGGCGTTTACATGTGCGTTATTGCGCAGTAACTAAATTTGATGTGTGCATGATGCGGGTATCGAATTTATGCCCAAGTCAACGTACGTCGCCATAGTTACTACACAATACAGGCGTGCATGTGTAGATGCGCACCTGTATTGCACAGTAATTTTTGGTTTCTGCATAGTAACCTAAATTACTGCACAGTAAATGTTCACCCAGTGTGTCCAAGACCTCATCTGTACTTACCCCACTGCCAAAGTGCATGAACACCCATACATTTTGGGGAGCTCTTCTTAGCAGGGTATAGTGTCCCGGAGGGGCGCTAGCTGCTGAATGGACTTGGCAGTCAGCAGAAGGCACCGAAGTATTTACTTGTGTCTTCTGCCGGCTGCAGGACAGCGGATAAGCCTGACCCCACTTGGTAAAGGTACAGTAACTGTGGGCAGATAGGACCACAGAGGAGCTTCGTGGGGGTAGCACTTGAAACGTAGCTGGCAGGACTCTGTCGTGAAGGCCCAATCCTCACGGTGAGTTGTGTGTTTTCTTTCTTTAAAGTCCCAGCTCCTGGAGTCACTTGATTATGGAAGAAATTCAACTTTCATTTCACATAAGTACTTCCTTGAGGAAAAGCACAAAACCTTGAACTTTAAAAAAAACCCCAGAACCAAAAGGCAAAAAAAAAAAAAAAAAAAGTAATTAAAAAAAAATTGCAATGACTTTGCGTTAAGATGATAATGTTTGGCCTCTTGAGATGGGCAGTGCTGCAGATAACAGCGTTAAGTCTGTTCCCTCGAGCACTGGCATATTAAAATATTCCGTTTTATCTTCTTTTCAAAGTATATTTCCCCATGCTTTTAGGTTTCTTTTACAAGCATATTTCCCCATGCTTTTAGGGATGGTAGGCTTAACTTTTCCCTCTCGCCAATATAACTCACTCCAGGGCCATCTTGGCATGTGAGAGCGAGGAGAAAAAAAGACCCATTATGACACTACTTTAAAGTGAATGTAATCTTGAAGTCTGTCCTTATCCTATACATTGGCCTTTTCCAAACAAACTGAGCCGGCCCCGAATAAATGCTAGATAAGGACCTCCTTTTATCTTTGCAGCACCTCATCAGGCAGAGGCAGACCCGTGAGTGTGCTGCGGATGACTTACAACAATCCTTGGGTGTCCTCTGATTTGGTTTTGCCTTTTTCCAGTCTTCAGTTTTGGAAGGGAGACAGGAAAAAAAAGAGACATGTGAAGTCAATGAGCCTAACACAGATTGTGTGTAAACAGCATGGCTCGCACGGTGGGGGGGATGCTCCTGAAGGCATTGGACTGGTCCCAGAGTGCCTGAGCTGTCTCCTGGCATGCGTGGTTTTGTCAGATATCTGTCCAGAGCCGAAAGGAAGAGGAATGCTCCTTGGCAGGGTTTCTGTTCCTGCCAGCAGTTTTATGCCAGGCGAGATCATCCTCAGTGAAGACTTCGCTGTGTGTGGGAACAGACCCCGGTCTCCCGGCTGCTTAAATGGGGGAATTGGATATGTAGTATGGGGCCTGTCTGGGTTATTTTTTTGCTCCCTCTAGTTTTAAATTTCTACGCTGCATCTTGCCATGGAGCTGAGGACAAAGTAATGGTCTGGATTAAATGCATACGCAGGTTGTTCTCGGTTCAGCAGCCAAAAGGGAGTAGGGGGGAGGCAATGCACAAAGCAGCCAGGCTGTCTTTGTTCCCCTCTTATCTCTTGCATCCACTCATTTGCAAGCTTTATCACTACCCGGCTCGCAAGCTTTTTGGCTCTAAGACTGTCTTGCAAGGGGTCCCCCTCGCTCCTCTTCCAATACTGCTGGAAAAAAGGAATTGTGTTTTTGAAGGCCACAAACCCTATGTGCTTGGGGACACAGTGCAGCCTTGCAAAGGCTCAGGACAAGAGATCGTGGTGACTTTGCCGCTCCCCAGGGAATGCAAATGATGGCAAATGATCTGGTCCTGACCATGTGTCAGGAGTCCATTGCTGGAAGGGGCGGCGGCAGGAATTTGGAACTGCAGCAAATTAAACCACAGGGGTGAATTATCCCGTAGAGCAGTGGCTTGCAACCTTTTTAGACCCGAGGCACCCCTTATTGAACTCGAGGCACCCCTCCATAACTTGTGTGACCTAAGCAGCACCGATCTTCATCACTAGTTTCTAGATTACCTCCTTGCAGAGGGGCCCTGGCAGTGGGGATGGGGGATCGGCCAGTCAAAGACAAACCTGAGCCTGCCTAATTTATCTGCTTATCTCCTAACACCTCCTCACTTATCGTCTCACACCTCCCAGCACCCTTCAAAAGGTCTGGTGGCACCCCAGGGTGTCTCAGCACCCTGGTTGCCAATCGCTGCCATAGGCCAACTACCAGGAGTTCACTCTGGGGGGTGCATGGATGGGTTGGGGTGTGTGTGTAAACCCCAACACACACACCCCTGTACACACACACAAGTAACCAGTGGAGTGGCTCAAGCCCTGGAGCAGGAGTCCAGGGACCTGGAGTCTCTGCTCAGCTCTGCTACTGATCTGCCCTGTGACCTTGAGCAAGTCATTTTACCTCTGCCTTCCCGCTCTCTCTGACTTGTCTGGTCAGGCTGGATGCTTCAGCGCTGAGAAGCTTTTATGGTGAGTTTGTGTCTAGCACAACAGCTCTTCCAGCTCAGCTGAAGCCTGCAAGCGGTTTCATCCTGCACGCTAAAAAGCCTATAGGCAAAGGTGAGCTTTTCATCCATCTCATTTAACGTTGCTAGTTATGTTACTGCAGGTGATTTAAGGGAATTTAGATCTAGGATGTGTGACGGTGGAGGGCATGATGACGTTCAGATTACAAATGCTGCTTCAGCAACCTTGTGGCTGCTAGAGAGGGATGTACAGCGGGAGCGGGAGAGATGCCCTGCTACCAAAATGACATGCAAAATTCAAGAACCAACTAAGAAACTGCAAAAAAAAAAAATCTTTTTCTGCAAGCTTTCAGGCTCACACACCCTTCATCAGGCTCAGGGAAAATTAAAGATGGTAAGAAATCCCCATAGGTCACTTAATTTTTGCACAGAGGAAGCTGAAGATGGAGATCTGTCCCCCTGGGTCCATGAGAGTGTCTTTGTGGGTTGCCCTTTGTCGTGCAGATCAGGCAGGACTCCTTCCCCGGCGCTGTCAGATGGCAGGCCGGGAGGTGTAGAAATCTTTCTTGTTGTTCAGCAGTGAAGTTTATCATCCTGATTTGGGGCCAAAAGGAACTTTTTGGTGGCTTGCATATGTCTCCATGAGGCTCTGGAAAGCAAGAGTCAAATCATCGCTCGCATCTTGCAGGCCCACATTTGCAAACGTGGTAACTAAATATGATCCCTGGGTTCCCAACAAAACAGCAGGGGCCTGATTTTTGGAAAGGACCCGAGCACTCCTATGCGCAGTCTGAGTGGACGGCAGCGCAGGTGATCTGAATCTCTTCATACAGGGGCTGTTCTTATGGGGTTTCCAGCGGCGCATCCAGATTTGAAGCCCAGAAATGCAGTGGCTCTTGCTGGAAATGTTTGTTTTTTATTTCTAACACTTGCTTCCAACTTTTCGCCAAGCCATTTCCTTGTCAGAGCAGTGTTTGGCTGTGCACAGCATCAGCTTCCCAGCATCACAGCTGCAACTTTTCACAGTGTAACCTCTTCTGAAAGGTGGCTGTGATGGAGCACGCTGCAGGGGGAGGGAAAGATTTTCCCCAAGAGCTTTGGAGGTGCCTCTTCCCCAAGGTGAGGGCTGCATACCCCCCGCTCCAGCTGCTGGCTGGGCCGGCTCCAGTCCAGATGTGGTGTTAAGACTTCTGACAGCAGTGGAGTCCAGACCCCCTACTACCCACACCCGCCCACGCACACCATCGCACTTCATACCGAAGCCACGGAAAAGCTCATACAGCTGCAAATCGGGACCTTACGGGAATCTGAAGCCAGCTGGGAACGTTCACAGGGAATATTCCTGCCGGAAAACACCAAGCTCTTGCAAGCAAAATGTTTGCTGGGAACACGTAGCTGGGGACAAGCGTGCATTTTGGACCTGAAAATTGGATAGGGGCACAAAGAAGTGCTTTCCTAAGGTCGTCATTCCCCTGACGTCTCTTCTGGATGGAGCCTTTCAGCTCTTGAATTTGCAGCCGCTTTCCCTTTCAGCGTTTTGCAATCTGAGAAGGGAACAACATGAGGTGCAATCAGAATGAAACCTCTCCGCCAATTCAGAAAGGGAACGGATTCGGCTTTTTTTCCCCCCTGTCCTCAGAACTTGGTGGACTTTTTATCCTTTAAAAAATCCTGGTCCAGAAAGAAAGACATGTCTAAATGACAAAATTTCTCCTCCGGGAGAAATTTGCTTTCTGCCTAGCTGAGGTGGAAGGAGCCCTCTGGACATTCAGGACATGGGATATGGGTCTAAGGGTTGAGGAGACTCACGTTAGGTGCCCTGGCAGCCGGCAGAGCAGGGTGGCACCTTAAAGACAAACTTGTCCATCTTTCATAGGTTACTGGCTCTGTGCATGTGGGAGGGGAAGGGGGTAAAGTTGGCTCTAAATCCATAGGCACCAAAGCAAGGCTGGTCTTTGTCTCCCAGCTGCACCCTCAGCTCTCCAAAGGGTCACGACACCGGAGCAAATATCACACCGCGACCCCTCTGTGAAGGGAGAAAGGGCTCCTTTGTGCTTCCAGTGGAAGAGACTTTGCAGCACGTCCTCGGCTTTGGTGTATACCCAGTTCCTGACTCAGACTTCCTCAGCCCTGCGCTCATTGGAGAGACTATCACTCTCGCAGGAAGCTTTCCCAGCCAAGGGCTTTGAGTTACAGTCTGCAGGCTCGCGCAGGGAGGAGAGAGAGCGCTTGGAAGGAGCAGCAGGAGAAGTAAAGCCACCCTGGAAGTTTTGCCGGGGCGGACCAAGGATGGGGCTGTAGCACTGGGAAGTCTGCGACCCCCCCCGACCTGCCCGGAGCGACCTGTGAAGCCGTGGAGGATGGCATGGGTTTGCAGAGGGCCGAGGCTGGGAGTTCTCCGTATGTTGCTTTTTCATTTCTTAAGCGGGTCTTCGCCCGAACGCGCTGCCGGCCGCTGTGCAGAAATAGTCAGCATCCCAAAGCGCTCTGCTCGCAAACCTTTGGGACGTCTTTTCCTTCCCTTTCTCCATTGCCGGGGACACCAGTGTGGGAGCAGAGGGCCTGGCTCCCCATGCCCGTGGCAAAGCGGGTGGGAAATGCAACACTTTGCTCTGCTGTAAGAGAAAAGCAGGGCAAGAGAAAATCAGACCCAGGGCCTTGGTGCTTATGGGTCTAACCCATGGCCCTTCAGGATTTGGGGTCCGATTCAGTGCGCTGCAAAGTCAATGGCAAGAGTGCTAGTGGGAGTCGGTGGTGTTTGAATCGTGCCCGAGGTCCTTGCTCCAAGTTAGGATCCTGGTGACAGCAGTCACATCTGCATCCTGCCACTTCCCTGAGTGGTGGTGGGGGCTCTGATTTTAGGATGCCATAAGGGGCAGGACCAATTGATTCTCCTGCAACATCCCTGCAGCGCGATTCATGTATGGGGAGAAAAGGAGGCAGGAAGCACCATCTCCCCGCAGAGCTGCCCGGCCGTAGAGTGGCCCTGAGAGGAGGGACCATCATCTCCTCCGTTATTGCAATGCCTAGGGGCCACACACCGGCAGCTGGAAGTACTTAGCCTTGAAAGGGCTTTTTCCATTGCTGAGTAGCAGCTGTCTGGGGCATGGGATGCAGCTGTAGGAAGGAGCAGAGCAACCTGGAGAGGGGGAGTGGACCGGCATGGGCTGTGGCTGGGACTGGAAGGGGTTGGGGAAGGGTTAATCAGCTGGGATATGACGTCCTGTGGGGGTCTGCCTGTGGGGACCCTGCCTGTGGGGGTCTGAATGGCCCCGGGGTCTGCATGGATGGATGTGTGGTGATGGTGATGGGGCTCTCCCTCGTGCGCCTCCTGCCTGCTCCCTACTACCCCTCCATTACCAGGTAATACCCCCCTTGCTGAGCCTGGGGAGGGGCTCCCTGCCAGATCAGGGCTTGGCATTGCAGCCAGCGAGATGTAGGGTGGATGTAAGGACAGCTCTCCGACGGAGAGTGGCTCAGCCCTGGAGCAGATACCTGGAGAGACTGTGGGATCTCTGTCCCTGGACGTGTTTAAGAGCAAGTTGGCTAGAGACTTGGCTGGGACGGTTTAGGCAGGGATGATCCTGCTCTGAGCAGGTCGCTGGACTCTCAAGATCCCTATATTTCTACAGCGGCAACAGTCGGTCTGATGCTTGGAGGTGACCACCGACAAAGCGATGAGATAGGCTAGACCCCAAACCTGGCTGACCGGCTGCTTAGACGGGGAGCGCTTCAGGCCAGGGACCATGTGTCACACAGCGTGCGCAGATCGTAATCCTGGGTGAGAGCCTTTCCCTTGCGTCCGCAGCTTGCCGAGCGCCCAAATGCAGGTGCGGATGTCTTCTGTCCTAGTCCTCTTGGGAGCTGGGTGGTGTAAGAGAGAGGAGGGGATTTTTGATTGGAAACAGGATCCTTTTGCTGACAGACTTATCTGCAATTCCTATTGAGGTGTCTGCGGTGAAAGGAGGAGCAGTGTTGTCATTTTTAACTTAATGCATGCTGAAGACATCTGCCCGGCGCCCTGTAGTTTCTGTGCTCCCTGTCTGGGGTTAATAGGATGCTTTCACCTTTGTTTCTTCCTGCCTCCGGGCTCCTTGCTGCCTCTCCGGCAGCTCATCCTGCCCTTGAGGAAATGGCTCTTTCCTCCTGGCTCTTCAAGCCACGGTTGCTGGGACAGTCCCACCTCTTCCTTACAAGTAGCTGCTTTGCGTGGGTCGTTGCAGGATGACACGGGGCTGTAGGGCTTGGCCGGCACGAAGCGGGCAGGTGGTGTCGCCGACACAATGGGCCAAACTTTCTGACAGCCCATTTTAAGGGCAATGGGTCGGATGCAGGGTGGGTGTAAATTGGACTACACTGATTTATGCTAGCTGAGGATCTGGTCTGCTGCCTGGCGTCTCCTAGACAGGATGGCTGTCCTGTCCTGACAGACCCTGCCTTTCTCCTGCAGCTGATGGGGTGATTGTCCCAAAGTTGATGGGGTGTTGTCCCAAAGTTGATGGGGTGTTGTCCCAAAGCAGCTCGTGTGGCCGGGGCGATGGCCGGAGAGTAAATCGCAGTGGGAAGATGGGTCTTCCCTTCCGCTCCACACATGCATGCATGCATGTGCCTTGGAAGAGGTGTGTCCCACTGGGACGCGAGAGGAGTGGGAAGCCAGTGAACTGGAGGGAAGGTCCCCTGGGGGTAGGAGATGGGGTAGGAGCAGGGTGGGAACTCCCCACAACTCCCCCCTGGGCTTTTCCTTTGAAACCACTTGCCACGTGGCGGAGGAAATGGAAATTTCAGCTTTGGAGCCCTCTGGGCAAATGACCTGGGTAGCTAGGAGGACCCATCCTGCCTCCTAACCAGGTCCTGAGCCCTGTCACCTCCCCTGTGAGCTCAGTAGCCTTGCAGTTACCACGATGCTGTGCACCCTAGAGCTGCCGTCTGCGCTGGGGTGGCCCATTGGCTTCAAGGCATCATCCCAGGGGTGTCAGCAGGGCTTGTGTACAGGGTCCTAGGGAAGAGCTCGGTGCTGAAGGTGGCTTTGGACAGGGTGGCAGCTCTTTCTCAGCGGACCCACTGGTGAAACATCCCAGTGCTCCCAGCTGTGTGGAGAGAGGCATCCCCTGGAGCACGACAGGGATGCTATAGCAGCACCCATAGCAAGCTGCTAACCTGGACTTGAGCTTACTCTCGTAGGCTTACTCCACTCTTGAGCTTACTCTACTCACGGGCACTAATAAGAAGGCTGCACTTCTTATCAGAGGCCCATGAACATGTGCCTCTTACACACCGCTCTAACCCTGCTTCGCAAAGGAGGTGGGACCCCTTTCCCCCCTTGCATTTGCCAGTGGGTAAACCGAGGCACAGAGGGACAGCGACTTGCCCGAATCACTGGGCCAGCCAGTAGCAGGGCTAGGAGGGCCACCTTCTCTCTGGGGTGCTTTGTCAAAACAAATTTTGGAGGCAGTGGAAAAAATCGGACCCGGCTCTAGGTTTCTGCGCGGCAGACCTCCAGGAGATCTTGCTCGCTCGCTCTCACGTTTGTCCTTCTCAGTTGATTTCTGCAGTTTTTTACAGTCTCTTTCATAGGCTTTCCCTATAAACCCTATTGGTTTCTTCCCTGCTCAAATCTATAGGGAATTTCCTTAATGGATGCATCATTACCAAGCTGTCTCTTGGGAAGGAAGAGCGTGCCTCATCCCATACTTACAAGGGACCCCGTTGCAAAACCACCCAGCGAAAGTCTCCCATCAGGGTCGGCGGGCTCTGGATTTGATGTCAAGCTACTTAAAGCACCAGTTTCCCGAACACAGAGGTGATGCTTTCCTCTTGAAGAGGGGAACTACATCAGGCAGTGAATTGCTCACTGGTTAGGGGGTTACCAAGCCTGGAGGTTACTGGTACAAGCCTCGTTAGTGGGAACTGAAGGCTGTCCAGGAACTAATGGGACAAGGATCTTCCACTTGGGTGGCTCCCCTGCCTTGTGTGCAGCTGTAGCCATGTATTGTGCAGAAGCTCTCTGTGCTTCAAGGTGCTTATAGGGTGGTCTTTGCTGACATTTGGGGGCCCTGTGCAATCAGTAATGCAGCAAGCAGCTGGCTCAACGAGCACCTCCTCCCCCGTGTAATGAACCCAAATCTCCCCCCGAGACGGGAAGTGTGAGTAGAGGCATGTTGCTGGAAGTGGGGGTGGAAATGCTGCGTCCTCCAGATCTGTATGACGTCCCTCACCAGAGCCACGGTGGGAGGAGAGGTACACACTGGAAACCAAACTTTGCTCTTAGTCACGTCCCCACAAAGGCTCCTTTGGCCCAAGATGTAAACATCCGTCCATTAGAGCCTGCTTTTGTACGGAGCCCAGAGACTGAAGTGACCAGAACTGACTTCTTGGGCCATCTAAATACCCCCTGCACTGTGCGGAAAGCTTCCCGTGTCCTTTCCATTAGAGTCATACTTCTGGACCCCGGCTTGGTTAGACCCTTAGCAATCCCTTCCAGTACATTAGCAGCAAGTGCACTTAGGTAGGTTTCCATAATGTTTGCCTTGGATGCTTTCCAGGTTTGTAGGTATTTCTCTTCCTTCTCTTAGTACTTTGAGGCAATCCTCAGTGACTAATGTGCCTCCTTCCTGGATACAGCCTCCTTGGAAGCCTTGAGCAATGTGTTCAGGGGATGTTTTGGTGACGTCGTGCTCCAGACCTTACATCCCAAATGCTGCTATTAGCTTTCCGCATTATCTTGAGAATAGACAGATGCCACGTTTCACTTCAGCCTGAGCTTTGACCTGCAGAGAGTTGCAACAGCAGCTTGCCAGGAGCCTGGGTCCAGGATAACATTAGTCAGAAGTGAAGCAGATGGCAGCCGTCCTCCTCTTTCATAACAGAGGGGCCGTCCGGGAAGGTTGCAGGGCCCATCTTGGTGGATCCACACATCTGGCAGAAAGGATTGCCTTGGATACACTCGAGGTGTCTGTGTCCCGGGGGGGAGGGTTGTCGAGCGGATGAGAAGTCGGTGAAGTGTTTTGAAGGTGAAGGGTATGATGCTCACACTCAGCACCGATGTTGTGATGCTCAAATGGCTTTATAGCCTGGTGCTTGGTGAACACAGCCTGCAGCACAGCACTTAAACTCATAGATTCATTGATTTACTTTTTAAGGCCGGGGAGGAGCCATTAGCTCATCTACTTTGACCTTCCATGTAACACAAGCCACACAATTTAATCCACTTAATTCCATATTGAATCCAATCACTTGTTTGGGATAAAGCACCTCTCCAAGAAAGGCCTCTTGTCTTGGTTTTCCTGTCGAGCCAGTGGCTCGCGGGCTGATTTTTTTCCCCCGTTATCTTAGTGCCCGTTGGTACCGTATTATCTGGTTTACAACAAGAGTAAAGCTGCCACTATTCAGAGTAAATACTAAACATCCCAACTCCATTCAAGTCCATGGCAAAACTCCCATGTGCCGTCAGCGAGCCTGGGATTGGAGTCAGACGGTTGCTGTTACAACACTAGGATGTGACCCTGTGTGTGTGCGTGCATGCACACGCGTGTTCACCTGTATACACATGAACATGCACAAACAGTCATAGTAGCACAGAGCTTTGCATTACAGTCGTTCTCAACCCCTTCAGACTTGAGACACCCTGTATTAGACTCAAGGCACTGTGTTAGACTCAGTGCCAGCTTTTTCACTGGTTTCTTGACTGCAGAAAAGTAACAGAGCAGCTCTTCCGTTGCAATGAACTCAGACAGACCACGAGAGCGCACAATGCTTCGGATGCTATGGCTTCCTATTTGAAATGTCTGGGTTTATCTTGTGTCAGATATCCAGGTTGTAGCTGTATTGGTCTAGAGAAAAAGCATTCAGGACTCATAGTAGAGATGATATCATTTATTAGACCAACAAGATTTTTGCAAAAAAAACCCTTGAATGGCAAGGTTTCAGGCACAAACACCCTTCATCAGGCATTGGAGAAAAGATTGTAAAAGTTCTCCTGGGTAAAAATGAAAGTTTGTATGAACTTCACAGGACAAACAGTTCATATGAACCTTCATTTCTGCCCAGGAGAACTTTTACAATCTTTCCTCCAGTGCCGGATGAAGGGGGCTTGTGCCCGAAAGCTTGCAATTAAACACATTTTTTTGGCAAAAATCTTGTTGGTCTAATAAACAATATCATCTCTACTATGAGTCCGGATTGGGTTTATCTTGTGAATCGTGTGTAGGTGTTGGAATTGCTAATAGTGCACGGCAACCCTTCACACCCTTGAAAGGCTCTTACGGCACCCCAGGGTGAGAATCGCTGCATTTCACCAGCGATCTTCCTCCTACGTGGAGCGCTGACGCCCAGTCCGTGTCCGAGGACGAGCCTTTGTCCTCTGCCTTGGACATGAGAGCGCATTCCAGCTGTTTGCCCTGTGAAGATTTAGCCCCGTGTGAATAGCAGTGCAGTGGTGACTTTGTTCCCTGTCCTGATAGCATCTGATCTACCGAACTGAGCTGATAAGGAGAAAGGAAAAAGAGAGTGGGATCTTTTTCTCAGGATCTTTTTTCCCCATCTGAATGAGAAAAATATGCTGCTAGCTCTAAACCTTGTGCATGGTTTTTGGTCTCCAGTAGGGTAAAGGAGACATCCCTACAGCTCTGGCAGGGCCCAGTTCTGCGCTGTGCTGCACAAGATATGGGAACGGGCCCCAGCTTGGGCATGCATGGAGTGGGGCGGATGGAGTCGTTTCTCTCAAGAGCACCTTCCCCGTGCTTTACAGTCACCTAGGCAGTCACTGTATTTGCTTGCATACAAGGCATCCCCACCACCCTGCAAAAAAAAACCATCCCAGCTGGTGGAAATTGGGGCATGCATTATGCAAGGATCCCTATGGGTCCAGACATTTGGTATCTGGGGAGCAGTTAACATTGTCACTGCTCTGCTGCCATCAAATTTCTGACCTTGTGGGAAGTCCCCCTTGGACGACACGGCCCCACAAGCTGGATCGGACTGGCGTGTGGGGTCAGTCTGTGGCCATATCTGGCCTGTGGCCCCAGACCTGCCGTGCCTGGTCAGGCCTGGACCGTGGCCCCGCTGTGCTGGATGGGGTGGGCACATAGGGTTGGTCTGTGGTCTCTATGTGGCTGGCAGCTGGCTTGTCTCCCTAGCTGCTGTTACCCAGATACTTACCCAATATAAAATCTTTTATCCTTCAAAAACAGGGTGCCTGTTATATTCAAGGGTGGGTTCTTTAAGAGGAAATACGGTATTTACAGCTTCTGGCCCCTTGGTTCCAAACCAGAAGTCACTAAAGTCCACGAATAAGCTCCTATTGACTATAAGAGACCCTGGAGCAGGCCCTCGCTGTCTGGTTGCCCTGCTAAGGAGGAAGCTGGAGCGGCAGTCATATGTCTCGCTCACGGGTGACACCAGCAGCATCGGGGTAAGGTGGAACTGGAGAGCCCCTGGTGCCAGTTTCCAGCCACAGGTACAGACGGTGCACATCAGGGCTGGCAGGGTCCAACCCGCAGACCTTCAGGGCTGTCTGCTGCTCTCACTGACAGATTTCGGACCCTGAGACTACAACAGCGAGGAACGAAAAAAGTCCCAGCTGCCGAAACAAAGGGAAGCAAGGAGACCCCGAGGTGGGTTGGCACTGAATGCACAATGGGCACAAGGGCCAAAGAGGATGCTTTCTCCTATCACCCAAAATCCCTGGTGTTGCCACTAGGTGGGGCGGCGTCCTCCCTTAAGAGAGAAGCCGGGCAAGAAAACTTTCCATTTGTGCATCTATTCCTAATTTAACAGCGGTGGAATAAGTCAGGGACTAGCCGCGACCGTGGGCAAGCGGCATTTTAATGACACATCATTGATGTCTGCTCAGTCCGTGAGTCACTCCCGGAGGTGCCTGGGGTGGAGAAGTCCTTGAGAAATTCCTCCGGCTGTTTTCAAGAATGAAACGGCAGGAAATAGGCAGCCTGGGCAGCGCTCCTCTGAGCTGGATTAGTGAATCATATCAGCAAGCTGCTCCTCTCGGGGTCCATTTAGGCACACGGATAAACAGCAGGATTGTCAGCCGTGCCGGACCTGCACGTACATGAAGCCCCCTGGTTTTCCAAAATGCTCATCCCCAGGCAGTGGCTGCTGGACACACGCGTATAAGCCTGCATGGGGAGGACTTGGGAGGGAAGAGAAGTTTGCAAGTGCTCCTTGGAGAGCTTGCACATTTTAATTCATTGATTGCCCCTTTAGGAATTGCTCATCCCAGCACAGGAATCAGATGAATTCGGGCATCATCGAATCCCGAGATCAGGGTTGATTCAACTCAGACTTGCGTCCAGCGCTCTTTGTAGTAGGTAACTGGCTACCCATAGTAATTTCTATGCTTCTAGCCCCAGGTGTGGTTACTAAGATTTTTTTACACGGGAGAGAGATTTCTACCAGGGCTGTTGCATGCTTCTGTCCATATTGTGACCTCCCTCCACCCCCAAAATGACTTGGCTTCGCAAACTAATAAAAGGGGTGACACACCCTTTCCAGTTGAATCTATGGACCCAGCCCTGCAATATGAAGTAGGTCAGAGGGATGCTGGTAACAGCCGAGGACTCATGCTAGTTGGTACCAACTGCAAACCTGGCTCCTGCCCTTCTTTGAGCCAATGCTCACACATGCTTCCTGCTATATTCTCCCTGTTTTGCTTTGCAACCGTTAAGACGTTTGGAAAGTCCTGGATGCCAGAGCTCAAACTGTAGTGCTTTTTCCCCGCTGTCCGCTACATGCACGTGGACATGCATCCACCCATATGCACACGTACTAGATCACACGCACTTCCACTACGTGTGTTGCCATAATAGCCAGGCCCTATATGTTTGGATAAGCGGGTTTCTCCATGCTAGGTGTGTGCGGGAATCGTTATGCACAGTCATGAATGGCAGGTTGGCCATGGCCATCCCTCCATTTTTATATCCTCTCTGAAGACAAATACTTGGCTCCTCTTCCTTTCTGAGCCTCAGGCTCCCCACGGCTTCTTGGTTTTGTGAAGACATAGCTTTGTCGTTTCCCTCTTGTTACCTTCTGATTTGGAAATCCCAGACAATGGAAAAAGAAGAAGGGAGCTTCCACCCCAAGCCATCGGGCACTTCATGCCCGCTGTTGCCAAGGTAAGCTGTCATCCTTTTCAAACCCAGCCTTTGTAGGACGATCTTCTGCCCTTTATCGATGGGCAGAGCCTGTCATGTCATAGGAAGGACACCCCATCATTAGTCTGCTGGTCCTTCACTTAAAAACGGGGCGACTCGGACCTGAAATGGCATCTCCTCGATCAAGTCACATCCAGCCCTCATGAGCAGAGACCCACCAAGATGGAGTCAAGGAGGCCCTCCACGATGAATGAGCTTGGCTTCAGGAAGATGTTGTTGCCAAAAAGACCTTCCCTTGTACCAGTCCCACGGGCTCCAGTGCCAACCTTGGTTCCCTCAACACCTGCGGCTTTGGGGACAAAAACTTCACAAAGTGACAGGTGCCGGACATTAGCGTTTTGCTCATGAGGCTGCTCTGGGCTGGTTGTCTGTGGCCTTTCTCAAACCTACTGCAAACCAAGGGCTTGAGAGCAGGTGTGGGGGATAAGCCTGGAGCTGTGTGGGGAGATGGGCAGACATGGGAGTGATGAGGACCGTCTCCCCCACACGCGCTCTTTCCAGATCTCTCCAAACCCTGCTGGCGGCGAGAGCCACGGCGGCTCCTTATGATACAGCCAGGCTTCCTACAATATCCCTGCTCCTTCGAATCTCCCGGTAGTCGTGTGAGCGCTCTTCTTTGAGACGCGGCGATCTGAGACATCTCAGTGTATATCCTAATAGATTGCTTTTTATTTTTTAACGTCGATAATCCTCCTCTTCAACTTTTAGCTTATTCCACGTTTTGCAGGGCACCAACTCCAACACATTTTCATCCTTTAAAGGAGGACGTAGCATCTTTTAAACCCAGAGGCTGTAAGGATGTGATCCCATGCCCCACAAAATCCAGAGAGAGCCATTCTGTTGACTTGACGTTGGCCAACGCTGTGGAAAAATACCCCTCCCTGCACTAACAGACAGCCAGACTTCAGCAAAACGAGGCTGGATCGAATTTGAATGTTTAACAAAGTCCTTGCGGCTGTACTTGCATTGCCTTTTTCCTGCCCTGGACAATGGTGCCGCTTGTCACCCTGCCCAGCTATTTCCTCTGCGCTCTGCCGACAGAAATAGTCAAACAGTTTTGCTGCAAATGTGAAAATTCCCATTTCCTCCCTGTCGCAACTGTTTCCCCCCTCTTCTTCCCCAGAAGCGCTCCCAAGCTGCTGAACTGAGCCTTTTTGGGGAGGGAAGCGGTGGAGTTTGACGCTTGTTGATACGATCGCTGCTTGGACCCTCGTTTTGTTGAGCCCTCCGTCCTTTCCAGTTTGCGCTCAGCATGATGCCGTCAAAGGTGGACATTTTCCTGTCGGTCCTCCTGCTACACCTTAAGTAACAGCTGGAGCAGCGATTCTAGGTCAGGTGCTGTGGCACCCCAGGCTGCCTTGATATCCTTTCAAGGGTGCCCCTGGGTGTCATGCAGTGTTAGCACTCGTAGGTGTGCAAACATGCTCCACAAGATAAACCTAGAGGTTTCAAATAGAAATCCATAGTGCTAAAACCCTTCTGACCCGTTGTGGGCTTTCTGAGAGTCTACAACAGGAAAATGGTTGGGTTTTTTTTTTTCAGTAGACAAAAGGAGGAGTGAAAGCAAAGGGCTGGTTTTTTACATGAGGTGCCTTGAGTCTAAAAAAGGTTAAGAACTGCTGACCTGGAAGGAAGCACCATTATTTCCATTTTACAGGTGGAGAGCTAAGAGGGTCAGGGGCCAGACCCATATCATTCATGTAGGCACCTAAACAGGACTTAGTGCCTTGCAGGCACCTAAACCTCACAAAATGATCCAGATCAACCCCGCTTATCCCCTTCAAATCCCCTCCGGCACCTCCATTTTGGCTTGGACGTCTCCCTAGGTGCCGAGGCATTGACTTCTGAGCAAGCATCATCTAACTTGCATCGCGATCCAAAACAGAGCTGGGAGGTCCTTCAGGCCCACGCAGTCTGGCGCTCAATCTGGTGGGGGTCTGAAGAGGTTGGCTAAATGGGTACAACTGCTAATAATACCACTGGGTGCAGCACAAAGTAGCGACCACCCCTCTGGCTTGCGTGTAATGTTGTGGTGGGATGGACCTGTTGCTCCATACCCTACTGTTTAGGGTTCGGGAAATGTGCGGTTTGGGGCCTTCTCCTAGCTTGTAGGGCAGTGATCCTCAACCAGGAGGTTGCGAGATCTTTAAAGGGTGGAGGGTGCCACACAACATTAGCACTGTTAGGTGTGCAACCACCTACACGTGATTCACAAGATAAACACAGAGCTTTCAAAGAGGAAACCACTGGGTCAACGCGCTTTGCCCTGCCGCGGTCTCTCCTGAGTTCTTTGCAATGAAAGAGTTGCTCTAGTATTTTTAAATAGCCAAAAAACTAGTGACAGCCGAGAGCTGGGGTTTTTCCGAGGGGCCCTTGAGTCTAAAAAGGTGAAGTACCACTGCTGCAGAGGTTCAGACCCGCACCCCTCAGGAGACTGCTCTGACCATCTAGTTTATGGGGCAGGCTAGCTGAGGGTGCTCCCACCCCACGGATGATGTGGTCCCGCGGACAGCCAGGAGTGTAAGGATCCAAGTGGTAGAAGAAGACTGATCAGATTGAGAGAAGTGATTCTGCCCCTCTATTCAGCACTGGGGAGGCCACATCTGGAGTCCTGTGTCCAGTTATGGGCCCCCCACTACAGAAAGGATGTAGACATCTTGGAGAGAGTCCAGTGAAGGGCAGCAAAAATGGTTTGAGGGCTGGAGGACAGGACTGATGAAGAGAGGCTGTAGGACCTGGGCTTATGTAATCTGGAGAAAAGAAGACCAAGAGGGATTGAATAGCAACCTTCACCTCCCTGCAGGAGGCTGCAAAGGGGATGGAGCTGGGCTGTTCTCAGTGGGGGCAGATGATAAAACAAGAAGCAATGGGTTCAAGTTGCAACAAGGGAAGTTGGGGTTGGATATTAGGAAAAACTTTCTCATTAGCAGGGTGATAAAACACTGGAACAGGTTACCCAGAGAGGTTGCAGACTCTCTATCCTTGGATATTTTTAAGACCCAGCTAGACAAAGCCGTGGCTGGGATGATGTAGTTGGGCCTGGTCCTGCTTGGAGCAGGGGGTTGGACTAGATGTGACCTGTGGAGGTCCCTTCCAGCTCTCATTGTCTGAGATTCTGTGTTTCTATGAAGAGGGAGTCTGTCTCCGTGGCCTCCTGCTTGGGGCACTTCCCGAGGACCCCTGGGTTGTGGTCCCTGGTGCCAGGACGAATCATGCATCTCACATTAGATGGCCATGGGTAAAACACAGAAATAGCTCAGGCTGGGGAGGGGGCAGGAACCCAGGGCTTTCGTCTCCCAGGGGAGTGCCCTCATCTCTGGACTACAGAGTCAGGTGCCCTCTTTTTGTCCTTCTGCCTGCTTGTCTGTCCATAGTTTCATAGTTGCTAGGGGCTGGAAGGGACCTTACAGATCATCGGGTCCAGCCCCTCTGCACATGGGCAGGAAAGACCGCCGGGGTCAAATAACCCCAGCAAGGTGGGTGTCAAGACACTTTCTGAAGATCAAGTCCAATGGCCCAGCCAGTGTCTGAACTACCCTTCTTGTTCTCATTTCATACTCAGATAAGATCACGTTGCAGGTCACCCTAGGCAGGACTCCCATAGCCATGCATCAAGTCATGCTCCACTCCCCAAAATCTCATGGCAAGGCCAGAGAGACTTGAAACTCCGTGACGGGCCTCCGGTCTAGTTTCTCAGGAAGCATCTAGGCTGGAAAATACAAGTAAGCCTGTATTGCTATTGCTTGTGCCATGCGCTCCCGGTGCCTGCAGCGTCAGGGTAGGACCACCCAGCTATCCCCTTCCATGAGCACGGTGTAGCATTAAAAGATAGGGGTCATTACAGGCTTGCCAGGCAGTTGTCTCTGATGTTATCACGAGCAGAGACATTTCTGCTTGGACTTGGTCAGTGCTGTAATGCACCAGGCCAGCGGCGCTCAGAAAACACCAGGGATGAAAAGCTAGGAAGTGCTACATGCCTCGGAGGGTGCGACACTGTCCTCGCCGCAGAAGCAGATCTTTGCTGGGTGGCAACACCAAGGTTAAGGGCTGGCACGCAGCAGACAATGGGCATACACAGCGATACGTAGCTGATTGACGTGGTGTTGGCTATCTGAGGCAGCAGCTCCTCTCCCCAGATGTAACCACTTCTCCAAGGGCATCCAGGCTGGGAAGAACGTGCAAGCCGCACGCAGCTTTTCAATGAAGCATTGTTGGATTGAAACAAGGCACGTCCCCCAGACTGGCTGCGACGAGAGGTGCCCGGGATCAGACCACGCGCCGCTGGCACAAAGCAGTTTCCAGAAGGAAGAACAAAAGTGTGACCTGAATCAGATGCTCTGAAATACAGCTGAAGCCAAAGGCGTGCAGACTCTGCATCATACCTGGGCCACAAATACCCTACCCAGATCCAGGGGAAGCATGTTACTGGGAGAAGCCTGGAAGCCAAACCCTGTCTAATTGCTGCAGGCAAATTCATGCACCAGAAGCTGTTGTGTGCGGTAGGGAGAGATGGTTCACGCATGCATTGATCATGGCACCGCCCCGGCAGAGCTGACTATGGAGCATACAGATCGCACATGTCACCGACTGATTCAAGGCATCGCTATGAGAAATGAGAGTGGGAGTTGAAGCCTGAGCTGGACTTTCCAGATGTGGTGGCAGTGAGAGCTGAGTCAGGTTTTCCAGATGTGGTTGCACTGACTGCCTATCCCTGCTGTTTCTGGGAGGTAAGGAGGGGGTCATTTTGGCTTTTCTCTTTTTGCTCTCGCCTTGGAGATTTGCTCTGTGCTACGTTTGGGGCTTTGCTGTTCCTGGCATCTGGACGAATCCAAGGCGGGGAGCTGGAAACCTGGCCTCCACTTTATGTGCTGCTTGGAGTGGTGTCAAACAGGACCTGCAGAAAGGAAGCCAGAGGTTCGGCTGAGAGACGCTTGCTTGCATCCCTAGCTCTTTGGTTTGCTGGTCTTCTGGGCACCCGAGCTTGTGCTGGTTTACTGCTTCTGGTGCACGTGTGGGTATAACATCCTCTGAGCTCATTTTAAATCATTGCCTCTATGCCAGCACAGCGGGAGGATGCTAGACGCTGACTCCCCTGCTTTGTACTTGTGCCACGGTCTGGTGTATCCGAGGCACGTGAGCACTAGGTTTCTAGGAATCTCGGGTGAACAGCTGCTCCAAAATACAAAACGCTGGCCTCAATGATCAGGCTGGCCCCTTCCCCTCCTGTGTGTCTATATACCTTTAATTACTGTGAATGGCCAGGTGCTCTCAGGCTGGGAGATACTGCTGCGTCTGAAACCTAATGTACGGAGAGAGCATCAAGGAGATGAGGCATGCTCGGGTATGGACCTGAACTGATGCTCCTTGGGCGATGGGGATTTTGAGAAGTTTGAAATAACCAAAGCAGAAAGGATGAGAAAATGAACCCCCTCCCACAAGCAGTTGGCTCGGCACCAGCTTTTGGGGCTTGCATTTTTCTCCCTATTGCTGCAGTCTTATGCCCTTAAACCTGTGCCAGTGATTGCAGCAGTTGAATTTCTTGCCTGAAGCAATCCCCCGGTTCAGAGGATTTGGCAGAGATGGTTGTGAGGGTGCTATAGTTGTGTAAAAATGTTTCTGCGAGAGGATGAGAGTCTGTGTTTTAAATGAAAATTGAGACTTGGAGACCTATTTCCCAATCCCTGAACAGTGGGTGGTGGCTCTGGCTTTTACAGGGGGATGGTTTAGGGGTCACCGTGCAGGACGGTGACACGGGAGACCTCGATTCAGTTCCTGACTCAGCCACGTACGTCCTGTGTGACCTGTGACAATTCAGCATGTCACCGTTCTCAGGCTTTTAAAGGGAGGGATATAATGGCCCTGCATCTCCGTCGGATGTTATAAGGATCAAATCCATGTGTGTGAGATGTGTGGATGCTGCATTGGGGTAGATGAGATACATAGCAGAGTGTTTGGGTCCAATCCTGCCAAGTGCCTTCAAAGCCCACTGACATCAGTCATTGCATTTGGGATCCTGAAGGATGAATATTTGGGACTGTGCAGTCTGTCCCTTCATGGGTGCGGGGCCAGGCAGCACCAGACCTAGCTGGGAAGGAGCACAGAGGTAGCCACAAAGGCCTGAGCTCTGCTACGAAGGTTTCAGGAGAAAGGCTGGCTCCTGCAACCTCTCCCAGCGAGGGGAATAGTCTGTTTTTTTGTGGTTTCTGAATGATTGTTAAGCTTTGCCCTGGAAGTGGGGTGTGGGACCAGGCTGACTGGAGAAGCAGCTCGCTAGCTTGCAGCATCTATCATCCCTAGAGCTATAGCAAGTGTAGCAAAGGTGCAGATGGTCCCACCAGCAGGTCTCTGCCACCGACATCCCAGATGCACTGGCCCAGAAACTACACAAGTAATCAGTGCTAACGAAAGACCATGCCCGCATGTACATTCCCAGGTGAACTGTGGCAAACACCCGCCAGCTCAAAAGAAAATGCCTGAAGTAGGTTGTATGTGTTCACAAAATAACAGATTCATAGCAAAGTAGGACTGGCAAGATCTTCAGGAAGTCGCATCTAGTCCAGTCCCATGCTCGAGACAAGATCATCCCTATACAAACCATTCTATGCAAGTCCTGGTCTAACATATTCCTAAAACTACACAATCAACCCTGGAGCGCTCGTGTATTTGCATGTATGCGAATGTATTATATTATACATGTATTATTACATGTATAATAATGTATTGCATTATTTGTGACTGCAGGAAAGATGTACCCAGTGCAGGCAGAAGGAAAAAAAATAGTAATGTTTCTGGTGAAGCGCTGCAGGTGATGCACTGAGTTAGCTCAGGAGCGGTGGCTGGCGTGCATCAGTGGGACATCCTGCCCTGCCCTGGTGAGGCCACTTCTAGGATTGGGATAACCTCAGGCCAGGTCCTTTCCTGAAAGGGTCAGTGGAGGAGCTGGGTTTCTTATATTGTGAGCACTAAGATGAACGAATGCATTTCAGATACCCGCTAGAAACTACCCCCCAGGCGGTAGAGCCCTATCAAAACAATCCCTGGGAAGGAAAGTTGTCCCAGAAGGTATCTATGCAGCAAATTGTAACATAGGGCTCTCCCAAAAACATGGAGTCAGCAACAGAGGGAGATTGTCTTGAGGAAAATCATAGGAAAGTGGGGCTGGAAGGGATTGCATAAGGTCATCTAGTCCAGCCCCCAGCTCAAGGCAGGATCATCCTTGACTGAACCATCCCAGCCACGTGTCTGTGTAACCTGCTCTTGAAAGTTTCCAAGAATGGAGATTTCACAACTTCTCTACACAGCCTGTTCCAATGTCTGAACATCCTCGTAGTCAGGACGTTCCTCCTAATCTCTAGCCTAAATCTGGAGGCAGTTTGAAGCTGTAGCTCCTAGTCCTGTACCAACAGATGGGTGTACTGGTGGTTGCCTCCACCAACAGATGGGTGCATTGGTGGTCGCTTCCACCAACAGATGGGTGCACTGGTGGTCATCTCCACCAACAGATGGGTGCATTGGTGGTCATCTCCACCAACAGATGGGTGCATTGGTGGTCGCCTCCACCAACAGATGGGTGCGCTAGTGGTTGCCGCCACCAACAGATGGGTGCATTGGTGGTTGCCTCCACCAACAGATGGGTGCATTGGTGGTCGCTTCCACCAACAGATGGGTGCACTGGTGGTCATCTCCACCAACAGATGGGTGCATTGGTGGTCACCTCCACCAACAGATGGGTGCGCTAGTGGTTGCCGCCACCAACAGATGGGTGCACTGGTGGTCGCCTGCACCAACAGATGGGTGCACTGGTGGTCGCCTCCATCAACAGATGGGTGCATTGGTGGTCACCTCCACCAACAGATGGGTGCATTGGTGGTCACCTCCACAAACAGATGGGTGCATTGCTGGTCATCTCCACCAACAGATGGGTGCACTGGTGGTCATCTCCACCAACAGATGGGTGCATTGGTGGTCATCTCCACCAACAGATGGGTGCATTGGTGGTCACCTCCACCAACAGATGGGTGCGCTAGTGGTTGCCGCCACCAACAGATGGGTGCACTGGTGTTCGCCTGCACCAACAGATGGGTGCACTGGTGGTCGCCTCCATCAACAGATGGGTGCATTGGTGGTCACCTCCACCAACAGATGGGTGCATTGGTGGTCATCTCCACCAACAGATGGGTGCACTGGTGGTCGCCTCCACCAACAGATGGGTGCACTGGTGGTCGCCTCCATCAACAGATGGGTGCACTGGTGGTCATCTCCACCAACAGATGGGTGCATTGGTGGTCACCTCCACCAACAGATGGGTGCACTAGTGGTTGCTTCCACCAACAGATGGGTGTACTGGTGGTTGCCTCCACCAACACATGGGTGCATTGGTGGTTGCTTCCACCAACAGATGGGTGCATTGGTGGTCACCTCCACCAACAGATGGGTGCATTGGTGGTCACCTCCACAAACAGATGGGTGCACTAGTGGTTGCCTCCACCAACAGATGGGTGCATTGGTGGTCGCTTCCACCAACAGATGGGTGCATTGGTGGTCATCTCCACCAACAGATGGGTGCATTGGTGGTCATCTCCACCAACAGATGGGTGCATTGGTGGTCGCTTCCACCAACAGATGGGTGCATTGGTGGTCACTTCCACCAACAGATGGGTGCACTAGTGGTTGCCTCCACCAACAGATGGGTGTACTGGTGGTTGCCTCCACCAACAGATGGGTGCATTGGTGGTCGCCTCCATCAACAGATGGGTGCATTGGTGGTCGCTTCCACCAACAGATGGGTGCACTGGTGGTCGCCTCCACCAACAGATGGGTGCATTGGTGGTCATCTCCACCAACAGATCGGTGCATTGGTGGTCATCTCCACCAACAGATGGGTGTATTGGTGGTCATCTCCACCAACAGATGGGTGCATTGGTGGTCACCTCCACCAACAGATGGGTGCACTAGTGGTTGCTTCCACCAACAGATGGGTGTACTGGTGGTTGCCTCCACCAACACATGGGTGCATTGGTGGTCGCTTCCACCAACAGATGGGTGCATTGGTGGTCACCTCCACCAACAGATGGGTGCATTGGTGGTCGCTTCCACCAACAGATGGGTGCACTGGTGGTCGCTTCCACCAACAGATGGGTGCATTGGTGGTCATCTCCACCAACAGATGGGTGCACTGGTGGTCATCTCCACCAACAGATGGGTGCATTGGTGGTCATCTCCACCAACAGATGGGTGCATTGGTGGTCACCTCCACCAACAGATGGGTGCGCTAGTGGTTGCCGCCACCAACAGATGGGTGCACTGGTGGTCGCCTGCACCAACAGATGGGTGCACTGGTGGTCGCCTCCATCAACAGATGGGTGCATTGGTGGTCACCTCCACCAACAGATGGGTGCACTAGTGGTTGCTTCCACCAACAGATGGGTGTACTGGTGGTTGCCTCCACCAACACATGGGTGGATTGGTGGTTGCTTCCACCAACAGATGGGTGCATTGGTGGTCACCTCCACCAACAGATGGGTGCATTGGTGGTCATCTCCACCAACAGATGGGTGCACTGGTGGTCATCTCCACCAACAGATGGGTGCATTGGTGGTCATCTCCACCAACAGATGGGTGCATTGGTGGTCACCTCCACCAACAGATGGGTGCGCTAGTGGTTGCCGCCACCAACAGATGGGTGCACTGGTGTTCGCCTGCACCAACAGATGGGTGCACTGGTGGTCGCCTCCATCAACAGATGGGTGCATTGGTGGTCACCTCCACCAACAGATGGGTGCATTGGTGGTCATCTCCACCAACAGATGGGTGCACTGGTGGTCGCCTCCACCAACAGATGGGTGCACTGGTGGTCGCCTCCATCAACAGATGGGTGCACTGGTGGTCATCTCCACCAACAGATGGGTGCATTGGTGGTCACCTCCACCAACAGATGGGTGCACTAGTGGTTGCTTCCACCAACAGATGGGTGTACTGGTGGTTGCCTCCACCAACACATGGGTGCATTGGTGGTTGCTTCCACCAACAGATGGGTGCATTGGTGGTCACCTCCACCAACAGATGGGTGCATTGGTGGTCACCTCCACAAACAGATAGGTGCACTAGTGGTTGCCTCCACCAACAGATGGGTGCATTGGTGGTCGCTTCCACCAACAGATGGGTGCATTGGTGGTCGCTTCCACCAACAGATGGGTGCATTGGTGGTCACTTCCACCAACAGATGGGTGCGCTAGTGGTTGCCGCCACCAACAGATGGGTGCACTGGTGTTCGCCTGCACCAACAGATGGGTGCACTGGTGGTCGCCTCCATCAACAGATGGGTGCATTGGTGGTCACCTCCACCAACAGATGGGTGCACTAGTGGTTGCTTCCACCAACAGATGGGTGTACTGGTGGTTGCCTCCACCAACACATGGGTGCATTGGTGGTTGCTTCCACCAACAGATGGGTGCATTGGTGGTCACCTCCACCAACAGATGGGTGCATTGGTGGTCACCTCCACAAACAGATGGGTGCATTGGTGGTCACTTCCACCAACAGATGGGTGCACTAGTGGTTGCCTCCACCAACAGATGGGTGTACTGGTGGTTGCCTCCACCAACATGGGTGCATTGGTGGTCGCCTCCATCAACAGATGGGTGCATTGGTGGTCGCTTCCACCAACAGATGGGTGCACTGGTGGTCGCCTCCACCAACAGATGGGTGCATTGGTGGTCATCTCCACCAACAGATGGGTGCATTGGTGGTCATCTCCACCAACAGATGGGTGCATTGGTGGTCACCTCCACCAACAGATGGGTGCACTAGTGGTTGCTTCCACCAACAGATGGGTGTACTGGTGGTTGCCTCCACCAACAGATGGGTGCATTGGTGGTCGCTTCCACCAACAGATGGGTGCACTGGTGGTCGCCTCCACCAACAGATGGGTGCATTGGTGGTCATCTCCACCAACAGATGGGTGCATTGGTGGTCATCTCCACCAACAGATGGGTGTATTGGTGGTCATCTCCACCAACAGATGGGTGCATTGGTGGTCACCTCCACCAACAGATGGGTGCACTAGTGGTTGCTTCCACCAACAGATGGGTGTACTGGTGGTTGCCTCCACCAACACATGGGTGCATTGGTGGTCGCTTCCACCAACAGATGGGTGCATTGGTGGTCACCTCCACCAACAGATGGGTGCATTGGTGGTCACCTCCACAAACAGATGGGTGCATTGGTGGTCGCCTCCACCAACAGATGGGTGCATTGGTGGTTGCTTCCACCAACAGATGGGTGCATTGGCGGTCGCTTCCACCAACAGATGGGTGTATTGGTGGTTGCTTCCACCAACAGATGGGTGCATTGGTGGTCACCTCCACCAACAGATGGGTGCATTGGTAGTGGCAAAGGGGACATTTTCCAGGTTGGGCTAGAGTGGTTGGATGAGAGAAGAGAGAGCTCCTAGCTGGGCCATGGAAAATAGGCTCCCCAGAAAGGTTTCATCCTGAGTCACTGGGCCAGATTCTGATCTTGGTTCCATGGATGTGAACTCAAGAGTCACTCAGTTGATGTTAGACGAGTGACTGGATTTAATCTGGTGTATTTGGAAGTTGTTTTCTATTTAAAAGGGATGGTGGCATTACTAATCCAGCTATGAGCCAGGGGAAGGGGAAGGGAAAAAATGTCCTTTGTTGCTGCAAGTGGGAAGGAGTCAGCTGGGGAATCTGGGCTGAGTAATGAGCTGAGCTGGAGCGCTGCTCAGAGCCTGCCCTGCTGCAGCTCCCTGTGGTCGGAGGCTTCCCAAGAACAGGCCAAAGCAAATATTTGGAGCAGAGGCAGAGGCTGTTCAAAGAGGGCCAGAGGCTGCAGGGAGGAGCTCCCCCCGGCATGCAGGAAGGTGACATCACCCTGCGCCTGGATGTGGATTCATTCATTGAGAGGAATTCAGGATGGGCCTTGTTTCGTGCCAGCTCCACGTTCCAGGAGCGCAGAACAATTTTGCAAAAAATAACAGTCCTGGCCAAGGATACAGGAGCTGTTTTGCTCCCTTGGAGAGCACGGTGCATGAGCTGCTGCTCCCCAGCACTGGAGTCACTTGCAGTGGTTTTAATGAAGGTAATCTGCCGAGATATGCAGAATAAATTAGCAAATTGGTAACATCCCAATGATGCCCATTACCAAGCTGTCTATTGGGATTATTTCCAACCAAGTGGAGAGAGCTCCATTACATTGTGCCTGCACTCTCCTATGGTCCTGTGGCATCAGTATTGGATGTGCCCTCAGATGGGGCACTTGGGCTGGTTTGCTGGTTGGCCTGTCAAAGATGCATATGATACTTGCTGCCATTCCAGCTTTGTGAAGACCTGGTCTCGGGAGCTGCAAAAGGAAGTCATTTGCCCTGTTTCATGCTGGTCAGTGTGTGGGTCCAATAAAACTCATCAAGGTTGGGTATGTAGAGCTGAGTGCCATGGAGTCATAGGAAAATAGGGCTGGAGAGGACCTCACAAGGTCATCTAGTCCATCCCCCAGCTCAAGGCAAGAGCATCCCTGACTCAACCACCCCAGCCAAATGTCTGTCCAACCAGGTCTTGAAAATTTCTAGGGATGGAGACTCCACAACTTCTCTGGGCAGCCTGTTCTAGTGCTTAACATCAAAAATTTCATCTTCATCTCCAACCTGCATTTCCTTGGCTGCAGCTTGAGGCCAATGCTCCCAGTTCTGCCCCCTCCAGCCACCGAGAATAGTTTATCTCCATCGCCTCTAAGACAGAATTCCCCTTACATATAACAATAAGGGAATATGAGCTGGGTTTAGGTCATCGTGAGACGGGTTAATTTTACCCTACTAATGATGTGTTGTTGCCATCTACCAACACACTGTCTAGTAACTAACTAGTTATATAGGTGCAGGCCTGAAGCACTCCTATGCCCGCAGGTTACCTCTGGTTAAAGAGGCTAGCACCAGATATGAAACATCCAGCTCACTCTCCATTACCATCCAACCCTTGGCCTCTCTGCTAAGGTGAATCTCCATACCCCATCCTCAGTCCCTGGAGCTGTTTCATCCCCCAAACTGGAATTTCAGTCTCAGCAAAATAAGGCTGGAAAGAAATAGTAGACAATAATGCTCATATGTCATCATAGCTTCCACAGGCCTGGAGGACAATGCGAGGGTCAGTTCCTGTGGGAGGGAGACGGTCGCCTTCATTTCAATAGCTGGAACTAGGTGTAGTTGAGCTGGCCACGTTATGAGTCAAACACCGTGATTTAGTGTCTGAAAGGCTCTGGGTTTGTCTCTCTCAGTGCTTTGAAAATGGGTGGCCGGCAGAGGAAGGCAGGAAACAAAAGCCCCATTCTCAAAGCCGGCGATGGCATTTTAATTTTCTGCCGGACTTTGGAAATTTCATTTCTTGGACGTGACCAGAGGGTAATTAAATCAAGAGCAGAGAATAACAGGTTGTTGGCTGAGGAAGAAAGCTTGCTTTCAGCAAAATTTTGGAAGGGGGATGGAGAGGATGGGATGGAGGGAAGTGGAGAGAGATGGAGGGGGCCATTCTGGATGGTAGGATCTGAAGAGGAGAAGCTTCTTGCACTGATGGTGGTAGTCAACAGAGAGATGAGCAAAGCAGATCTTAAGGGGAAGAACTGAAAAAGGGAAGATTGTGATTATAGTCATTAAAACTTTGAACAGGACCGTGGTGTGGCTGGGAGGCCACTGGGGTCCTTGGGAGAAGGTTGCACGGCTTTGCTTCACTCCTTAGAGAAGTCTGGAGGGCTTGTGGGGAGGACTACTGTCACCAAGGCAGGAGGCGATGGAGGCATGGACACGATGACATCAGTAGAGGTGAAGAAGAGAAGGGAGGAGAAAAGGAGAAGCTTTGAGTGGGGGAAGCAGGGAAACAAGATGGAGGCAGATGAATGCACCAGTGTAGACTGGGAGCCACACCACTGCTGTCAGCAGCTGTCCCCAGTTGTCAAACTGGCATGCAGTATAGCCCAATGGGCGGGTGCTGGGCAGAGGCCCGTGAAGCTGGACCTAGTTCCCAGCTTGGCCACTCTGTCCCCATTGGTAGGTCATTTCACCTTCCTGAGCCTCAGTTTCCCCTCCTGCCTGGTTCTTGTCAATGAATGGACAGATGAACAATTTACCCCAAGGTCAAAGGGAGCTTTGTTTTACAGTATGTCCGCTACTTTGCAGTAGCTGCCTGTGTGTTCACGCTTATCTCATGGTAAGTGGAAACTAAGCCACAGTGGTTCATCCCTCAGTGAAACATGGCAAGATGACCACAGTTTAACTCTCACTTATCATGGGATAAGAGCCAGCCCACAGACACCTACCTTGGAGGTGTTAACCTACAATAAACCCCCAACCCCTTTACCTGCTGCTGAATTGCTGACCTGTCCCTATTTAGTATAAACTCTTGAGGCCGGGGACCATCCCTGGCTGTGTCTAGGGTACACAGTCTAGCATAGCAAGGCTCTGATCATGGTTGGGACTAATAATATCAGACCCATTTTGTATGTAATCATGGAGAAGTCCCTGCCTCTCCCCATCTGGGCAATGGGGATTTACCAACTCTATGGGGTTATGATGGGGCTGAATCCATTAGTGTTGGGAAAGCACTGGAAGACCCTGGTTCAGTGGAGAGGCAGAGGGTTGTTACCAATGGCAAATCTCATTACTGGATCCACCTTAGCAAGAAGAGACCTGGGCTAGGGACAGAAATTACACATAAACCAGTATAAATGATCAGAAACTGGTTCAAATCTGTAACACAACAGAAGTTCAGTGTACATCAACTGCTTTCAAAATGTGTGAAACCAGTTTAAGATAAACCTGGATGGATGTAGTATCAGACTGAACTGATTCAGGTTAAATCAGTTTATTGAACTTCTGTCCTAGATCCTCTCCAGATTCAAGTTAACTCTCAGTCCCCCTGCATCCCAGGATGCTTTGCACTTCCCTTGCAGAATCAAAAGTGAATGTCTGTTCACTTGCTTATTGGTTCAGTCTACGCAGCTTAGACTAACCTGTGAAGACTGAATCGATTCAGTCTTGGGCTTCGTGACTGTCTGTCCTTAGCCCTGATACTCTAGCCTGGCTGAGGAGCCTGTTTTCCTTCCTATGTGAGAGTCCTTCTAAAGTCCTCCTCCTCTCTCCAGCCTCAATATTCACTGCAGTGAATATCGTTGCAGCTCAGCTCCCAAGAGGATCAGGTGGAAATCTGAACTTCTTGACCTCTCTTGCTCTGTTGCCTTTCAGTGAAGCTACCAATTGAGCTGCATAGGAGAACTGCTGTAGCTTTTTAACTTGATAGGAAGCGAGGATGGTGAAGATGCTAGCTGAGAGCTTGAGGGCTCTGGGTTCAATGTTTTCCGCTACCAAAAGAGAGGGCGGACAGAGATGTGCAGTCAAGGGACACAAGAGGAGTACAAGTGGCAGGCAGGATGAACAAGCCTAGGCAATGAGGAGGGAGTAAACAATTCACATCCCTGCATATAGACTCAGTACCGTGCATAGCAGAGTAGGTGGCCTGGCTGTCCCGCTTTATTATCCCAGAAACAAATTGTGCTGGGATTTTTCTCCAAGGGAAAAAAAATAGAGGGAGGAAGATTTGGAAAATAAAGGAGAAAAACTCAATCTTGCCATTCCTGATTCTTTCATCCTCCCTTCCTCCTTCTTCCCTTCCATTTGAGGAGGAATATGTCTGCTGCAGCTGCCTTCCAACTGCATTTCCCCATACATTAAGGATTGTTCAGGAGACTTTTACACCAGCAAAGCACCCTTCAGTCAGTCTGAGGGCCATGTACTCAGTTGGTGTAGATCACCCTAGCACCACTGAAGCTCTGATAACCTGAGCTGGAGAGCTGCCCCTTGCTGCTAGCAGTACCAGTAGCTCCACCCAAGATGACTTTAGGTGTCCAGGAGTTATTGATACAAGCCAACAACTAAGCAATAGGCTAAAAACAACAAATTCTGGTTCTGCGTTTTTTTGGGTCTTTCTCTTTTGCTGCTTTGATATGAAGTCCACCATGGTTATAGTTGCTGCTGACAGGTGCAGGTGGTGGTTAGGAAATGTATATAGTGGAAAAGAACCGATCGGCAAGGACATGCAGCGACCAGGTGCAGGTGAGAGTTGGGTCCTTTCTAATGTGAAGATAAAAGCTGTTCCCCGTGGCGGTGGTATAACAGTGTGGATACTCAACACCCCTGAGAGGCACTACCTGTTGCATGAAAATAAGGCTGCTTCATTTACTTGCATTGCTGCACATGGGTGGATCTAGGCTTCGGAAAAGGGGGGTACAGATGATGTGGTGCATCATCGCATATAACACAACACACATTTCTCTCCAGGTAAAAAGACACCAAAAGCATTACTCATAAGCTAGGGGCTTATATTATTCTGTTCAAGATCAAAGCACAAACAAATATGACTTTATTGGAATGTGCATTCATGTGCTATATCATATATTAGGTATAAACACCACATAAGCAAAAGCTGTTTTTTATTGGTCCAGTAGTCATTAGAGTTAAATGTACATCTTTTTCGGATTCATGAAACAAAATCTAGCCTTCTTGAGCATCTTGACAGTGCATCCAGTGCTTCATTGAAAGTTATTTCCACACCTAAGTTAATGTTCACCTGAGTTAAGGTGTCAACACCTGAGTGAATATGTTTAGGTAGGGTTAAGACTAGTCTGCAGGGTTGTAAAATAGAAACTGTATTGCCAGGAGCCACTAACTGAGCACATCTAAACTTGCTTATTAATGTGACACAATAAACTCCGGTGCTTATTGTTCCAGAGTTTATTGCTCCCGCACACCATGTTTACACATGCTCCCAGGACTGGGTTGGCGCAGCCCTGGCTGGCAGAGGATCCAGGGGGGCAGCCTGCAGCCCGGGGCTGCTCTGCTCCGTTTCAACGTGCAGCAGCAGGACTGGCTGGGGCACGAGGGTGTTTCCGTGTGGGGCTAGCCAGCAGGCAGCCTTGTGCCCTGGCCAGACCTATCAGTGAGTTTTTTACTCAGACCATCTGAGTAAAAAACTCCACAAATACAAGTACTACCCTGTCGTGGCGTTTATTAGTTTACTCCAGTCTAATAGCCCTACATGTGTAAATGTCGAGACATTTACTGTGGAGCTAATTAGTCTACTCTGCAGTAAATGTTTTGTGTAGATGTGCCTACTGCCAGCAGCATTGCAGAAGCAAGGCTAGCTTGATTAGTAGAACATCAAGACCATTAAACAGGAGACAGGGTCATTAACACCATTTGCAATGAAGAGTTTAGAAGGAAGCAGAACTTCGATTATAATGAGCCACAAAATCAGCTGACTCCCTCACTGCTGCCTGAATAGAAATGCTGCTGCCGCTGCCAAGCAGTTGATATTAAACTTTGGGGGCAGCAGGATCAAAGGGAGAGAAGGGGAATGTGCCTGCACCACTGCAGCCTCCTGGATCTGCTCCTGTCACTCTAGCTGACCAGGTCATCTGTCATCCATGAAACTCATGCTTCTCTGAACCAGTTAGTCGTTAAGGTGCTACCCTGCCCTGCCTTCTGCTTTAGCAGCCCAGTGAAGATCAGGGCACCATTACAGTAAGGCCAGTGCAAACACAGTCCGTTTTTCATGCATTTGAGAGTCAGGATCAATTCTCCCTCCCACTTCCCCCCACAGACAGATTGGCACGGACTGTGGTGGGAGGAGAGGTTGTCACCTAGCGTAGCATGGGCTGTGGTCCTCTTCCCAGGATCTTCTGAGTATATATTAACCAATGTCTTCTTGTGATTGCAGTGGCAGGGCATTGGCAGTGCCCTCATCTCCCCTGCTGCTTGCTTGTGGGTTGGTTTTGGTTTTGTCATGTGGCTTCTAGTTGTGGTGAGAGAGGGGCTGGAGTGGGTAACTTTTAGGACTGGATAAAGGGTGCCTGCAAACACGCAGGAGACTGGATTTGCTGGGCCAGGCGGCCCCTTCCAGCCCAGTGTTCCCATGTGCTCCTTTTCCACTTCAGGAGGAGGTTGGGATTGTCAGTGGAAGATCCCGTTGGACATGCCATGTCTGTGCAATGCAATGAGCTGTATGCAAACCAGGAAACCAGCACAGCCTGGAAGTGGAGTTGAGTACACTTGAGTACACCTGGGAGCGTGCAAGACATCAGGAACGACCTGAGCTGGTGCTCGGTCCTGCCCTGGGAGGCTTCCTGGCCCGAAGCAGAGCAAGAACCTCTTGTTTTCCTTCGTGTTGTGCTGGCATCCACTTCATGTAATGGCACCCTGGCCTGTTGCTGTGTCCAACACTAAACGGTAAAAGCATCCCAAGGTCAAAATGCCTTGGGCAGAGCTGACTGCTCCCTCCCCCACCCACCTCCGCCTTTCCCTTTCACCTCATAAATGTTCATTCATGAAAAAATGCCATTGTTGAAAGAGGGAAATATGGCCCCGATGGATGTTCACATTACATTTCCGCGCTAGGGTCAAGGTACAGAGGTTGTAGGATCTCGGGGTTTAATTTTTGTTTTTACAGCTGGGCTTTTTTCTTTTTTCTGAGTTTTTTTTTTTATTGCAACTCATTCCCTGGAATCACTTGTTACCGAGTGGGGTCTGACTCGTGTTTCCATGCTCTAAGCCGAAGGCAAACCCCTGCCAGCTCCCAGCTGTACAGAGGAGGAGGTTGTGGAAGGGGTTGAAGCTCGCCCAAGAAAAGGTGAACGGTGAGGCGATGAGTAACATTCACTTGCCATCAAGTGCAAGTACAAAAATAATACCCCATGGCTGCAAAACCAGATCTGTGCCTTCGGGGTTGTGAATGGAAACCTTAGCATCTACACGGATGGTGCACAGGGATCATTTATAATGACTGGGTCATATCATTGCTAAGTGGACCCTACAGAGATAAAATGCTGTTGACATCAATGGGGGCATGCTTGGGCAAGAGAGGCCACGGTGGGTTTGTGATTTTGCTGCTCAAACTGGAGCTCTTGGGAGATTTAGGTTTTAGTCCTGTACCTGCCACAGCATCCCCAGAACAAATGGAGGTGTGATGATAGCACCAGAAAGCATTTGAATGCTGGTTTTCCTATTGCTGCCTGACCTAGCTAGCTTGATGAAGGTATAGGATCGTAGAAAATGAGGGTTGGAAAGGGTCCTCAAGGTCCGACCCCCCTGCTCGAAGGAGGACCATCCCCAACTAGATCATTTCAGCCAGGGCTTTGTTTAGCCGGGCCTTAAAAACCTCCAAGGATGGAGAGTGCACCACGTCTCTGGGTAACCTGTTCCAGTGTTTTACTAGCCTCCTTGTGAGAAAGTTTTTCCTTGTATCCAACCTCAACTTCCCTTGCTGCAGCTTAAGCCCATTGCTCCTTGCTCTAATCTGCCCCTACTGAGGACAGTCCAGCCCCATCCTCTTTGCAACCCCCCTGCAGGGTGGTGAAGGCCACTATTCAACCCCCCTCAGTCTTCTCTTCTACAGACTGAATAAGCCCAGTTCCCTCAGCCTGTCCTCACAAGTCATGTCCCCCAGTCCCCGAAACATTTTCATTTCCCCCCGCTGGACTCTCTCCAACTTGCCCACATCCTTTCTATAGCAGGGGGCCTAAAACCGGACACAGGACTCCAGATGTGGCCTCCCCAGTGCTGAATAGAGGGGAAGAATTGCTTCCCTCGATCTGCCAGCAACACTCCTACTAATGCAGCCCAGGATGGCGTTAGCCTTCTTTTCAGCAAGGTCATGTACTTCAGTGCAGGCTAGCTGAAAATCTATGTTACCGTATCTTCACAGCTGTCGATACCCGTACTAAGAGGATTAACACTGGCTCACATGTGCCAGCTTGTGTTGCAAGCATCCTGTTGCATGATGTGTGGATAAACCCCTAGTGTGACCATGGGCAAGTTGCTTCATCTCGTTGTGCTTTGTGTCCTAGTCTGTAAAATGGTTCCTTTCCACTGAGGGTGCTGCCTTGCTGTATCTCCGTCTGTAAGACGGGGCCCGTGCTCCTGGCCCACTCCTGTAAAATGCACCAAGACCTGCCGCACTGCACGTACATGCTGCGTCTCTCCTTAGCGCTGAGTATCAGTCGCTTCCAGATGGAAGTTGTGATCCAAAAAACAAAGAAACCGCCCAGGTCCGCACACCGGAGCCACTGACCCATCCTATGTCAGCAGGGCTAGTGTCCATCTATATAAACACACTCAGGAAGCCTCCTGCTCACTTGCTGCTGTGTTTTGCTCTCTCCTTCATCTCTGACCAGCCAACGAGCTACTAGCAGATGTAGCCAGGACCGGACCCTCATTCCCCATCGTTCCTCTCCCGCCCGTTCAGAAGTGAAGGTACAGTGCTCCATCAGGACTACCTTGCAAGTAATTTTCTCGGGTTTTCTCAGGGTTAGAAATATTTAAATACTTACTGGTGACAGCAATGTCAGTGATAAATCTCATTTAATGTATTAATATACGGCCACTTCATGAAACTCTTAGCACTCCACCCGGGAGCTGGGCCAGAGGGGTAGGAAGGGGCTGGCAGTAGTACAGTTTCCTTTTTATCTTAAATTTGTGATTTCTGCAGGTGTGGGAGTAGCTGGCAAGTGCACATCCACGCCATTGGCTTCCTCGCTCAGCATAACCGGCGTTCTCATTTTGCTACATCTAGGCCTTGGTAGTAGTAGTGGAAAAATGGGGCTTGACATTGAGTCTCGGCTCCTGCTCCAGGTTCCTTATTTAGCTGACCGTCGGCTCCTGGAGCGTGAGGTCTGGGTTCGCCCTGCTCTCTGTTACCCTGCAGGTGCTGCTTTGCTTTCTGCTCTTTGCTCGGTTCTTGCAGTCGCTTTTCAGCGATGATTTCTATGAGCGTTAGTATTATGCGGTTAAAGCATGTTTATGGGGTGAGGTGACAAGGCAATGCTCTTTACCTTCGTTGCATCAGACAGCCATAATTTGATGTTTCCCGTGCTACAATGATCAATAAAGC